>NC_139826.1:23666937-24266937 GCF_963691815.1 Echiichthys vipera
AGAGTTGTATCTCCCTCAAGAACCTTCTCCGAGTGTCAAACATGACACACGGTTAAAAAAAAAATTACGAGGTCATTAGTAGATGCAATATTGTAATATTTGTAAATACTGCTTTAGAAAATAAAGTCGAAGAAGAAATAAAACACATAGAAATAAGAGTTTGCAAAAAAAAAAAAATGTTTCCTGTCCACCAGGGACTATGCTTTAGGGATGATGGTGAAAAGTGTAAACCATGGTGCATCTCCAGTCACAGTTCACGTATAACAACTCTAACTTAATTTTCATTTAAATATAGACCGCATGTTATTACTTAAATATGCTCAATGTTGTTTGTTTTTTTGTCTCAGTGTAGATTTGTACATGAACTGTGCTGATTTTTGCAGGATGCTCCGCTAATTAGGCCAAGTTCAAGTTCCGTTTGTGTTGGGCTTTTGCTCCTTGTCACTCCCTAACAGTCAGTGTAAAAATGATGAGAGTTTCGGACAGTGTTGTGCTGTCATTAATAGACCAAATATTTTAGGTTTATCTGAAATGTTTGGGATTTCCGCCTGGGATAGTCTGTATCTATTTTTACCCAGCAATAGTTTAACCACGTTGATTTACATGATCCACACGCGAGGCGGTTTGTATATATGATCTTAGACTGAAAAGGCAAAGGTGCGCTTTTGCAAAGACCAGCTGGTCCGCAGGCGCTTGGCTCAAGCAAAGGAGTTGGTGCGCTCCTTAATCCCTGCGGTCCGGCTGAACATAAGAGGGCGCTCCCATTGCACCTGGCTGATCTGCCCTATCCACCCTGCTCACACATGAAGAGCCGGACACCAGCCTCTCATATGTGCAATGGTGTAGCAGTAAACAGCGCAGCCTGTTCCATTCACTCGAAGATAACAAAAAGACAAACAACGAAATGTTTTCTAAAAATTCAAATCAAGCATTTTTTACGTCTAACAAGTTATGCCTTAATACAATTACTGTGCATTGATATGCTATTAATTAAAATGATTTTAACATTATTTTCCATGTGGATAATCTCAATTTAACAAACAAAAAAGAGGCTCAAGTAAAAAAAAACGGTTTTGTGCTCCACAGAAAAATCGGGCTGTTATCAGCCCAGCTGAGAATCAAACCTACAGGCGCTGCATGTCGCATAAAGGTGTCTCGCTACTAAAGTAAAATACCAAATTATTTTTCATTTTAAAAAATAAGCCCAGCGTTTTTTGTTTTGTGTCTCACTTTGAGCTTTCAGACCACCTACACAATGTATTTAGACATATTTTCATAACATAATATCGCCCAGATCTTCTCCAAAAGAATGTCTGATGCCCTTTTCATCTCTGTTTAGCCTGAACTTATGACTGACACCCTCCTTGTTAATATTGCAGCCTATAAGCATCTTAAACCCCCAAAGCCTTCGGAATAATGGTCGTTATCTCTTTATAAAGTTATATTACTTTTCTCGATTGCAGCTTTTATCTTTAAATACTTTCACCCCTGCCCATTTCCTCTGTTTCCCATTGTGCTTTGCACGGGATTGCGCATGCATGCGTACACACAGGAGCTGATACGTAAATAAAATAACCTAAAAGTTCAATTTAATTTAATTTGAAGACATTAAAATAAATATGTCTCAAAGCTGACAAGATGTGTACATGGGTTTGTGAAATCCCCACCAAAGAGCAAAGCTTGAAACGATTGTGGGGCTTTGCTCTGTTTGAATACACGTTTTTTGTTCCTTGCAGTTCTGGTGATGTGGTCAAGCGCTTTCATGTGCCCCACATCTACGCATCATTTTGCATTTTAAGCTACTCTGCCTTTCTTTGTCATATCCACGGGCTGTCATAGCCACAGGTTGTGTTGAATTTGCAATGCCACTCATCGATGTATGCCTATTGAGGCTGGCACGTGGGCAGTTATCCTTCCCACAGAGAGGCGCAATTGAACGCTGGCAACACAAAAGCTTTAGACCCTGTCAGTTCCCCCCTTTTCCCTTTTCACTGATGCATAGGCCCTAAAAGCATCAAGGCCTCCGCCTGGCTGGTCTTCTTTTGATTTAGCTACACCCTACTTAATATGGTCACTGATGGAGTAATGTCAATCAGGCCTTTGCATAAATTTGTCAACTGAAGTTTGCATTGTTAGGCTTTAGGCGACTGACTGGCTCAAAGCTGCCTCCTACAAGCCTCAAATTACACCAGACTCTTTTATTATCTCGTAGCCCCTTTAACTCCCCTCGCACGCTATTTTCAACCTATTCATTTTTACAATCTCTTCTTCCCGAGACAACAGACACGCACAAATCCTCGAGATTCCTGCAGTCTACCGCTCACACTGCAAAAAAAAAATGCGAGCTGTTCGACGGGGCGATGCAGTTTTCTTGTTTTTTTTCTGAGAGAAGTCATGCCACACAGCAGATGCTACATTGCTTTAAAAACAGGTATCAGTGCCTGCTTCGGCTTATGGATGGCAAGTGCTGAGGAAATGCCGTGTTACACCACACCATATATTCTTACAGCAGGGGGAGAGGGGGAGAGATAGAGAGACAGGGGTGGGGGGTGGGTCTTGGTCATATTGGATAAGAAGTTTGATTTTCATAGGCTCTTCTAAGGGATATATGCTATTAGATATATGGAAACACCGCGTCCCACTAGGGTTTCATAACCTCTCTAACCTTTAAGTCAAACGCTTTTGGAAAAAAATAAAATAAAAAATATAGCCTTTATATTTCATCAGCCACCGTCACCACTACAACACCAAGAGCTGCTTAACATCAGCTTTGTACAATCTTTAAAACAGAGCCATGCATTTCTATCCAACACACTTCTAATATCCGTCCGTTTCATTAACCCAGTTGTGACTTATGCTTTATAACTGTTATATTATGACCACTTCAAGCTCTATAGCATGTTTGGACAATGTTTGGATTTGAGTATAACACTTTATTGGAATTTACTCTAGGCGCAGACTATCTAATCCGTATTGTTTTAATAAACATGGCACAATATAGCATATGTGATCAGTGGAACCTGCTAGTTGCATTCAGTGGACCAGGACTCTATATGGAACTGTTTGCACAGAAAGTGAGGGATTGTCCATTTCCTAAGAGAATCAACAATACAATTATCATAACAAAGAGCACTGAGAGACTCAGAGTTTTTTTTTTCTTGCAATACAGTCTTTTCATTCGGAGGAAACGAGAGGACATCAGTTATAGAGGAGACGTGCTTTACCGAAACAGTATTAAGCTAAACAAACGAGAGGACCTCAACCAATGTTATATTGGTATTGATCACAAAGGCAAAAGAAATAGAAATTCCTAATCACGGAACATCAGACTGAGATGAGACACTGACCATCTGGGCCCCTTGTCATAATATGCGGATAACTATCATACTATATGCACACAGGCCGGAGCTGAACAAACGATACCCCTTATTATTATTTAGGGGAACCTACACGTGTTGACAACGTGCTCCCTGCTGTTTCGTAATAGATGTCACGATAACCTGTTCCCCATCAACCCTCGTGTGTCATGAGGCTATAAGCCTTTTCACAGGTGTGCTGGGTAAAAACTATAAACCTATTTATATTTTCTAAACACCCGTGACACACGTTGTAAAATTTAAATAAATGTCACACCCATGCAGGGTACAATGAGGCTTCAACAAGTACTTCTGAAAAGAGTTGGCCTTGTTTTGCATACTGTATAAAGCAGCTCTCAGGAGTTTTACCAATTTCACAGGGGGACATAGTTCAGCCTTTGTGCTGTGAATGACCTCCCATCCTTGAAACAATTAGTTTATTTTATATTATAATAATGTTGTAAATTATTATCCTGAATATGACTGATATTTGGAGCTGACGGTGACTGCAGAAAAGGCACGTCATGCTATCCTCTTATCAAGCTGAATTTCACTTTTTTTAAATGTAAGTGTGTAATTTTTAATCCAATGATCCATGCATACACACTTAATGTTTGACTTTAGGAACACACATTGCTCTACGTTATATGAAAGCATTCCTTCTTCTCTTGTCATTAAGCCTATCGTTGTTAAATGAATATATCTTACCATAAACATATACTGGGTTTCACTATAACCGTTGAATCACGTCAAGTTGAAGTTAAGCATTTTGAAGATACGCACCAGGACTATTTAATGTCAACTTCTGTCCCCGAGGAAGTTGTATTTTCTCTTAATGCTTAAAAATATATTTACCGATATAAGCTATGATAACATCCAGGTGTCATTGTAGCCTACTTTTTGGATTGCAGATTACAGTACACCGAGGCAGCCTGTTTGTTGCTGTATACAGTATAAGTTTGCATGTAGGAATGCTTTAATTCTTTTGACAAACGTTAGTTTTCAGTTGTTTACACACGCGACGGTTGTTTACATATTTACTACTATGCTGAATAATAGCATGCGTCCAGTTATTCACTACAGCCGCCCGAACTCAGTTATGCATTTCAATAAGTTGTTCAAACCTAGAATGTAAACTGCAGAAACAGCCCTGCTGCTTTTTCACGACTAAAAATGACAGACTGAGGTTGAAAGAGACAGAATAAAAAAAAGCACGATGGCTTATGTGCTTTAAGTGGACAAACAATATGCGTATCTTTCATTTAAAAAAAAACAAAAATCGGGATAAAAACGTTTGAAAAAAGTGGGAAAAAAGAGCGGAGAAAAAAAAAAGCTTCGCCTGTAGCGTCGGGCTGTGCCTGCTGCGGCTGCCTGCTCCATTATTAACTTTCACTGTCTTCCGTCTAATCAAACTCTTACTTTCCGCTGTTCTTAATTCCATATTTTCAATTCCTGATCATTACTTTCCTCTTTTTTTCCTACTTGTATCTATCCATCCCTCCCTCCCTCCTCTTTCTCCCTCCCTCCCTCCCTCTCTCTCCCGAGCTCTCTCCTTTGCTGAATCTTATTGATCCAGAAGGCGGCTAATTAGCCCTTCCCTTCGTGCCTGTGTAATGAAGCACATGCGCACTGAATTAATCACAGCCATTTTTTGCAGGAAACTAATTAGCAGGAATAAAGATCCAAAGAGTTTTTTCTTTTCAATCATCAGATCTCACTTTCACCTCTTCCTCGCTCCCTCTAACACAAGACTCATCGCCTGCTTTGCATCCAAATTATTTTTATATTGCCTTTAACAACTAATAGTAGGCTACTTCGGTTTTTTACACTCCGCAACAACAATGATCTTTCTTTTGCCACCCTAAGCGCAAACTGACCAAAAGGGGACTGCCTTGATGGGATCTTTAGCTAAATCATCTCAATACTGGATTAAAAAGCGAGGATCACAAAGCGGCAGCGAGAAATTGTAAGTTTCAACTTTGCGTTTGTCTCTTTTCCTCTCTGTTTCCACGATCCTATTCTTTTTTCTCGCTGTGCACTTATCTGAATCTGCTTTCCCTATCTGTTCGTAGTTTACGTGCAGCGGAGCTGGCTATTCTCACATTGTGAGAAATGACTAGCGATCACAAGTTCATTTCATGCAAGTAGTTTTGCTTTATTCTCGATTTTATTCGTATCGTTACCTGTGTTTACATCAGCGGTTCGTCCTCTCCTCCTCATGAATGGAAGATAAGAAATGGGCAAGACAGCGATCCTCTCCAAGCAGTTGACCGTAGAAAAACACGGTTTTAAAACAAATATGTGCATTTCTGTGGGATCGGGAAAGGGTAAAGAGGGCTTATGGGTGTCAAGAAACGTGTTTTAAGGCACAGATGCGATGAGAAAAGGGGCTGTGTTGAGCGGACGAAGGGCAGCGGCAGCTCCACATGAGCGCAGCCCAGAAAAGGAGCTCCAAGTCCAGCCTGTGGGTCCGTGTGCGTCCGGCGAAAGGGAACATCTCTCGCTTTCTATTTTTGACAGATTTGACACTTGACGAATCCAGGGGGGGTTTCAGCACCGTCTTATGCTTATAGAATCCTCTTCTGGATAAACACATTTTTTGGTTCTTCTCCGACACGTCTGTCTTTGAAAATGTGCAATCCCTCCGCCCTGCTCTTTAGTTCCTCTAGCTACACTTTTCCCCTTTACCCCACTTTGTCCAGCTTGTCTTTATTATTTTTCATCGCAGTTTTGCTTCTTTTGAAGCGTTGTTTTTAAGTCGATTCTCGCTCATTCCCCGACGAAGTCACATGCAAATCGATCCACGCGTGTGTGCGTGAGTGTGTGTGTATGTATGTATGTGTGCGTGCGTGCGCGAAAGGGGTTCGTGTTGGCGAGCGTGTGTGCGTTATGTGAATGTGGTGGTGGTGGTGTTGAGATAAACGAAGCCCCGGGTCTCCTTCATGACATGAGCGGATCAGCAGGACCTCGTACACGGACAGCATGAGAGTCTGAGCTGCGTTTTCACAGAACAGACATGTGTTTTTTAGGGAAGACATAGGCAGGCTGGATCTCACTGCTGCCTCCAACTACTTGGCTACCGTATCTGACTTTAAGGAGAACATTTTTTCCCCCGAGAAATGCTGACCGGAATGAAAACAAAACATTGCCCTATTAGTCTGACCTTAAGCAGACATAATCATTCCAAAGTTACTGCCGGAAACTTAAATTACGGTCCGGGCTAAACCTATAGGTCACTGCATGCATTTAGTAGCCGCTTAGCCAGTTAACATTTGGATTTTTTGAAAAAGTGAAACTACATAAGATATCCTCCACCCAAATAGAATAGGCTGCACTCTCGGAGAGAAAAAGACAAGGCTTGCAAAGTGACAAGCCTATCTAAACTGAATGGGCCTTCTTCCAAAAAATATACTTTATGACTACATTGTTACCAACCTCTACAAAAAAATGGATCTGATCCCAGAAAAAAAATGAAGCAGACGGAAATGCAACTGTCATCTTGACGTGTAGCCTATAGGGTGTAATTGCAAGCCGCAAAATATCCATAAATATGATTAAAAAATGTGTATATCTAGCGACTGCTTTTCGATTGTGATGGAGCTATTTGCAGTTGGAAAAAAGCTACGAGAAGTATAAATCAGACTCGGATATTTTTCGCGACGTAGAGCCGGGTAAAGAAAGAGGGAAAAGGAGGTTTTGCGAGCGAGCAGAGGCAAGGAAAGGATATGTGTAGCGTTGGGGGAAAGAGAGAGAGAGGGGGGTGTAGGTCAGACAGCAAGAAACAGGGGGAACAGAGGTCATGGAGTGAGTGCAAGAGATAAAAAGGAAAGAGAGGAAACCCCCGCACAACACAGCCGAGGGATGATGGGGAGGGGGGGAGTTGTTGGTATGTTTTGGGGGAGCCACATAAAGCACTTGTGGTTGTCAGCATCCGCAGGATTAAGACTTTGGCTTTAGTTTTTGGGATGGGAGAGACAAAATAGACTGGTAACAGGTTTACTACAACTAAATGTTAAGGATGTCAGGGAGTGAGAGAAAGGCCAAAAAAAGGAGGGGGGTGAGGGCTGAGGATTGTTGAGGGGGTTGGGTGCAGGGGTCAGATAGCCATGGGCCATAGAGGAGGAATCAGGGGAAGAGGTCAGATAAACAGATTCCTACCTTTCAGACTGAGAGAGCAGACAGAAAGAGGTTAGCACTGGGAGTGAGAAAGAAGGGGGAAAATCGTTGATTCATTTAAAGCAGTGATAACATTCAGATATAGGCCCGTCCTCTTTTTTTTGTATTGTTATATTGTTCTTTATTTGTGTCTGCAACAGTGAATTGTGTGTGTTTTCGGTTCGAGTGATTAGAAACTCAAAGGTTGTGTAATGTATAGGGGGGCAGGTAGGCTGCTGTGCCAAAACTCATGTGATCTGACAGTAATACTTCTCTCCTATTCCTTCCTCCTCCTCCTCCTCCTCCTCCTTCCTCTCTCTTTCTCTCTCTCTCTCTCTCTCTCTCTGTCTGTCTTCTGTTACAAAACAAAGACAGCAGAAATGTTTACTGTCATCTCACCTGTCTGATTTTCCTGTCTTGTCTCATCGTCATATTTATGTGTAATTATAACAGTTCCAGGCAAAGGTATAGGAATGTCATTGGCTTTATTTCTATGTATTCTATTTCAAATGTGTGTTTGTCAGACGCTGTGTTCGGTGAAGCTAACTATATTATCTCAGGCTCATCCCTGGCTGTGATATTGGAAGCATTGCGTTCACGAGAACTGTGAGCTCCCATCAGAGTGATGGTTTTACCACATGCATCGTTTTTGAAAATGGGTCGTTTTAATTTTGAGCTCATCACTTGTGGTCAGAGTAAAGAGAGTCTTCCTTTTTTGTTCATTTTTTTTAGTCTAGGCTGGGTTTTGATTTTTTTTTTTAAATGTTCTTCTCCTAAAATCATTTTAATATTTATGTGAAAACAAACATTAGCTGCAGTTAGATATTTACCACAACTGGGGGAAAAATGAGAAAAGAGTATATCACTCTGTTCAGAATAAATGAAAAATACTCTCATGCAGACATTTCACTTAATAGATTATTCTAATTAATTTCATTTGAATTTGTTTTAATTTATTTGGAAATGGTTCATATATATTTTTGAGACAAAAGGCATCTGTTTTAAACCATTACATGTATGTTTTTTTAAAAATACTTAATTATAAACATGTTATTTGAATGTGTGAGACATAACAAAATCCTTTGTCTGTTAAGATCAAAATGATTCAAAAATGCAAGTTTGTTGATTTGTGACGGTGGTGCTGTGTATTTAGTGCTTAGACATGATTCTAGTTATATGATAAGTCATGTATGTGGAGATAGTAAAATTGCTATCTGTGTGTTGTTGCTGTTGTGATTGTTATTTCTATCATGAAGAAATATTCGGTGTTCTAATGCTGTGATGTGATCACAGTTTTACTATTGTTGCCACTGACCCTGCACACGGTTGTCCACTGTTTGCACTTAGTTATGTTAACATATTCAGTGACAGGTATATTCAGAGTATTCAGATGTCAATTGACTGTAAGAACAGGAATCGCACTTCCAGTAGTGGAAATGAGATAAAGGGAGTAGCAGTCGTCATGGATAGGCTTATTTCATGGTCTGGGGGGGTGCACAGAGAAAGAGGAGACGGTGCCTGTGGCTGTCATAACCCTTCTCCTCCTCTCACTCTCACCCCCCCTTTCCTCCTCCTCTCTCTCTCCCCTTCTCATTCTCAATGTGCCTCTGCATATCTCACTCCTTAACACCAACCTTTCGGTGCTCGGGCACTGGCTCCGTGGGGGAGCTCGCTGCCATGTTATCGGGTGGAGAGAGCCCTCTTTGGGTTACCAGTAGGCCGTACATGGGAGATTCAGCGCACTTTAGGTTTGTTTGTCTATACACACATAGCACAAAACCTAATCGTGCTCTGATAAGTAAAATATCAAATTAGTTTGTGTGAATTGATTTTTTAAAATTATTGTTATTATTTTGTGTTTTAATAAATCAGTCAGTTTTAATAATTCCTTTTTTACTGTATGCCGTTTGCTTACGAGAGGCAGAGCTTATATAAATGAAGGTCTACCTTTGTTTGGATGCATCCTCACTGAAATCAGAAAGGAATGTAAAGCGTCAGCCTCTAGTTGTATGGGCATATATAGATGACGGCAGTCGACACATAGATGGCTTTGAATTTGATGTGTGATTTTGAATATGCAAGGTCGTGCAGTCAACAACCAGCTCTTCCAGTTGTCCTGCAGGCAAGGCCACTGTGCATGTCATGCTGTCATAAAGGAGCAGGCGGGGGGCGGGATCTCGGCACAGCCCAGGGGTGAGCGAGGAGGTGGGAAGGGAGCGTGGAAGAGATGACTGTCATGCTCAGGTGTGTGTGTGTGTCTATATATATATGCTTGTGGTCTGCATGAATGCTGTACGTGATCCTTAATCCCAGCATCTCCTATGTGTCCATAAGGGCTCCCTTGTATCTTCTTTTTCTCGAAAATCCCCCTCCTCGTCTTCTTTTGAGCTTTCCCTCTTCTTCAATGTCAACCTTTTATCTTTTTGAAATTAATTTTGTGGGGATTTTTGTGGTTTGCTCTTTCGCATTATATTATCCTGTTAACAATCTTGGTTAAATCATTGTGGTAGACTAGATTTATGATTGAGAAGATGCGCTTGTGTCTCAAGCGTGTGTGTGCACAGACACATCCTTTGTGTGTATACTGGCATTATGAAAATCTAATTTCTCTTGAATGTGCCACGTCAAGGCCCTGCTATGATACACTTTTGTTTTTATAGTAACTCGGTTGCTGTTTTGTTTTTTTTATTAATTTTGAACGGTTTCAAAAAAATCTAAGCCAGTGTCCTTCTCCATTCAGTAATACTGTATGTTTAAAAGAAAAGTATGGCTTCTGTTTTGACTTTCTCTTCTCCAGTGGAGGAATTTCACAAGCTGCCATACAACAGAGGATAGTAAAATGTGATACGCTTTTATATTCTTTTCAAACAATAAATGAATGCTGTTATATTCATGGGAGGGGCGTTATAATGTGTGTGTGTGTGTATCTGCGTCCTTGACTAGAATCTCAATATCGCTTCTGTAATAAATGCACATTATCAGCTTTGTAGCAAACAGTGCCGTTTGTTAGATAGCTGTTTTGTAACAGTGATATAGACTGTTGTATTTCTGTATTGTTGTATCGGCTGTGAGCTGAACACCTGTGTGACACTGTCCAGGGCTGGTGTCGTAAAGGCTGTGTTTGTGTGTGTGTGTGTGTGTGTGTGTGTATAGCATAGCATAGCGGCTACGACTGACTGTATATATCCTATTTGGGGCAGCAGCAGCTAGCTCTAGTGTTCAGGGATGAGAGGAACAACGGTTCCGCGTCTGTATAGTATGCCTACATGCGGGCAAGGCAGGGATGACAGGGACCTCTCCAAGGGCTGCAAAATTGAACTGAGCTGCACCCCAGCCCCCCATAAGCCCGGCCCCCTCTCTTGGACCCTGGAGGCCAGAATTCCACCCTCCGCACTGGCGCTTATCATCACAAAAGACGGAATGCATAAAACATGGAGGACGCTTAGACAGAGGCGGCCCAGGTCGCCTTTCTCTCCCCACACTGAGCCCTTGAACAATACATGGGCCCCTCTGGCCTGTGACTCTGACGACACACACGCCGTCTTTTTATCCTCCCCTATTTCTTTGTCATCCTCTTCCTCTTCCTCTATGTTACTGTGCTCCGTGGAGTGATAACTGCCCTTGCATTGTTTATCTGTGTCTGTGAAATCTGCATTGTGTAACAGAAATGTAAATGCACGTGTGTGTGCGCGTGTGTGCGTGTGACAGAGAGAGAGACAAGTTTAAATAATTGAGTGAATGTTCCATATTATTTATTGTATTGCATGTTTTTTCCACATAAAATGCAGTATAAATAAGAAAACATTATGTACTGACCAATTGACACAGAGTTTAAATGTAAACAGTTGAAATAATTATCTGCATACAAAGAAATAACATTTTGTATACAAGAAGACATGTTTCAGTGCAGTCAGGTGATTTGCATCGTTTTTCCTTGTCACTAATTTACAGCCAGGTCACACGATGATGCAACGTCACGGCTTGTATTAGTACTGTGTGTGTGTGTGTGTGTGTGTGTGTGTGTGTGTGCGTGTGTGTGTGTATAATCAACCTATTAGCTTCTCCACTTCTCTGTGCCAGATAAAGAGCTATGTGAAAGTGATATGAACATGTTACTGCTATAGACTTCAGAACTTCTTTTCTCCAGGCTACTCATTCTCCTCTGCTACTCCCAAAGACATGCTTCGTATTACAATGGGGCAGGCAGAAAGACAGATTGTCTCAGTGTGTGCAGTGTTTCTCAGTTGTTGTTTTTTGGTATTTTTTTCAAGTGTGATTTCTGTTTTTCAGATCTTGGTGAAAGACCAGTTTGGTTTTCAGATTTAGGTCATTCTGGTTTTAATTTCCTTTCTGTGCGCGCACTGCGTCCATTCCACTCTGTGACAAACAGTAGTAATGTGCGGCTGAGAAGGTTTTAGTCGGTATCTGTTTATACGTGTGTCTGATGGCTGGAGTGTAGGAATGCACTGCAGGGATGTGCCGGACCCCAGCAGGTCTATGGCACTTCCTCTCTGTGTACCTCACAGCTTATCCTCCTCAGGATTATAGAGGGAAGAAAAGAAAAGAGCGATTGCAGGAGCACCCTCTCCCTCTCACACCCTCTTCCCCATTTTTTACAATACACACACACACACACACACACACACACACACACACACACACACACACACACTCACAAATCTCAACAAAAAGTGTAATTCACTTGCAAATTTGTAGTAGTCTGTCCATGTTCCGGGTGAAGGAGAGAGAGAGGAAGAGAGAGAAGGAGAGGGAGGGGCAGAGATGGAGAGACACAGGGAGCCGGTTTCAGTATATTTCAGTGTGAGACGAGGTTGAGGTGAAGCCACCGACTGATTCTTCCCGGTCAGGAAAAAGCAGCCGACCCATCTGCCAATTGATAGATTATTATGTGGTTTGTGTGCATGTATCGTTTTTGCTGTGTAAGTAACTAAATGTGTTCGTGTGAGTTGCTGTCAGACAGTAGGTTTATAAGTTGCTATTTTTCATTCCCCCAGCTTCTCCTGAGGTGGCCTGGTGTTGTTTGCTTGGTACCCCAGGCGACTGATCTGCCAGTAGTGAAGGGGTTAAGAAGCAGGGATAGCCCTCTTTTGTCTCTGCGGCCCTCTTTGCCATTGTTGTGGTGGAATTGAGCTCGGTGCACCTCACTTGACCACAGCAAAGCAATAAAATGGCCTCTAAGTGCTGTAGCCTCCGTAGTCCTCTGATGTCAGCTCTCTTCCAGCTTTTGCCGCTATATTTTCCTTTTTTCTACAAACACATGGGCATGACTCGTGTGCAATGCACAGTATGTGCACATATACTGTGTATTGCTATTTTCTTTCAGCATGCTTTACATATGCATAGCTAGCCGTTTTATTATTTACTTATGTTTACTTACGTATCGTTTTTCCTCTTTGTTGTTGGAAAGTGCATGTAAATCACATTCTAAGCCCATTCAAAGATGCACACATTTTATATTTTTAATGAGCAATGAAAATTATTTTAAGTATTTATTAGAGCTTTACATTCAGCAGAATAGTAACAACATTCTGTTTTTCATACTCAGAGTGCTTATGTCCAGCAGTAAATATCTAGACAGATCTGTCTATGCTAAGGCACACACAGATGCTAAGTAAATGCTGAGAGTGAAAGTAACCCCTACCGTATTGCCATATGACATTATCAAATTGGACAAAGTTATAGCTGCTAAATTAATGGCAGAGAGTATTATTTTACATTTTTTAATAGTTCTATTTCTAGCAATAATGATACAAATTCTGTGCATGATCATTTTATTTTCTCTGTTTGAGAATGTATTATAATAATGCATAGTGTTGGTGCACAGATGGTTGTTTATATAGAGTCCCACCTCTGCAGACATTGTAATTAAAAAGAAGATATACTGCATGTGTGTCTGTCGCCATCCCATCTCATCTCGTCAAATAAGCATCTAGCTGCTGCACTGAGCATGTCAGTGGATTTATGAAAGCTTTTCTGATTCGCTGAATTATAATTGGCACTGTCCCAAGTGTAAACCATCTATGCCAGGTGTCATACAGACCGCATTAAATGTTGCAACAAACTGCAATTAAACCAACATTTCCTCAAAGCCACAACATTACACCTCTCTGTCTTATGTGCCTTTGCCTCACCCTTCTCCTCTCCTGCTCTCCTCCTCCTGGAACACGTGTGGTTTCCTCTCTGTGTCTCACTGTACCTAAAACAAATGCTCTTTCTCATTTTCCCTGTGTTAAATGAACAAACATAAGGACCCCGGTGCCTCATAATAAATTGATTAGAGAGAGAGAGAGAGAGTGTGTGTGCGTGTGCGCGCGCACGCTTAGCCTGAGGAGGAGGAGGAGGACACATACTCTATTTTTCTCCTTAATAAACACAGCGACTAAAAATGTATATTTATCCTGTTACAGTAAATGCCAGTTCTTGTGTGCTGGTCCTGATGCTCCCACCTCTATGGTAGGCTTTGCTGTAACCCAGTGGCTGATCTCTCATGACAGCGACAGTGCCGTGGTGTTTACATATTCGACACAGAGCCCTCTGCGACTGTGTGGTTTTCATTCTGACGTTCAGTGCCACAGAGAGCAGAGATTTGGTCTAGGCTGGAGGGGGTGGGGCAGGTCCCATGGGGCTGACACAGGGCTAGACGGCCGTGACAGACTGGTGACCTCGTCTTTGTGACGTCATTTGCCTCGTCTGGTCACCATAGCATTAATTTCCCCTTCCGTTTAATGAATGAAGATAGGGACCCGGGCTACTTTATGCAGCTATTGGTGATGTTCTGGTTAATTTCAGATATCCAATACTAATGAAAGAACGCATTAGGCCTATTTATAATAATGGCTCGAGTATAAAACATCCCTTCTATCACCTGATGATCAGCGGCATGTCTGTAAGCCTGTCACACTGTGGTTTAGGTATAATTAAAAAACCTTTTCTTCTCTTTTTCTAGCAGGGCAGAAAATTTGGCTTTTCTGTTTTACTCAAGTTGTAACAAATAGCAAGCACGCATTGTGAGAAGCAGTAAAACAAAACAAACCCTGACCACATATAGGAAGTCAGCCTGAGGTAAGAGGTAGGCTTAAAACGGATACTGACTGTTAGAACAGTTTTTCTCCCCGAAACATGCCGAGTGCCAATTCTTTGACAAGTAATTCTGTTTTACCTCTCTTCTGCTACTCTTTTACCCTCCCTCGGAGCAATGTGTGAGCACTTTCTCCCTAGAGCCTTTTTAAATCATGCACATTTTATATAAATGCAATAAAAAAAGAACCTGGCTCATAGATGAGGTATAATTTGGGCAGCATCTCCTCTGTAGATGCAGTGTTGCCCCTACAACTCAGACAAGGTGCGTCTATATTGTATCTATATTTGGAAGGAGGATGGCTATAAAACAGGCTCCACTCATTGCCTTCTTTTTGTTGTAGCCAGGTGTTTCCTCATGTTGGATCATGCCCTGATGGGGGAACAACAGGCCACATGGCAGGTGAGAACCAGGTTTTTAATGCTAGTGGATGGCTTTTCATTCTGTGGTCTCCCTGTGCCACGAGGAAAGCTCAAAAAACTCTTGCAAGCAGAGTAGACCGTAGTAGTGAAGTACCAGGAACAGGACAAGTGTGTTGATGACACAGCCTTTGTTTACACTGGAGAGAATATGGGTTTGGAGGAAGGAGAGAAAAAAAGAGGCAGAGGGAGGGAAAGAGGGCACAGACACCAGTCTCATCACTTCCTTACTTGCTTTAGTTTTTTTTCCGTGAATCATTATTGTCAAAACAACAGAAGAGGAAGTGTACAGAACATTTTGATCAACAGCAATGCTGTAAAACTGGAAACTATAGAAAAGATTAAAGTAGTTGCATGTTTGTTATTGCATTTTGTGTAAATGTAGTCTGCCTCTGACTCTAATCTACCAGCTTGGTCTACCCTGGGTACAACTACAATACTTATCTATTTTTCTTCTTCTGCCAGACAGGGTACATTGAACAAGCCTCTATGTTTTGACCCTGACCAAGACAGAACACTTATTTCTCACACTCTGTAGACCCCTGGCTTCCTCGGGACAGCTCTGTTCGTTGTTCATGGATGTATAATTTTACATACATGTGTCTATATGCGTGCTTTCCTGTCTTCCGCAAAGATTTCTGTAAAACAAAACATCGGACTGACACCTGCACCCTGTTGTCTTGTTGAGTGTCAGTTCTGTGGTCAGGGCAAAAATGTACTTTCATATGACAGATGGCTGTGTGGGCCTTTAACAGG
Source organism: Echiichthys vipera (assembly GCF_963691815.1). Classification (NCBI taxonomy): domain Eukaryota; kingdom Metazoa; phylum Chordata; class Actinopteri; order Perciformes; family Trachinidae; genus Echiichthys; species Echiichthys vipera. The sequence goes on from NC_139826.1 coordinate 23,682,723, forward strand.
AAGCCTGGCTACACTGTTTCACAATCTCTCTCGAAACAAGAACTGAGTATCCGCGCTACGGTGTGCTGTCCACATTTTGTGTAACGGATGCCAGCTTGCCTGTAGTGGGTACAAGCACAAGGCAAAGGGGGTGGGGGGTGGGGGGGTACCCCGATATAAGTGGGCCCCCGAGACCTCCTTGAGGGGTAGAGGTGTGGCGAACGTCTGTTTTGGGCATGGCTTGTGTCAGCGTGTTTAGCGTTTGCCTCTGAGGGCATTTATATGCAAATGCTAAACAACCTATTGGGGTGGCTAATTACAGCAGGGCCTTTGTGTGTGCCAGGCAGTGAGAAGCAGGGAGTTACTTGCACGCCAGGCATGGACTTCCCCTGCTTGTTTACTCATTGTCTTTCCTTATTACCCCCTCATTGACACTCCCCTTTTGTGTGGTTGCGCCGTTTGCCTGCATGCTGACTCCTCCCCTTGTGTGGCTGGAGTTAATGTAGTAGATTAAAGAGGCAGCTCTCTGGCCCTGTTTACTTCCTCTTTCACCCGGTTGGCCCAGCTCTGCTTACTCTGCAGCCATTCCTCCTGTAGCTTTCGTCTGGCCACCACCTATTCAGGAAGGATTCAGCCTCATCGTACTCCTCTCTCTCTCTCTCTCTCTCTCTCTCTCTCTCTCTCTCTCTCTCTCTCTCTCTCTCTCTCTCTCTCTCTCTCTCTCTCTCTCTCTCTCTCTCTCTCTCTCTCTCTCTCTCTCTCTCTCTCTCTCTCTCTCTCTCTCTCTCTCTCTCTTTCTCTCTTTCTCTCTCTGTGTCTATCTCTCTCTCTCTCTCTCTCTGTGTCTATCTCTCTCTCTCTCTCTCTCTTTCTCTCTCTGTCTGTCTCTCCCCTACAACTAATGCTCAGCTAATTACTTTGGGTGATAAAAATGCATTTAGGTCAGGTTCTAATGCAATGCAAATTTATGAGTAGGCAGAAGCAAATATTAACTTGTAGAGTCACTGATAGTCATCAGCTAGGGACAAAGGTACACCTCCCTTAACTGTCAAATATAAAGGTTTTATGCTTTTTTCCTTTGTTGTGAGGGATAATGACAGCAGGATGCAATGCAAATATTTCAACTGCATGGTCTCCTATAGAAACCTGTATAACGATATATCTTATGTTAAATAATAGTGTAGTAAAGCCAACATACTAAGTTAGCCCCATTTTTATCATTATGTTGAAGTAGCCTGTAATATGAATTTTGTAGTTTATTTGCCTTTTCCTGTTATTACCTGTAGTAATGTAACCCCAGCCAAATCAGTGTGGTAAAAGGTGTATATCACAATGCGAAATCATCATTATATTTGATGAGCTTGTCTAATTCTGCTGTTTATCCAAAAGCAACTGCAGCATTACCTCCTTTATTATACATTAAAACTGCATTTGTAGAGAGAGAGTTAGTTTTTTTCAACATGTGCATGTGTAAGTATGTCTCACTTGTCCCCTCTGTATATTCTCAAATCTCCGCTGAATACACAGCCATATCAAAACCGGTCCTGCTGCATTCCTGTGAAATTATTTGTCATGTTGTAGAAACAAAGAGAGAGGAGGAAAGCAAAAGCACCGGTTTAGTGTTGGTCTCACTTCATTTTACCACATAAGTTCCACCATTTGTTCCATGGTTTGCCACCACTTGTGCCCCTTACTACGCCAATTACACCCACACTTTATGTGTTCTCCCGCTCACAAACATATACCCTGACACACAGTCATACCTACATTCGAAGGGGGAGACTTTGCTGGCCGAGGAAGCCAAGCTGGATCAAAGGCCATGTGTGAGGGAGCCAGGGTACCTCGTAGAAAGCAGCTGCCCCTTGCTGTCTCTGCCTCTCACCCCAGCCTGACAGCAGCCAGAAATATGAGGCCTCTCCAGACCTCTGTCCTGGGAAAAAAAGGACAGGACGGCACACATACACTCAGAAAGCTTTTGTCTCTGCTCTCTCTCCCTCTTCCTCGCTCACTCTGACATACAAAGAAGAAAGCCGTTTGTCTATGCTCATTCACTCATTCAGCCACAAATAGAAATCTTCGTTTCACATATACACTCCCTCTGCCAACCTCACAAAACCATTAAATTATCACATGCTTGATTTCTCTTTATTGTCTGTTTGTTAAACTCTTTCATTAGCTGTTTTTGTCAATTTGGTGCTATTTGTCTGTCAATCTTACTCTGCATTTGCCTTTTTCTCACTTCCCTCAACATTGTACTTGCTCTTTCTGTGAGTGAGGCCTTCCTTGACACTGTCTTGGGGTGCTTTTCTTCTCCAATACTCTTGTCCCCACCTTTTCTCGCCACATGTCTAGGATTTCTCTCCCTCCGCTCTGCTTCTCCAGCGAGTTCAAACTCTGACAGAGTTCAGAAAGGCATTCAGGTCCCTAATCCGGGCTCCCTCTATCAGGAATGCTAATACGTGTGATTGTGTGACCCGTAGGAGCCCGGCAACATCTGCAGGAGCCTATGGCGAGCCCCCACCCTCCCACACCCACCCTGCCCCCTGCCTTTGAGCGTTCACTCGCTGCCATTATTTCATTGTTTCACTTCACGCCTGTGACTGGGCAGTGCAGTTAACCCTCTGCTGCTCAGGCCAGGCTAGCTGCAGTCCTGCAGACAGAGGGGTACTGAGGAGGGGCATATGGGTTTTGGACAGCCCTTTCCCAGGACAGGCCTCCCTGCCTGCCCATCTGGACCCCTACACACAGCTCTACCCCTCATACTGTTTACTTATGCATTCCACTACCAGCCACTGTGCATCTTTGTGTTCATAGACTGTTTAAAAGTGTGGTCACTTGTGATTGCAGGAATTGCCATCTGTGTCTCGCTGTTGGATTTTTCTACATGAGTAGCTTTTGTTTTCTCAGGGACATCAGGAAAAGTAAACTTATTCTTGATAGGATGAGATCTGAAGAATTGAGTTGTTAGCCAATGAAAACCTGTTATTACAACTTCACCCATCCCTTTTGCCAGGTTTTGGAGTTGAAAAAAATAATTGTTGGTATAGTGTCTGTTTTCAGAAAGATGAATTACTGGTTACGCACAACTGTCGAAGGGATTCTGTGTCAGGTTTGAGTGCTGCTGATTTAATTACCCTTCTCCTCAGCCCTGGCTGTACACCTGCATATGTATTCAAGCTATTGACAAGCAAAGAATCAGGTTGGATTTCTATGTTCTTCATTCACATCCTAAGCTTAAGAATTGTTAGACTCGTCAGAATTTGGCCAATGTAATCTGTTTTTGCTGGACTCCGCTAAAAAAGTGTATGTATCATACACACATTGCAGGCATTGGAGGCCATCATAAGGAAAACAATCCAAGCAAAACTAATATTTTATATTAATACACAAACAATATACACAAACTTGTTACCTGCCAGGGTTTGGTACACATTGAACAATGGTTATGTGTCCCTGTTCAGGTGTCTCTAGTCATTACTGTGATGCCAAGGATGCAACAAGCATTTGAAACTAAAAATAAGTCCACAGTAATAGTTAATACATTTTTACATGTGCAGCAGCCCACAGGGGTTCTTCTAAGTGTCACTCAGAGGAAGATGTGTCCCTGCAAACAGTTTCCAGTGCAAAGTGAGAAGTGAACAGCTACATAAACAGGAGAGGGGGTCAGCATTCAGAGTGTCCATCCCTGGCCCTGGAAAATATACATACACACATACACACACACACACATACACACGTTCCATTAATATTAGAACAATGATTTTGTCCATTGTTATCAAAACCATGATTAATCATTACATTTTTGCAAAGCAGGGGCAGTGTTACCATGGGGACATAAAATGATCCACGCTGCTTTGCATATCAACAGAAAAGTTTACAATTGCGGTACAACTCTGTGTGGGCTTAAAAGAGAAATCCAGTCTTTTCTGATGCTTCCTCTGACCTCTGTTGTTCAGCTCAACAGGCTGTTTGTAGTGCGCCAAAAATGATAATTGGGCAATTCAGCAAAAATGATTTCTTGCATTGCCTCGAATTACATTGTAGAGCTTTTTTTCCCGACTGCTTATAACGTCAGAAGTTGAAAAGAAGTTGCTGCTTTCTTAACTAGTTTTCTCTATTTTTTTAAAGAAATCCATTCCATTTTGAAATCTGCATCAAAAAGAGTGTCAAAACCTTAACTGTGTAAAATCAAGCTGATGCAAATTATAGTAGTAGAAAACTGAATTAATGCATTTTCTCTATTCACCTTTAACTGAATGTGCACATAAATATGAAATATTTCAAAGAATATTCTTAAAAATGTAAAAAAAAATAGTTGGAATACCCAATAACCATTTTTGGTGATGTTTGCAAATGAACTGGAATGAATAAGGGGTATGTTGAGGCTTAAATATATTATGTTTTTACCAATTACTATATGGAGAAAGATATATTATAATTATAATGTTCATTTCAGAGTGTGTTACACCTAGATTCATGGCTTCTCAAAAGAGGTAGTCGAGATCTGCCCATGTGCATTTTAGTTTAATGTTCTCCAATGTTCTGTGTGATTGCAATTGTGCTTGTTTTCTGCATAAACGATTAATCTGAATATGAGGCATAGGGGAATCTAAATTGGCCCACCATGCCAGTTCCCATGACAGCTCATTGAAACCAGGGACGAAAGGATGTCCTCTATTTTTTATAACCAAACATCATGTCATAACAGGCCTTCTTAGGCTTCATTTACATCTACAACAACATACTGTCCTGTGTTTTGTACACACATTCTGACATTGTTATTAATCTGTAAATTCTAGATTGTGTTTTACCAGTATAGGATAGAAATGTTTGATTGAAATAACTGCAGATTACAACTCTCCCATTCCTTTGTTTACAGACATGTTTCAAGGTTTCAAGACAGTTTAAAAGGAATGGGCTCTACAGAGCCAAATTGGATCTGGGTATGTAAATACTGCTCTGATGTTTAATGAGAAACAAAGTTAGCTAATTATAGCAGCTCTGAGAAACATGAGGAGGACAGTGGGAAATGTTTCCATCACTCCCTAGCTCTATAGATTACTGCCTAATTGCCTCAATCGAATCAGGCGGAGACATTAGCCAGAGAGACAGAGAGTAAGAGAGAGAAACATGGGGATGGGGCTGATTACACATATCTGTCGGTGGCTCTTTAGATAATCCAGCGGAGGACCAGCAATTCGGCCTCTCTGACATAACATAGTCTGCATGTCTCCTGTGTTCTGCTCCCTTCCCCCACCTCAGTTATGAAGGTGAGGATAGCAGGGTACTGTATTCTCTTCTGCCACGCCAGCCAGCTGCAGAGGTGATTCATACTCCCATGCGGAAGTTTTTCAACTATAATTACATGTAATTCTGACACATGTTTATGCCTGATTTTAACAGACAGCTTCTCCACTAATGACAAAGTAGCACATAACATCCTCCCAAACATTTGTTACAACAATATTTTTCTACCTTATTATTGTATGTTGCGATTGTAAGTACTAGCTGAAAAAACATGCTGTGCTAGTTTGGCTGACCTGTTGAAAAGCTGGAAGAGTATATCCTTTCCTTCTACAACAAATGCTGTATTATCTGCTTGGTCAAATATGACGAGTGTAAGAGAGTGAAACTTCAGACAAATAGCACAATGAATTGTGAGGGTTTTAAGAATGTCCTGATGCTGTGAAGCCCAGCTTGTCTTTCCTCTCATTTATTTATGCCTCACTGGAAATGGTGAGAAGGGAGGAAATTGACTTGTTTGTTCTATTTCTGTTAATTCCTCTAATTCCTGTTAACGGCGATGCAGGGAAAAAAGGAGACTTTGTGCCTGTGGCTGTTAGATGTGTGCCCTGCTTATGTTCTGAAGGCAGGGCGCAGAGAATAAGAAGCTCTATTGGATCCGTTTCGTCCTTAGAGCACAGTGATATTGAGGTCAGCTGTCCAAAATGATCTCATGTTAAGGAATTGGCGAGTCAGCAGGGTCAGAGCAGAACCGCCATGACGACACTTTCTCCACGGTGATAACGCTGCCCTCCTTTCCCCTCCCCTTCACTTTCTCTGCATGGGAACGGCAGAGAAGAGTGGGATCTGTGTCTGTGCTCTTTTACTCTGGAGTAAAATGGTACTGACTGTGTTGTCTCACAGAACCAGGCCCTGAAATCAGGTGAAGTTTGTCTCGGTTAAGATGAACTGTCTCTTTACAATTCTGATGATCTAAAGCTGCATGGCTAAAATTCTTCCATCTTATTTAAATCCTAAACAAACATATGAAGTGCTGAAAATAGCCGACAGAAAATAGCTGTTTCCTGGATGTCATAGCGGTGTAAACGGGTGCCTGAACAATTCTTCCCTCAGTTTCCCAGGCAGGCCATGGAGCATGGTGTTGGAACTGCACGGAGGAGTTCTGTGTGGGGAACCCAGACCCCAGCAGTCCTTTTTTGAACAGTTCTGATGGGAACGTAGGCACTGTAAACAGATAATGCCACTCATGCGCAAAGGGCAAGAAGTGGGAGGTCTCACTTGTCCAGACGTTTAAAATGGGCAGTCTGGGTTTGAATGTTCGGAAAGTCATATGGGAATGAGTGAGCCGGGCATTTTGCATCGATGTTACTGCTCCTTTACATTACACTTCTCGGGTTCAGTGATGGTCGACTTGGCTGTATGGATGAAAAACCAACAGTTGGCTTTTCAGTTGTTGAGCCAAATATTGTTGAAGCGTATTGAGCAGGGCTTGAAAGTGTGTTCACATGGCTCTCAGGTCATGTGCACCAGTCTCAAGTGACTATCTGTAAGTAAGTAACAGCTCACATCTCTTTTCTATCCTTAAAATCAGTCACATACGACCTGGCTCTTTCGCTTTCTTATCCTCACACCACCTTCTCACCTTTTTTCTCTCTGCCCCCCCCCCTCTCTCTCCCTTTCTCTCTCTCTCTCTCTCTCTCTCTCTCTCTCTCACACACACACACACACACACACCCACACACACATGTGTTGCCGTAATTTATGGCTGCCGGGCCCTTGATCAATTGATAGCAGGGGATCCTTTGGTAAATAGAGTTTTAGACACATTGCCAATAGACCTGGGCTATTGATTGGAGTGTAAATTAAAAACTTAATCAGGTCTCTGAGATAAGATTTATCTCCGCCCCAAGCAAATTACAGGGCTGACTTGGAGACATAAAGGCAGGCCGGTGGGCAGATGAGCACTGCCCCTTCATGGGCGCCACGTCTGGCCATAGTACTCTCTCCTGTTCCTGTTTCACTTCTAGTGCCAGTCTCCACCACTTCTAGGCTCACTTCTGTCTTGTGGGATAGACCATGAAGACTTTTAGTGTTGACATAATGGATGAAGGATTTTCCTGTAGTCTCTATTTAGAACAAGGCCGGCTTAGACTAACACAGTTTAAAGCATCTGGTGGACATATTTATCCAATATGTCTTATTGTTCCATGATGCACTTTCAGTATGGCTGATCCAAGTGGGAAGTGATTTTATTTCTTTATCATTTTGCTCTGTTTAGCAGTTTGTCTTGCTCAGTCTTGACAGTATTCCCTCTCTCCCCCTCCCTCTTTCTCTCGCTCTCTCTTTCTGTGTGTTTAATCACTTTCATTGCTGCCTGCAATGAAATATGTAAATCATTACACCCAGCTTTTATTTCTTCAATAATATTCTCGTCTTGTTGAGGTCATTTTACGCCACAATAAATGTATGCACATTCATACGCACATGCTGTGTTGTCTATATTTTATATGTATTAAGACAATCCTTGGTATTGCACATTGATCAGTATATGGATTTTCACAGTAATTGCTGAGGGAAATTTTCTCTGTCTCTACTCTTCTTCATTATTAATATTGGGAAGTGGGTATACATTCAAATTGTCTCTGAGTATAATTTCATCTTATAATTCATTCCAGCTAATACATAATAGCATGCATAGTGAGAACTAGGGTTTTCCCCAGGTTTCACAGATAAGAAAGACACACTCACTAAGGGTCCTGGGATAGGTATGTCACAGATATCTTTCTGCATATTTTAGTCAGTAATTAAAACATACATTTTTTTCCCTGTGTGATTAAGGCCAGTATTGGGCTCTACTCAGGGATTATAGCACTTCCCATTATCTCTGGTTATAGTCCACACAAACAGAAGCCATAGAAATGGCATTGACCAAAGGAGAGAGAGACAAACAGCGAGAGAGGATGATGGAGAGCAGACAGTTGAGGAGGCCATGAGTCCATTAGCAGATATACATAAATATTAAAAAAAAAATGTGAAACACCCCTGAGGACAATTATATTGGTGGTAAAAATATATGTATATAATTTTTTGGGTTTGTGAAGTGCTGGGTAAGTGTTAGAGGTCCCCAAAAGAGCCATGCAACCTAACCCATCCAGTGGCTACATAATGGTGGCCATGGTTTGTCTTTGTCTAGTTGTGGGGGAGGCTGAGACCATCCGTAATAGGCTTTTTGCCTGATAAGCCCAGAAAATACTCGTTTAGTTAGTGAAAGTGCAGAGGGATCCTGGCCTGATAAACCCGCTGTTTCCTTCTGTAATACCCAACAGCTAAAATCAATAGTTGGGATCATTCTCCCGCTAGTCGTCCAGTCTCCTTTATCTGCAGCCTTCCTCAACCTGTGTACATGGGGGTGGTGGTTAGCTGGAGTATGCCTCTGTGTATATTAGAGGTTATATAGTTACACTTACAAAGACCTTTGAAACCTTGACCTTAAACCTCCAATACCGTCCAACTATTCACTAGTCGGTCTGCCAGTGTTGGCACAGGTCTCACTGAAGGGCAGGCTCATTGTAATTTTTCTTGGCGTTATGGATCCAACTCCCAGCAATCAGCTCAGGTGTTGAGTCAGGTGAGTGAATGTATGTAAAAATCTGGTGGGAGGAAGTGGCTGTCAGCACTTATTCAGCCCTGCTAAGAGCCCTGTGCTCTGTCAACACAAGCTTTATGTTCTGAAACAGGTGCTTGATAAGACTTACATATAAAGTACAGGTAGCGCTTCTGACACGGCCACAGGATCCAACGGTTCCGAGAAGAGACCAAAGAGGTCCCAGATGAGAGGTGCATGAGATGGATGACAATGACTAGGGCTTTGGAGCCGAAACATGCAAGTTTTTTACAATTCTCTGAATTTTTATCTCCCTTCTCTTTGCACCTTGCTAGGAGGTGAGGTTGTGCCAGAATGCTTGATCAGACGTGGTGAAGAATACAGAACCCCTCCACCCCCCACCTTCCCGCCATATCACAACTCCACTGTCCCACTTTAGCCAGTGTTATCATTTTGCTGGCAGGCTCTCCCAGAGTTAGTTTCTGTGTAATCTCTCTGGCCATCGCAGCACTGCCGTAAAATACAGCCTCAGGTGTTAGTAGCCAGGGTGGTTAGCCTGCGACACCGTTACCTAAAGTGCAGTGTATTAAAAAGCAGTCAGGGCCCTGGATCACAGTATATCACAAGGGAGAGGCAGCGATAAGGCCTGTCTGCCCGCCCGCAGATCAATGAAGGTTACTGACATCATATCACAAAGTGAAAGCGAGTGCTGCACCCCTAGCTATTTATCCACAGTCGATCGGACATGAAAGGGGTGTAAGGGGGAGAGGATGAGACAGGACAGCACAGCACACCCCCCTCTCCAACCCCCATGTTGGGGACTCAAGCACTGACTCCTCCTCTCCTGCCCTGTCATCGACTCTTCCCCTGGACCACTGTGGCTCTCATATGGCAGCAGCTACAGGAGTAGGATATATAGAGGCAGAGAACTGCTAAGTCTGAATGAGGCTTAAGTCAGCAAGATGACAGTGACAACCTTTTGTGATATTTCAGCGTTGGCAACAGCATACGTCTCTTCTGTATGTTTGGTTGTGTAAAAGTAGTTCCAAGGTTTGATTTCTAATTCAATTCTAACATTTGTAGTTCATCCGTTATCTGCTTTTACCTGAGGTGACACAGGCCTTTAGATTTTATTTGTTGTAAAATAGGTTAGACAGACACAATGTCAGCACTAAGATCGAAACATAAAGATAGCGCCAACCACTGCACACTTATCTGTAACCTCCTTTTCTACTTCTCTTTACCTTTTCACAGCTCTATCGGCTTATTGCATTATATATCATAAAGCCCATATTCCCCTCACTTATGTCTGCATTACTATGGTAGTATTGAGGGATGTGTACTTGCAAAGGCACTTTTGCGTGTCCATGCGTAGGACATCATGCTTACAGGTACTGTATGAGTTTCATTTATCAGCTGCCTGGGGCACAATGTGGAGGATTTCCCCCAATGGGTTAGTGTGTAACTGCTCTGTCAATACATGCTTGTCAAGGCTGGGAGAGTGTGGGGGGAAAAAGGCCCCTCACTCCAACGCACCGAAGCCACTTATTGAGCAGCCAATAGCTATTTACCTCTTGACGGTGGCAGGCGAAGAAGAGGCCCAGCCCGGCAAGAGGAACTCTGTGGCTCATTCCCCCGCTCCCAGGACTTCACAGATACTAGCTTGCTCTGAACCAAGCCCATCCTGAGCCAGGAAGCAGAACCAGTGGCTCAGACGGGAGACAGGGAGGTCTGTGTTTATATGGAGCAGGTTGTCCTCTCCTGGCTCCTGGTCTTTGCGGGGCCTGGCTGTGTGTGCAGCTTGCTGCTGTAAAGCCCTGCTTCCTCTCTGGAATCTTGGTGTTGACAGAGAGCATCTGGGCCCTGGGAGAGCTTCCAGCCTGCTGGGTCCCTCACATGTACACACAGGGAGGGAATGATAGAAGGGGTAGAGAAAGAGAGGTAGAGCACAGGTTTCAGTTAATACACTGTATACCATTGCTGTATATCCTTTCCAACTTAACTGTGCCCATTGACCTGCCCATGATCCTATCTCTCAGTTTGTTCCCCTCCTCCTTTCACCACAAGCACCTAAAGGTGGCGTGTTTTATGAATGGGTGTTTTGATGGGTGTTTCTTTTTATTCTCACCTGCTTTGATTCAACAAAGAAAAGAATGTTGTTACGGAGGTGTTCATCTTTCCTCTTCTGCTTTTGTTTTCTTAGACTTCTCGCCCTGGTGAAAATCCCCCTTTTTATGTGGGCTGTGCAGATCCCTGCACTGTGTGTTAGAGTTGTGGGTCGCCTGTCAGGACATGTCTCATATACCTGACTCATAGAGGGATTAGTTAACCCTCACAGTACTGTTGAGGAAGAGTCTGCCAAGCCATGTACAGCTGGGGTTTAGCTGAGTGATGCAAAATTTCAGAAGGAAAAGGAAGTTAAAGCTGGGCCACACATACCTGTCAAATCAATTCAATTCAATAGGCTTTATCACCTTAAGAAGTTCCCTCTACCAGACAGATTTTATATGTAATTAATGTATATTGAACTGTAATGAGACCTCAATTTTGCACAAAGTAACCCATACAAGAGCAGCATAGCGAGATGTCCTGCTGTTAAAGAACAGCTGTACAAATAAAGAGAGGGGGAAAAGAACAAGAAAAACACATTATATCAACATTTAACAACAGTTGCTTTGTAATCTGGTATTACTTCCATAAGCAAAGGAGGGGCCTGTGTCAGGGCCAAGGTGAACTTGGATACTGTTGTGGCAGGAGGAAGCCAAGTGTTTTTGAGAGGTTAGCCCAAGATGGGAAGGTCCACAGACTCATCTTAATCCAGGAGGCTTGTACTTAATCGCTTTTGATGTGCATGTGAACATGACCTGCTTCAACATTCCAGCCCTGACCATACTAAGTTCATAAGACCAGGGCGAGGCTCAGCAAAGGGGAGGGGGTGAGGAGCGTGGGGTTGTGGGGGTGGCTTCAGCTTGCACTAATTGGTTGCCAGGCTTGTCTATACTGCCTGGGGCAAAAGGAATACCCAGCCCTCAACCCAACACCCCAAGTGTCTTCCATCAGTCCATTTCCAAACTCCCTTTCTTTTCTCAGGGCCCTCCTGTGTCCCCACAACTTGGCATCTGTGTGTGTGTGTGTGTGTGTGTGTGTGTGTGTGTGTGTGTGTGTGTGTGTGTGTGTGTGTGTGTGTGTGTGTGTGTGTGTGTGTGTGTGTGTGTGTGTGTGTGTGTGTGTGTGTGTGTGTGTGTGCGTGTGTGCACATGTGCATGTGCATGTACTGTACGTGATACACTGTGTAAGCTGGCACATTATTAAGGGGAATTCCAGTGAAAGGGAGAAGTTGAACAGAGAAGGGTCTGTCCCCTTGATCTGCAGTGGGTGGCATCTTAGCATTCTTCTTTGTGTGTGATTTCTGCCCACAGTGGCCCTGTGTATTTCTCTGGTCATGTCAGTGTTATATATTACTGTCTGATGGCGCATACAATGGCGATATGGACCATGAGAACTCCCATCTGCCTTTGAGTTCACTGAACTTATTGTGGGAGTTTAAGAAGACTTGTTGAACTGTCGTCAAGCCAGGCTTCGGGAGACTAAGTAAGAGAGATTTGGCTGAGGCTGGCTGGGACTTTGCAGCCAGGCAGTCATCCAGAGTGACAGAGCACAAAGATGGAAAGGGAAAGACGAGGGTAATAGGAGCAAGAGGGTATTAACAAATGAGAAGTCATGACTTGGCATCTGCGAGTGTAGTTCACACACAGGCACACACATAGGTATGCACACACACTTTGAGAAGAAAAGGCTGGCACACTGGAACGTCTTGCCAAAGCATTGGAGAGTAGTGCAGGCTGTGTGTATGTTTGTGTGTGTGTGTGTGTGTGTGTGTGCGCGCGCGTGCACAAGCAGTGGAGTAGTTCAGGTGCGGTTAATGTTGGCACCAGATCTTCAGGCCTGCGGCAATAAACAACAGAGCAGGCAAGAGGCCAGATGCAACTCCACAAACTTTTAACCTCTCCCTCAGCTAATCCCTTGCCACACTAGTAACTCTTTCTTTTTTTAACTCATTCTTTCACCTCTCACTCTCTCTGTTCTTTATTTCTCCTCCCACTGCCTTCTCTTCTTTCTTTCTCTCTCTTTACTTTAGTCTCACTCTCCTTTTAAGTGAAGTCAGTGTGCTGACCTCTAAATAAAGGCTGAACACTACAGCTGTTACCAACTTCAAACAGCCAATGGCTCAGAGTGGAGCCTGTGCGAGCGTTAGGGGCAGAAATAATGTGCCTATTAAAACTAACTTAGAGCCCTCTTTACTCTTAAGGCTCCCTGGGTCTAAGTTGACCACACCAAACCAGGCTTGATACTTACTGCAGCTCAGCCGAGACGATCACAGTGCAGCCAGCCCTAACTCAGCCCAGTGTGGGATAAAGAATGAGCTAGAACAAAGACACTGTTCATTTTGTGTCCACAGTATCTGTATGATTTCCACTCTTTGATATTATCTTTCCATAGTGGGGAAGTAACAATGGGTCACCTACGCTTCCTCACATTAGGCGCCAGTTACATCATTTGACTGGACATCACCTTATTCAGCTTCATGCAAAACAGTTGAGTCCCCCCCAAATTGTACACTAGTGGTTAGTTCTCTGTTCAACACAGTGCTTTTAAATTTCTATTTTTTCCTGGCACACACAACAAGTAAACACAAAAAGAAATAAAGAACAGAAAGTTCACTGGGGTACAATAAAGTTTTTAAACAAATGCATTTGTGCTGGTCACAGTTGTTCTTAGTTATATCTAGATCAGTGGAAAAAGTTAACCTCTGTGTTCATGGAACAAGTTAGGCTGACAAAACCTAGGTCTGGTTCACAATGAATCATCCACCTCAAGCCCATATTAATAGAACTTGTAAAAATGGAAGCTGTATTTTACCCAAACACTCACAGAATGTCTTTATGATAGAAAGACTGAGCCAGAACCAAAATGGAAAGTGTCTGCTCCCATGTTTGTTGACTCTGGTTATAAAGGGTTTCATGATTTATTATCTGTAGAGATGGTTTTCACACCTTGATCTATCCACCTAACCTAAGTAACTTTTAAATTTAGATTCTCAGTTGCTGTCCTGTTTCTTTAGAGAGCTGAGTTGCTGCCCATTTACCGGGTTAACATTCCAACGGGTGCTGTTGCATACCAAAGCCCCTCATTTACTTAGGGCACATGCAATGTGTAAAATCAGCAATATAACATCACATGGCAGTTTAGTAAGTGTGTGTAAAGCACAGTTATGCAATTTGTTTAAACCCATACTTAAATTGTACTTTTTATAGTAAGCATTAGTCTATGTTCAGAACACCAAAATACTGGCCAGCACTTAATTTAATCATGCTTCTCTGTAGTAAACCCCACTCATTGCCTTTAGACCTAAATTAGATGTAATAAGTTGAATGCTATGCCGTTTGTTTGTCACCCTTGTTGCATATTTGTTTCTGCACATCGAGAATGCTGATACTTGTGTTAACAAGCATTATTTTCTGCAGGACCTCTTTTCCGTGTGTGTGTGTGTGTGTGTATGTTTTGTGCATCTGTGTTTGTCCCTAGAGAAAAATAATTACAAGTTGTACAGGTTGTCATTATGAGCCTGGCTGCACGGTCTTCCCCCTGACTGCATGGCTGCAATAGGTTAATTATATGTCTGTATGGTGATGATGTCACCATGTTGGCAACTTTTTTCCCAGGCGTGTGGACACACACTTATTTGAGCTGAGCTGGACTGGGTCTTGACAGTCCCTAAGTTGTGATAGCTGCTTTAGGTTTTTTTCCTTCTCTGTGTGTCAGTCGTATTTAAAAGTTTCAAAGAGTAGCCACTATTTCAGGACTGTCCTAGTCATCGTCCCACAGGGAATCATCTCTGCTTATAGAACCTCTTCCTACTGATGTTAAGTGTACGTCTAAGATTTAATTTATTGCTACTGTGCATGTGGTTATTTAACTTGCCTGTTGGAAAAAATAGATAAGGAGCTCTACAACTATAACAAGAATGGACTTTGAAAAAACGTACATGTTTGCGTTGTGTGACCCATATTATTCTCCAAATATCCCACTTTTTTCGAATAGTTACAGGTGATATGAGATATTACTCAAAAGTAGATATAAGTTGTTCATGTTTAGAAAGCAGTAGAGCAGTATTATTGAAGCAGAAGTACATGTAGAATACATTCCTGACTGAAGTAGGTGAATGAGCAAGTCTAGGAATGGACATAACATTCTTTCTGGAACACCTGAGAGGTTAGGCGGATGGTGACTGTAAACTAAGAGAATGCTGAGTGCAAATCTCTGTCGACAAGCTGTGCCTCCTGCTCTGCTCCACCTGGGGAATGTGTTACCTAATGGGCCACAAAACTGCCTGCAGACCACAGCTCTCTTATCACTGATATTAGATGACCCTGCAAAAAAACAGGAATCCATCATGAAGAATAAGACTCTTGCAGAAAAGTAGGATTGAAGGCTTTTCTCTTTTTCTGTGGACAGAAGGGAAGAATGGTAGGTAATGTTATCTTTTCACAGTTACAAGAATCCTGCTTGCAAAGGCTATGGGTTTCAAGTTTCTAATATGTATATAAAGTTTCACTGCAACAATGGATCTTTTGTCTAGAGCAAACTGAACACTCCCCCTCCTTCTTTTCCTCCCTTCTCTTGTAAAAAAAATGCATTCATGTGCTTGTGGGGCTGTGAGGACTCAGGTTTCTGCTATCTTTGTGTGCCATGTCGTCACTCGCCCCCGCAAGCTGAAATGTGCATCTTGCACAGGTAGGCACACTGCCAGGGCTGCTTCCAGCCATGGATTAGGGAGAATCCAGGAAACAACGGACTCCTCCTGACAAAACAGCAGCATGACAGGTAACTGAAGTTGCACAGGGGAGAGAGGAGGCAGACGATAATTACAGAGCTTTTTGTTTTCTGGGCACTCTTAGCTGGCTACTTAAGTGCCTGATCTGAAATCTGTGCCTTGTAATTACAGTAGTGGGCCCCATTAGGGCAGAGGTCTTGGTGGGGATTATTCTCCTTCTCTTCTTTCCTCTGTATGTGTGTGTGAGACCTCCCCACCTCCTCCTGCGTCATGTAGAAACCACAGCAGTCAGGGTAGAGGGAGGAGCAGGAATTAGCCTTCCTCGTGTCTGGCTGTCCTGTGTGCACACTCACATTCACACTTGCTGCCTTATCCCAGAGCCATTGAGATGACAGTACCACGACCTGTACTTAGTGTGTCTGCCTTCCCTTTTTTCCTCCTCCCTCCCCCCTTCTCTAGCTTCATAATACCTTTGCTCCTCGCGCTGACGCAGAGAGATTTGTGTTGATTCAGACAGGGTTGTCACAGTGATGAGTGTGTGGCGTGGCGTGTGTCATGTTGAGTTGACAGGGACTTTTGGCATGGTATCTGTGGCGATGGGTTGTGTGGCTCTGGGTGAAGCTGGCCTAAACACCTGCAGAACTGTGTCACCAGGTTGATGGAAGAATGCCAAGAGATTTGCTGATGGAGTTCAGAGGATAAACCTTGACAGTGAATGTGTCACTGTGCCACCTTATAGAGAAGTACAGAAACAGGGAAAGAAAAAACTAACGAAGAGAGAAATTAAGACAGAGAGGGACATGTGATTGGCTTAAAGTAGCTCAACGTAGAAGGGGTCATCAAATGTGTCCAACCTCTTGGCACAGAAACACAGATCTAGAAGTCAACATTAGATAGATCCTGCCTCTTTAAGCTGCTAGCCCTCCTAATAGATTCTTAAGCACTGGTTTTAGTGCATGTTAAACCAGGATTACCCAATCAATTGCGGTCAGTACAAACAAGGATTACTTACAACAGTACATTTTTCTTGTTGAGAGGCTAAAAGCAGGGTAAATGGAAGAAGCAGCGCTGCTGTTGATGCGAAGAGCAGTCATGATGGGGTCATGATAACCCCAGACATGGGCACCACAGAGAGGATATAAATCCTCTTTTTGAGTTTTGACGAGCTTTGCAGTGGATCCCCTTAAATTCTTACAAAAGTGGAGGCTATGTTTTAATTTTTCATTTCCTGAACATGCCACATCGTCTGGAAGATGATTCATTAATTTCATGTTCCCATATATAAACTGTATGTGTATGTATATGTCTATATATACATATATATGTCTAGAAGTACGTGTTTCCAATGTTGCCCAGCCATGTAGGCTGTGTGAAGAATATATTTTTCAGTGGGTGTGGAGGACTGTGAGAGTTGATCAACACTCAAACTCACATACTCGCCCTTTCTCTGAACTCAGCTTTTGTTTACATTTGAATCACAATCAACAGCTGTAACCTCCTTCACAATACCCAGCAAGTAAAGACATATATACTTGCTTAACCAGATCCCTGCACTCAAGTGTGTCCGTGTTTACACACTTGCTCCCTCCCACAAGAACCACCACACACCCCGTAGAATCCGAAAATACATAAGCCGGTGTTTTATAATACCAGGTTGCATGTGATTGCTTGACTGGCTGCCTTTCATCTGTGAACCAGAGCTATTGTCTTGGAGTCCTGAGACAGCAGTAAGTATGTGTCATTAGATAGGATATTCAATGGCTTTGAATGTGCTTATGTGTCATCTTAACCTCTGCACATGTGTCAGTCCGTCTTCAGAGATCAGCCAAGGATGTGGAGAATTCTGCAGTATCTTACACAGTTAGAACCCTCTTACTGCTGTTTCTTTCACTCTGCCACACACACACACACACACACACACACACACACACACACACACACACATACACACGCAAAGACATTCCTCCTCTCATTCAGTTTTCCCCATGTTGTCAGTCAGTACTGAGTGACTGGTGACTAACAGCCCTCTCCTGTGTAAAAGGTCAGCAGGCTCCTTGGAAAGAAAGAGTCAGCTGTCTTTTTGGAAAGCAACTGTTCCCAGAGCATTCAGTTTGTCTGACAGTCAGTCAACCATTTCTAATCAGAATATGCTGTTAATGGTGGAGAAGGACAGCGAGACAGTGAGGGATCTAGATGGTGTTTGTGACAGAATAAACGCGTGGCCTGTAGTGACTGAGGCTTCCTAAAGTGAACCTTTTTATGACCACGGCCAGACAGGGAAGGGAAGGCGTTATTGTTTTTCAACCGCAGCTTTTTGCATTACTGTCATAATCAAAAGATGCTGTTTAATAGTTCCGAAAAACTTAATAAGTCAAATTATGTTTGTACTTAGGTTTAATTATTATAGGTCCCTTGATTGGGCGTGTGACAAATATTTTGAAACATAACCTGTTTTATGTGACAATGACGCAATGCTAAGTGCAGTGCAGCTAAGTGCTAGTTTTTTATCATTATTATCGTCATATGAAAACAACCAAATCAGTAAATTCAAACACAATTAAAAAGTAAAACAACCTCCCTAACCCTTCCATAGGAAGTGACTGTTGGTCCCCATTTTGAAATGAATCTGACTTAATTAAGAAGCAATGAGAGTCCACAGATAGCATTCCTTAATTAGCTTAAGCTGGCTGTTGTAACCAGATCCACTGCATTAATGACAACACAGCCCCTGTGAAAAGCATCATTGTTCTCAAGATAATTGTCCTTTTAGTTAACGTGGCCCGGGAAGGGCTCTCCTTGTTAGAGGAGCTGGCTGGGACCAAGGACAGCCGGAGGCAGGGAGGGGACTGGGACTGATACTGGCCCAGTGCCCGTTGTGACAAGCCCACTTGTGCCCTCTGCTGAAATCCCCTTTAGTATGCAGTGGAATTAGCTGTCCCCTGGGTGTGGCACCAGGGGGTTTGCCATTAATTATATACCCTGAATCTTTACGAATGAGGAGCAATCAATAAAATAAAGCAGATATATGCAAATAGCATGCTGATTATACTGCCTAATGACAATGAGAGCTGGGGGGTGGGTGGTAGATGCGTAAAACAAAATGAGTAAAAAATCTGGTCTTGTCTTATGTTGAAAACACTTGAAACTTTGTAAATTATGTCACTACATCTTTTTATGGAATTAAATTTGAGCATGCAGTGTTTGGGGCTATGAACCAGCACAGTTTCATTAGCTCGTCGGATTCAGTTTCAGATCATATCATTGTATTTTTATGTTTTTTCTACGAGACAGGGCGCAGTGACTGTCAGCCAGGAAAGGGTGCGAGAGGTTGGGTTTTGAGCAAGATAGGGTAAACTCTGGTGCAGTCTGAGCTGTTGGGGTGTTAGTGGCACCGCTGTTGGGAGTTAGATAAGGGCTATGAGGGGAAGGAGAAGAGGTTAGTTCACCTGCTTGGAACTCTGCCCCTGCACTGAGATATCCATTGTATCCAGCCAGCTGGAGCTGTTGGAAACTCTATACCTGCCTTTAAGCAGAGAGGGAGGGCAGCAAGAATTAACTGCTGCCTCATCCTGGCAGCCGCCAAGGATGCTGTCTGCCTCCATTCATGGCGAGCGTGAGAGGGCAAAGAGGAATGAACAGAAAGGGGCGGGGAAAGAAACAGTGCTGGCAATGTGTGTCACAAAATCCTGGAAGGAATAAGAAAGAAAGGGGAATTAGCAGTATTTATAATAATTCTGCGGCAGTGTGTTTGTGTGTGTGTGTGTGTGTGTGTGTGTGTGTGTGTGTGTGTGTGTGTGTGTGTGTGTGTGTGTGTGTGTGTGTGTGTGTGTGTGTGTGTGTGTGTGTGTGTGTGTAGATCATTTTCTGTACAATAGAAGTATACTAGAAAAATTAATGTCTGCACTTCCTCAAAGGGAATACAGCTCATATAGGTGAGTAGTGTTAGTTTCATGGCTCAGCTCTGTCTCTTTGTCTAGACTATAATCTGATAAAGGATATTTTATCCACTTTGGAAAGTCTTATCACATTAACCTGCAAAGAAAATATTAGCTATTAGTTGGCGTAAATAGAGGTGTCATTTACAGAGGAAAAGGTCCAGATTTGTTACAAATTGGATATTAAGTGACACCAAATTTGACTATCTGAGGCCACATCGGTTATAAAAGTCCACTATTTCCTTTACCACCTGCCGATAACCTGTACATAATGTCTGTCATGGTTTATTGCAATAGTGCCTGACTAGACTCAGGTTTGATTACGGTCCCCCATGGTCTTCCAGTTTGCCTGCAGAATGGTGAAATGTAAGACATAAGCACTTCAGGAGGCCAGGACAGTCCAAGGAGAAGCCAGAGAACAGGTGGTGACCCTGTGCGGCCTGGGAGTATATTATTGACCAGTGTCCAGCAGCCAGATTGATTACTTTATTGTATTGCCATGAACCTCAGTGGCCAGCGACATCTGGTTGACCCTGGCTGGACAGAGCATCGCAGTGACCCTCACCTTAGCTAAAGAGTTATGTGGCTTTGACCTGCTCTCTAATGGGGGGGTCTTGACCTGCTCAGCCAATGGCCTGAGTATAGAGCTAAAGTGGGCCTGTGCCTCTCCCTCTCTGGTGTCAGCCTAGGTAATTTAGAGGCTGGGAGTAGGCCAGGGTCTTGCAGGGGCCACCTTGTTTTGGGGTTGACAGTGTCCTGACTTTAGACCTTCCTCTGACCCACCGCTGTTCATTGTGTCAGCAAGATGGGCAAAGCCAGGGAAAATGTTAATTAATCTTCACCAAATTACACCGAAATGGTGGGAAATCAATACATCTCTATCAGATGTCCCCACTTCCAGTTAATAGTTCAGGTAGATGGCTCATGGTGGTGGGGGTTAGTAGTTTGCAGTGCTTTAAAGGTTTTCTATTTCTCACTAATAATTTCCCAAAAAGTGTGTGTTTGTGTGTGTGTGTGTGTGGGGGGGGGGGGGGGGGGGGGGGGGCTCATTTTATTTGTGATTGTCCACATATAGGACTTCCACGTTACAATTGGAACCGTGTCCCGTGTGTGGTGCAGCAGTTTTCTGGGCTGGTTGCCACTTTGACTAACCTTGTGCCCTGTATAAACAGGGTGCAACAACAGGCAACGCAAGGGAAACAGCCTTTACTCTGGTAGAGGCTGTTTCCTTTACCATCACTTCCTACTTCCACTTAGCTGACAGACAGAATATCTGTCAGGCAGGTTTTTCCTGTGCTCTACATACTTTTTTTTTAGTTGTCAGCTAAAGCTTCTCATCAGAAAAGACAACCATGCAATAACCAAGCTGGGTAAACACTTGATTCTATAATGTCTCTCCTTCTACCCCTGTCATTGCCCTCTTAATTTATTGCCTTAGTTTAATTTGTCCATTTCTTCAGTGGAAGGTTCCTTACATTTCCATCAAAAGACACATGGCGCGAAAATTACGCCTAATGTTTTTTTGTTGTTTTGTTTTAAAATGTATGATACATCACATCTCAGCTACTCTACCTATGAAATGCCGTTTGAAGTGGATACCGTAGTCCTGTTGCAAAGGACACATTCACATTGGTGAGCAGTGAACACTCGCCAAAGTCATGCCATTTCATGCATGCCAAGTCCACGCTTGGTGCTGCCTTGTATCATAAAAATGCAGCTTAAAGTGCGGCTTTGTAATAAAAATAAGCGATTCTTTGGTTTTGTTAGTTTCTAGGATGATACATGTTATAGACACCTACTTGTGGACTAGTGTGTGACTCATGAGGAAGTTAGTAGGGATGGCAACAGGACAGCAGACACGATGTAGGTAGCATTTTTTATGGGTCCTCCTTTACATACCTGCCCAGAGAGGGGAATGCATAACCGCACCCATGCAACTGCAGGCATTGCGGCTAATTACCAATAATCATATGGTGATGGCCAGGACAAACAGACGTTCCTGCAAATAACCCCTCCACCTCAACACGCACCATCCGCTTCTTTTTGTTGTACATAAACACTTCTTAACCAAGTGGTTAAACAAGCAGGCTGTCAACATTAAGCAGATTTCATTAAGGCCCTGTACAGCATTTCTGATGCTTCTGCAAAAAACGCATGACACTCCATCACCCACCCCCCTCTTACTCTGTCCCAATTAACACTCAGCCCCTATTACATTGATTGGGAGAGGTGTAGTATTGGCTAGGTGGGCCATGAACAAATTGATCACATTGACCCACCATGTGAACCATGAGAAAATGTTGAGCTGCAGATTTCTTACCACCAGCAGTGGATTGAAAAAATTGCTGGCAGACAGGAAGCCGTTGTCTACTGTGTGCGTATATATATTGTTTGAGTCTGTGTATTTCTATTATACATACAGTATATGTGGGCCTATTCCCATTAGGTGTGGCTGTGCTGTGTTGTGACAGGTTTTGGTCCATGCACTTTCATGTGGTTTGAAAGCCCTTATAGAAACACGCCACACCTAAATTATATTCTTTGGGGGCCCTCGCTATAGAAGTGCTGTTTTCCCCCACATCTAATTCTGCCTCGTCCTTGCACGCACGCACGCACACACACACACACACACACACAATCCCTTATAACCAGTCAAAGGGCAAACCACTACCCCACCTCCTGAAGGTGCACCTGGCATCTGCGAGACCACTCCAATTACATCTCCCCAATTACAGGTTATGAACCAATTAGTCACCCTCTCGTTTTACACTGCCCTATCACTCTCCCTCCTCAGAACTCAAATATGGGGGCATCTGTTAGAGCCGGGAAGAGGGTCCTATCATTGACAACATGAGGGAGGTTGCTGGTCTCGGGCATTTGCTGGTCAGCTTATCACAAGGGAGATTATATACTGTTGTTTTTTCTTTTTTTCTTGAAGAGATAATGGTTGACATGTAAATACCTCATCCAGAACAGCTGTCTGGGGGCAGTTGCTCTAGCAAACTCCAACATGCATATACATTGTAAGAAGGGCATACAGGGGATAATTTAAGCTGTCAACTTGTAATTTGTAGCGGCACTCAACTTGAACTTTCAGGGTGAGCCAGTTGGCCCTGCTCTAATTCTCACTTGCTTGCTAACACGTTTTTTTCTGTGCTCATGTGCAAGGAGGTGAGCACAAACGTGGATAAACAAGTTTGCTCATGCTTACAGGAATGAGTGGGTATTTTTCTATTGTTGTTTTGTGTTTTTTATGGTTTGTTACTATCTGTGGTATGTGGTGGATTTTGTTTGTGTGTGGGTGAGCGTACGTGTATGTGTGTTTTACAGTGTATATGTCTGTCCTCCCCAGCTTTATGGCTTCATTCCCAGTTCTAGTTGGCATGTGTAACGACTTTAAGCTATGCCCAGTACACTGGCATAACAGCCTGAGTGGAAACTCATCGCTCCATAGCGAGAATTCATTCACAAAATGGCACTGTATCTGACTGCTATGTTCACACACATATCTTAGTGCGGAGCTAACAGGTCAGTGCTGTGAGTGAAATATTCTCTCATCGTATAGTGGGATTGAATGGATGTCTAACGGCCTAGGGTTGAGATTCTAAATGCTTTGATGTGATCTTGCAGCTTTCTGTTTCCTTAAGTATTCTGATAGCACTCTTACCACAGCTAGATCTTGTTTATCTTGTTTGCTGGCATGGTCTTTCAATGTCAAAACAATGACATCATTAATTAAATGTGTATTAAATGTGCTGCTCTGGAGGACCACTAGGCAGTGCTGAATCTACTGCCACTCAGTGAGGTTTATTTCCCTGTGAAAAATATATATATTTTGTGTAATATAATTAATAAGTACAAGTATTTATATTTGGCCAAATGTTTTCTGCTTCTTTCTTAATTAATATCCTTCCTGTGGTCACTCCTGACCCCCAAGTCCTGAATTATGATGCAATGATGTAATGCACAGAGGAAAGGTAAACAATGTTACCCAATTCCAAACACAGTCATCACTTAAGGTAAGCATCCAGCATATGTCTGTTGTAGGCTCTCTTCTTCTTTTACACATTTAGAATCAGGTCCTCTGTTACTTTACTTGCTTTTCGCTTGTGAGAGGCATCTGTCATCGGCTTGAGCCCCTGATCCTAAAGCTAATTACCCAGCAATGTAAATTACAGTAGGGTTAAATCAAACCTGGGCCTTATTGTACTGTCCTTTTCCTTCTTTCTCTTTCCAGTACTTTTCTTTCTTGTACTGTACCATAGGCCTCCATTGTGACTTCTGCCTAAGAAGTGCAGGATCTTACCATCCCGATCCGTGGAAGCCTACCGCCAAATCCTGAGCAGATGCTAATTATTTCTCCCTACCCTTTGTCCCTTTTTCATTTTGTTACTCATAGAGCTTTTCTCTCTGAGTGTTCTTTCTTCCTGCCATTATCTCTTGTGTATCTGTCTGAGCACTGAGCATACATGTAAAGCTCAGAGGGGGGATATATTTAATATTCAAGTATAAAGCTCAGAAGTAGACTGGTGGAGCTTTGGTTGGTTTAATATGCTTAGACATACATGCATCTAAGTCAATGCAAACCCTCACATGCCCATGCATTAAGATGTGTGCCTGTCCTCTGAGGAATGTATGTGTCCTCTTCTAGTGTTTGACCTTAAGACCCCTGGTTCACGTGACTAAAATTCCACTCAAACACACACACACACACACACACACAACATACATACGCTCAGCCACTTGTATCTCGTGCTCAGAAATAGGACCAACAACACTTAAAAACTGTAATAATACCCACAAGCCCTTACAGCTCGCAGATAAGAAAACCCAAAGATAAATGGCAGCAAACAACACCCATTGAAATCTTGACTGTTCTTAGGCTGTTGATCCCTTGAATCCACGTAGCGTGGGTGCTCCAGCGTTCCCCTACCTAGCCTTCGGTTTGTGCTTCGCTCTGCTCAGCATGCTGCCCACCTGGGGCCCAGATGTGGCAGCCATGTCATGTGGAGCTGGGAGGCAGAAGATAAGAGGCCGATGGTAGGCCCCGCTTCTTGGTTCTGGGGTCTGTTCCGCAGCGGTTCAAGTAGATGTTGCGGTCGGTGCGATCTGAACTTTGACAGCCCATGTCATGCTTAATGCCTCACTTCCCAAATACAGCTCAGTAGGGCTGATTTATATCTACCAGGTGCTACAGTGTGCAAGCAGTTCTTGGATGAGAGGAGGCATGTGGCCATTTCATTAAGGCAGATGAACAAGGGCTGCAGTGTGTGTGTGGAGATGAGGGGCAGGAGGCTGGTCTTGCTCAAATATAGCTCCGCAGCACTGTAGCTGTCATGACACTCAGACCGGGCCAGGAGAGGAAGAAGAGAATTTCTTAAAATATCCCACCAGTTAATGCTTCTCTCTACCTCCTCTGTCTGTTTCCCCCTACTCGTAGAGAGAGAGAGAGATAGCATTTTTAAATGTGCTTCCAGCACATGGGCATCTGCCTCAAATTGCTTGGACACTATTAGACACCACTGGTGCAGGCACTGAGCTGCCAATAGCTTCAATGGTCATATATTTGTTGATTTTCTTTCAACTGCTGTGCAGTGAATACACTTTGTCTCTTGCTCTCCTTCTGTGGGCCATGCTCGCCACCCAAGCCTCATTGCTCTCTTTGCCCCCCCCCCCCCCCCCCCCCCCCCCACACACACACACACACACACCTTCTAGCTATACAAGTCAGGGGTAGACGCTATCTAATCAGAACCGCTTCATTGTTTGCAATTTCATTTTAGAATGGGGTTATTCTGTTTCCGTTTTTTGTAGTTTGATGGCAGCAGCTTTCCCTCATGTTAAAAAGGTCTCCCTGAAGGTCTGTGGCTCAGAACAGATTTAGAGCATACAAGCCATTGTGATTTACTGCATGAGGAACTGTCGTCTTTTAGTCACATTTTACCTCTCTATTTCCTGCCAAATTATAATGCTTTTTAACACAAGGGTCTCTGAACACCGTGGTTGGCTCTGTCAGTGCTCAACGTAGCTACAGAAATGCTGTTTGATGTTCCTCGCACACTTCAGAGTCAAGTGCTGAGGTGTCTTTCAGCATTGCCCTCCAGGCCACCTTGTTATACACTTAACAAGTTGTTTTCTTTTTTGTTTTTCTTCCCTTTTCCTCTGTTGACAGTTCCTCATCACTGCTCTACTCAGAAGTATCACACACATCACCCTGCAAGGTTTGCCTTGGAGTCTGTCCTTGTAAACTGTAGGGCAAGCTCAGCTTTTAAAATGACGATTGCATCAAGAGCTGATTTATGAGAGCCCGTTTATTAACTGCCGGTGTAAAGATTAGGCATCCCATTGGCATGTAAGCTTCTCTGTCTTCCTGAAGACACATTATTGTTCCTTTTTATGAAGATTCTCCAGCAGTATGCAGTGGAATCTAAAATACACTTTGGTGAGTTTATTTTCCTTTATTGGGAATACGATTATTTGAACGTGATGAATTCCCTCCTGTTTATTCCCAATGAATGGTCCTGGTTAGCCACACAGCTGTAGCTAATACCCTTGTCTCACCAAACTTAGCACATTTATGCAGATTTTTTTTAAATACGGGTAAACACGCTAAAAATAGGTGGATAGACTTCTTTCCCATTGCTAGTGAGAATTTTACGGTGATTGTTTATTTTTTATATCTATAACTAATTCTGTCTCTCTTTCAAACTCTGTGCCAACTAAATTGGAACAGTGTACGAGCACTGATTCGTTGGAGACTGGCGGAATTCGTGGCTGAGATGACAGTAGTTATTGACGGAGGCGCCGCTTGTCATAGCATCGGGCCAGAAAATGGGCAAGAATTACTGTTTCAACCCAGGTGTCACGTTTCTATCACTGCCGATCTGAGCTTGAGGCGATAAATACCCGTGACTACTGCATTTGTTTCGGGAATGAATTCCGGTGTAACCTTTCCCACTAAATACAAAGCCAGATGTTAGTAGGGTTTTTTTGGCCGGTGGGAAAGGGGCTTAAGTGTATGCACTAACTGGAGATGTATGCCACTGTGGCACAAGAACAGCCATGTGTAAGAAGTCGGTGATGTTCATTAAGGTAGGGGTCCTTAAAGAGGTTCGCCATCCAACTCCTTTGTCATTCTATAATATGAAACAGAGTTTGAGTCTCTCTTTGATTTTCCTGCGTCCTCTGACATCCAGTGTCCCAACATTTCTTGTTCACTTCCTCTTTTAAAACACAGGGCACATTATTCTTTTAACGTTATTAACTCTTGGAATTCTGCGGGGTAAGGGGGCAATAGAAAACACTTTCCCATTGAAGTTTATTGTTTAAAATGGGTGCAGTTCTTTCCCAGGATAAGGGCTTCAGCTAAGCAGAGAGGAATTTGGGCCAGGCCTTATAAAAAAAAGTATTTGTGTACCAGAAAGATTTTTGCTTTTCCTTTCTAAATCTTTGTCATTAATGACTTTAGCAAATGTGAAGTGGAGAGTGAATGGTTCAGTTGTGCAGGGTCTTCAAAGGAACCCTCTAATTATTTATCCAGGATATCCTACTCTAGAATTAGAGGCCAGGTCACGATTGGCTTTCATGCCTTTTTTTTTCGGCAAAGAAATAATTTCCACAGAATGGTTTCACTGGGATGTCCTCTAATCCGTGTGTGTGTGTGTGTGTGTGTGTGTGTGTGTGTGTGTGTGTGTGTGTGTGTGTGTGTGTGTGTGTGTGTGTGTGTGTGTGTGTGTGTGTGTGTGTGTGTGTGTGTGTGTGTGTGGGACTGCACCACTCCTTAGTATGAGGCGCGTAAAAGAGATAGTAAGTTTCCATTTTTCACACATAACACAGCATGATTTTCCACATCTCTGCTCTCACCCTAGAAAGCTTTCACCCATATGACTCAGGTTTCCTGGTCATTTGGCCTTCACATGGTTTCTAAAGGGGATCTTATCACCCTACTCAGGTTAAGACACTTAACCGAACACTGGGTCTAACCTTAGGGCTTCTGGCACTGCCTCACTGCTGCATTGCTGAGCCTCTGTGTGACTTGACTCATCTCATCATGCCACTGCATGCACTTTGGAGGGTGTCCCAGCTTAATCACTTAACCACATTATAGATTTACTGCTCTCTGTATAGTACAGGCCAGTGGACAGTCTTTACATGAAAAAACACCATTAATTCATATGTTTGTGTTTTCCAAAACGACGCCAAAGCTAAAGGAGTGTGGCCCTTTAAGAATGCTCTGCAGTAGATATTTGTCTAATTCCAGGTGCTAGTGAACCATGTGTTTTACCAGGTGCAGGACTGGGTCATTACTAAGGTATTTGTTTTTCAGATTACACAGAAAAGCCCAGGATTATAGACATGTTATCCATGTCCCCTATCTGTCTGTCAGGGCATGATCCCTGCCTGGATCCTGCTCAACTGTATGCTCCTATTTGCTGTCATGCCTGTTGGAGATCCCTTAGACCACATCCCAGAGCTACCATGTTATTCTGGGGGGCCAGATCCCCCTTCTCCCGTCTCTCTGTCAACAGGGGCTTGGTACGCTGATCAGTGTCAACTATCCTTAATGGAAGTAGAAGTAGAGGTAATGACATCTCCCTGTTCGCCCCAATCCCTGCAATCCCTCTGGGTTTGGATGGCAGGGTAAGGGAGCAGCGCTGTGTGGTTATTGGGTTGTTTATGGTTGAGGGGGTCAAATTTAGCTCATTGGTCGCTGGACAGCTGATGATCTCTCAAAAACATTTACATAAAGCCCCACAATTGTGATAATAAACCGTTTTATCATTGGGCTCTCAATCAATAATGCGGCTTCTTAAGGTTTAATATTTCAATGGTATTGATCATTTTAACAACTGTGTTTGTGGTTGCCTTGCCTTAACTGCAGCGCTGCAGGAAGGTGTGTATGTGTGTATTTATGTGTGGCACCATGCAATCTTTTAGGCAATTGTTTTCTAGGATGATGCGAATGAGTTTCCCACCTACGAAAAGTGATTCTATATTTCACATTTGCTATCTTCTGTACATAGTGTTCTGTCCTTTACGTTCATAACAACATTCCCAAATAAGTTCTGGTCACCGGTTCTCTTAACTCCCCTCTACCACCCTCAGCCTGTTACTATAAAACAAATGTAATGAAGTAAGCTCCGAAAGCACTGTAGTTAGCAGATTTCACTTCCATCCTCTCTTGAGAGAACGTCTGCTTCCCGCAGATATAAATAGTTGCAGATTTGATAATTAGTACAAATGAAGGTCCTGGGGCTCAAAGACTTTGATCAGCACAGTCCCCCTTGTCCCTGACCTTTCATTGGACATGTGTCTTTGGCTCTCTCACTGTCTCTCTGGATCTATATCTCAATCTCACTTACTCTATCTCTGCTTATGTGCAAACACTACAGAAACGCAGTTGTATATATTGTATTTACATATATCTTTATGGGATTTCTTAAGAAATCTTCCCAAGGATCATAATCAGTGTGTTGTTTTCTGATTGATTAGAACCAGAAAGACCAGTGTACAAAGTATCAAGTGTCCTCCTCAGCCTTTCTGCATTCCACCCTATGGGAAAGTCAGCAGTGCATGCTAAAGGATGTGAGGATCAGACTGTTGCAAATCATTAAATATCCATGTCTGTTGGTCTAAAATGAGCAGAAATGGGGGATGTGTATCTCAATAATCTGATAAGCATTTGAAAGATACGGCTTGAAGTTACCTCTCTCTCTATATATATATATCTTTCTCTCTCTCTTTTTGTCTGTCTGTCTTGCAATTTTACAGATACCCCACTGTGTGCTAGTGTGTACCATGTGTGCTCTATGTACTGGGTAGCCTGGGGGCGAATGTCAGCTTGTGCCCGATAGCCCATCTCTGATTATACATCAATACCTCAATTCCAAGGATAATTAATGCTCTTATAAATTACAAAGCTTTCTAAACAAATCACACGGGACATAACAGGAAAATAATACAGTCAGAGTCTTTCAGTGAGGTTTGTAAATGAAGAAAGATAGCTTGTGGCTGCAAGTAATAAGAAGTTATTTTTGTAGTAATTAAAATGGCCCCTGCTCTGTTGTATTCATTATCTGGCATTATTTAGAAATCTGGCTGTCACTTTCTTTTTAGTAGCAGTCTTTAAAGTTTCACTGCAACTTTTTGGCAAATGTGTTTTTCTTTACAAAAACAGTAATAAAAAAAGGAGCATGCATATTTAGATTGATCGTATTTTTTCTGCTCTCCCTTTATCTCTTCCCTTGTACCAAGGTTTGAGCGAAATAATACGAGCCTTCTCACATTTGTACTGCTAGTATACCACAGAATCCCCCCCATGCTGGTTGCTAATTGGCGGGAGACTAGGAGCTTCCTGCTGTGTGTTCGCTGCTTCCCTTTGCTTTGCCACCCCACCAGGTCTTTCACCAATACTCTGCAGAACCCAGTAATTAACCCACAGCTAATTAACTACTTCTAATTACACCAGCACGCTGTTTCTATCACACCCTCCAAAAGTGAGGAAACACTCTAGTGCCATGTGTAAATCCCCTCTAGAGGGCTTTGGAAGTTAGCTGAGCTTCAGTCAGATCATTTAATCAGAATGCCCTGTGTATAAGTCCCATACAGTTCTGCACTGTGATTCCACTGCTGCTCCGTCTTAAATCACTTTTCTTCCGTTCTGCAATATGGAATGGATTAGCAGAATTTGATGGTGTTGCATAAAGGGTAAAATCATTTTCAAGGTTCTATTTCAAGTCTATTAACAAAGGAGGCAATTGATACTACAAATCAATTTGGCCTTTTCTGGCCAGTATAACTAGTGAAAAATAGGTACTAAAATTGAATGTTGTGAAATTAACAATCAGCAAATTGCCTCCTGTGTATTTAAGTTGGTCATATTGTAATCAGCAAGGATTATTTTAGATGCAAGTGATTATTCCAACACTAGTTTAATGCATTAAGTATGCATACAAGACAATATTAATGAAGTCTGTGAGCTGCAATCTTGTCTCTATAGCACCTAATGTTTCAAGGTTTTCACTGACTGTAACATGACATAAGCTCCATGCCTCAGTTCTGCTATCTCTGAGAAATACTCCCAGACATGCCAGTGACCAGCCCCCTCTACTCACACTTGTGTAAACACACAGTACTGTTCTTCCCTGCCTCAGACTCAACACAGCCACGGCTATTTCTGGTCCACAGACTGATAGCTCCTACTGAAGATCATTGATTTTACAGGAAGCCCTGTTTACAGGCTGAGTGCCATCGACCTGAGGTGACTTTTTGCCTCCTGCAGTTGGAGCAGCCTTATGTCTGCATTAGCAGAATAGCAGAAAGAATATTTACAGCACACGATAAACAACAATGCAGCACATTGTTAATTGTCTTATTTACAGTGTTGGGGATCAAAGAGAACAAGAACGCCCTGTACCTAATATGATTATAATGGTGTTTTGTCTACAGCAACTTTTTTTTTTGGCTCACACCTCCATGACAAAATGACCCTGTGAGAGCACTGAAAGATGATATGCATTTTCCCCTCTCTGACTACTTGAGTCATTGTCACTGTTTATTAGGGTTTTTTCATCAACAGTATATTTATAATTCCATGCATTTACTTGTTTTTGATTCTGTAAAGTAAATCATCTTGTGACAGTAGTCGGCCAGTTAAGTACTAAAATTGGACCCTTAGATTTAGCATAGTTATTCCTTAGTGGAGTATCAGGCTATTGTTTTCGATATAGGCTAGGTGGCTACTGTTAGTTTGGGCAGAGAATAGGGTAGATGGAATAGAGAGCAGAGTAGAGTAGAGAAAGGCAGAAAGAGACACTTCATTGCAGTGTTAGAAATGTGAATTCCCTCAGAGAGCACACAGTATTAAAAGCAGAATTCACTAAGTCATGCTGGGCATTAAAATGGACTTATGCTTAAGAGTGAAATACATGCACACCTTTATTGGTGATTAATTGGAACAAACCTAGGAGATAAACCCAGGCCTCACTCTGCCTGAGGACTACAATGGTGCCTCCATCAATGAGCATGTCCCTGGTGCAACATCAAAGGCCTTCCCCTGCTTTATCAATAAGAACGCTTCCTTCCCACATCTTCCTGTAACTTGCTTAGCGTTCACGCCATTGATTTTCCAATAAGCGCCCCTTACCCTGCGGTGACTGGCCAGGCTCTGTGATGGCTCAGGGACCAGACACAGACAGGCAACATCACTGAGGGACAGTTGAAATCACATCTGGTGCATTGGAAGGGGTCCTCCAAGCATATTAAGAATCAGTGTTTTTCATTTTGAAGAGGTGTTTTTCCTTTTAAAGAGGCGTTTCCTCACCGCTGACGTGTATGCGAATACAAGTGTGGGTCAGGGCAGCATAAAGCCCACAGCCCAGCAATATTCACAGCTAGGGCTGAGCTAATTCCCTCAGGAAACTCCGGAGAGCGGGGTACTCTGCAGGCAAGGCCAGGCCTTCAGGCAGGTGATCAGGCATGCTTATAATCAGATGGTTTCTTAGCCTTTAATTCCTTCCTCAGTTGGCTGGTAAATCCCACCTAATGAAAGGACTCATAACTTATAACTTATCTTATTTTCCATCCCCACCAAATGACATCCAGACCCACTCTCTGACAGCGTTCATTAGGACTGAGGCCTTTTCACAAGGCTCAACCGTATCTGCTTTGTTAGAGGAGGAGGTCAATGACTTTTTATTGTTTTGTCAGAGGAGAGAGAAAGAGATACTGAGGGGACCCTGGCATAAAGCCTTTGAAGGCAGGTGGCAGCAGGAGTGTTAGTTCTACAGTCAGGATCTTTACGTCGGCATGCTCTCCCTCAGATCAGCCCAGGAATCCAGCCTTTCTTCCCTCTGATTATCTCTCATTGTCAGCTAAGGTTTGTTTTGGCTGCATACAGCCTGCTTATTGTCAACTCAGTAGGACCACATTCAAAACTTTGATACAACACAAGGGGAGAGGCCATAGCAGCATCACTTGTTTTGTGAAATCAGCATGCAAAAGAAAATTTTAACTTTTGTATATATGAAAGTATATATCTGTGCATAATACCACTCAGCAGTAGTCACCTTTAGCGGGCTGGCCCATCATTTTGATTTGTGGTTATTAACACAGTCTGCACACAGAGACACCGGCTTCCTTCACTTCCCCTCTTCTTCAACTGCGTCTCTTTGTCTGTCTCCCCGACTTGTTTAGTGCCTCCCAGAGATTAAAGCTTTTCCTGCTTTAAACAGGTGTCACTGAGCCAGGCAGACCTCCAAGAGACAAACAGCGTTATATCAGTTGGCCCATCTGCGACTTGCCGACTCCAGACAATCCCATTGCTCATCAGTAACCACTACAGGTTATTGAATTACACCATCTTGATTTTAAAGGCCAATCCTGTTTTCTGTAAGCAGTGGACACACCAAGCTGGCTCAGAGCTCCAGCTCTGATCAAGAGTCATCGTGTTATCCTGTCTATTGCTAATTGCTTCAGGTATCTTAAAGCAGTACTAGGAATGAATGGGTGCATACACTCATTACAGTATACGCTGGTCACTGGGCTCAGACTCAAGGCCATGCAAAGATGAGAGTAGAGAACTTTAGAGGTCATTGTGAATGAACAATCTTAACTGCATTTGGGCCCAGTCTTCCCAGGCCTGGTCGAGACAAACAGTGGACAGGGGCATGGAACAGTTTACTGGAGCAAGGTGTGAAACGCTGCCTGCTCAGATGGGACATGTGGAGAATTTTTCCTTCGAGGCAGTCCTTTTTAGACAAGTCACATTTTCTGCTTTTCTTTTAATTTAATTTTGTGCCGTTTATCCACATGCTTTTAGTTTGAGGAATCACTGTCTATTTTTTTTTTCTTGCATTACTCTCACTGCCCTCAGTCCATTTGTGTGAAATGGCTGTTGCGCTCACAGCCACATATTAATGGAGCAGATAATAAATACAGACCAATAGGGCTAGTATCCCCTCACTCAGTGTGGCAGCCTTCACTAAATCATGTCTAGATGTATAAAGCAATCTTGTTAATAAGCCAGCCAGGCTAATATCTTTCATTTTATATGCAAAGCAAGGCAAGGGTCATCAGGGTTAGCTTCTGTGGTGTGTAAACAAAGCTATCAAGTGGACCATTCTGACAGAAAATGTCTGTCCGCGGGTATTTATGACAATAACATCTACATCATCTTTACAGTCATATTGCAAATTTAACCAAACCCATTGCTTTTTCATTATAGTGCTTCTTTCTGTATTGTTACTTTGCCCACAATATATGGTCTTCTAGTCTGCTATTGTTAATTCTGAAGTATGCAAAAGTACACCTCTAAAATAGAAGTCCATTATTTTTGTACTTTGAGTGCATATAGACTGGAGAGGTCGCAGGTATGTGTGGGAGGGTAAGTTTCATCAGACATTCATGAAGAGGTAGACAGACATTATCAATCTCTCCTCTCCCTCAGTGGTTAATATGTTAGGGTGTGGGGGTAGACTCCATTCTGATCACAGCTGAAATTTGCATCCCTAAGTAAATAAGTAAAATAAATCAAGCCCGAGCAGTGAATGTGCTAATCAACCAGGACATGGCAGTGAGCTTGGTGCCGGGAAACTTTGCTCATGTAATATTCAGTACTGGCGGGTTAAAGGGCAGCCTAGAGTTATTGGTTTCAGCCCGATTGCCCCCTTTAATCAATGTTGGCTGCATCCCTTTAATAAAATTATTAGCTCAGCAGTATCTTGCGCTATCATTTTATCTCCTCTGCGCTCTAAATTGCAGCCTGTGTTGGGCCTCTCAGATGCTCGGGGCATGGCCAGCTCCCGTAAGCTCAGCTCCCATTTATTATTTTAGAGGCGGAGGATGGCTGGAGTGTTTGAAACCAGGCTGAGCGAAGAGGTTATTGGATGCAAGATCTAAACACAGCTGCAGTCCCAACCCAGCTTATGTATTTTGGGATCATAAAAAAAATACCTTTTATTGCTCTTGTTAAAGTTCACATACATTTACATAAATAGTGCACACGCATTGTATTCTTCTTATATGTACACAACTTGAAGGTGGAGTGATGACGTGATACTGTTAAGAATTGTTGTTTTTTTTCAGATGCAGTTTTCCCTTTCCCCTTCAGTTATGTAAATGTACAATGTGCTGATGGGTGGCTTCTCAGTGTCTAATTATCTCACAAGAAATCTATTTGATCCATTAAGTTAGACTGTTTCTCCTTTTTCTGACTGCAAGTTAATTAAAAACGGATGTAGGATTTGCAGAATATAAGATTAGGGGTGTTGTTTGGAAGGTGAAGATAAAAGATGGTACCTTCCTGATATGGCAGGAAGATGAATCATGGACGACTTATTAGTGCTTGTCTCAGGTATTGTGTTTAAGTACCTAATCTAGCGTAATGAGCATGGTGTCATTTTTCCAATTATATCTCAGATTTTGTCTCTCATCCAATGCACTATACATTTGATATTCTACTTTTAATCTTCCTATACCTAGTGTCACATTCATATTTTCTGTATCTGATCTTTTTTAATAGGCATAGTTATATTCTGGAAAATATAGACATGGCAAATGATGAGTTGTGTGTGCTTATGAATAAGTGCCTATGTTTACATTTAACATCCCAAATACAACAAAAACATCTTATCTCACCCATTTTGTGTCTCTGCAGGCCTGGATGCGATGAACGCCTCATGTAGGCATCAGCATGGACAGCTGTGAGTCTCCTGTGGTTTCTGGGACAGACGATGGGCTCGGCTCCTCCCAGCAGCAGCAACTGCCACAGCCCTGGAACGATCACTCTAGCTCACAGGTTCCTTGCACCAACCAGGCCCCTTCCCTGGACCCCCTGTCGCTCTCTGCTCCTTACCCTTCTCAACCCCAAAACCCCAGTGCACTTCATGACGGGGTGAGAGAACTACAGTCCCAGCAGCAGCAGCCAAAACAGACATCACCACAGTCCCATCGAGATAGCTCTGCCACAGGTCAGCTGCATCCCCGAAGGGAGGGCCTTGAGGAAGAAGAGCAAGAGGGAGTAAGCTGTGGAGAAGAGGAAGAATCTGAGGACTTAGATGAAATGGAAATCGACAGCTGTTTTCCAAGTCTTCAACCCTTTCCTGGGGTGCCGATGGCTTCAGGGGGAGGGGGCATGCCCACTCTTTTGCGACATCAGCCCACGCGACAGCAGGGAGCACCTGAAAGTGGGAGTGAGGAAGGAGAGGAGGAAGAGGAAGAGGAGAGTAGTGATGTGGAGAACCTGGCTGGAGAGATAGTCTACCAGCCAGATGGCTCAGCCTACATCGTTGAGAGCCTCAGTCAGTTGATCCAAAGTGGTGGGGGCATTGTACCCAGCCTGCTTCCCACAAACTCTCTCACCAGTGGGGGAAAACAGGGGGAACCTGCTGGGACTTCATCTTCGGTCTACCCTCACATCATCAACACGTTCCACATAGCCTCGTCCTTTGGGAAGTGGTTTGGCAATTCAGACCAAGGTTTCCCCAATACCTCAACTATGGCAGGCCTCAGCCCTGTCCTGCACAGTTTCCGTGTCTTCGATGTGCGGCACAAAAGCAACAAGGATTACCTAAACAGCGATGGGTCTGCCAAGAAGTCCTGTGTATCCAAAGATGTTCCCAACAACGTGGATTTCTCCAAATTCGATGGGCTAGCCCTATATGGAAAGGGTAAGCCCATTCTCATGTGTTTTATCTGCAAGCTGTCCTTTGGCTATGCGCGTTCCTTTGCCACTCATGCCGTCCATGATCACCGCATGACACTGTGTGAGGACGAGCGGCAGCTGCTAGGGGACAAGCAGGCATCTGCCATCATCCAGGGCATTGGGAAGGACAAAGAGCCCCTCATCAGTTTCCTGGAACCAAAAAATAAGAGCACTTCTCTGCCACCGACCCTGCTCCCTATTAACTCTGGCCAGAGCTTCTATGGAACATTTAGTGGTGTCCATCTGGAGCCTGGAAGCAGCAGCAGGGACAGTGAGAGCCTCCTCAACAAAGACTCTGACTCTGGCCTCCACCAACAGCAGCAGCAGCAAACCCCACTAAGCTCAGTTCTCTCTCTTGGAGGACTGAGCATTCCCAAATCATCCACTCTTACCTCATCCCCAGGCTCTGCCAAAGACTCCAGTATCCTGCCCAAACAGGGAGGGAGAACAGAGGAGCCTGCTGGGAAAGAGTTGGCATGCAAGGGAGAAGATGGGGACAATGAGGGACATGAAAACAAGACGCACCTATCGAGCCAGATGAGGGGCTCGGAAGAAGAAGAGGAACTGTTATTAGGGGAGGAGGAAGACGAGGTGGAGGCAGAAATCACTGCAGTGACCTGTGGTGGTAACAGTAGCAGCGGCGGGGGTGAAGCCGGGGAACCAGCTGTCTCAAACCAAAGCATTTCCAAATCTCCTTTATTAATGCCTAGTAGCGCTCTCCAGCCTTCTGCCTGCACCTCTCTGGTCAGTTCCACACTCATCAGTAAAGACCCTGCTTCCACTTCCTCCTCTGTCAAGAAAGAGGGTTCAGCTGCAGACGGTGGGGGGAGGACCTCAGAGCTCCCTCTGAGCTTTAACTGCCAGGGTTCCACTGTTCCCACGGCAATGGCGGCAGCTTCCGTCAGGAGGAGCGAAGATGACACTGCTGGCACTTCCTCCTCACCTCTGTCCTCCAATGCTGCTGCTGATGAAAGTGCCAATCGAGATAGTGCCACAGCTCCAGAACCAAATGATTGCCCGGCAGAGGGAGAGGAGGAAAATGGAGCCTTTCTGCACCATCACCACATGCACCACCATCATCATCATCTCCACCCTTCATCTCATGGCCACTCCCACCTCTTCCCAGGGGGCTCCTGTGACATAACGGCGATGGGTGAGTGTTCACAGAACCATGGGCTCGGTGGCAGTGGAGGAAGTGGAGGAAGTGGAGTAGAATGCCCTAAATGTGACACTGTTCTAGGTTCCTCACGCTCCTTGGGTGGTCACATGACCATGATGCATTCGCGCAACTCATGCAAGACACTCAAGTGTCCGAAATGCAACTGGCATTACAAGTACCAGCAGACGTTGGAAGCCCACATGAAAGAGAAGCACCCAGACTCCGGAGGCTCCTGTTCATACTGCACCAGTGGTCAGAGCCACCCTCGCCTGGCTCGTGGAGAAAGCTATACCTGTGGATACAAGCCCTTCCGGTGTGAGGTACGTAGCAAAGAAATGCGGTTAAGGGTTGCAATTAAAGTTTTTTCTGTGTTGTTGATGTTGTTGTTAAGCTTATGTAAGATGTTTGTATGACTTTATTGAAGTTATAGAGAACATTTCATATATTTTCTAGGTGTGTAACTATTCCACCACCACAAAAGGCAACCTAAGCATCCATATGCAGTCAGACAAGCACCTGAACAACATGCAGACACTGCAGAATGGAGGCACCATTGGTACTGGGCAGGAGCAGGTGTTCGGACATACCCCAGGAGGAGTGGTGGCCGTCCCATCAGTCACCCAGGCCAGTAGCCATCACCCTCCCCACCACCATCCCACACAGTCCTCCGCTCATATGGCCGGACCTTGCGGGACCCCCTCCCCAACCAAGCCGAAGAGCAAACCTACTTGGCGGTGTGAGGTATGTGACTACGAGACAAACGTGGCAAGGAACCTGCGTATCCACATGACCAGCGAGAAGCACATGCACAACATGATGCTACTCCAGCAGAATGTGAACCAGATGCAGCATGGCCGACTTGGGTTGGGAGCCATGCCTTCACCCTCCGAGGCTGAGCTCTACCAATATTACTTGACCCAGAACATGAGCCTTCCACCAGGTCTCAAGATAGACCCAGCTGGAGCTGAGGCCCAGTTCCTGATGGGGAGCTTTCATCTGGATCCTAACATGGCCGCCCTGGCCCCTGCACTTGGTGAGCCCCATTTTGTCTCTCTTTCTCTCAGAAATGTCCTCCAGATGCCACAAAAATCATCAAGTACAGCTCAGAGATATCTCTTTTATGTGGAATCAGTGTTAATTCACAGAACATTTATCTCATTCACTTTTTATTGTATTAACAACACAAAACAATGATTGGCAGAAATATCCACCTATTGTCCCTCTCAACTGCTATGTATACTAGCTATATCACCAATTTGCCTCTCTTTCTCATGCCCTAAGGTATGCTTGCTATACAGTCCCCTTTACATCATTCGCTCATTTTAAGTGTCACTGAAATAGAGAGAGAGATGAGAAGAAGAATAGAGAGGTGAAAGAAAGATAATCCATTTGAGACAAGTTTACTATTGGAGGAATGGAGTTTCATTAGTTTCATATCCAAATGTACTAGCTATACATTTAGCTATGAATGTGCCAAGTAGCACACAGAAGCCCAGAAGTAATTTGTTTTTCCATAAGACAATTAATTGACACTGTAATGATGTGTATTTTCACAGAAGTTCACATTATGATACCCTCTTTTGTTTATAAAAGGGGAGTCAAAGGGCCAAATCTCAATTTTTTTCTACTTCCTGCCCTCCCTCTCAAGCAACCACGCTCAGCTTTTTAATGTCATTATTCCCAAACTACTGCTGAACTTCACCACTGGAGTTCTCCTTCATTTTTTGCAATTTTGTAATTGCAGCTATACATTTTTATCTTGGTCAAAGAAGTGAGGTTAGAGGGCTCAACATGGGTAATTCAGCAGCATAGCAGAGCATTTTGGCAGGCCGGTTACAACTCTGCAGTTTGTACAGACTTGCCTCAAACTGTCAGCAGTTCAAAGACACAAACAAGAATTGATTGCTGTGACTAATTCTTTTTTCCCTCTTATACCATCTGGTTTATTTTCCTGTAAGGTGAGGTGAGGTGTAATAAGCATGTTACAAGGGAGGCGATGATGACATAGTCTGGGCCCATTAAATACAGGGGTGTCATCCTCTGTCACACTCTAAGGAACTCTTAAAGCCATCATACACACACATCCCAATATTAACTAATCTGTATGATACACAAGGCTCAGTGTATCTCTTGAGAAAATCTGCTGTCACAAGGAGACCTCAGAGATCTCAGACCAAGCAGCTAAAGTGAGAGGTGCCCATGCTCTCACTGAGGATTTTTGACTTCTGCGTGTATTGCAGAAGAGATAGATAGCAAATGTTGAACTCACATAGTCTCTTGATAATTCTCGTTCCCAAGACTCAGCTACTGTAGTAAAAGGAAGATATGAGAGTGCAAGAGAGTAAAAGGTAAGAGAAGAGGATGTGACTTTTTGCCATTAGTGCTTGAATTTGTTGTCTAATGTAAATTTACCTTTGTTTGTTTGTGTCCAGCACAAACACAAAAAAATAGTAAAGTTTTAATTTCTTAAATTGACATAGCATTAACAAATCATATATAAGACATATTCGTATTGCTTCACATTATTATAATTTCAATATAAAAAACAGATTCAAAGCTACAAATCCGAGTTTTGGTCTAATGGTCACCAACCAGAATTTAGCAAGGAATATGATCCAGGTCTGTGGTAAATCATTGAATCTGCATAGTAATGGAGTATGAAAGCCAGGTAGAAATGAGAAATGCAAGGTGCGGGAAAAGACAGGACAGGGATGGCAACTGGGTAAGGGTATGCATCTGTGTGTTTCGTAAGAGAGAGTGTAAGAAGCCATGACTGTGAAGCTGTGTCTGTGAGTGATTTCAGAGGGCTTCTCAAAGGTCTCCCTCTCCTGGCTATAAAAACTCAGGTAATGGAGAAAAGTCCAAGAGCAGGCTGCATACTGCAGCAATAAATAAAAAAGAGCTGCTGGAATTAATTTAGTGTAAAGCTAGGCAGGGTCAAGCCTGCATGCTCTGTCTGGGCAGGGAAAGATTAAAGATCAGCAAGCAAAGGCAGAATCTCCTGCTGTTTTTACCTCATATTTTTAGAATTCATTTTTTGATGACATCAGTTCTGTGGTTGGTGTCATAGGATATGTGCTTGCTGTGTTCCCCCATCCCCTGAACATCTTTAAGATGTCCAATATTGATTTAGAGGCAATCCTGAAAGAAAGAACCTGAAGAATCCAAGCAGAGAAGTGGATGTTATTATTCAGCGAACAAGGGTGATGAATTTGATTTACAGTAATGTGTGCTTGGGAACTCCTTAGTTCTTCAGTAATGATAAAATAACTTGCTTTTTTGTAGAGCTCATGGGCTCTGCTGTTGATTTACAGACAGGCTACGAAAGTGCACCAGTCCACACAGGGTAATGCATATGTTCCTTCTCTGGCAGTGTGAGGTTTTGGTCCTTATGGAAAAGTCCAGGCTTTGTTCTTTTCTCAGCTCAGAGCAAGCGTTGCTATAGGTCCATGAATGCTCACGTGCACATTATCCTTCATGCAATATCATACTGACGGACAGAGTGTGGTTTTTCAAAGTTGAAAAGCTTTACTTTACCTGGGATGTTATTCATGATGAAAATTTGCACAAGCTGTGACTCCATTTGGAAAACACTTTGCTGCTCACTAACTCAGAATAATACAATAATGATTTACACGTCCTGAAGTAAATGACTGAAAAATAAAGTGATCTTTAAAACCTAAAATGTGATTCAGAGTGTAAGCTTTGGATATGTTTAACAAAATTATATGTATGTATGCGGCCATCTAAATATCATTCTTCCTTCTTTTCCTTTTTCTTTCTGTCTCTCTGTGTGTTCCCTGTGCATTCTAGTAGGTGGTGAGATCCCTATGGATGTGCGGTTGGGCGGTGGGCAGTTGGTGTCTGAAGAGCTGATGACCCTGGGAGAAAGTCTATCACAAACCAGTGACCCTTCCCTCAAGCTCTTTCAGTGTGCCGTGTGCAACCGCTTCACCACTGACAACCTGGATGTGCTCGGCATGCATATGGGAGCTGAACGAAGCCTACCGGAGGAGGAGTGGCGTGCTGTGGTGGGCGACTCTCACCAGTGCAAGTTGTGCCATTACACCACTCAGCTCAAGGCCAACTTCCAGCTGCACTGCAAGACAGACAAGCATGTGCAAAAGTACCAGCTTGTTGCCCACATCAAAGAAGGGGGCAAAGGCAATGAATGGCGCCTGAAATGTGTGGCCATAGGCAACCCAGTGCACCTGAAGTGCAATGCCTGTGACTATTACACTAACAGCCTGGAGAAGCTGAGGATGCACACTGTCAATACACGCCACGAGGCTAGCCTCAAACTCTATAAGGTTAGTGGTCCTTGAGCTACTTTATCACACCCACCATTCAACCTTGTCATGACAGTGTGTCCCAACTCTCATATCTAAATATATGTTGGGACGAGCATGTACATAGGTAGAATATCTATATTATCTCACTGTATGCGTTATAGTTTTAACATCACCAGGAAAAGTTGTATGTTTTTGTCATATTTGTGGGTATATTATCCTCTTAGACTTTACACAAATGGCAAAATGTGTCCTTAATCCTCCTGCCACGTAATACTCCTCCGCAAGACACGGTAAATGTTTCGAGTGCTGCCCACACCTCTAAACTGGCCACTCTCCCAAGGCATGAATGATATCTCTGTTGTGTAACTCTTGCTTTCCAAGTAGTCATATATAGAAGCAGGGCCACAGTTCTGCCATGAGAAGAACGTGGCAGGTAAAGCTGGCTTCGAAGCTTAGGGGAGAGTCACTAGGAGATGAATGAAGAAGTGTGAGGAGACAGAGGTTTGGTGCTAATACTCCTCGGAGCGGGAAAGGCTGAATCGTTCTCGACAGCCGTATTGATTTTTGCTGGACTTGGAGCTTCACCTTCTCCTCTAATCATTCCATAATAGCCAATGGATGAACACTCTCCGAACAAATGGCCATAAATCTAACAGGCCTGATTCCACTTAGGTACCTATCCTGTGTGTCTGCGGCTTTGGCCACTCTGGGCTTAACCCAAACTGGCATAGCTGCGCACGCACACACACATACAACACAACAACGAAACACAGACGAACAGTGGCAACATACACTCCCTGTAAGCCTACATGACGCACACACCTACAAAATCAAACACATAACACTAATGTTCACTATTTCCTAGTAGATGTTGCCTTTATTTACAATAAGTCCACTCCATTGTCAAAGTGTTTGACTCTTAAAAAGTAAACAGGAAGAATTGTTTAAACAGTTCTATCGCTTGACACATTTGTTTTGGTATCTTAGTATATGTAGTATGACTTCTTTTGGAAAGAAGGCACAAAAAAAGGAAAAATGTGCTGCTTCAAGCATGGCATTTTGAATCACATTAAAAACTAAGGTGAAGTAGTCCATTGAAACCCCCTCAAAAAGGATGTCTATTTGAACATCATCCAGGATTTTGAGTGGATCCTCAGAACCACTGACATGACAGACATGTTTCCTGTCCACAAAGCCATTGTACTGAAACCACAGTAAAAGAGTGAACGCGTTTTTGTGCGAAAGGGAAGATGATGTACAGCACCCAATAAAGCAGCCGGATGACACAGGAGGTGTTGAAGGGAGACTATTCAATTTGCACGAGGACAAGCGAGAGGACCACAGGAGCATTTTCAGATGCACAGGGTATTTATAGATGCATACCAATGCAAATATGGAACATAATCTGCAAATGTGTTGAGTCAGTTGTGAGACAGCAGAAAAAGCATAGCCGGTTATCCTTGAGGTTTTTTTTCCAGCCCATGGTCATCCTCTCCTGGCCTTAGCTGCTGGACTTACTGGCCCACATTCCAATGACAGTCTCACATTAGACCAGAATAGACAGACGCTGGCAAACTCTCTCTCTCTCTCTACCTTTTAGAGGGAGAGGCTTGTTTTGTCTCACAGGATACGCTACAATTTGTGTTACATTATCTTTGTGCTTTCCACTTTGCTGTGAGCCTGAAAGGCAAAAGAGAAACACATTTTTTTTTTCTTCTCTCTAAGTTTTTAAAAGAGAGACATATGTCATACTGCAGCTCAGGCTGCAGGGGATTAAATATGTACAACACAGCCAGGCATGATCATTTTTTATGACTTAAGCCTCTTAAGATGGCTCCATATTTCTTAAAACCAATTGATCTTCTGAGTAAGAGTGTGTGCATTTGTCCAGAAATTACCTGCTCTCT
Source organism: Echiichthys vipera (assembly GCF_963691815.1). Classification (NCBI taxonomy): domain Eukaryota; kingdom Metazoa; phylum Chordata; class Actinopteri; order Perciformes; family Trachinidae; genus Echiichthys; species Echiichthys vipera. Next base: position 23,726,380 of record NC_139826.1, read on the forward strand.
CAACCCGAGAACACTGCGTCCCTCATAAACTCTCCTCATTTCAGACACTACTCAAAAATAGAGATGTCCTGCAGTTGACAAGAATTATTTCAAAATTTTATGACTCACAAATGTGATTAGGGGACAACAAGTATATGGTTGTGAGGCCTATTTGGCAGCACAGACTCCCCACTTGACAATGTCACGGTCATATTGCATTGGATTTACTGTCCTAGTAGAGAAACTGACAGTGAAACCCACAGTGGCCCCACAAGCCTTTAAACCCAACTTGATATATTATGCAAAGATAAAAAAGGGAAAATCGCCACTCATTTATTCTTCCCCAAAGAAATCTGATGGAAATAGCTCAATTTTTAACCTTTTTGGGGAGAAAATAAATCATCAAGTCAGCATAAACAGGCTGTAGGATGTGGGAGATGCTTGGGACACTTCACCCAAATAAAAATGGTTTGCATTAAACAGGCCCTTTGTGTGCACAGCTCCATATAAATTGGAGCCTGTAATTACTGGAATTAAAAAGGAAGGTTTAAACTGAGGGCTAAGCTGGATGGGATAATTTGAGAGTCTGTGGTATGCGGCCCATATTAGGGCTTTCTAAAAATATCACCCCCACCACCCCAACTATTGGAATGTTCCAAAAGACCACAGAAAGATCCTGCAAGTCATCCTGACCGCATGGACCTCCGCACAGTGGGGGGTGATGCCGTCTTCCCCTGTGTTCCGTGATCTTGGTTGAGACCTACCCATTCTGAGCGCTGTGTGTTCTGCCAACACGCCCGTGTTCTCTGAAGCTAACTTTCACCCTCTTTTTCCCATGGACTACAGGGGTTTTAGTGACTCTGATGACAGCATGATGGTCACCCAGCTGCTCCTAGAACGGTCACTCCTAAACACAAACAGATGGGTTCTGTTGCGGAATACGAAATAAGATAACTTCAAATGTTAGTTTGTGTACTGTATGATTTTTTTAGAATATGTAGCAATCCCCTGAGTCTCTCTCTTCATCTTGAACAAACCCAGCTTCCAATCGTATTTTACAGTTAGCCACATACATGATCTGTGAACATGATAGGCCTTATACCAGCAGCAGTAGGCCTCAGGGCTTGGTTATGTGTTAGTGTGGAGGTGAGATGAGTGGAGCTGATCCAGCTCCCAGGCCCTGGCTGCTCTGGCCAGACAGAAAGGGTGGGAACTAACCAGGCCCAGCCACAGGCCTCAGCTTCCAGTCAAGGGTTGGGGAAAGGGGAGGAGCATGGAGCGTTAGCTGGCTACCTTCCTTGTGTCGGGGGCCGGTGCAATCGGCAGTAATTGAGATTGATTGGATGTTATTTTTCCTCTTGCAAATGTAGTCCATTAGCTTGGCACATGCATAATCAGTTTAGAGCGCAGTTAGCCGAATGTAATCATGTTCCTCGGTGTCTGCTAGCACAAAATCCACTCCAGATGCCGCTTGGCCATGGAAAGAAAGGGAGAAAGTGCCGTCACTATCAGATTGGGAATCTTTAAGCAAGAAACTCCTGACACCCCTCCCTCTGTCCCGGTCCCGCTTTATTGAGCACACACATAACTATACAAACTTTTCACCTATCTCTCTCTGCCTTACACACACAGTCACATCCACTGTCTGGCATTTACCTGTGGGAGCAGGGCTTTTGATCATATGTTCTGCACTTTTAACTGTACTGGCATAGTGTTAAGTGTAGCCCAGCAGCTGGCCCATTAACAAACTCAATACATATGTATCTTGGATGGAGTTACGGCTCTTATTTTACCCTTCAGTGCAATCCAAAAGAATCAGTAAACACTGAGGAATGAAAACGTCTACACTCTGCAGAGAGCAAAGAATCACAATGAAACATAATAGAAGAAAAAAGGTAGTAATGTAAATGACGGGATTAGTAGTAACATGTAAAGGCATTAAGGTGGTTCACTGATGATCGCAAGCACTGGCTTCTCAGACTCAGGAATGCAAACTGTGTTGACCTCTCCCTGTTAAAGATCATAACTACTAGGATTTATTCCAATCCTCTTGGACTGTACAATATTTTTTTCTTTTGGGTACAACCACTACTAGGTTATTGTTGTACTCCAGCTTTAGAAACATATCAATTAAATATAGTTCTGTAGTGTATTTTTGACTATTGCAGAAGATCAGATCATGCTGTTGTAGACTTAGCCAACTTCCCAGTCCCAGATGAGTATTCAGATTTTTTCACATCCACAGGATTATTATGTAATCTTGTTGCCCCTCACTAATGTGACAAGGTCGACACTTGCATTTATAATTCCTTTCCTGAGCCCCTCAACCATTCTGGGATGTCCCAATCATGGTTGGATTTTTTTCAGCAGCCTTATTACATGGGCAGCAGAGCCCAAATTTTCATTCTGCCCAGCGTCAAGACAAAAAACAGCAGGTATTGTGAGATTGTCTTCTGACGAAATTGTGCCTAGCGGGCGCCTGGCCTTACCCACTTACCCACCAAACATTTCTAAGAAGAGGAGGGGTGGGAGGAGGATGGAAAGACAGACAGACAGACAGTCAGGAGAGAGGGGATGGGGTTGGAAGGATAGATACTCTGCTAATTATCATGGCTAGCCTATGATTGTTCAGTAATAGTGCTCAGTGGGAAAGGTTGCAGCAGTTCCAGGAAGAGCTGAGCTCTGATTTACTGGTACTACCGCTCTAATAAAGCGCTTGCTGCACATCCTGGGAGACAGCCCATTCTCTGCTTTCACATGCACAAGTGTGTGAATGCAGACACACACACACACACACACACACACACACACACACACACAGAGCAATCTTGTAATCTAAAGTGCCAGCAGATGACAACATAGGGCTCATGAAATGTATCATTTTGACTTCTGAAAGAGAAGTTCTTATAATTATTCGGTAAGAGTACATGTGTATGTAATAAGCAGCAGCACACTAAAAAGGTGTTTAAATTCTGTATGGGCCCCTGTAACACTTCATTAGTCAACACAGTCATGATCCTCAGCCCCAGTTATCCTAGCTCTAGTGTCCTACCTTACCCACATCTCAGTTACTCTGAGTGGTAAAAAAAACAGGGTGGATTGGAGAGAGGGGCTGTCAGGCAAGGAAGGGGGTCTGGTAGGGCTTAGTGTTTGGCAGTGTGCAAGAATTTCACAACTCTTCTAGCTCCCACCCTTTGAGAAGGCCAGTGAGAGGGTTGGGCTTGTGCTGCTGCTGCTGCTGCTGCTGCTGCTGCTGCTGCTGCTGCTGCTGCTGCTGCTGCTGCTGCTGATGAAGATGATGAAGATGATGATGATGATGATGATGATGATGATGATGATTGTTTGTGGTGTTGCAGGGACTTACAAAGTGACAGTGAAAGAAAGTGAAAGATGGCGAGCAGAAAGCTGCTTAGATAGGGGAGGATGCTCTTTTCCCAGCTTTGTTTTTCAATGACTGTTTACACCAGTTACACTTGAGTTGAAGGGCCCAGTGCATTTCCAGTCCAGGTTCTCTGTCTTGCATCTTTGGTGGACGATAGAGATGCATTTCCAATGTTCCATCACACAGAGCCATAGGATGATTAGAGAAAGGATACAGATGATGTGTTACGTTGACAGTTGGGAGTTAGAGATCCTTGCTCATCGTGTTAATGGTTGTTTGTTTTGATTAATTTTATTTTGTTTTTGGAAGAGGGCAGCAGAGCATGTTCCAGCTAATGTGCAAGGAAGCTGCTGATCCTGTTATCTCCAGCCTGATCAGCAGAAAAGGCAGATTAGTGTTTGGGGAAGGAAAGGAATAGGAGGCAAGGTTATATCAGTTTTTTGTGACTGGGTTTCATAACAGTTCAAAGCAGAGATAAGTGTTTGTTGTGTACAGTAAGGGGTTTTGTCACTAATGGCAGTGATGAATGGTGTAGATATACAGTTTGTTCCTCCCACCAGATTTTTAGAGAAAGTTAACCGTTTCTTTAACATAACTGTCCAACATCCTATACTCCTCAGTCCACTCTGCTTCTATCTATTGCTTTGACTACCTTTTCTTTGTTGTCTCCATAAAAAGATTTAACATAACAAATAGGTGGTAAATGGACCCACAAAACAAAACAGTATGGATAGTGAACCAGTGGGTGGTCTAGAATGGGGATCTACTTAAGGTTAAATATCTTTAATCCAACCATGCTGAAAAACTAAACATTCTCCTCTGCTAAATCCTCTCTCTGCATCCCCCATCCAGCTCCAACTACTTACTCTTCAGCCTGTTAGAAGTTCCTTGCTCCTCACTTGAGAGCAAGGCACTGTTAACATGATTGTCAACACTTTGATTCTATCATTAAATCAACAGATCTAGTTCCCATAAAAAAGAAGACACACAATGCTTTGCAGGCTTAATTTTGTCTTTAAATTTTGCGATTATGACAAATGGTAGAATAAAGTTCTTCCCTTCAGTGATTGTAGCAGATGGGGGCATTATTGAAGGGACAATTACACCTTGGAGAGAACGTTTTTCCTGCACCAAATGGAGGGTCTCTGTATCTAATCTGTGTTATATCCCCGCTCTGCCTGCCCCTATCTTGTCGAGATTATATTTAAGACGTATCAGTTACAGTCCTGTGTTTTTACAAACCCCTGCCAAGGCACTAAAGAGATATGGTTCCCTTTTCTTTGTCTTCAAAAAGACCTGTTTGGGACTCCATGTCATCAGCAGCATCTACAATTTGCTGTGAACTTATTATGTATTTGATAGTCAAACTGCAGTAAAATGACTTGCATGTAGACTGACTGGCATTACATTTACATGCACATAAAAAACTCAGTTGCTCTGAATACCCAGATTGAAGTGATTTAGAAAGACCTTTTCATGTTTTGCAATTACCAAACTTCCCAAATAACTAAATTGACACGTTGTTTGATGGCCGAGTTCTGGAATTGTGCGTGGTTGCCTAGAGGCTCACAAGAAATATTAATATAGTAGCACTAATGCATGCGAGTGCATGCAAACTGCACACTGTTTGGCTATCATGGCTTTAATGAAGCGTATTTTTGCCTAACTGAGCCACACATCTGGCGACCTATAGCCACCACACCTCAAAGACTAACAATGGCAATTGGCAGGTAAACACTGCTTTGATGAGGCCAGATGGAGGCTCCTGTGAATCTATGTAGTTTCTAAACTGAAGGGATGGAGAGAGTGAGGCAGGCAGGCTTACCGGCTCTGTGCCATCAATACATCAGTGGCTAAGCCACCAGATTAATGGCCTCCGAGTGGTCAGGCCCACAAAACTACTCAGCTCTGAGGTCTGTGTTCAGTGGAGCTGTACATGAAAGCAAGGTAGGATGAAGAGACAGATGAGGAGAGGGGAGGAGGTCTTAGGTACCAGGATGCGCACACATGGACCTCTGTTCTGTTTGGCTTTGGCCTACGGAGTAGAGTCATAGAACAGATACATTTTACAGAATGCCCCTAGCTGTTGTTTTATTCCCCTTGCTTTGTCATTTTCCACTTGCAAGTCCATAAGGATGTTTGAGTTAACAAACACAATATTATAAGCAGTATAAAGTTATTTTATAAACATGTATTTATAATTGAGGACATTTAGTTTTTAAACACAACCTGTTGGCTTTGTTGTTTGTTGGAGGCAGCCAGCTTCTAACCAATGCTTGATTTACAGTACTGCAGCCATTTAAATAGCCTCTAAGTGTGCAGAGCATGTACTGCCTTTGTTTTACCTGGGTTTTTCTTTGTCTTAACAAATCTGCCCCTAAGGTCTTTCCATTTTGTGGTGCATCGATTACTGTTGGATTGCAGAACTCCAGCAATTTCTCGCCTGGATTTCATTGTTGTTAGTGATGGGTCAGAGAAGTGCTAATGCATGCATGCATGCTTTCCTCAAAGCAGTGTATTTTGAATGGGTTATATGGCGCTAAATGTGACACGAAATACTCTGTGCAGTGAAAAGTCCACCTCCCCTCTGAGAGGTGAGCTGGGCGATATGGTCAAAATCTTCTATCCCAATACAGGTAATTTCATAGCTCAATAACAGTGTATATCACAATATAGCATTTTTGCTGGTAAATAGATCAATAGTCTATATGACATAACCACACCATCTAGCCTGTTTTTGTATACTCATATAAGTTTTTTCTCATTTTATTAAAAGTTTTAGTGCAAAATTAACATAATGTGCATGATCAGAACGTAAAGCAGTCTAAATTAAATAAATTATGCTGTAACATAATTTGCCTGCTGGTTTCACAATAGATGATATAAATAAATATATATTAATAGACATTTTTATATTGTTTTGACAATATATATCGTCATTTCGCACAGTCCTACTATCAAGGCTTGAGTAAAGATTTACCATCCACCAGCACCTGAGTAGACTTTAATTTGAAACAGTGAGGCCTTAGAGGCCTTTTCTGTAGTGTACATAGTTTATATACCAAGAGAGAAGAGCAATATCTTCCTGAACTTCATGGTGCTGGTTGTCCATCCATGTTTTACCTAATTGCTATGTTGGTTTGAACTGGGAGCTGTAAATCTATCAGTGTTGTGCAGAAAATGTTTTCTCCAGATGTTGAAGAAAAGATTCCATCCTTTTGTAATTAAGCGGTGCGGCCCAGGGTGTCATGCAGTTTTTTTATTGGGGGCCCAGGAAAGATCATTTTGCACCTTGTTTTCTCATCATGCCTTATATTCTTCAATACAAAAGATGGATGAAATGGAAAGATGGAAGTGAAAAAAAATGTAGCAGAGAATAGAATACCTTTTTTAAATTTTAATATGGAAATTACTAGGTAGTAATGTAAGAGGTAGCGTGGGGGGGGGGGGGGGGGGGCATAAAGGGAACAAATGATGGTCATGGAACCAAACCAATTACATAGTTCCCCATGTGAAGGATATCAGAAAAAGAAAAAAATACTCAGGAATGTTCCCAAATCTTATCTATCCCACGGGTGCCGTCTTCTACACCTGTGTTCTACTTTAAACTGGGGGGGGGGGGGGTTGTAGCGAGTAAAAGAGAGAGAGACAGCTTTAAGAGTTGGCGACGAGAATGCTCTTCAGTTTCTCAAGGGCACAGATACTTTATGGCCTTCACATTCCTGCATGACACACTGATGCCCAGAATAGACAGAGCGGCATTTGAAAAAAAAAGTTCAACTACCATGCCTTTAAGCTCCACCCCAACATATCATGTCTGTTCCTCACTCACCTTCACCTCTTCCTGCTTCGTTTATGTCGCAAACCTCAGGGTCACATTGTCTGACGCTTCACTTTTACTAGCCAAAGCTGATGAATACGACAGGACTGAAGTGCAGGCTCTTCTTCAATGTGAGCTGCTCCACACATTTGTGTTTTATAAAGTCATTTTCAATCTCATGTTGATTTACAGAGGCCTCTTTCCTTTAAGGTCTCTTCAGAGAAGCAGACAGCAAGAGGAAGTCTGCATAGCCACCAAACTCCTAGGCTCAGTCCCAGATCATATACTCTCATCCTTCACTGCCTTTCTTGCCAGCCCCACAAACTGTTTTTTTTATAATGTCACCACATTCAATCAACACTGGCCCTAAAATTAAGGACTGCTGAATAATTCAAACTCAGATCCTTACTTCAGACGGCCCATCTCTGTCACTAGATAGGATTTTCCTTAATTTATGCTTGTTAGGTTGGAATCGTCATGTTGAAATAATTCGAACCATAAGGGCTGTCTGTGCAGCTACTGTTTAAATGAGAACTCTGGGAGCTGTTAAAGTTTGAACATGAAATTGTGATATCTGGAATGCAAATTCTTATTCAAATGATCAATGTATTAATTTAAAGGCCGAGATGTGTGAGAAAGAGAGAGCATCTTAATACGTTCTGTTGTGTAAAGCAAAGTATTTTATTATTTGTTAATGTTTCGAGAGTGAGGGCATATTCATTTTGCAGTTATGAATCCCAGCGTGACATAAATCACACACACACACACACACACACAAACAAACACACAGACTTTCTTGTTGCTCAACTATCATTTCACATTATTGTCTCTTATTCCAGATAGTTCCATCTCCTAGTTTTCCTTTGCAATCAGCTCATTTTGAAATGTCAAAATGGCTGGAGTTATAGGCTATTAAATAGACTTAAACCATAGACTTACGCCCTAAGCAGTTGAAGCTAGTTGAGTGAGGAGCCAAATAAAGGCAAAGCCTTCAGAACACCAAATTACTATGAGCAATCTAAGTTTGTACTCTCTCTCTTCTTCTCTTGTTGTATCTCTCTCAATGTACAACGTTGTCTCCTTTTTCCTAAGCTCAGTTTCTCATCTCTTTCATTACTGACTTGTTGGGTAAAAAAAAGATGGAATAATTTGGTGATAGGTCTTTAGGTGAATAGGATTATCTGTGATCTTCGGGGTGGGGGGGGGGGGTTGATTATTTGAAAGGATGTATTAGAGCAGGAGCAAGTTTGTGACTGAGTAGCCTGTGAAATGAGGTCAACATATAATAGAGAAAAAACACATGTGTTGTAAATTTCACTTTAATAACTTATCCTTGAAGGATTAGGTGGTTTATAGCAGAATACGAACCAAGAGTGGCTCATGTAGTTAAGAGAGATCATCAGTCCTTACATCTGGAAGGGAGGTTAGGGCTTTTTAGATGAGAGATCCAGCATCGAGAGTATTCCCAGTATTCAACGTAACTTTTGAATCATTAAAAATGATGAAGCCATCTCCACAAAGTCATGGGTTTATATACGAAAATCAAACACCATCTGCCATCTCTGATCAGAAGCAACAGCCATCAGGCCAGGGTTACCAAGGCAGAACAGGAAAGCCATTAACTGCCATTCACTGCATCGATCGACAAGCCAGTCCACCACTACCACCCCCTCTCTACCCCCACCCACCCAACCCTGCCCACAGACACACACACACATACAGTTCATCGGCTTTTACTGTACACTGCACACACATACATGTGCACATAGCCATGCATAAACCACTATCTCTTTGTGCACCCGCACTAAGTGATGGGTAACATTTGGTCGAGTTTGTCTCTTTTCCCGCTTGAACAGCGTTATCTTTTAAATGATCTTCAGTCTAGATTGCAAGATCAACATTCTGTTCAGTTTAGATAAAGGTTGTCTGACTTTCTTTTTTTATATATTGGCTCAGTAAACCCAATGTGTTACTTGAAGGACAGTCAAGATGCCGTTAAAAAGATATTTCCTTCTGAGCATATGTTTGTAATCTCCTCATTACAGAAATGCATCTCAGTAAAGTCCATTGCCCTGTCAGAATGAGAGTAGACACTCCCTTCTGCTCAGTCTACTTCCACATTTTTGGAGTCAACCCTCAGATAAAGAGGGAACTAATAGAGTCAGTGAAGGGCAAAAAGGGAAAAAACAATTGATTTTTTTTTTCTTCTACATTTTCAATGGTGTCGCTAGAATTGAGGGTCATTAGAAGAATATTTACCTACTTCCCAATTTAATAGAGATGCTGTATATCAGCGTGATCTGGATCAGAGGTCAGGGCAGGGGGGAGCAATTAAAGCGTATGGATCCAGAACCTCTAGGCCTGTCCCATTGTGTGTGTGTGTGTGTGTGTGTGTGTGTGTGTGTGTGTGTGTGTGTGTGTGTGTGTGTGTGTGTGTGTGTGTGTGTGTGTGTGTGTGTGTGTGTGTGTGTGTGTGTGTGTGTGTGTGTGTGTGTGTGTGTGTGTGTGTGTGTGTGTGTGTGTGTGTGTGTGTGTGTGTGTGTGTGTGTTATAGGCAGAAATAGATAGGTGAACTAAAAGGGAGGCAGAGCCGATATGTTTTGTACATGACTGTATTAATTAATCGAGCATTGTTGCTGCTGAACTAGTGATAAATTAGTCAGGTGGGCACAGATGCATATGCTCTTATTGATGTGCATGGCTTTTTTCTCGATTTGTGTACATACAATGCACTCAAATTACACCAGTTCAACTATTAGACGTCATTTCATACAAGTTAAACCAGTGACCAGTAATACATACATTCATACTAATTGTGCGGTCTTTTCTGTTACTTGCGTTGGTGAGGTCAGCCATCTCTGGGGCCACACAAAGCCAGAGACAGAACAGATATGATGGATGTGGCCCGGGGCCTATGTGCTCGCTCTGCGTCTGCGGTGGCCTCATCCACACATCAGCCACGGGGAGAGGGAGGGAACGCAAGAGGAAGGGATGGAGGGAAAGAGGACAGGGATACAAACCAGACCAGCCATTTTCCTTGTTCCGCTCATAAATATTTGTGTGGCTGATTTATAAACAGTGGAGCAAGAGAAGAGATCAAAGTGAACTGTAACGCTTATATAAAACTGGGGCTTTTTCACGACACTGCCCTACACACCATGCCCGTGCCTATTAAAGACAAAGCTATATATCACAAGGCATATATTGGCAAGAGTACTGAATGGCCACTCACACTTCAGAGCTCCGTCTTCCCCCAGTTGTGAGTCTAGTTCTTATAGCGCGGCCATCCAAGGCTCTCAAACACTGATTAAAGGCCATCAATATGTGTTGCAGATAAAACTCAACCTGCTCTCAACCTGTGTAAACTGTCCCAGGGTCAGTGGCTTCTTAGGTGGATTTTAAATGGCTGTAGTGATGCCAGGCAGCCATATTAAAACATAGCAACGCAGTAAAAAGCCACTGTGTCCTGGTGGTGGGAGAGTATTGTTCGTCACAGTAGACAGCTGCGCATGCTGATTCAGGCAACCAGCTGGTCTGGCGCAACACAAAGGCCAAGTCTCCTGTACGGCAGAGAGGAGGGATTAGGGTGGGGCGAAACAGTGTGCGTTTACTGTATATGTGAGTGCTGGCCTCATGTTCCCAAGCTGTGACAGACACAGACATCCACAACTATAATACTCTAGCGCATACATTCCACACCTAGTAGCACCAAATCATACACACGCATATATCTTCCATCCTAACCCAGCGCCTACCAATTATTCCCTGCCTGGGTGCAAATGTGGGGGTGCGTAAGAGGTGCTATCCTCTGCCTCTGGCCCTCTCCCCGTTTAAGAGCAGTTAAGGCTGGCAGATGCTGAGGAGCACCATGAAGATGGCTGTTTGCTGACCTCTGTGGGAGTGAGAATAGCACGGGTTATGGGAGAGAAAAGAAGGCCTATTTCAATGGAGATTCTCGCCCCTTTTGTCCACCAACAGGACAGGGTGTGCTCAGTACGGTGAGAGTTGCTGCTAAACAGCATGTCTCTCTGACATCTGGTTTTCTAGCTGTGGCAGCACGGTGGCATTCTTTTTTTTAGGCATGTCACCTGGTGCTTACATAACACATGAGTTCAGGTTTTTGTACGCAGTATGGTACATTTTTTCATAACTGCCGTCTGTATTATAAAGCAATGATTTAAGAAGTATTTTTACTTTATGTACTGTATAGCATGTCTGTACAGAGAGTCCACATCTGTTTCTCCCCCAGTAGTACGAGGGTATGCTGCTATCTTAAACAGCAGTTAGATTAAGCTTATGGTATATGTTGCTGTCCTCCCAACATTCTGTTGTATATATTGTATGCGTGTGAGTTTGATCAGGTAGGCAGGCATTGTAGGAGGGTTTGAGAGAGAGTAGACTGCAGATTGTCTTACCCCTGGTGTGTCTGAGTTTCTGTGCAGGGAGTTCAAAGCCCTGCTGAACATCAGAGGGCTGATGCTGAGTGAGAGTGACTAGCTGCAGCCTGTGGTCTGGGAAGGGTTACTGAATTATTACTGATGGTTTCAGGGGTAACTGTCCGACCGCAGGACTTGGGAATATTAATCATTTATTTGATTGTCCGCATGTGCTGATTAATCAATTTGAGTAGGATCTGCAGGATTAACTACCCTATTATTCCCCTGTAAGAACAGATAAGAGATAAGACTTTAAAATATCATATTCCATTCATCATTTATTTTTAGGTCCCTGCTGATGAGGGTGAAATAAAAACTGAGGTGAGATTAGGCAGAACTGCAACATGGGGGAAAGCGTTGGGGGAGGAGGATAAGAGAAGGAGGGATGAGGAGAGAGAAAAAAATCTCTTAACTGCAGATTTTAGTACTTGATGGAGGAAGAGATACAGCTTTATATATACATATATTTTCAAACATGGCACAGAAACCAAGTTGTGCAGCAGGGAGTGAGAGAGTGGAGAGAAAAGCGGGGGGGGGGGGGCGGAGAGACAAGAGGAACAGGAAGTTGATGGGAAAGTGATAGCTGTCTCCACCTGGAGTATAGCCTGAGCTGTATGTTAGAAGGGAAAGCAAAGCAAGAGAAAGGAGGGAGCTGCTGCATTTCACTCCTGTAATGTACTCTGGTTTAGGTAAGTTTGGCTCTCATTCCACGTATAGCTAGCTTAACTGATCCAACAATGGCTCAAATGCTGTTTTCTTCGCACACTATCTATTCAGTCTATAAATTCTCAATCTGCCAGCTGTTTAATGTGTTATGTCATGTGGTAATGCCTTTGATTCCAACATGCCTCCGTTTGTAAATACAAGAGGCACTCAAAAGGCTGTGGTTTCTTTACAAGCATGGCGCCCCCGGCGCTTTGGTTGGGAATGCAATGAGAGGGAGAAGGATTGGAAGAGTAAGGGAGGGGAGTGAGAGGTGGTTAGAAACTGTATACACTTCCGTTGCTCTTCTGCCAACCGCTTTCCCTGCTGCCTCTGGTTGCGCAGGCAGGCAGTGAGTTAGAAATGTGAGAGGGAGGAGTGTATCCTCTCTCCTGGCGGAACACAGCACCATAATTATGCACTTTTCAGCAGGTTTTACCTTTAACACTTTCCTCCCGGGTTTGAGATTAGTGCTCACCATGCTTGATTTACTGCACAATTACTGAACAAGACCTCTATCTAATCAATAAACAGGAAGGGGAAAAGTGGTAGGCTTTGAAGTATAGTTTGAGATTTTTTGCACGATTGAGCAGTGTATATGGTGTAGCCAGTAAGGGCAGGCTGCAATGCCAGCCTGTGAAATATCTTTTATATCAGGCACGCCTCTTTGCTTTACCAGCTCTCTAAGTCTCTTTACTGTGCTGAACCGCTGGAGTGGAAAATGTCTTTTTTTTTTCTGACCACTGCTTAACACAGAGGTCAGCAACAAATGGTCTAATGAGGACGTTCCCTCAAAACATTAGATTAAAATCACAAGTTGTCCAATGAAAGTGGGGCTTAATGTGATATCATAAGTTAGGTGAACAAGTTGCATGAGAAGAGCTACCATACAAGCACTCTTGTATGGTAGCTTGCTATGCCCTGTATTCAATGTCCCCAAATGGGCAGCCAGCACAATAACCTCCGTGATGACACATGCTAATGGCATGAGCAGTTATTTACAGAAGCTTCAATGACCAGCCATCACAAGTCTTTCTGGGGCTTTGTGAGCCTTTTTGTGAGCGTGAGTAAAGCAATAGGCCTCTTCCAATTAGTATGGTCTGTGTTTGATTTTTAGTGATGACAACTATATGTCAACCGCAATTATGCTGCACTGGGAATGATGAGGGTTTAGGTTATTGATCCTCGATTGATCATCATGATCAATAAGCACTTTTGTTTCTTTTTTTTTATGGAAAGTGGAGTTATGGCTTTTTCTTTGGCTAATGAGCAGGCCGAAGCGAATGACCCTGTAAAGAAATCTGTGTTGGCCAGGCATATGTGTATTAGTGAGGGAGTCTGTCATGCTCATGGGAAGGGGGCGGGTGCTGCACAGAGTAACATTTTTCAAAAGTGCACTTCCTCCCTGTGGGCATAGGTCAGAGGCTATGATGGGTCTTATGAGGAAGGGAAAAAAGGTTCTTATGAAGGAGGGCAACAGCTGTGTCTTTCTGCATTTAAATGACAGGGTTCTAATTCAAAATGGTAGTGGCTTAAAGATTTCATACTGAAGAATGACCGGGGGGGTACGTATGTATATATAAAGACCATCACACTCTAAATGATCCAAATTACAGATGCGAAAGTATTGTTAATTACACTGAAAATATTTATCTTTTTATCTCTAGTTTGTGCAAATGTTAGGGTTTTCACTCATTAAAGTTGCAGCTTTTAGTTGCCCGGTATGGAAGAGTCGACAGGTAAAACTGATGTTTGGTGTATGAAATGCTTGAAGAATCCTTAACAGCAGTTTCACTGCAACAATGTACTTCATGTTCCATGTAAATAAGCCCACATATAGACCCACTCTGTATGTTCACCTCCACTCAAACCCACTCATTAATTCTCACTTTAAGAAGAGGACCTCTCAAAGGCAATGTTGCTCCTTTTGTCGGCGCAATGCTTCTAATAAAGATAGCAGTGTAAGACTGGGTTAAATATTGACATTGGCTGAGCATATCATCACTGTTCTTAATTAGCTGGTGTCTCTACAGTAGAAAGCTTGCATGAGGGCCAGTGCATGAACAACTAAATGTTTCCCCTTATGAGATCTCATACACCCTCTCCCAAAAAACACATTTCTATGAATTTTACATGGAAAAAGGATACAGTAGTCAAACATTCAGTGTTATGGATATGACATTCTTATTGCATAGCCCGAAGCAGCAACCAATTATGTGGTAATGAAATATTTACACTACCAAACTGAGAACGCCAGGGGTGAAAGCCAGATAATACAAGCCTGAAGAGACTGTATTCCGTGTCTCCTCCCTGCTGTTACGTCAGCGAAAAGGTGGAACAAGAGATCAGCTAATGACAATAGGCTTAGAAGCAAGAGCGTGGGCAGACCTGCAGTTCAGTAAGCATGGCTTTTTGATCACCCCCTTTGCTGCGGGGCACATTTAAGGGCTTTTTCTGGGTCACAGTAGTCCACAGAGTGGGAAGGGGAACACATAATCATAACACTGACTTTCGAGGGGGCCACGCCAGACATGTTATGTTTTACTTCCGGAATTCCTTTTGACTTCTTATGGCTACTTCCTCACAATAATATGGCAATGAATCTGCATTCACAGCAGAGAGTGATGTTTGTTCTCGGAGACTAATTGTGTTTGGGTAATGTTCCTGCTCTGAATTTAATTCTCACTGACTGCATTAATCATTACAAGTGGTGTTTGCCTGTATCTTAATTCAACACCTTCCTATCCCCTGACATACCGGTCTGCCTCTATCTTCGGGCTCTTCCACTTCCACCCTCTCTAAACTCTGTTTCATCCTCCATCTAGCAAGCTTTTTGCCATGGCTCCACAAGGCCATGCTGCCATTTGTCAGGCCCGGCAAGTGACAAATGAGAGGCAGTGAGGTATTGGAGACTCTTGTCAGCTGCGTGGGTACAAGGCTGCCTCTACCTTTAGCCTGCTAACACATCAGTGACCTACAGTACAGCCAAGTCCAAATTTATCAGTTGTCTTGTTCTTATCTAGTATACACACACACACACACATACACACACACACACACACACACACTTCCATTAACAGCCCTATATAGCTCTGTTCAGACAACCAGTGCGGTGCCGTTTATGCATTCCTGAGATTTTCCTCTAAAACACATGAAAGTCATAGATATACAAGATGATTCTGTATGATTGATAGCTTAACAGGTATTTCTCTGGGTTGCAGAGCAAATACTAACCCCTCACAGGAAACATCTGAAAAAGCTGTAAACTTACACACGCGATCCATAGTTGCAAAGTACAGGAGTACAAGACTTGTCAAGCTGGCTGTGATTCAGATTTAAATCTTGCATGGCTGCCCAATTTCTTAGCCAGAAGACAGGGAGTGGCTTTCAGAGTAATATTAGTGGCCTCTGGACGCAGTCATCTTTGTCTGCTTGTGAAAAATACTCAGATACTGAGTATTGAGGTTTTAGGTTGTCGCTGCAGGTGATGTTTTATCCAGGCCTGCTTGTTGTCCTGGTCTCGTATGGAAGTGTCTTTGTCCCCATAACAGTTTTAGAGCCATTCCTGTTTTGTATTATTTAGTTTCTTTTCAGCACGATCACAGCTAAAATACTTGTTAAAATACAGAATCATTTTTTTTTCTTCCCTAATGTCATGAGTTATTATTGTGATAAGAGTGTTCGTAAAACACTGGTGCAGTAAATTATTATTCACACTCAAAATCTTAACCTCTCGGCCTGCTGTGTGCCTCCTGTTTTGATGGAATGAAAATTAAAAAATATCTCCCCCAGCCCTGTCTAAGTAATTATTGTCGCTGCTGTCCAAAATGGAGGGTTGTGATGTGGACACAGTATGCTGGGTAATGGAGTGAAGGGCCAGGGCAGGTCCTGATTTGCCCCATTCAGCTTCCAGATGGTACCTTGCCAGTACACATGTCATCAAGTGTCTGTAACAGTTGTTTGTGTACCCCCACGGCTCCACCCTGCTCTCGCCTCCTGCAGGCAGAATTATTGTACTGCAATTTTGGCAAGCTCCTCCCAGCATGGCTTTCATAAAAGCACTAGGAGGTTAAGCTGTTAATTAGCTACTGAAAGAGGAGGCCAACAGCTTGCCGTTAATTTGCTTTACTTTTTTTTTTCTTATTTGGAGATTGACATCATTTCCTGCCTGTTTTAGAGTCATTATTGTGTGTCACAAAAGCAGAACCTAGCTCATTAAGAAGGGAGGAAATGTGTTTATCTGACCAAGATTAGAAGTGTGCATTATGTATGTATAGCCATGCTTATCCAAATGTTCTTAATGAGAGAGACCCTGGACGCCAGTGTGGTGCTCCTGTGGGCATAGGCCCAGGCTCGTTATCACCACACAGGGCATTGATCCCTCTACCGCCCGCTTGCTTATCCTCCTCCTCTTCCCCTTTCAAAGACAGTGACTCGCACATGAATTATGTGGACACATTGATCAGCTGATTGAGAGCTATTGTTTAGAGCCCTGGGTCATTATTGAAGGAGGGATTACCCAGCTCTTGTTTTGTGCATGCATATGGGAGAGTCTATTACTCAGCTTCTTGTCACAGCACATATTCCCCTTAGCTCACCTTAGATTTGCAACCGCTACGCAAATGTGCACACACTCACACAGATACACTGAGCACTGAGCACATACAGCAGCCTTCACAATCAACATGGCCCAAATGACTGCCTGCATTGATTGCCTACCCTCTGCAATTATGTTCCCATTGTTTACTTTCTAGCATCTTACTCATTCAAACGGAATTCAATAATTATTGCTTTATTTAATGTTAAAGTAAGTAAGAGTGGTGGGTGTGGAGCACCAGTAGCTGTATTGTCTTTAAGTGTCTCTATGACCCCTCCCAAGCTACTTTGTTTCACAGGCCTATGTTAAGTTATCCTCTCTAAGGACACCTACAGTGATCCATCTTTACCTCTCTGCCCTCCCTTACGACACAGAGGTCCGTTTTGTTTGTCTCTTCCCTCCCAGAGACAAATATGCAGCCTGTTTTTATTCACAGGCAGTGATGGATCATTTCTACAGCAAGGCAGTAGAGGAAGCAACTTAGAACATTATGGGGTTTTAGACAGAGGGACAGGATGCAGCGGAGGGGTGGCAGGGATTAAAAAAGAGTAAAGGAGAAGGATGGACGAGGGTGGGGATGCGGTTCAGGAAGCAGTAGGTAGGCAGTTTGAGCCTGGAATACACAGTCCCCTTAATCCACAACCTAACTTTTAGGCATGTTGCAGCTTGCAGTGGCTAATTCAAAGCAGCCACCACACTTGGCACCCAGTGGGGCCTCTGTGGTTGGAGCTGTTGTTCGGGCTGCTGGCAGACAGGGAGACACAAGCCAAACTGCGAGCACTCACTGACTCCAGTCACTCCACTTCTCTTTCCTAAATATCCTACATACTTTCCAGGGGAATCCCAGAGAGGAGATTTATGAGAACCAAGTCCCTAACAAACCTCTGCACATGTACAAATACATTGCTGCAGGGCAGAAAGGGGGTCATTACATTCAAATATTTTCATTCTGTAGACCTTAACCCCAAACTTAATCATCTTCATTAAAATATATACCGTATTTTTCGGATTAAAAGTCGCTCCGGAGTATAAGTCTCACCAGACGAAAATGCATAATAAAGAAGGAAAAAAACATATATATAAGTCGCACTCGAGTATAAGTCGCATTTTTGGGGGAAATGTATTTGATAAAATCCAACACCAAGAATAGACATTTCATCTTGAAAGGCAATTTAAAATAAAAAATAGAATAGAGAACAACAGGCTGAATAAGTGTACGTTATATGGCGCATAAACAACGAACTGAGAACGTGCCTGGTATGTTAACGTAACATATTACAGTAAGAGTCATTCAAATAACTATAACATATAGAACATGCTATACGTTTACCAAACAATCTGTCACTCCTAATCACTAAATCCACTGAACTCTTCTTCCTCGGTGTCACTTCTGAACAACTCCGCCAACTCATAGGTACGGAAGTAGCAGGTAGCATCTTTCTTTTCACAATGCACTTCTGCCATGACCCACCCCCGCCGAATTTTGACTGGTTGACGTGTATGTGTTTGACGATTGCTGATATACGCCTAGTCTCTTACGTGACTGATATAAATAATAGCCCTAGCTATTATTTGATATTTTACGGTAATGTGTTAATAATTTCACACATAAGTCGCTCCAGAGTATAAGTCGCACCCCCGGCCAAACTATGAAAAAAACTGCGACTTATAATCCGAAAAATACGGTACTGTATTTCAACTTTAACCGTAACTGAGTTATAACCTTCAGTAATTAGGCAGCAATTGGGCAACACGTTTTCAGGTGTTCTCTTTCGGTAATGTAAAAGTAAAGTGATAAATTAACACACTCTACAGCGATTAAGCCACACAAGGGTGTTTTCTTCTCCCTTTTGGTGTGTATCTCAACCCAACAGGCACATAACAGTGTCTCCCTTCAGAGTGAAATACGGTTACCTCACTGGTTATGATTGCTGCCATGACATCACTATGTTTGAATAACAAAG
Source organism: Echiichthys vipera (assembly GCF_963691815.1). Classification (NCBI taxonomy): domain Eukaryota; kingdom Metazoa; phylum Chordata; class Actinopteri; order Perciformes; family Trachinidae; genus Echiichthys; species Echiichthys vipera. Next base: position 23,745,260 of record NC_139826.1, read on the forward strand.
GTGCTGCTTGACTTATTCTAACACATCTCAAGCCAGTGACTAGTTTGTACATTTTGCACTGACTGTGATTTTAGATGATAAAATCTTCTCTTTCATATAGGTGGCAGGTCTGCTCTATTGCACTGCATTGCATGGCGTAAGATGTGAATTGCAGTTTTCTAACCCATGGAAGCCTCCCATTGCACACACACATACACGTCACACACACTCAGACTCCAGCTTTTAGTGTGCCGAGAATAGGGGGCAATATCCAGGCAGATACTCAATGACTCTTTCACAGAGGAAATTTGGCAGCTCTCTTAGAATTGATAGCTATTTAGCTCACAGATAGTCATCTGTTTTAATGCATTCATTTTGTATTAACAGCACTGCCAAATTTAATGGTGGAAATTAGAGAATGTTCGTAATGGTATGCAGCTGTGTGTGTGAGTCTGTATGTGTATGTGTAAATGTTTGTGTGCATTTCTGATGTGCTTTTTGTCTATATTATTGTACGTGTTTGTTGCGTGTACATGCTGTATTATACGGCTCCATTGGGAGCCATCCTTTGGAATTACCGGCTCTCTGTCTCTCTTCCACCCTTCCAGTAATACCCACCTCTATCTTGTGTTAGTTGGACTCTCTCAGCAACCACACTGTTTTGTGTTAAAGGTGCACTTTTACTTTGCATTTAAGTGGATGGAAATGCAGATGTATGCAGTGCTCTGGGTGGGTGGTGAAACTGATACAAGCGTGTATTGCCCACTCAGAGGGCAAAGTGCACCGTTGAGTTGTGTGAGAGAGAATGGGGTGGTGCCCACACCGCCCCTGTCCCTCTTTACCTGAAAAAGCACAGAGCACTGCTTCAGCCTCCACAGAAAGAGATAAGGTGCTCCATGGAAGAGAGAGGCTTGAAAAATCACAATTTCATTATTAAACTACGAAAATTATTACAGTATAAACGGAAGCTTATAATTAGTTTATTATAATACTTTTTAAATGTATAAAACAACAAAGTATAATTCAGGGCAGTCTAACCAGCATCAGTTTTAATAGAAGCAGAAAGGAATGCAAAGAACTTGCATCTTTCTTTTGTCTTTTCTTATTATAAAGCAGGTTGAGGTGCTAGAAAATACTATCAGTGTATCAAAACCCTCATTTCACAGAGAAACACACACAGCCAGTATTCAGAAACAGTGTCTTGAAATGAGCCGTCAGGATTTCCTCTGGTTGTGATGTCATAACTGTACTATATATTGGTAGAAGAGCCGCTACAGTGCAGTTACAGTAATTCCCCGGATGCAATGATGGTGTATAGACACGAAGAGCACAGATGCATAAGACCTGGAAGCGCAGAGTAGGCTTTTTTGAAAGGTTGGGATTAAAAAGACAGACGTTAAAACAGAGCGAAAATACGGGTATATTCATACTGACAGTACGAGAAAAATAATGTGTTGGGTTTGTTTGTTTTTTTACTTTAAAGGATGTAAACAGGTTATAGTATAAACCTGAAAATGAGAATAATACGGGGCCACTACAGTACAGTACAACATGTAGTAAAACCTACAATCAGTGTGTCTTTGTGACTTTATCTCTTAAATCAGACCACGCATACAATACATTCACATGCACACAGCATGTCTCGCATGCCCAGTTGCTGTTGAGTACATCAGTGCATTCAAGACAGTCACACATTTGTACTCTCTCAGCTACATCTCCTAAACGACTACTGTAAATTCCCAGACAGTTCAGTGGTATTGAATCCATGCCTCTGACCAAGCCAGCTTCCCCCCATTATGCTCCTCAGTTCCCCTCCTGTTGGGGCCTCGATAGGGCGCTTAGAAGCCCTAGAGCCGGGCCAACCAATTCTTCCCAGCTCAACATGACTTTTTCATTAAGCCGCCAAATTCCTGCACTCCGGTTGGAGGTGATTTATCAACTAGGGGCTTCATTGTAGGTTCATAGGAAACAGACTAAAGGCACTGTCTCATGCATTATTATGTTTCACATTTAAAGTGTGTATGCATTTGTGCCTGTGCTTGTGCCTGTACCTGTACCTGTGCCTGTGTGCCTGTGTGTGTGTGTGTGTGTGTGTGTGTGTGTGTGTGTGTGTGTGTGTGTGTGTGTGTGTGTGTGTGTGTGTGTGTGTGTGTGTGTGTGTGTGTGTGTGTGTGTGTGTGTGTGTGTGTGTGTGTGTGTGTGTGTGTGTGTGTGTGTGTGTGTGTGTGTGTGTGTGTGTAAACCAGAGATTGTGGTGGACTGCAAGTGTACTGTGTCCATACTGTGTTCGTGCTCTCAGCTTTAATCCTATGGATAATTCCTACGGAATCCAGTGAAAATCCTTGTAAGATAGAGTTAGTGCGTGTGATCATCGAAAGGGTTTTGCACTCACGGGCCAAGCGGTGCTGTTCTCCGAGGCACAAAAGTATAATTTTGCCTCAGTCCTCCCTCGAATACTGAATGAGCAGGGGTAAACTTACTGATCACTTGTTGGTTTGATCTCTTACCTTGTTCAGTGTCTCTAAAACGCCCCAGAGTACATAGGGTCATGACCAGAGCAGAGACGGGGAAAGCGGTGGTTTACAGGTGTAACCGTTTGACTTTGTAGACAGAGCTACAAGCATTGGGGCAGGAAAATTTTGGCTCTGTTGAGGCCATCTTCCAGGCCAGTCAGGTTTATGGTGAATTATGGCCGATTCAGGGGCAGGCGGTCTCAGGTTCACTTCTATATAAACCCTGTGCTTTTTATGGGAACCTATAAAACTCCCAGGTTTTTTTTCTACCTCCCGAGACTAGCTTTGAAGTTTTGGTCAGGTGCTGTCTTTTTTTTTTTACTTGTCTTCTTGCAGATTTTTGGAGCCATGAGTCATTTGCGGCAAGAGTTTTTTTTTTTTTTTGAGACGTCTGCTATAAGTAAAAGCAGTTTGCATGATGGATTTGGTGTTATCTATAACTGAATCTGTCTCTCAAGTTTCTCTCTACCTTAGTTCTGATGCAATATTTGTGCACAGAGGAAAGGGAGGAGAAGGAGGAGAGCTCCCCCAATATCCAACAACACCTATTCATGACATCATGGATGACTTAAAACGAGGCGAGAAAGGAAAGCACACAGACACAGAGAGCCTTTTACAATCACCTAATAACTCTATTACACCGAGCTGCGGGGCTTACAAAAAGGAGAGAAAAAAAAAACTCCTATTCCTTTTCCTGGAAGCGGTGTCTTAATGTACATTTTAGGTGTAAAAGTGAGAAATATGAAACCAAAGAGAATGAAACACAATAGTTCAGAAAACCCCATAGCAATATTACAATATTGCCAGAAAATTAAACATTAGGAGAAAGGGACAAGAGCATTTTAGAGAAATGTAATATTGTTATGACTTTTTTTTAGCCAGCCTGTCAACACCTGATTTAGATGTAATGTGGTTAAAAGTCTAATGTTTCCATGGCTTTTAAAATTTCCAGCAAGCCAAACGGTGCATCCAGTACAGGAGAGGATAGTCCAGTTTCTTCTTCATGAATGGTTCAGTTTTCTGAATCTTTATCTAATCATAACCCTGTGTAAGGTTTATTGAACGCAGGGAGGTTTATACTCTTTAATTGCAGAATTGGTGATAAAACCCCAAAATGCTGAGTAGACCCAACTTTAATTGCGAGCTTTCAGCACCGTTAATGATTTGAGTAATTAGCTACCTCTTACTTAATATTCATCAGTTTTGCCTCGTTAGAAATGGCAGTTGTTATGAATTAAATATATGTATTGAAAGCTTTTAAAGTTTCCATGTTCATCCAAAATATTTTGGTTCGACAACATATTACTATATAAAAAATATTAGTTTGATCTCTCAGCATGTCCCATAAGAGACATGGGCGCCAAGAAGGTTAGTGTAAAAACAGGAAAACTTTGGGTGATTGACATTGATTGCAGCCACAGCAATCCACAGCAAGACTCCAGAGTTTGATATCAGGAGCAGGGCATGACAGGCATGACACAAGTGGCCATACTGACTCTGGGGCTTTCATTGTAAACATGCAGAAACAATCAGTGTGATGCTTTAGGATAGTGGTCAATAACTCTGATGCTCACACCAGGCCATATTGTGTTGGTCTTGCATCATTGATTGAGCCATGCAGGAGGTAATTAGACCGGACCTCTGTGGTGTGACAAGAGTTTGTGGTCGTATGGTGTCACTACGGGGCGTTAGGCATGTTGCGACACTGTGAAGGGTGAGCTGAAATCTAGACTGGGCCTGCTGTTGAGTCTTGAAAGGAAGTGCTGGGGTTGACAGGTCAATACTAGTGCTGATTTCCAGTCATTTTCAAGGTTGTCCTCCTGTTGTGGAATGTTCCAGTTTCTCTCAGAGTGAACTCAACCCCCCTCCTGCCTCACCACCAGCTGACTTTGCCTCTCTTTCTCTGTGAGAGAGTGAGGATTTAACTCACCATGATCAATATTTAGTATCCCATGCGTGAAACAAGCAGATGTTTGGAGTTTCCTTTTCAGAGACGAGAGGCTTCTGTTGAGTGAAGGGGATCAATGCTCCCTTCCGTCTGTGAGGCTGCAGACCCACGGCTTCTGAAGGGTGGCTGATGCGATTCCTGCCCGCTCTCGGGCCCCTGAGATTTGCGTGCCTCCCAGGCCTTTCCTGTCCTGTTAGCCCCGTGATACAGACACTCACGCAGACAAAGTGCGCAGTCCAAACAGTTGTCCTGAAGTGGAAGAGGTCTGGATGTTAAACAACAGGGCTGTGATTGGGAATTGATTTGTTCATTTGCCAACTGTTTGAGTGAAAGTGAGTTGGTGGTGCCTAGCCAGCTATCTACCATCTACAATAACCTCTTTCTCTCTCTTTCTGTGTTCCTTTCTTTCTCTATTCCTCTCTCCCTCTCTCCATTCCCTGCCACAGCACCTGCAGCAGCACGAACACGCGGTGGAGGGAGATGCCTGCTACTACCATTGTGTGCTGTGTAACTACTCGACCAAAGCCAAGCTCAACCTGATCCAGCATGTACGCTCCATGAAGCACCAGCGCAGTGAGAGCCTCAGGAAGCTTCAGCGCCTGCAGAAGGGCCTGCCGGAAGAGGAGGAGGACCTCAGCTCCATCTTCACCATTCGTAAATGCTCTTCTTCAGATACGGGTCAGGACCTACCCCTGCAGACCTTTTCTTAGTATATCTTTATGTGTGTCTGCCTTTGTTTTACTCTTTTGATCGCTCTACTTATACTGCTCTGTCTCTAGTTCACAGAAACACATATCCATCCGCTCCATCGAGGCAATTCATATGCCTGAGTTGTCAAATTGTGCGTTCACAATTTGTCACTCTTCATTTCACATTTACCTCCCCATAGCCTTTTTTTATATATATAGCCATAAATGAACTGCAAAAGTATTAAACTCAAACAATACATTACACCATTAAGTATTACTTTTACAGTGACAAATCTGAGTGAAATTGTAACTACAAGAGGGGGATTTCCATTGAGAGATCAAATTAAAACAACATTCCTGAGAGTTATGTCTCTTAATTCGATTTGAACAACTTTATTATTCAAATGTGTTTTTGATATTGATATAATTTTAGGTTCGTATTATTTTCACAAAAAATCCCTGCCTTCAGCAATAAAGCTGGAAACCCCTGTTACAGGGGGCTGTCCTTTTCAGTCATTACGGACATATTGAGACAGATTATTAAGGCGAGAGAAGGAGGAGCTAGAAAACAGCAGCAACTGCAACAACAACAAGACCAGCTCAAAAGTGACACACTAACAACAACAGTAGCATGACTGAAACAAAGTGTCTTTGCTGCTCATTTATTATGGACTGATTAAGAAGAGTGAGCTGTGGTCAATTAACACTCTTTCTTTGCAGAGAGTCGGTCTTCCAATCACTTTAACTCATGTGCCCTGACAAAGGGGCTCTATTGTGTGTCCCTCCAAGAGGGAACCATTACTTCCCTTACACACATACTCACTGTCTGTGTTATGCAGGGCAAAAAAGGCCAGCCTGTGAAGATGCTTTGTTCCAAGGAGGCAGGGATAATGAAGCCAGCGGCCGGGAAATTGCGCAAAAGGCAGTCACAGATCTGAAGCAAATCATTAGAGAACATATTTAGCTGAGCAATTAGGGACAATTAAGCTTTCTGCTCGCTGCACTCCAAATATGTTAATGACTAAAGTACAGTGGACAGGCGAACATGCAAAGGCAAGAGGAAGGCCCATTTAGTTTAAAAGGGTTGGGGGTGGGGAATTTTACTTTTCTGTGTTCAGGCAGGAAGAGTTGTTGTGCTGTTTTTTAAGCAGATGTTGTGTTTATCAATGCCTTTTTTCTCTTTTAACCTTTGATGTGTTACATGCCCATGTTTGCGCCAGGGTGAGGGATCCAAGCTTTAGGTTGGGTAATGGGCCCCTGCAGTGGGGCTGTGTGTGGGTTGTATCATTACACACATAGACGGCGTTTACTCCCCTGCAGTGCTTCATCAAATTACAATCACCCTCACTTAGTTGAGCAGCCCACTAGTATCTAGTATAAAAAAACTTATTTTTGGTGTTTTGTTTTACTACTTACAACCAGATACAGACAGATAAGTATAAAAACACAAGTGATTATGACCCGCTTTTATTTACATCTTTAGTCATTGTTATCAACAACACTACCTCTGTTTGTTTCTTTTTTAAATGAAATGAAGTGTGTAAAAACACATCTTGTTCAAATTACTTCAGTAATGATCATACCTCTTAGTCTGTAATCATTAACTCTAAAATAGCTGACTCCACACCTCTCACTTCTACCATTTCACACCCCAAATGCCTTGTTCCAACAGCTTCAGCTGTGTCAGTCCACCTCACAGCCCCACCCCTCCGCTAGGGCTGAACTATTCCCTCCCTGTGTAATATTTAATTTCCTTTTCGCTAGCTCTTCTGTGGCACAGAGCTCTTTTTTGTGGTTGAGGCATAGTTGCTAAAGTGGTGGAACGTTCCCTGGCTTGTTAAAACAAAGTTGCCCCTGGATTTCTGGGTCACCTCGACAGTAATTCCCTCGCCTGCTGCTGTTCTGTGATCCTGCGAGTGGTTCTCTGCTGGCGCTAGGTGCAGGGCTTGTAGCCTGTTTTTTTGTTTTTTTTGCAAAAACATATAAAGGCTTCTTTTCCCCAAAACAGTCACAACTGTAATCAAACACTTCACGCTAATACCTGATACCTTTATATGACAGCAATGGAATTATATTAGGCTATCTTATGCATGATCTGATGTGTTTTTCACTTTACAGCGTTGCATATTAATCCCCCTTATGGGGATGCAGCAGACTGTAGGGATTCGGTGGCACATATCTCCTCTGGGCTGGATGTCCGAGGAGAGCAAGGGCAGCAGAAATGAGGTTTCTTTCCAATTAGACTAACACAGGGATAAAAAGCTTGCATTGTTTTAATTCTTGCTCATACTGAAAATGTGCTGCTTAGGCATTTTGCTCTGTGTCCCTGCCTCCATTTGTCTTCTTTAACCCTTTATGTATAGGGGAAACAAAAGGGGCCACAGGGGGACCCCAGCCCTACAGCTGCCTTGTGTGCAGAGATAACTGAATAAAGTTCAGCACCGACTTGAACCAATGCACTGCTTCGAGCCCTCTAGTTTTAAAGATAGCAGCTCATTACCAAGTGGCAGGTAGACACTGGAAACTAGAAAAGAGAGACATGTATGTGACAGAGAAGGCGAGAGGGAAATGTTAAAACTCCCATGAAGCATTCACAGCTGGTTTGACAGAAAAATGTATTTTAGGTTTAGTGGTTACAGAGAAAAGGTAAGGTCATGTTGATGTCAAGTGTTGTGGTTAATGGTGACTGCTGACAACGTAAAGCATTGGGATGTACTGTATGAGAGAGACTGATGTATGGAGAATTTGAGAGTGTGCAGAGCAAATGCAAAAGAAGTGGAGGGAACAAGTTTGTGGAGCTTGCCTGTAAAAGCTTGTGTGACACTTGTGCGTAAGTATGATGACCCTATTTCATATGAATGATGTTCACCAGGGCATATAACTCAATGACACATTGAGGTTTCTCATTTCTTAACATTTAATCGACTAAAGTTATTTTTTGAGCATAGAACAGAATGAGACCATGCCTTTAAAAAGGGCAAAGTTAAATTGCACTGAAGGGTGGATGCCCTTCTGCGAGAAGTGTGTGTGTGTGTGTGTGTGTGTGTGTGTGTGTGTGTGTGTGTGTGTGTGTGTGTGTGTGTGTGTGTGTGTGTGTGTGTATGTGTGTGTATGTGTATGTGTGTGTGTGAGAGGGAGAGAGAGAAAGAAAAAAAGGCAGGCGAGGACATTTTATAAGGGTAAAATATTAGTATTTTTCAGTGGTGGTGTACGTCGGTGTTTATATGTATGTGTATGGAGGAAGCAGAGAACAAACGTGGCTGACAGTGTGGATTAGCTCCTGCTGTAAATCTGCCTCAGTCACAGATGGCAGGCCCTTGATCGTTGGGCTGTGACGGCTTGGCTCTCATCGCAGGAGGAAATCCCTGTCTGTGAGTCTAGGAGGCTGGGAAGGAGAAGGCTGGGGCTTGGGCCGCCTGGGCAGCCACCAGTCATTGTCTCCCGCCTGTATAGACATACAGGCCTGGGTATTCAAGGGCAAAGGCTGGTTTGGGGAGGGGTCATCTTACTTTGACTGTGCAGTTGTTTCATCCACCACACCGTGAGAGCTTATAAATGGAATTTAAGCCTCCAGTTTAGATCAGCATTATTTTTAACAACCAGTTTGAGAAACTGGGCAGAGGACCTGTGTGCATTATTAAATGGAAATGAGACGAAAGGATGCATACAAATTACTGCATAATAGCGGTATCCAAATGAGATCCATTGCTTGTTTCGATAAAAGGGGTGCTCTTTCAGGGTCACACACCTAATACTAAGGCCTGTCCTGACAACAGAGGCATTTCTCTGCCCCTCTCCCTCTCTGCCTCATGCATAATTCTTGAGACGCTCTGAAAAAGCTGGAAAAGGGGCTGTGACATGGAAAAATGCACTAATAAAGCAAATATAGAAAAAGACACTTGTATTTTAAGATTTGCACACCTTGAAGCTCCCATTGAGATTCAAAGACTGCAGACAGGGCATGTTGACATCCAATCCGTCAAAATGACAATACAAAATGTCAAAATGAATACAAATATCTAATGTGCATTATACTGAACCATATTTGCTCCTAACCACTCTCTTGCAACATATTAACATGGATTTACTTTCCACTGCTATCATACTCAGATCCTGCTATTTGCATGTCCAGTGGCTAAGCTAAAGCTGCTAAAGCCAGGTAAAATCAGAGGTGAGCCAGGCCACGCTCTGATGGCATGCAAGGACCATTGTCTGAGCTTTTGCTCCCCACGGGCAAGAACAAAACAGACGGTAGCCATTTCTGGAATGTCCTCTTTTATTCATGCTTGTTAAAATGCAAAGTAAACCTTTCCAGAAACAGGATATTGTAGCCCCTAACCACCAGACCCTTTCTACATGCCACATTATGGCCAATCTGAAAGTAAGTTGCATAGACAGACACTGCTGCAATGCGCTTTTAATAAAGGCTGTTATTGCCCTGGTGATGCAGAGTGGATATGAGGATGAGGACTGTGCAGGCCTGGATGAGTAGGGCCCCAGAGGGCCCGCACAGCTCAGTCAGGCCTCTGTCAGTCGCCTGCCTTCTAATCCCTGTCCAGAGGGCATCAAGGCAGCATAGGAAATTGTTTGCTGTCCACAGAACGTGCAAGGAAATTCATAAATACATTACTTTTCATTTTGAAAATATTACAAAAGACTAGACGTTTATTAAAAAGGCAAAATGATGGCTTTATAGATTTTCCAGTTGTGTATCAGCATTCATGTGACCCTGCTTCCCTAACTGACACAAGCAAGTCTTTTCTTTCCCCTTTCCCTGTGACCCCTGCTTTATGGTCTGGACAAGCTTGAATTCCTCTGCTGGCTCATCCTGTAATAGCAACCTGACCAGAAAGCCACCATGCTATTTTGGGACAGGCAGTGAATAAAAATGTCTTCTGTCCAGATTTTTTACGACCCCTCCTGACTGAATCCTCGTTCTGTAAATACTGGCTAGCTGTGCCCCCAGGCTGGTAAAGTCTGGGTCCCGATTGTGCCAGTCTGTCCAATAGATCTGCCTTAGAGGAGCAGCATAAATGTCTTGGATGAGTGTTTATAGACAGAAAGAAAGAGACAAATAGAAAAGTGAGAAATTCAATGAGGATAAGTTGAGTCATACTAAGAAAACAGAAGCAATAACAATAGCCTCTCAAAATCAGGACATGAACCTGTTTTAATGCACTATTTTGGGATGTTTACTCACTGTGAGCTCACCTTGTGCGTGTCCTATATGTTATATGCCCCATGTGTGAATTCACTGTCAGTTATGTCACATGGGTATAAATGTGCACAAGATTTTATTTTGCAAACTTGCATACCCAGAAATGAGCATGCACATAGGTGTCCACTATGAGAATCAGGCCATGTGTGGGTATGAGAGGCTCTACCTGTCATCAAGCCCATTTTCAGAGGAGACTGGCAGCACATTATAATATTGGTTTCCCTCTCTCTTGTCATTACCAAACACTCTCCTTGAAAGCTGATCCAAAAGATAGACAGTCCATCAGGAGACAGTCATCTCATTTGTACTTACTAAACGTGTTAATGAGTTCTATTTTCAGGCCTAGAGGCTTTGCTGCTGGATATTGGAGCAGAGGTGGTGATCAGTGGCGTGATGTGCTGGATCTCAGGATCAGGAGGAGCTGAGTGGGAGGAGAAGGAGGTAATGCAGTAGCCCTGCCGCCCCTCATGTCACTCATACGGAGTGACCACAGCCTCCACAGGGGCTGTCAGTCAGGGCTAAGGGCGGGAAGTCTGTGGTTACAGACAGACACAGCCAGTGGAGGAGAGAATAGATTAGGTGACAAAGACATAATGGTTGTGATGGGTTTAATTATAGCAGCAGTCATGTCACTGCCATACAGGTACATGAGATGAAGGGGAATCAAGTCAATTTAAGAAGTAGGGGCGTGACATAGTTTCTACTCTTTAATGACTGATTTATATGAGATGTGTTTGACAGAACATATTTTCAATACAGTCAGAGGTAAGTGTGAATTCCAGTGGATGACTTTTCTTATTAAAGAATGTGATGCAGGATTTTGTTAACATATACTTGGACAAATGCTCCTCCACAAGTGTAACTAACACGACTCCTCTGACTCCTTTTAACATGATTACAAAGAGCCAGTTGTGTCTGTCCCTCATCATCAACCCCACTTTGGTTGATTGGTTGTCAAAGAATGCATTCCCAGCACATTTTCTATAATGTGCTTGTTAGTAAAATAACTTGCACGTGGTTGCAATAGAATGCAGATACAATTTTTTACTTTGGCTTTTCTTCACTGGTAAAATGTAGCAGTTTTAAAACAGTGGTCTGCACACTCCTTACTTGAACTTCCACCTAAGGCGCACATTATCATCTTACATCCAGCATGTTCTCATCTATTATATCGATTGTAGTGCAAGTGTATGCCAGGTAGTCTAGGAACTAGTACCAATAAATTGTTAAACACTTAGATTGCTTCATTTGTTACTATGTTTTGGTATTGGGTGAACAGTGAACAGTGCTGAATTAGGCAGCTCAATTTGACCATCGGCAGCATCAGAGAAGAAACGGGGGTGAAGTTGGGCAACTATTGAGTGGAGGCTAGGAAAGTTTTATTTAGCCATTTTTAATAAGGCTGTTTGTGCCCCCCAGAGAGAGCTGGTGGATCAAAGGGCATGATCTGTACTATGGATGAGTTCACCCTGGGTCCAGCAGAGACGATAGGCCTCGCTGACAGCAAAACAAGTGAAGGAGTGAAGGATGCCCTATCTAGCAGCATGTTGCCCTCACACTCCGAAGGCTCTATTAGAATAAAGGCAGATGAAACAAAGTATGAGTGAAAGCACAGAAGTTGTGATTCATTATCCCATATCTCTCTCTCTGATAGGCAAGAGTAGTGACAACAAAGTGTGCGTAAGTGTATTTGTGTTAGTACACATTATATTAGTTTAATCTGAAGAAAATATCCGTACAGACAAAAAGAAAATGCAGACATACAGGATACACACAAAACACACACACCGGTCCATGTTTTGAGCGCATTAGCAAAAAGAGTCCCCTCCAGTGCCTCAACCACATCAACTAAAAGCAGCCAGGCAGATGGCAGCAATGAGAGAAGTGCAGAAATAATTCAATAGTGAACCTTTCTAACCTTTACCTGTGGGCGTGAGCACCAGTCATTGATTCACACTGTGCTTGACGGTACACTACACACCACCTGAGAAGGGTGAGAGGAGGGTGGGTGAAGAGAAATGGATGAGTTTGGTGAAAAATACGAAAGGATGATATGAGTGGGAGGGAGGCTCTGCTGTATGTAGGTGATGATAGTGTGTGACATTAGAGGGAACTTTCCACTGATGGAAACTGGGAATTAGTCTGGATTTGTCTAGTTTCTGCAACTACTGTCCCCCTTGCCCCCATGTAGCTGTGTACCAGCAGACAGACATAAGTTCTCGCACCACGTCGATTGTGGTACCAGTAGTGCAGTCAACATTCAGCTGCCATCGATTGCAAAGCACCTTCAGGTCCGTGGCCTTTGTCTGCCTACTCTCAGAGAATTATTCCGTAAACCTGACGTACAGTAAGACAGTAGTTATCTCGGGAGTGTATTGGGAAGAGCGCTGTGGTTAATGAGCAGAGCAGAGCACATACAGTATAGAGTCTCTCGTTGTGTGGTGGCAAAAAGACAGAGCACTGATCCAGTGAAGGCACTATTTGTTAAAAGAAAGGAAGTCTGGAGGGAAGACATGCCCACAGCCAGACTCTGTTTAGCCAGATGTGAGGGCCGGCCCAGTGACACTCTGAGACAAAATAGCATTTGTTTTGTGACAGTCTTGGACATTCTTACTGTTTGACTGTTTGATTTATGGTGTCTCCTGGTCCAACTGATGGCCTTCCTCTCACAGTCTCTCTTTGTCTGGCTGGAAATGCTGCTGTTTTATAAGTTGGCTGTGGATATGTTCTTCCTACTGTCCATTTGGAGCAAAGGAGCTTGGATGAGCATAGTGATGGATGATGTTTACGTAAGGGAAAATGAATGAGGAGCCAGGCATTTGCACTGTAAATGAACACTGAAGGGATTAAGTTCCACCCCAACCGTAGAGAGGGGGAAAGAGTTTTGGTGCAATGATATGATTTCAACCAATTACCAAAAATAACATTATTGTTAGCAGTATCTAAGGTTTGGACCAATAATCAATCACTTTGAGAAGTGTTTTTATGAACCAGCAATATTGTTTGAGTACTCACCCTCTTGTAGAGCTGCATGTGTTTGGCAAGACATGCATTCTCTGACATACATTGAGAGTAATGAAATAAAAGTGCTTACTCCAAAAATGGCAAAAAACTTTTTTCAAGGGCAAAACAGGTGTATTTTTGTTTCCATAATAACAATAGGGCATTAATGAATCTTCTTTTGTGGATCCTTTATTATTCTTTTTCAAGATTTCTTCCCACACACAAAATATTACAAGCACATTGTACAGAGTAATAAAAAAGAGAAAGCAAACAAGCTGCAAACAGCAGAAAACCCCATCCCGGCCAATTTGAAACATTAAAATGAATAATCCACTGTTTAGAGAAGCAAGCAAAGGTCAATGCTACTTGCTCAGTAAGCATACAGGAGTTACAGCACAGACATATCGAGTCAATTCAGGTGCACTGTACAGTCAAGTGGGGAGGACGTGCAATTCCCCGGTCCTTTTTTTTGCAGTAGTCGGCTATGTTGGACCAAGTGCTGCCATAAAAACATTTTGCCGTTTGTACTCAGGAGGCAGATGGTTTTAGGTTGATAGTTGTTATATTGTAATGATATACGTATGTGCACTTGAATAGCCAGTTTGAAAGATGTATACTGATGTTTATCCAGAAACAGATGTGATCTGAAATGATGAGATAGAGCAACAGCCATTTTGAAAGAAAACACAAAATTATAAATATTCATTTCACTATACCGTAGTTTTAGCTGTTTATTGTTACTTTTTAGCCCATTTTGTATTCACTTTCTATTAATAGAAAGCATATTCTGAGCTGTGATTAACTTGTGGTTTCATGGGGACATAAAAAGAAATCCAGATATGTTCAGTGAAAATCAGTAAAAACAACAAATACAAACTGAAAATGATTAACTGTTCCAGTGCCTGGTGGCTGGGGGTTCTCTGGAAAAGAGTTCCTCTCATGTATATGGTGAATATTTCAAGCACTTGGGAAAGCTGAGATGGGGGCACATATTTGTGTGCGAGATGTTGAATGAAGAACACAGTGGATGTGTTTGAATCCATGTCACAAGTCGTTGTCAGTCTAACAGGCCAGCGCTCAGAGGCTTACTCGATTTAAGGTGGCATGGGGGCCAGTATGGCAGCTAGAATTAGGAAAAATGGGTTGTGTTTTTGTCATGTTAAACTGGGCAAAATAATCTAATTGGGTGGGGGAGAGCAAATGGCAATACCTTCTTTGTTTAAGGGCCTTCTGCAGTCACTCTGTAGAACCCATTGTGCATGGACCACAATAGCATTAGTTTGTGCTCTTGTTCTGGGCTCTTCTTTTCTCTGGCTCTACAGTCAGCTCCTGTCCGTTCCACTCTGTCTGGGAAGGGACTCCAAAACATGCCCCCCATCATGATTACCTGAACCTCGCTCTCCTCCTATCCTGTATTATCCTACCATCACCATCCTCAATTCTTCCTGTCCTGCTTTCTTACCCGCGCTATTAAAAAGATACAGATAGAGAAGGAAAGGCACCTTTTTTCTGCTTTGTCTGCAGCCCTCTTCTGCCTCGAGAATAGAATCTTTATATTATTTTATCATTGTTATCAATTTTAAAGAATCCAATAATTTAATGAGAAATTATTCAAATTGATTTCTCCGTACATTCACTGGCAGTCTAACCACAACGTCTTGCAAATGTCCAAAAAATGATTTTTAGTAATCAAAAGACATTTATTTTGTCATCATAAAATCATAATGGAACAAGTTGGGTTTTTTGTTTGTTTGTTTTTTGCCGTGTGTCACAACCGGCCAATATAAAACAGCTGAAAATCTGACTGACTCTGATTATTGAAGAGACCTTGATAACTGTGCAACACTGAAAATGACTTGAATGAATGGGCAGCCATTGGAGGATATCCCAGTACTCATAATGATTCCTCTCAAGTGGGAGTTTTTTTTTCTTAAAAATAGCGGCCACCTATAAATCCATGCTTGAGCCATGCAACAAAGAAGAGCACTTTCCTTTCATGGTGTCTTCTCAAAGCAATTCTTATGTTGCTTGGTGACCAAGCCTGCTTCTTTTAGTGGATTATAATGCACAAGAAGCAATACTACATTTATGGCCTTGGTATAATTTGAAAACTGATTATAAACCCCTATTAAATGCTTCCTAATTTGTGTCTTGAAGAATATAGTATAATCAACAGTAGGTATCTCTGTATCAGGATCTAGCTTACAGCCTTTCACTTCCCCCAGCAAATCCATGTGCAAATTCTATAACAACTAACCTCAGCTTCTTTAGTGTACTGTTAATGGCCCTCTGCCTTGTGAAGGTGTAATCGTGCGTGATGAAAACCGGGCCCAAGTTACTAACCTAGGAGCAATCTTGTGTGCATTAAAGTGTCCTTTTTTTTGTTACAAAGGTCATTCATAACTTGGTCGCGTTGTTGATGTACAGTGAGAGATATTGATTGATTAATGCATTAAGTGCTCACAATCCATTAGGTTCTGTGAAAGGGACTGGAGGGAAGACTTGCTCTTTCTCTCACTATGTATTTTCACCTCTCCCTGTTGTTCAAAGGGCATGATTTTTTGCTGGCAAAGTTTAAGGGACAAAAGCCCGACTATCTGCCAAGTAATGCATTCAAAAGAACATTGCTTCTCATAAGTGTCAGTTCAATTACTCTGAAAAGCTTGACAAGGAACTGCTCTTACATTAGCCTGCTGCTCATCCTGACCCAGAAAGAATATGTTGTTCACAGTCACCTACTGTAAATCAAGCATACTTAAGCATCTGAACGTATGAAAAAGATTTACTGTCCTTTGGTAACACAAAGAAAGTGAGATGTTTATTTTAAACATACAGTAGCTTCACCAAAATTATGCCACCTGTCACTTCTCATTGCTACCACACACTTGCATTCATTTGAGTAGTAGCAACACACTAGCATTCATTTGAGTAGTAGCAATAGACCATAAGTCAAATTTAGTGATGACAATGAGTATTATTTTCAACCGTGCAACTGTTTTGAGCTGATTATGTCAATCTGTTGACTAAATCAGAGCAGACATATATTTTTTTACCCCAGACTTTGTGTACCTTCTCAGGATGGTTTCCAGAACCAATGAGAGCAAGGGCCACAGGGGTTACTGCCTCACTACTTAGTGACAAGAAATAGGAGACCCTTATCGCCTTTGCCCTACACAGGGAAGCCTGTGAATGGGGCCTGAAAGTCAGTCATTACCTTAGAAACATGGGCTGCATTAGAGATTCATAACAGTGTGCCATCTCTGCACCTTTCATCTCCACCAGGGCCAGCTCCATTAGGATCTTTTATCTTTGTGCTGATGGCTGCTCTTGATAATGGGGCTGCCGAGAAATCCCAAAAAGTAAAGACTCACCTCTGACACTATTGGCCCTCCCTTTCTTCAAGTAGAGTAGTACATCAGAGTACAGTAGGCTTTTAGATATATACACTTTTTCAGGCTTATACAGTCTTAAAACCAGATTTTTTATTTTTGCTCAAGAAGTTGGTATCCCTTACTGAAGTTTAGTTAAAGAGGACCTATTACTCTTTCTCCTTATTTTTCCTTACTGTCCCTTATTTTCTGTTGTGTTACAATGTCGGATGTCCATATAAAATGACACCAAAGCTTCAAGCAATGAGGTAAATGTAAAAGCAAATCCCTCTGTTCTGTCCTGTCCTGTCCTGTCCACTTTTTTTTCTAATCACAAGTTTGTTAATGAGGGCGACACGGTGGTATAGTGGTTAGCACTGTCGCCTCATAGCGAGAAGGTTCCCGGGTCGTGTCTGCGTGGGTTTTCTCCGGGTTCTCTGGTTTCCTCCCACAATGCAAAAGACATGCACGTGTTAAGTTCATTGATGACTCTAAAATTGCCCGTAGGTGTGAATGGTTCTCTGTCTCTGTGCGTCTCTATGTGCCCTGCGATAGACTGGCATCCTGTCCAGGGTGTACCCTGCCTCACGCCCGATGTTAGCTGGGATAGCCCCGCGACCCTGACAGGGACAAGCGGTTGAAGATGAATGAATGAATGAAGTTTGTTAATCTGTGCCAGATTTCTTTATATGGTCATCTGCTTCGGACACATCACTGCAGTGTTTACATTACATACACTGTTACATGTATCTACATGCTAATGTGGGAAACCTGTAGATTTGGTTGCAGATGTTGTTAATAGCTCGCTTTAAGGTCACATTCCTGCTGGAACAAGCCTCTTACACAAAGTTTAGAGGCTTTAATGGTGATTTTTCATAGTAGAAAATGCTACAACAGTCAGTCCACTGCTACACGTAGCTACATGCTAACGCCAGAGAAAGATGTTCTTTTGGATGCCGCTGTTGTTAATTTCTCCCTAATTTCTGATCGAATTCTTGCTGGAACATGTCCGGTTGTGTAGTTTGCAAGCCTTAACTGGTGATTTTGTGATGGTAGAAAATGCCACTATTCCATGTTACATTCAGTCCCCGGCAGAGACGCCGAGAGCACAGATGCGGAAACCCAGAAAGAGACATGTGCTACAACAGAGCATCTCAGACAGTGGGTCAATACACGTGTAGCAGTCAAACCATGCAAAAGCTGTTGTTGCCCCACTCATGTCCCACCTCTCACACTGCAGTCTGATCATGGTGATAATGATGCAGCCAAAAATGCCAAAAAGACAAGAGACAATCAGTCTCTGTTACCAGCATGACTGGTAACATTTTGCTAGGTTAAGGTTTAGTAAAATATGTCATTCTTCCAGCTGGTACCCCCATGAAAATGCATAAACGATATCCCATGCAAAGTCTAATTGGAAACTTTGCTTTTAGGCAGACAAACACAACTGGATACTGGTGTAGTATTCGTGCAAGCCAATGTTTTTTAAATGTTATAGTAATTATGAAAAATATTCTTACTCTTCCCCTACATCGCCGCAGCAGAGCAAATCTCATTTCGAAGGCAAAGCGGAGAAGGAACACACTGAATAATCATTGTGTTTAATGCTCTGGTCATAATCCCAGGTTTTATGATGGTTTTCTAATGATTTTCTAATGATGTTAAATATTAGTAGAGAGTACAGCCATAATTTGAACACAGTGGTCGTTTTTTCAATGCTCTATCAGCACACCCGATCGCAACTACAATGAATATTGCACTGGGAATGAGATTTAAGAGCCATCCCTTTTGGTGTTTTATTTTGCCGTCTCCCCATCTGCCATAAATCCTCATTGCTGTGTGCTTGAAGCCTCCGCCCTTGCCTGCCTTCCCCAGGTGGGAATACAATTAGGTGCAGGGGCCATTTCATTCAGTGCCACTGTCTGTCCACCGCAGTCATTCGTAAAAATCGCTGGAGCTGTCCCAGTGGAGAAAACAGTGGACTCCTGGGAAATATAAAAAACAAGGAAAGAAGAGGAAGAGACACAGAGAAGAAAATAGTAGAGAGATGAGCACAAAGATGGGATAACTCTCCAGAATTGCTGTCAGAGGAGATACAAGGTTTGCCTCTGATGAGTGACAATTTTGAGCAAAATATGTATTGGAGACAAAGGCTTTGTCTCCTTCCTGTGCCTTTTCAATGAATTACACCTCTCCACCCCCTACCCCCAGCTTTTTAATTAAATGGCTGCAGCTCCATCTCTCTATCCGTAGCTCCCCATTACAGAGGCTAGATAAGGGATTGCTATCTGTAGCATGTTAAGAAAGGCTGCTGGGCAGCCAAGCCTCATGAAATTTGTCACAAGATCTCATTTTCCTCATTGCCAGACGTGATGCTTATAATTGATGTGGAGGCAGCAGTAATTTATTGGCCGTCTGCAATTATCATCCCCTTCTAGCAGGGGGATGTGACTGCAATTTATAAGTGTGTGCATGTGTGTTGTTGGTGAGTCTGGGGTTGGGGGTGTGACATTGTATCATATAAATTAACATAAAAACATGTTTCTCCTTATCGCATGGTAAGTATGTATGTGTGTGTGTTTGCCACTTAAGAATGCAAATTAATGACAGGCTCCATATAATAAACAATATGGGGTCTGTAAGGCAGCCACGTTCAACTGAGGTGTTGAGACTGTCAGTGCGCCAGCTGGACTTTCGCACACAGTTGGGGGGTGGAAGGGCAACCAGAAGCCTGGGAGGTGAGGGGGGTCAGAGAGGGTGGGCCAGAGGGGGCTGGTGGTGCAACCCTTTGTCCACAACTCCTCCTTATGTCTTTAGAGTTTGTTTTCACATAGTAAAAACAATGACAATGGGGGTAGATTGTTGTTAATATGGCTATCTGAATACTGAGACTTTGAGACTTAATGCGGTCAGTCATATACAAGTGTATTTTTATGAAGAGTGATTTCTCTTCTAAACTTTTCACTGGCGTATTCAGAAATGGAAATGCTCATTGTATCCAGAGGTCAATTGCCACTATGATACTAGTGACAAAGTGAACTAAAGTAATAGTGGGTGTTAAGAAAGCATCTCACTGTCTTATACACACCTGTAATTATGTCAAGACACCTCCCCGAATTAGTGGAGTATATGAATTTCTCTATGCTGTTCATACCATGAGTCAAAAATAATACATTTTCACATTTCCAATGATCTGCAAGGAGACACTGCATTAATGAAATCTGCATTCATTAACATAGGAACATCATTAGTGGTATCAAGGCAGCACTTCAGCTCAAACATGAGGTAATTCATGGCTTCGCTGTACTATATGGGTGATGTGAACTCACCAAGCTGGGGACAGTGTGCTACAGCCAGTGTTGTCCTCACATTAGTAATGGTGGCTAGGGGTTTTCTTTGGTGTGGGTCTTGTTCTTTATTACAGAGTGACAATAGACAATACCTAACACTCTAAAAAATACACTGAAATAATTGTTCTATTATTTGCTAGACAAAAAGAGAATTAAGATGATTCAGATCTTATTTTCTGTTCACATAAAGTCTCATACACACTACTGATATTACTGAGCGGGAAAGTCTGATGTTTTGTGCCACGTTCTCGCAGTGTTTTGCACTCTTTTATATGCTCTGCTCTGTAGAAGAATAGCAGGTTTAGTGATGCACAGATTTTCCTGTTGCACAGCGGTGAGCTCCATGGTCAGAGTGGATTGCTGTCATGCCATGGTGGGAAAGCGAATGAGGAAGATGAGGGCTGTCACCAGCCGCCACTCTGAGCATGCTCCCTTTGTCTGGGGAAATGGAACCTGTTTGTTTTGTCTACCTGCACGCCTGTTGTGTGCAGTTGCCAAATTAGACTTTCAAATCAAGAAGCCAGTGGGAGACCAAGACTCTAGTTTTCTCCTTCCCTTTAATAATCATCCCTGTTTACTCTTCAGGGAGTCATCTTTATATATTTTTTTTCATAAATGTGTCCTCTAAGCAGGGAGAGTATCTTTAATAAAGCAAGCAGGCAAAGCTCCATTACAACATGTGAATTGCACAGAAGAGAATTGAGAGATGGAAGCAATAGAGGAACACCGGAGGAGGGGTGAGTGGGGGCTGCTGCTGCTGCTGCTGCTGCTGCTGCTGCACCACCCTTCATGCTATTATCTTTATGGCATAGCAAAACATGCTTCAGGCAATCAGCATGAAATTGTTAATTGCTCAGCCCACTTGTGCGTTGCTCAGGGGACAAGGGCCTTCAGGAGGTCCTGCATCGAGCGAGCAAGAGTTGTCCGACTAACTGCCTGTACGTCTGGTCTCTTACACGACACATAGCACTGTCCAACAAACATGTTGTCTCCTCTCACTCTCAGTGACCTTCACAGAATTCCAGCAGCAACTACCAGAGGCGTGTTCCACATAGTGTGTTTGAGAATTAATTGTAGCTGCAATAGAATATGTGCTTGTTAAACAAGTTTTGTTCACAATAGAGTGGGCATAGCTTAAGCTAAGCTTAGACTGTCAAAATGAAATACTGGAATTATTGTTTCAATATGTGAACCAAGGGTTCTGTGTGTGCAGTCAAGACCGCATTGCCTATCTGAAAATACATTTCCTTTTCAAAGTTTATACATAAACACAATAAAGAGACATAAAAATCCTATTAAGCCTGTCTGTATGGTTATCTGCAGGGTTTTTCTGATGGATTTAGGTGTGCTGTCTTCGTATGTCACCCTTTGTCAGGTTATTGATGTCTGTTCTCTCTGAAATGTAATGTGTGATGCCTTTTGGTCACAGGTGTAATGAAGACTGCATGAGATAGGAGTCAGAAGTGAGTGATCCCAAACCCTATGTAAAGAACAAGCTTCTTTTTTTTTAGATAGACTCAAGGGGCATGAGGCCACTTCTTTGTCCAGGGGATGTTCGTCACAGAGAGCAATATTGTCTCAAAAATGACTCCTAAGAAAACAAACACAGCTCCCAGCCCTGTTTCATGTACTTTTCTCACCTCCTAAGAAGTGTCTCCAGGTGGCTCAGAGGAGGATATGTAAGACATCTTTTTAAAAACGAACACCATCCCCTCCCGTTACATGATCAGTCAGAACATAATGCCCCTCCTCCTTGGCTATCAGTTTTGTTCCTGAGAGTGAGAAAAAGCAAGGTTACACAGGGCGTCATATTAATGGGGCCTGTCATGCGCGTTGATCGTCTTAGGCGTGGAGGAGGATGAGCGCTCAAAAGGTGTTGTCTTCAAATAGGATTTCTGCAAGTGAGACATCCTCGTTGGGCGATATCCCCTCAGAGCAGCCACTTTCTTATAGAA
Source organism: Echiichthys vipera (assembly GCF_963691815.1). Taxonomy (NCBI): domain Eukaryota; kingdom Metazoa; phylum Chordata; class Actinopteri; order Perciformes; family Trachinidae; genus Echiichthys; species Echiichthys vipera. The sequence continues at coordinate 23,767,283 of NC_139826.1, forward strand.
TGATCTGTTATTAAGCAAATGAAGTGCTGCGGGCCCAACTGTAAATCCCTCCACTTTGTCATGGTATGCTCTCAGTTATCACACCCTGTTCCCTCATTCATTCCTGATGTTCTACCCGTTTCTCCATGTTATACCAGGGCACACCAGCCTTGTACTTGAAGTCCGTCGCCCCTTTGGAGCACGTGTGACACAAGAAGGATTGCAAGTGGTAATCAGTAACTCTTTAAAAGGCGCATTGATCTTATAGAAAAAAGGAAGTTTGAAATTAAGTAGGCTTTTTCTCCTGAGAAGAGTAAAGTTAAAGGCACAATTTGTTATACGAATGTAAATGAAAGGGTAGGCCTGCTACTAAATATCAAATCTAGGAATCCGATTTTTCTATCGTCTTTTAATATAACTACTACATAACAACTAAACTCGGCATGTGTTCAGATGCATTTATTTTTAATAATATGTATGTATGTATATATAACTTACATTTCTTTACTGAACTTTTTAAAAAGAAAGGGATAAGGTGCCGTTAGAATAAAAAGCCACAGTTGTTGCAGCATGTCTGTCAGTTTGCATGTTGCTTTGTGTAATTTCTGGTCCCGCAATACCTTGGACTACTCTTATAAGTGGCCAATCAGAGGAATGTTTTACCCCCAACACCCTAACATCAGCTCAATCAGTCTACCGTGCAACTATCTCAGTTTAAAGAACAATTAGGAAATCTCTTAATGAACTTTGGTTTGACATGGACGTTTTGTCCTGGCCACCCGGATACATGATAGAGGAGAAAGAAGGGGCGATTGGAAGGGGGCGGGTGGACAGGGGGAATGGCAACTGCTAGACAGGAATTGATTGCATTAATTGATATGCCAATATGTAAGCTTGTTACATCCACCATTGCTTAGGATGATGGCTAACAGGTCCTGCTGATCAATGGAACCAATAAAGGCTTCATCCATTAATGAGCAATGTGGTAATTAATGTTATCCCTAAACCAATTACCTCCGGCAGTGCATCTACAGGAAAGCGCAGCAAATAGTCCAACCAGGTTATCTCTGTTCTACTCTTAGCAATTTTCTCATGCTGCCTCTTTACTGCTCTGTGAGTTACCATGGCGGTAAGGCTGCACTCTGGCCCAGTGTATTCACAGCTCATAGAAATAGAAATGTAATGGCGTGATTGCACAGGTTATCAAACACATTGAATATAAATGTAGAAGAGTAATATTTTACACTGTATTGTATTTACACTACCTTATTTGTTGCCTTGGCCTTGAACTTAAAGAAGAAGTTAAAGTAGTAAAAGCTTCATATTCTAACCTAATCTAATTAATTTTGTTCCTTTATATAGTCATATGTAGAGCTGAAACTTTATTGTTTTTTGGGTTTTTTTAAAGATCATTTTTTGGCAGTTTTCAAGCCTTTTATTAGATAGGACAGACAGGAAATAGGGGTGGGGGGCATGCAGCAAAGGGCCACAGGTCCGAGTCAAACCCGTGGCCACTGACTCGAGGACCTTCAGTCATCGGCTGCCCGAAACTTTATTGATTTTGCATGTATACGTGTGTTAACATCCAGTGAGTCAGACTATGATGTAATATAACCAACGTGTTTGTTGGCCAATAACTCCAGAACTGTGTAATTGTTACACCTAATTATACATGTTATGTGCAGTATAGCTTGTGGTGAAGAATATGTATATGTGTATTCTTGTGTGTCCATAGCCACATAAGCCTGATTGTCTTGACAGTTGCAACAAAGAGCAAGCCACAGAGACAGAGCCAAGTAATAAACCACAGCTACCTCTGATAGACACTGTCTGTACATGAATAATAGCAGACTTATAAATCAATACTATTGTTTTTATGTTTTAAAGTAAGAATTGTCTTACCTGGAATTCATTACTGCGTTCATTGCTCAACATTTCCATTCCACTCATGCTCATATGATTCAAATAAAACAGGGTTTCCTGCATTTTAGTGCTCGGTTGTGAGGGAACAAAGGAGAAAGTTCAGTGTGACAGCTGGTGCTTTACTGTAAGTCTGCTATTAGAAACAATAGTGATAAGTAAATGACAGTTCTGCTGCTTGCTGGGCCCTACCCTCCATGCCTTTCTCTGCCCATTTACAGTAAATGCTTTCCACTCATTGAGCATAACATAGCGGCTGCAGTTGGTTTCAATTAATTATGGAAGCTTGTCTGAAAATGTGTTTGTCTAGTCGTGTATGGCACAAGCATCACTTAAATGTGTGAATTTTGTTTTATATTTAATAAGTAACACTTAAAATTCAGTCATATATTGATCACTTTTTTCTGACCTTGTAGTGGAGCGCTGTAATGAATAAATAAAAACAAATAAGGTAAGGGGAAAGTTCATTTTTATACTAGGTATTTCTACCTTAATAGACTTAACAAAATAAGAAAGAAAACTAAGTGTGAGATGATGACTTATTAGTTGGTACAAGCCCTTAAGACCAAAATCCAGTTTATGTAATGGGTGTTGCAGAAGTGCAGAAAGGCCCATCTGTCTCTCAGCCTATTATCTGAAGCCCTAATCGGGACTTACAGCAGCGCAGGCTAAATAAACAGTAAGTAAGTTGTCTTGGGTAGAGGAACGTCAATGCCTGCAACTTGCTCGAGCCTTTTCTCTGAATAGTTCTGTATTGACCCCTCAGGACCCCCGAGAATTCCCTAATTGAAAATTAATATTGAATCAATGCCGCGGGCCATTTGCATATTGATTATAAACATCCAGGAAGGCACCAAGTATGTCTTGGATCAATAGGGCCCTTCTGCAGCAGGCCGAGCGCACTACATCACATGGCAGCTGCCTGCTCCTGAGGTTAATGACTGCTGCTTGTTAAGGAGCTCTTGTCAGGTAGAATCCAGCCACAGGGTCTTTCTGCCAAAACTAGCAGCAGGTGAACTGTGGAGGGTTGAAAAGGAGGTACAGATGGTGAAGATAAAGGGGAAATATGGGAGTCAGGCGAACCCTTATGTTTTAAACGACATAGATTCCAAGTTTACGTGTGTTATTGACTTGTAAACATCATTACCCGTGTTTCAATTCATATATTTTTAGGGGCATTTGAAAAGCTCTATAGAAATGCCAAATTTTTATAAAACTTCTCAATTGCACAAAAAAGTTTTTCCGCTCGTGTTTGTTGTCAATGGGGATGTACTAAAAAGGATATGAAAACGACTTTGCAGAATAAGTTCTGAGTTTGAGAACATTTAACTCACATGCCTGATCAGCTGTTTCTGCTATCACCATCTTCCCAGATATTCCCATAACTTGTCTCTGGACAGTGTGAAACATGGCCAAAGTAATGGACATGAAAGAACAATTAAAACCTGGCCAACTGGACCAGATTCATGAAGACCCCTCTCCATTTTTCTATCATAAATGGGTTGGATGGTTAATGCTAGTTTTGTTTCTGGTCCACAACCTCCACTTCTTCTACTCTGGTTTACAGCCACGTGTAGCCTATAGCCTCTTCTGATGAAACTACGCTGTAGCCTAGTTTATTTGCTCCAAACCAGTTGATGAAAATATGCATACATTTCAAAGTTTTACGTAAAATCCACTTGTCAATTAAATGGAAACACGACTATTATTGCTCTTGCTCAACCTGAGTTTATACCCTCTTTTTGTACCTGTTATTTTGTGCCTTTGCACCCTAGCATTGATCCCTGACCACTACAATACAACAACCATGTGTGTTTGTTCTGTATATAAGAGAGGATAAAGATGGGAGAATGATCAAAGATAACACCAACCCTTTCCAGCCCCTGAAGGGAGAGAAAACAATATTAGGTAGATCAAAAAGGCCCTTTTAATTTGAAATGAAACTTTCACAGCATTACAAGACAAAGGAGACCAAGAATCCTCTACTTTAAGGCACCGGTTAAGATTCAACACATACATTCCTCTTCCAAACTCTCCATAATAGTTTCAAGATGTTGAAGAGATGTGAGAGGCAGGAGAGACAGGATGGCAGTGGAGACAATGGAGTGAAAAGGTTAGATGCAGATAGAGGGGAAAAAAGAAAGAGAGCTCCATCAAACCACCTTCACTGGTAACCTGAGCATAGAATCTAGCAGAAAATCTGGCTGGTTTACTGGCAATGTTGAAGTCTAGTTAAACTAATGGAGCTCTCTAAAACTGGATGACTTTCTGAATCCACAGGAGACAGCAGACCTGGTGCGAAGCACATGTGAGAGCAGCTTATCTTCCAGTCTATGAAAGGCAAGGTCTTGAATTAATGCCTCCAAGCAGACTATGACCATTCGCCCCCTCGCCACTGCCCCACCCCCCCCACACACACACACACTCACCCTTACGCGCACCCTCTACTAAGAGCTAGGGTCTGGGAGTGGAGAATGGAGTGCTGGGCCCAGAGAACCAGGCTGCATCTGATTGCTTCATTACAGGCCCTTTCATTGACTTGGTTGCACTGAACTGATGAACTGAGGCAGTGGACAAGAGCACATAATAGGAAGAAATGAATTCTTATCACAGCCTTCTCAGGAGGCCACTGGTCCTGGCTGGAGCCAGCAGAAGCCATGGCTGAATAGAGAGGAGGGGGCTGTATCTGGGCCCATTCATGAGCCAGAAGCAGGATCTAGACTGAGGACATGATGGAGCTTTAGGATGTTGGATCAGTATACAGGGGAGAAGGAACTATGAATCCACAGAGAACCATATTATCGGAGGGCAGCTTGTTTTAATGATTAGTTTGGTGATTAGTGTTTGCTTTCTCTTGGTAACTGACACCCATGGCATAACATTTTTTCAATTATTTATTCGAACAGTCCTCCAGAGGCAGACTTCTGCTAGTTAGAGTCCCTGCTTAAGGCCTCACAGTAGCACCCAAGCACCAACCACTGAGATGAATAATTAATTTTGTACCTTACTGGGCTCTCACCCCTAACTCGCCAACCTCTGGCTAATGAGTGAGAAGAGTCTTCTTCTGCAGCAAGGACAATAACGGCATCCATTATAAAAACAACAGCAACACTAACAACCATAGCATGCATACAATAGAAATGCGAGATGTGGTATAGCACAGCAACAATTTAGCAGCAGACTTGGTCTCCATAGGGCAGGGGCCGTTAATCCCTAACCATGCCTTAGAGAGGCTATAAGGATTCCGCAACTCTGACCAAACCTTCTAATTTCCATGCCTACATGCACAGTCAGCACTGAGCTGACAGGGAGGTGGGTAGGAAAACCCTACGTCTTTAAATTGCTTCAGATGTGATCCTTAGACCATTAACATAAGCGTTTCCTGTGAAACCTTAAATTGCGTGATGTTTTGTCATCATAATGTTACACCAACGTGCATACATTAAAAATGTATTCAGTGGAGGCAAAAAAACGTATGTATAGGCAAGCAGCTTATAACAATCCATATTTTTTTTTTGTTGTTAGGCAGTAACCTCTAGTGGCCGTAGTAATCATTGCGGGAATAAACAAGGAAGTAAAAGCTCCAAACTTCACAGAGGGAAGAAGGAACTGCCGTCTGTGACTCATTTCAAACCAATCCATGAACTTTTCCTAACCTTAAGTGTTTTTGTTGCCAAATCTTAACCAGTTCAGTTTCGCAACATTAATAATGTGTTTAAAACTATGACAGTTTCAAGTGATTAAAACTGCCACCATGCGGCCGTTTCACAGTGTTAAATAGAATGGTCATATATGAGAGTCATGGCAAATGCCCTAGTCTGTCATTTAGGTATGAAGATGCGTTGGCTGATCAGATACCACACCTACCTGCCAGAGCGCTCTCCTCTTTCCCTTCCTGCTGCCATCAAATCTTTCCCCTCCCCCTCTCCCGCTCATACCTGTTCACTTGGCACAAAATGAATGCTGCAAAGCCATTTAATTGGCCTCCACTTCAGAATCCAAGGGCATTTGAAATGTCTCTAATAATATCTCTTCCCTTACAGAGCTGTTCTTGTCAGTGTTTGGGAAGAATGTACTTTGTTGTTAACGGTTGTCTTGCAGCTAGCGGACATCAGACAGTCTTGGTGCTCATCCTATGATCTTTTGGTCTCAGTGATTGCTACTGGGCTGCCATGGGTCTTTTTCTTTTCTTTTTTTTTAGCATGGGGTAAATGTTACAAGAAAAGTATCAGACATACTAGTCATTTTGGTCATTTTAGAATAGTTGGCCCATATTTTAGCCACATCATCAGTTCTACCCCCCCCCCCCCCCCCTTGCATGTCTCTTCCTCTCCCTCTCCTGTGGCTGAGCCAAAGATAACTGAGTAGCAGTGTTTGACTGTAATCACTCCAAGTCTCTTTCTCTGGAGAGCAGCACAGCGGGCAGCACGGTTCCGCCCCTCTAGGAGCTTTCAGCCCACTTTCACAGTATTATGACATATCCGTGAAGAATCAAACAAAGCCAAGCTTGCTTACATATGTGTAATGCACAAGCACATGCCTTTAAACTGTATAGATTTATATTATTTAAATAGATCCGTCTTCTAATAATCAAACTGTGGTTAGAAAGAGATTGTTGTAACCCACTCTGAGAGTGTAGGCTCAACTGATCCAACCATTTGAATAAACTTTACAACAACAAAAGGAGCTGTCATGCAGGGTGCTCTGTTAAGTGTCATTCGGAGGTATTTTTAATCTCAGGTAAAATTGAAAGCCTAAAGCAATTTGGCAAACTGATTATACTCGGATTAATACAGGCTGGATATACCACTGAGATTAGAAGGATAACTAGTTTAAATGATGGTTTAGTTGGTCCATTGCATCCCATCATCTGGCTCCTAGTCTATTTAGTAATTAAGGCTGTAAGGTGAGGGTTTAATCAAATAAATAAATAATGCTGCCAGAATTATGTGATAATAAATTAATACATTACAACAAGTGAATAAAGGAGCAGCTAATTGCACGAGATGAGTCTTTTTCATTAGCCTTTTGAGAGGAAATTTCATTATATGCATCAGAAGCCATACTGCCAGATGAAATACAGTTTGAAAAGTATGCAAATAAGATGAATGTATTATGTTAGGAAAAGAGTCATAACACTGCATTTGAATAGACATCTTGATGTGATTTTGTTATCTGGTTTTGATAAAGTTAAAGTAAAACACTCATGCCTCATAACCCAGAGAAAGTTGCTGACCTGTGCTGCTAGTCTTTGTGTATTTGAGGGTTCGTAGCTTTCCAGTGACATTTCATTTCAGCCTTTTTGGGAGACAGTACTTTTCTTTTTTTTTTAAAGTTTGGACTGAGACATAACCAAATATTGACATATCAGCCTACATATGAATACATCAAAGGTTTATAAACTAACAATAAAGTTGATCCGAGCTACTATTCCTGCTCCCAAACTAAAATAAGTATTTGATATTCTTACAATACACCAATATTGATATTCAGTTTTGTTCACTTTCTCCGTGCCTATTGTTGCGAGTGAAACATAAAGTTGGTTAAATGCATCTCCAATAATTGCACTGCAAAGTTGTTTGATTATTTTGGACATAATTACAGTGGAAAACAACCTGCCTATTAAGCCTTTAATGGCAGTAATACAGAAAGCAATTACCATTACTTTGCTGCTCACACTGAAAATAAAGATTTCTCTGAATTAAAAGGATCCTCTGACTACTGCTAAGGCTAATTGTGTGAGGTCTTGTACAGACATCTGGTTGTACATCATTTGTAAGAGCTAAATGCTGATCAGTTAGGAAGGCCTTCACAAGCTGTGTGTGTTTTTGGGACTGCTCTGCTGCCAGGGAGTCTGATAGCTCTTGAATTATTTATCCATCAGGCTACTGGACGGTAGTCACGGCGACCTAGGCCCCGTAGTGGTTGTCTAGCGACATCTCTCTCCAAATGTAGCCATTAGCAGAAAGGGGTAGGGGTGCTAATGAGCAGGGTGCAATGTGCATGGAACCAGAGTTATCTAACCCTGCAACACTTCTTCACATATAGACCCTCCGCACTGAAAAAAAGACGCACAAAAGATTTACAAAGATTCGAGTGCAGAACTTTTTAATTAGGGAAAAAACGAGGTTAGAAAAAGATTGAAAGAGAAAGATAGAAACAACCACCCGTTTTCCTATTAAGGAGAAATGTCAAGCGCGGTGGTGAAGCAATAGTCTGTGTGCATCCCTTTGTTGTCCTCCCTGACATTGAAGGCTAATTTTTCATGGTTATTTGAACTGGAAAATGAAAGAGAGGTTTGCGATTATTTCCTATAAATGACAACACAATCGCATTACGCTTCAGTACAAACACAGAGAGGATATTGCCTTTTCATATTTCATGTGAAAGTAATGGATGGGCTATGCAATGAGGAACAGAAAGAAATACAAATCGTAAAAGAAAGCTCCCTGTGTTTGATTTGTATTAGAAACTGAATGGATAGAGGTAGCAAGAGTTTGGGTTTTTTTTTTCAATAAGTGGTAGCACTTCCATGGATGTTTTAAAGTGCCTGTGCTGTGTAATCATTGGATTTCTTTAGCAATTAGCTTTGAGCAACCAGCCGAGGTGGTTGTTAGAAGAAAAGTTGCCCAGTGTATCCACTGCAGTCCAGAAAAATATATATCCATAGTGAGGTTCTCGCACACACTGTCTCCAGGTATATCTGCATGATGTAATAAATAAAAATAAGCGTAATAAATAAGATAAAACACCAGCCCACCATCCACTTTCCCGAAACATCTGAACTTTGGAGGCCGTTAAACTTTTGAGAGCAACCCACTTCAATGATAACCTATATTTTAAATCAAATTGATTAGCAAAATTGGCATTCATAACCTTGTCGGATTCTGTTTTATCTGGGCGTACGCTTTCATAAACAAACAGGCAGTTAGGCCCTGGGCTGTGGATGGATACAGAGAGGCAGGCTGACCATCGAGGGGAATGGCAAACCAGCCCCCTCTGGAAAGGCATGCTGAAAAATGTGTTTGTGTACTTTAACTTTACTAAGATTGAAGGACTGACAGGAAAGCCTCTGCCGGCAGGACTCATTTAAATAGAACCCATGTGGGAGCTGTGTGCGGGACTCCTAACACGCGCCGAGGTAGGCGCTACATACATCCAACCATGGCAACATTGATTTTCTGAGCTAATACCTCCACAGAACAGTCCACAGGCAGATGGATGCACTACAAAGATATGCAAATGGTGGATTCGATAGATCGACAGGCAGAGATCTTTTTCAGACAGTCCACTGTACTGGTCTGTAGTGCCTAAAAGGAGAGATAAACAGATACGTATCTGTTAATGGACACACACATACACAAGTGTGCACATTCAGACAAACATACAAGCACATGCCTGTACCTGGAAAACCTTAGATCGATAATAGAATTTCAACCAGAAAAATTACAGTTTAATATGAAAGCGCTGTTTTTAATGTAGCATACTATACATTAAACTTTCAAGGTTTTCTTCAAGATAGCTTTTTGCACTGTATCTTGTGTATAATAACAAAACAAACTGTGGGTATAGTCATATTCAGTGCGCTTATTAGTCAGATATGAAACAAAAGCTGCTGGGTGTATGTCATATATAATAGATGTGTGCTGTCTTGTTAAGCCCAGCAGGCTGTATGTGGCCGTGTCTCTGTGGAGATAGGCTCTGAAGCTCGCTGTACCTGGTAATTAAAGAGAGTTTGTGGCAAAAGCCAAACATCAGGAGAGATGAGCTATGAACAAAAGAGCTGTGACAGTTTCAGGTTATGTGATTTTGTGTCCCTTTTTTGCCAAATGAAAAATCAATACATTTTCTGGGTTATACATATTCAGAGTGTCCACCATGCTTCCGCCCTGATGGAGAGAAGGGGCGGGGGACTGTGGGCTAGAGTGTGTGTGTGTGGGGGGGGTAGCCTGTTCGCCTGTCATAACTGTACCATCGCATTTTCCAACCCACTGGTGAATATTTCAGAGTTGATGTGATTGCCCTTCATGACAGCGGTGATGCTTTTTTTTTTTTTCAGACACCCCTTCAGCCACCCCCACACTCTGTCAGCCCACCCCAACTCTGTTTGGTCCCTTTGAATAGCTGCAAATAGGTGAAGGCATTGTAGTGTGAGCTGGGGGGTGGGGGTGGGGGGGGATGCATTAATAAAAGGAGGTTGATTTAAGAGGAGGCAGCAGTAGAAGACGACCAGCATAAATGCATGACGGGGGGTGGCAGAGAGGCAGAGTGACTCTTTGTGCAGGACAATGTCCCTCAGGCAGAGGAGATGGAAGAGCACTGCCCAGTGATGTTTTTGCCCCCTATCTAGGCTTTTAGCCCACCAGCCTAGCAGGGAAAAGTACAGCCTGCATCTTCCATTGTGGATGTAATATGTGTAAGCGAGTGGTCATCATCTTGGACATTCAAGAAAGTCGCAGTGTGGTGTGTGCGTGTGTGCGTGTGTGCGTGTGTGTCAGCTGGGACAGAAGAGTGAGCAGTCCCTGAATGCTCACTCCCTGTGTAGCCACATTAACCTAGATCCTCCTCTCCTTCATCACTCAAGTAAAACACAAAGAGAAAAAGAACTAGAGTGGCACTCACTTTATCCACTTTATTTGCAATGTATCTAAACATGCCATTATCACGAGAAGTATTTCTAATTAGTATTATTTCCCATGAGATATCACATTGGGGAACATATTTAATACTTTACATTGTGCTCAATAACGGCTCTTACTTACTGGGTATAGAGAGCACAAAAAAGCAGCCAAATTAACCACATTTAGTGTGTTCAAATGTATTTTTTTTCTGTTAAAGAAACCATGAGTTCTATATGTGACTTTTTGTGACCTGAATGTGCTGAGCGTCCTTTAAAATGAACAGTGACTTTGAAAGACAAGGGGGATCAAATTAAGTGTTGTGTGGAAGACCTTTGAGGTTGGTTTGATGAGCAGGCACCACCGGGAGAGCAGTGGAGCGGCGGAGGAGGGGAAGCCGCGATATTGTTCTAAGGCATTGTGAGCTATCACCGCTGTTTGTGATTAACTCGCCATTTAAAGTTTTTTTAGTTATTAGCTGCCCTAACCCTGTACCCCTCCTCCATCTCCTGCACCTCCCTCCTCCTCTGCTACCCTCTTCCTCTCCCTTCCTCCTGCCCTCAGCCCCATGGAGACACAAAGTATTCATTCACATTTAGATCCTGAGGTCACAGCAGGGCCAGCAGGGAGAGGCCGGCAAGTCCCCCCATAGACAGGTCAGGAATCTAACACGTAACTCCGACCAGCAGCGCTGAGGTAGCTTACTCTTCTTTCCTTTCAAAATGTGAAACTGTGTGGGAGAGAGGGAGTGAGAGGGGGAGTGAGAAAAGAAGAGTACAGAGACAGATGCACTTTCATTTTGTTAGTGTGTGTGGGGGGGGATTCTGGTGTTTGTGTGTGTTTTTTGACATTTTACTACATTGATTATGACTTGCAATTGTGCGTATTTTACTATACTTTAATGCATTTTAAACATTGCTGTTTTGCATGTATTTTTTAATGTATCTCATATTTAAAGTGGAAGTCAATGGAAATAAATACAATTGGAATACGTAAGGTTGATCAACATGCATATCAGTATGTTATTTAAAAAGCATTGTTTGCACAGCATAGCGTGTCCACATTTGTACTCAGCTTTATGCTTTGTGGTGCACTGGCCAGTACGGTTACTGATAATACCATGTTGCAGTTTATTGGGTGTTCATAAGCAAAAGACCCCCTTTAATCGGGCTAGATTGTGGGCATGTTTTTGCTCTGTTGTGGTTTTATGAGGTAGTTTGTGAAGACGTAAGGAGGGAGCGTGTGTGTGTGTGTGTGTGTGTGTGTGTGCCTGTGCGCGTGTGTGTGTGTGCGTGCGTGTGTGTGTGTGTGTGTGTGTTTGAGTGTGTGCGTGCGTGTGTGTGTATGTATGTCGGAGGGGGTTACAAGGGGTGGTAGTGTTTTCCTGTGTGTTGTGCTTTAAAAGGGGGGTCTTGCGTATGGGGCGCAGAGGTGCTGATATGAGGAGCGGACAATGCATGAAAGCCCTCAGCATGGGTCCTGTGTCTCATTGTCCCATGGTACCCTCCTGTCACTTTCATTTTGCACCCTCTAGTCCAGAGTCAAGCCAACTTTGATATAAGGAAGGGGTGCAAAGGATGATGGGGGGAGCAAGTGGGGGATTTTTAAAAGAAAAAGTAGGGGAGAAAGATAGAGTCTGTGAAGTGTGAAATAAGATTGCTTTTTATCCGACAGTGCAGCGTTAAAGAAAAGGAAGCTGTCCGGCCCTGGATAGAGCGGGGGGGGGCACCTCTCTGATTTACAGTGCAGTCCTGTGACACCTGGTTAAAATGATAACAACAGGCTCAATAATCATAATGAGAGTAATGAGAGCTTAGACACACAGCTTCACACAAGAGCCCAGAGAGAAGCAGAGCTCAGCCCTACTGGAGAGCCAGAGAGAGGAAGAGAAGCTCAGCTCAGCCCCCGCTCTGGTTCTCCAGGACTTATGAAAGCCAAGGGAGACAGACAAGACAGTGTTGTTGACTGAGATACTGTTTATGCAACCAAAAAGAGCAGACTGCCACCAAAGTTTGAGGAAGACTGGAATCATTCTCAGGTAGGACTGGAATTCTGTACTTTAAGAAAAGCAGTCATCATCATAGCAGTGTATTCTGCTGAGGCCGAGGATGGAGGAGGAGCCTGACCTAGTGAAAGATATCTAGTGACTATTATTACTTGCTGCTGCTCTTCTCTACAGTCTGGGAAGGAATACTGGAAAGTGCAGTGGTTACCATCAATTATTTATTAGGCCGTTTGTGCTTGTCAGTCTGATTAGCATTAGTGTAATCACTGCTCTTCAGGGGAAAGGAAGGCTGCTCTCTCTTATCTGAAGGTAATCTTGCCGTTTTCAGTGTCTCATCTTCACCGGACGCCTCTTGCATAGCATCTGCTTTTGTCATCTCCACATATTTCTTCCCTTTTCCCCTTCCCCGTATGTTTCTGTCTGTTGCTCCTTGGCCCCCTTCCCCCCGCACCTCATTAATGTGTGAGGAAGTTGCTCTCTCCCAGCTTGTATAGAGTGACACCTATGGGCCTGATTAAGCCTCTGCACCCACTGGCAAAGCACAAGAGGGGAAGCTACTAAGCGTCTGTGTAGTGTGTGTGTGTGCGTGTGTGTGTGTGTGTGTGTGTGTGTGTGTGTGCGCGTGTGTGTGCGTGTGTGCGCGTGCGTGTCTGCGTGTGTGCATGCGTACAGGTCTATCTGCGAGATGCTGGAACAGAGAGCCCATGGACTGTCCCCACTGAGTGACTGGCAGAGCAAAGCTGATATTTATATGCTCAGAACAGAGTGTAATCTCTGTGTCGGGAATGGGCTTATTCAGCTTGCATGATTAGATTAATGGAACTGTTTCATATCATTGTATTAGGATGGTTAATGAAGACAATTAATTAGAAGACAACCTTCAGGCTATTGTCCTTAACATCTCTCAGATTTGGGTTAGAAATGGCCTGCTGCCATAGCTTTGAGTGTTTCTCCTCATCTATTTTCCGAGTTAATCTATGGCTACAGTTTTAGTGTCTCTTCCATTTGCATCCTACTCTTAGGCCACTCATGACCTTTCATTAATTATGGTTGGCCTGGCTTTAATCATTCTGTAATACCGTTGGAGATGAGAAATAGGCAAAGCCATTTGCCACTTAAAGATGTAATGCTGCTCCTGGAATTAAATGTCTGCTTTCCTGCATAAATTATGGACAGGGATCTGTGTTGTGTGTGCTCAAAGTGTCATATACCTAGATTAAACATCTAAATAAAGAATAACTGAGGAAGAAAAAATATCAGTGCACATGTGAACATGTACAGTATGTGTGCAGAAAGTTGGGGGTGGGTACAGGGAAGCTGAATGGCATTAGAATGCTGTCTGCCTATCACAGTGATGTTCAAGCACAACGTGTGTATTAATGTGTAGGTGGGGAATTAGTCTCACTACAAGTGTCACATAGCTAATAAATTACACCTTGCCCCGGTGAAAAAATTTACCCAGGGATTATTTTGTAATCTGAGCACCTATGCAGCAGTATCCAAATTTGCGAAGTGTTGCATGGGATGGGCTGCACTGGATGGAATGCGTGGGTTGCCTTAACATAAACAGAACATAATAGAAACATGGTTTAAAATTAAAGAATAAAATACATTCAAGCATGTCGGATCTAAGGAAGACTTAAAACATTTATATTTTTAAAAGGAGTCAGTCATCCCTTTTAAATGTCTTTATTTAAACATGGGATTATTGGATCATTGGATCACAGGATCAGCTTTAAGCAATAATGTATAACAACACAATCCATGCACCAATCATTTTGCTTACAAAGCTGTGTCCTACTGTACAGCATTTCTATCAGCAAGCAGGAAATGGAAGATATTGCTGTTGTCCTGCCAGTAATATAAAGGTGTTTGCCATTGACTTTTTTTTTTTATCCGAATAACCTCTTATGTATAAACATCCTAATACAATTTTATGATTTTAAAGCCTTAGTGTGTAGTCAACCTTTAATAAGAAAGATAGTTGTTCATAGTATGTGCTTTAAAAATAGTAGAACACGTTGTATATAGTCTATAATATCCAACCTTTTTTTTTTTTTTAGATTACACAGAAAAACAGTTGGTTTCTCTTTCACATACACAGCTGAGAATGAAACGTCAAATCAAGAAAACAATAATTTCCTTTAATGTATTTTTTTTTCGTAAACATGACTTATTTGCATACGGCATCTCTCTTTACTCTTTTAGGAGAAAATTGTGTCTGAATGTGCCATCTGTGAGTAGGACTTGTCATCGGGAAAGGGACTGTGAGAATAGCCATGTGGTTCAGAGATGTATGAGTGTTCAAAGTGTATCTGTGATAATGACACATACCAGAGTTTGAGAACACGATGTCAACGCTATATACACCGTATGCAATGTTTCACAACTGACAGGATAAACAGTGAGTGTTGGGGGATAATGTAAAGTCATAAAAGTGGTTTTGGCTGTGGGTAGTCATGTGGTGAAGCTAAGATTGGATGTGTGATGACTGCAGGGCTGAATACTTGAACAGGATATTTCAGTAGCTGTTGTAGCATTGTCAATATATCAATAGCTCATAGAGTAGAGACCTGAGCATGAAAGCATTTTCAAAAGAACATTTAAGTACATTTGCTGAGAATTAGCTGACGTGTGTAATAACTGATAGGGCCTATTGACTGCGGCCTAGTTTACTGTTGTCAAATCAATGGTATTGCATGCAAGTCCCACTACTTTTAAACAAATGTAACAGGCAAAGGGGATGTGCAGGGGGCACTGGAGGGAAATAAACAAGATTGATGCCCTTTTTATTATCTGTTTTTGCTATCTTTTCCTCTGTGTGTTACTTACAAATGGCGTTATCGGATATCCATTGTTTGGACTTTGATGCTCCTAAATGGCCTGATATATCGACCTGAGGCTTTTAAGGTGGTTACAGGGGATTTCTGCCTTTGACTTGGCATAAAAGTCAAATGAATTGTGGCTCTGAAAGTTTGAAATATTTATGATATTTTTTTTCTTTTGCAATATTAGGATAGAGGAAGTAAAATGAGGCTTGTATTGATTAGTAACCTAGCGGATTGCATCAGGGGGACAGTAAGGTATGTCTGTGTATGTTTGTGTTCATGTGAGAAAGACAATGGGAGCTTGTATACTATATGGTCTTCCTTTTGAAGGATACTGCTCGTTCAATTATTTTTCCATCTGACCACTTCAGGCCACATGTGTGCTTTTTTTCCTGCAGCTTTATGTCCACATTAAACAGAGGAAACTGTATTTGTGCCATGGTCTTGAGAAATGTGGAGAAATGTTATAAATTAGCTCTCAATACAACAAATTATACAAATATAATAATACTGATAACATAAAAAAAATAAGAGTTCTAATAATTATAGTAATAATAATAATGATAATGATTAATTATTATCATTATTATAAATGTTTGCCAATCATTTCTTCCTATAATTTAGCTCTGATTCTGATTCTTGTCAAAAACAAAATTCACAATGATGATCAGACAGCACAGGACAGAAGGCAGATTCTGCCCTCTTTGTCTGCTAGCCTTGCAACTGTGTGTCAGCATATGTAATTGTTGCAAGCTCCTATAGAAAAAAAACGCTGCCGTCCCTTTAAGTGCTTCCACCAATTCTGATGGCGTGGTAATTTACATATCCCGTCCTCCCTCCCCCTTCAGGAGAGCTGAGTGAGGATGTGGAGGCTGCTAGTGAGACCACCGCAGACCAGGAGGACCAAACCAAAGACAGAGAAAGTGGGGGGGAGAAGGAGCTCACCAAAGGGACAGGTAAGGCCAATATTTACACCGCACACATTTAGGGAATACTATTCACAGGAAACATGTGGTCTGCACCTGAATGGTGATGAACAACAGGCCTTTTGTCAAATTAAAGTAAACATATTTTAACAAAATATTGAGAGCCTTTTTAAGCATTAAACACTTTCTAAAAAAATTTTTTTTTTTAAACTCCCTAAATCCAATACTAGTTTTCAAAGGGTGCACATTCATGCTGCAGGTTTCCACGCATTAAATCACATTCGATACAGTTAGGATAAACTATCAATTTAGGTAATATGTTCAGGTGACATGTGACCCATGTTTTGTCTTTGCTCAATAGGTGATGGGAAGAGAGGGGCCTGTATGAGTAATTCCAGCTGAGGCGTGTGTACACACGTGATAGCAATGTCCCCTTCTCAACTTTGCTGCAAGCACAGACACAGGAACACTTAACTGTGTTTAATGTTATCAGATCAGGATGGTTTTATCTATGGGCTTCTTTATTGACAGGTGTAGGGGGGTTGGGCTTAGGGTAAGGGGAGGGGCTTTAGGCCAAAAAAGATCTCCGGTCAAAGGTCCTAAAATGCGCTTTGAGCATTTTTAGGAGCATTTTATAGTAGAAGTACACAACCAGTTGAGGTGCTTGGAGCAGTTGTTTTTCTCTTGCTGGTGAAGGAAAAAATATTTTTTCGATAGATTGTCAGATGTGTGAAAGATGTTGACAATTTGCAGTACTTTTACCAAAGAATCTGTACGGCTTCCTTTCAAACTGTGCTGCCCAGCTTTATCTCCTCGACGTGAATGAATGACATGATCTCAAAGCAAAAATCTAAAACTTTCATCCCATATACCGCACAGTGTATGTGCATCCCTGCATCTAATTATGTATGAAGCTTTTGTTTACCGATTGTATTCAGATTACTGAAAAGTCAGTGTAAATGAAATATAGTTTCATTTTTCTGTTTTATGCACAATTTACTTTGTACGTCTGTGTAAGAAAAACAATGTCGGCAGTTAAGACGTCTCTTATTCAATAAAAAAGATTGCTGATAATGATGACACTGAACAGTAACAGGCCTGGATAGATGCTTCTCACTTGTCTAACTTCTTGTGTTACTGCAGGATGTTTTGATTTACACTAGTCAGGTTAAAAGCTGGAAAACAATTCAGACCTTTTGCATACCTAAGTTTTTATAAAGTGTAGGAAAAAAACTTCATCACAGTGTTTGAAGCCCAGCCTTTGTAAAATGTCTTTGATATTCGAACTTCTATTTTAAATGAGGCTGAGTTGTTTGTGCTCTTTGAAAGGGCGACACTCTCCTTTGATGGAAGAAATAATGATATGCATGCCTGACTGAATATGGCTAAAAGTATGTTTTAGCACATCAAAATAAAGCACTTTAAAAAGCATTAAAATGAGCTAGCCGATTAATAATTCACTCATACCTGTGGTGCACAGGAAGACGACTCCTCGCATTAGGATTCCTCCTTTTTGAAAGGCATGCAATTTGATACAAGCATATTCAGTTCCTTTCCTCCCCTCTGTCAGTCGCTAATCACCAAATAAGTGTGTTTCTGTGTTTTCACAAAGGAAATATGTGCTTGCATATGAAAAATTTACAGCTTCCCAGCAGCTTATTAGAAACGCTTAGTTAAAAATAGCATGTGCATTAGGGAACCAGGTCTGAGGTTCTGTTTGATGTCAGTGAAAAAGGTGGGAGGGTAGGCTGGGTTGGTGGGTTCAAGGCTGTGTTGTCAGCGAAAGGTAGACAGCTGTAGTTTAATGGAAGGGTCCCTTTTTGAACTTCAAACTTTTTTGCGATTGATGAATACAATGCCGATTCAAAGCAAGTGCAGAAAACCCATTTTGTAGGGAAAAGAGCAAGGGAGACCTCACAATGCATTTGGTAAACAGAGGAGCGCTTGTTTGGGCTAGTGATTGTCTGGAGATGTTTCTATAGTAGGCACACAAAAGATGTGTATGTTAGAATGTCGTGTGTGAGCGTCTTGGCCAACCTGTTATTTATCTGAAAGGTGCTCGGTCTCCCACTGTCTGAGGCTGAGCTGTTTCTAAAGTCCATCATTAGAACTACTGAAGTATTTCTTCTCATCGTTGTCATGTAGCTGTTGGAACAGAGCACAACATTGTTCCTTTACAAATGACAGTCACTGTCAGACAGACAGCATTAGCGAACACAGAAAAAAGGCTTCTCCTTTTTAAAGCCACTGTCAATCTTATTCTGCTCTTTCTTGTTCCACAGCTCCTCGGTATTCATTAAAATCATTTAGAGGTACATCAGAAACCTTTGTAAAATGCATATGTATTCAGCATGTCATCTCTTGAAAGATGCCTTCATTATTCTGTTGTTTTATTTATCTCAAAGATAACACATATACGTACTTGTACAGGCATTCAGACATATGTAAATGTCATATGCTCCCAACACCGCAGGCAAGGTGGGGTGCATAACTTTTTGTGATTATACAGTAAATTATCATAAGTATATATCCTCAGAGAAGAAAATACAAATTAACAGTAAAAGTAATTATGAGCGTAATACTAAAATCTTAATGTATTTGGACAAAGGTGTTCATGTTGGCCGTAGCTGCAATTTAATCATCCTGCATGATTAGTAATTCAAAGGGTCATTTTTAATGCTATGTATGAAATATGTATAAATGGATAGCCATGAGGCTCCGTCCTCTCTGCTCACACCTTCTTCACCTAGCTAAAATAGCACTGGCAGAAGGGAAGAGCTTCTTCTGCATAGGAACAGGATCCTTACCTTCATTAAAGCAGGTGGTGTTTTTATGCAGCAGCAGGAGCTGAATGTATGGGGATGCAGCAAGGAAGAGGAAGGGAGGTGAGTGTAGGGGAGATAGGGAAGAGAGCAGATAGAGCGGGGGGGGGGGTATTAATATGGTATTACACTTACACCTGCAGACTTGGACACAATATAATTTGACATGTTTTAACACAAATGTATGAAAAAGGTTGTATTGAAAGTTGCTGGGGTGGGGATGAGGAAGAGAGAGGAAGATATAGTCCTTCTATTCGGGGGGGGGGGGGGTAAAAAGATGGTAGTCCTCTGAAATTAAGCCAAATAATGATTATTCTGATACCTTTACATTTAGGAAGTTTGGGATTATAGGATTGAGAAGCATGCCAACAGTTTTTTATATTTAGTATTTTTAATTGTGCATTCAAACCATGTCCGTTTGCTTGTATTCCCAGTAATTCAAGTAATTTAACAAGCCTGTATCAAGGATACAGTGTTTAAGGCCATATAACTTTAGAAATGATTTTACTGTAACTATTTGATATTATGGGAAATTGAGAATAATTGAATTTATTTATTGTAATTAAAATGGAAATGATTCTGTTTTTTTAGATGTTATCAGAGTCACATCGCAGTCTTTCTTTATTATGGAAATATTTAGTGCACACAGCATATGTTTGTATGCTGTGAATCCCTTTTTACCACCACCTGCCACGCTGGACTTTGTGTTAGCTGTTGTTAAAGTATGTAGGAGTATTTTGACATAGTTGTGTGCATCCCTAATTATGACATGCTGTATTCGATTCGTTGCTGCACGCCGTTTTTACACTTCTTGTGTACAAATAGTGCACATGATTGCATTGTCCTACTTCATTATGCCAGAAAACATTGCCGTAAACCTGCACATGTTGAGCTTGATGAATAGATTCAAAATAGGTGGAATCTATATTTATTATTTTATATTTATCATCTAACCTTTGTGTTCCAGAATGAACACCCACAGCAGAGGTGGTGTTTTGATTGTCATTCTGATGTTTTAAACTTGTACTGTAGACTTATATTAGTAGATAGTGTAATGAGATAGTAACAAATAATGATATGTTAAAACTAGATATATCCTAACAGCTGCTTTTAAATATGTATGGATTGGTTTGCATTATCTCTGCAGGATGTTCCACACCTGTGCTGTGCTTTCTCTTTCTCATGAGGCTTCTGCAGTAGGTTTTCATACAGAGCAGCTAAACAAATTGCTCCAAATTATGTTCAGTTAAATGTTGACACTATACCTGTGAAACGGTTTAGACGGAGACCGGGCAGCTGGTAGTACTTATACAACTCTGTGTGTGTTTTGGCTCCATGGCCACCTGTGTGTTTTGTATAAAATATGTTTCTCCGGGCACATGTGCACATCCAGGTGTGCTTGTGTGTAAGAGAAGCAGATGCTGTGTTGTACAGTCTGTATAATGAACATGATGATTAGCATCCCCTAGACCAAGCACTGTGGCATTGCAGTCTTATATATATATATATATATATATATATATATATATATATATATATATATATATATACAGTATATACAGTGCCTTGAAAAGGTATTCATGCCCCTTGAACTTTTTCACATTTAGTCACGTTACAACCACAAACTTAAATGTATTTTATTAAGATTTATAAGTGATAGACCAACACAAAGTAACACATAATTGTGGAACGAAAATGATTCATGGTTTACAAAAATTTAAACAAATAAAAATCTGAAAAGTTTGGTGTGCATTTGTATTCAGCCCCCTCTACTCTGATATCCCTAAATAAAATGCAGTGCAATCAGTTGCCTTCAGAGGTCACCTAATTAGTTAATAGAGTCCACCTGTGTGTAATTTAGTATCAGTATAAATACAACTGTTCTGTGAAGGCCTAAGTGCTTTGTTAGAGAACACTAGTCAACAAAGAGCATCATGAAGACCAAGGAACTCATCAGACAGGTCAGGGAAAAAGTTGTGGAGAAGTTTAAAGCAGGGTTAGGTTATAAAAAATATCCAAAGCTTTGATCATTTCAAGGAGCACTGTTCAATCCATCATCCATAAATGGAAGAAATCCACAGCTCAGTGGGAGAATCTGTCCACAGGACAACTATAGGTTGTGTACTCCACAAATCTGGCCTTTATGGAAGAGTAGCAAGAAGAAAGCCATTGTTGAAAAACAGACATAGGAAGTCCTGTTTGCAATTTGCCACAAATCATGTTTGGGACAGAGCAAACATGTGGAAGAAGGTGCTCTGGTCACATGAGACCAAAGGTGTACTTTTTGGCCTGAATACAAAGTGCTATGTGTGGTGGAAAAGTAACACTGCTCATCACCCTGAACACACCATGACTGCTGCCACCACTGTGAAACATGGTGGTGGCAGCCTCATGCTGTGGGGATGCTTTTCGTCAGCAGGGACAGGGAAGCTGCTCAGAGTTGATGGGAGGATGGATGGAGCTAAATACAGGGAAATCCTGGAAGAAAACCTGTTGGAGGCTGAAAAAGACTTGAGACTGGGAAGGAGATTCACCTTCCAGCAAGACAATGACCCTAAACATACAGCCAGAGCTACAATGAAATGGTTTAGTTCAAAGAATATTCATGTGTTAGAATGGCCCAGACCTAAATCCCATTAAGCATCTGTGGCAAGACTTGAAAGTTCACAGACGCTCTTCATCCAATCTGGCTGAGCTTGAGCTATTTTGCAAAGAAGAATGGGCAAAAATTCCAGTCTCTAGATGTGAAAAGCTGGTAGAGACATACCCCAAAAGACTTGCAGCTGTAATTGCAGCGAAAGGTGGCTCTACAAAGTATTGACACAGGGGGGCTGAATACAAATGCGCACCACACTTTTCAGATTTTTATTTGCTTAAATTTTTGTAAACCATGTATCATTTTCGTTCCACTTCACAATTATGTGCTACTTTGTGTTGGTCTACCACATAAAATCCCAATAAAATACATTTAAGTTTGTGGTTGTAAAGTGACAAAATGTGAAAAAGTTCAAGGGGAATGAATACTTTTTCAAGGCACTGTATGCTGTTAGTCTTATGCTGTTGCTCATCCAGAAACAGATGTACAAAATGTTATGGATTGTTCTCCATATAACAGTGCAGATATGTAGATTTAATATTAGCTGTGGGTGCAAGCTTATAGTT
This sequence comes from Echiichthys vipera, assembly GCF_963691815.1. Lineage (NCBI taxonomy): Eukaryota > Metazoa > Chordata > Actinopteri > Perciformes > Trachinidae > Echiichthys > Echiichthys vipera. The sequence goes on from NC_139826.1 coordinate 23,789,543, forward strand.
AGTTACAATCAAATCATTCAAGTTTATGTTACTCTAAACTGGGAGACATTCAGTGCAGTGATTTGTTATTGCTTTTAAACTCTAAGTAGTTTGAGAAATCAGGAGGCAGAGCAGTGAAAATGTTTACATATTCATATCACATCCTTTGAGTGCTTGTCATCCCTCAAATTGTAATTCCTTTTGTCTTTGAAGATAATAGGCCATAAATTGTCCTTGTTTGTGAGCCAACTCCCTGAAAGCTCAGTGTTTATGAGTTTTACCACAGGAGTCTAATGGGAAAGAACCAGCGCTGTGTCTCAGAGCATCCTGTAAAGGTGAACGCCATGTCATCCTGTTGTTCAGTGGCCTGAAGATTAATAACGCTTCTGCTAATTAATATGTCCTCTCAATTTCTTCATCCTGGATTTGCCTTTCTTGCAATCATGATGTTAGGCTGCACAACACTTTTAATACTATACAGTAGAGCATTTTGTTCTTGGACTTCATAAATAACAGGAGAGGATTTCATATGTAGCTTTAATATCGGCTTTTCACTTCAAGGTTTTCTTGTATTTCTTTTTAAATAAATTCAGAATAATTACCTACGAAATATAAGATGAAATGGAACACTGCCCTTTAAAGCTCTGGGCTCTGACGCAGGCTATAGATTAAAAACCTGGATAGAAATGGGAAAAGGAAAAGACAATATTCAGGTATTGTTAGCACAGCATTAAAAGCAAATGACTTGTAGGACTGGGGAGTTGAATCATCTCCATATTAATGGCTAACTTGCAGAGGGAATAGAGGTAAGGATTTTCTATATTGCAAGGAGCAGAGGCGCGTCAGAAGCCCTCTACAGTGTGAAGGTGAAACGTTTTAGAGAGTTGGGAATCAGAGGATACACTGAGGAGCCTTGAGGTTCACTACGCAGAGGAATTGTGGGCTGAGCTTTAGTTTTAAAGTGATTGGCAGATTGTGGCTGTTCTGGGCAAAGTGACAGTAAAGTTATGCAGCCTCACTGGCGTGGACGGACAGGATGATAGTTTTTTTTTACAACCGGAGGCCTGAAGCTGCCACGGCGAGACAGGAACTGTGGTAATGAGGGGGCAGAGACTGCAGAGATGATGAGGACCCCATGTCAGTCAGTAGGAGGGGAATTCCCCTCCAAAACACAAGGAATTTTTTTCCCATCTTCCGCTTCTTTACATATTGTTTACTGTTACTGTATATGGATAACCTCTCCCAAGGACAACGCAGATTAATGGCAGCTGTGATTGCACTTCTGGAAGATTTCAATGGTAGATGACCTGTTATGGTTAATTCAGTCTGCGCTGTGTCAGTCACTCTGTCCAGCAGGCATCTTTTTCCCCTTAAAAGCACAACAAGGTCGTGATTGCTCCAGAGACCGGTGCAGTGTGCTGACAGCCCCTTTACTGCTTGAATAATACAGTCCAGCTATGGGAGGTGAGACGAGGTGCCAAAGTCCAATTCACTTACGGGACTCAACAGCACAAAAGCCTCTGGTTTACGGAAAAGGGGCATGAATTAATAATCACCTAATTGACTCTTAGTTTTTTTTTCTCCACTCCTGCCCTGCCTTTTGTGCTTTCAAACGAAAGCCCACCCTGTGTATCTGTCAGAAGAGGTTTGGTGTGGATGGGGGATCTGTGTCTAATGACCAGGCAGAAGAGGTCAGGGTAACAGACAGACTCCTGACAAACATTAAGATCACTGACATAGGGGGAGCCTAGGGAGCATAGTGGTCCATGTGGAGGACTACTTGTGAATGGGACCATGGGACATGTGTTAATCTGACCAACCACTGAGGTTTAAATACAGAAATATACTATAGTTTGAAATGTCACATATTGTCTTTATTGATTATAAAGCAGGGTGAGGTTCTATATGATCAAAACACTCACAGCCCGTATCCAGAAACTGTTCCTTTGTGATGTCAAAAATATACTATAGTATATGTGGGTAGAAATTGATGTGTGATTGTATTTTTCTCTCACAACTACCCCTACCAGTATAACATCAGGAAGTAAACCTCACCTCTGGTTGTTGTCAGCTATGTTTGACATCCAAAGCCTATCCAATCAGACTCCTTTTCTGTTGTTTCTTGGCAGTACATTGCTCCCGTAATAGTCATGTACCCTGCCCTATCAAGACCCAATGTTTTGGTCATTGGTTCTGATCTCCTGCTCCTATTGTAGATCCACGTGTCTCAAATCTATGTAGTGTCCACTCTGCCACGTTAGGCCGTGTGTAATGACAAAAATCTCTATTTCATCCTTTTCAATGTTTCGGTCATTTTTTCCATCACCCTTGACACAAGAAAACAGGATACAGTAGTTGGATTTTAGTCATGGTGCCAGTGATGGTGTCAAGTTCTTAAGAGAAGGCGATTGATCAGATTTATGGAGTCCTAATTGGCCATGACGAGAGAGACTGTGTCTGCGTAAGCCTCCCCAGCCCTCCATCTGTCCCTCTCTCACTCTCTCTCTCTTTCTCACACTCACACTCTCTCTCTCTCACACTCTCTCTCTCACACACACACATATAAACATAAAACAACCTGAACTAGAGAGCCGGTTTGGGCCCCTTCTACAGCACCTCTCCAGTGCCTTAGCATAAACAGCCACTTGTTTAACCTCTCTGGTGCTTATTGCGTTATTCTGGAAGTAGAATATACTTGTAATCAATTATGTTTATCCTCTTAAACATGAGGCTGAGTGGATACTTGTGTCCACTTAATCCATGCGTGCTGTCTGTATTGTATATATGTCCTTTATAACTGCGGCCCTGCGTTACCTGCTCTTTGAGGGTTTTTCACACTACCTCTTTCTGTTACATAAGTTAAGTCATTCCCAGTGAATGTCAATTATAGATATTTAAGTCATAGCAGCTGCAATGTTTGTTTCTTTCCAGTCGTGCACAAATGTAAGGCAGCTGAGAATTTGACAATAAAGAGCAGGTGCTTAGAAATGTTGCAATTTAATGTTAATAGTTTTAACAGATGTTGAGTTTAGGCTACTGTTTTGGTCCTTTTGTTTTCCTTCCCTACTCAGAAGGCTTCCGGTGAGAATTGAAATGTGAAAAGTTGGTTATGGTATTACTGAATTTTACTTAATAGACCAGCTGAAAGAAAAAGTAGTTTTTTTTAAGGAAAATATATTACCATCATTAAATCGAATTAGGGCCCCCAAACGTGAGCAGTAAAAGGTCAACAACTGGTCAGATGTGAAGGTGACCGTAGATGTCCTTGTTTTTTTTTCAAGAGATGAGTTCAGGGGAAGTAGGAGTGGACTGAAGTAGAGGTGAGAAGTACGGGGAATTGGTGAGGACAGTGCCATGACTGAGAGGTTAATGTCAGGGAATGGGAGGTTCCTTTTGTTTAACATTCCCTTTGTTTATTGGCGGATGTGTTTAATAGGATTGACTGTGACTGGACCCTAATAGGGCCTCCCTGGCTGATCCCGGTGTCTCTGGGAGATCTCCCAGGCTGCTCTGTCCAAAGCCAGGTCCCCCACTGGGTAATCAGCTCAACTGCCCTCGTCCTGATTGAGGCTGACATTTTAATGTCTGGAGCAGGAGCGTGGTCAGCCCCGCTTAGCCTGACCCCCGCCAAACCACCCCTCCTCTACCAATGCCCCCTGTTCTCAATTTGCCCTCCCAGGACTGTACAAATAAGGACAAATTTAACTCTTTATGGGCTTGTTAAGGGTTGGCAAGAAAAGTTTCACAGTGAATTCTTAGTGTGATCCCACTGCAGCTCTACGATGCTGTCTCCATGTGGATTTAGCTCTTCCGTGAACCCTTGCTTAGCTGAGTGCTCTAGTTTCTGTTTTTCTTGACATGGTAGAGTAGTTTTAGAGTGATTCTCAAGTGCTATTGTGTGAGGTCTTGCTCTGCAGACATGCTGTTTTGGTGTTATATCAATATTTGCATGAAATCTATTAACTGTGATTAGCTAGGTGACTATAGTAGAAATCTTTTCAAAGACTGGTTACACAGCAATGACTGTAGCCTTTTTTTTTATTAATCATCAGTCTGATGCCATCTTTGAGCCCAACGGCATGTATTTATGTCTTGAAAATCTTTAGAGTGTTGTTGTATGCAGCTTTGAGGAAATACCGAGCTTTGCTCAGAGGCTTGAAAAGAGGTTTTCTAATTTTCCTTTCCCTCTTTTGTTCTAACACAGTCCACTTGCATAGAACTACAACACACTGGAGAAGCCTATCATAATTGTGACTATTTGGTCAAAATATCATAATAATAATAATTTGGCTCATCTCAAGGCCATTCTTTAATATGCTTGTATTACCATATCAAGATCACTGATACACAGGTAAGAAGTTATTACAGAAACAAGTTGTTTAAAGTTGAGTGTGGTGTGGACCATTCTTGTATGATGATGTCGCAAGATGCTTGTGTACCTTGTCTGAAGTTTAGAAACTTATGTGGACTGAAAAAACTAAAATTGCAAATTAAATAAGCTAATTCATATTTTCATTAGTAGTTTAGAATGTTGTAAGATATCCTGACAAGCCAACATTGAAAGAAACAGCTCCCCTGCAGCAGCATGGGAAGTAAAAAGTGTGCGGCATTTTTTATGGGGAGACATGAGTTGGATAACAACACTTTCTCTGCCCAATTCCCATTAAATGCAGTTATATCACATTTAAGAAAGACACTCCAAAGCCCTTTATCCACAGTGTTATTGATTGACCTGCTCCCAGACTGCCAAGTCCTCACCTTGTCTTGACATGTCTGCTCTCCTCTCTTTGTCCCTCTGTGTTTGTGTGTGTCTGTGTGAATGTGCAGCAGTGTCTGGCCACTCGGAACAGCACCAGTCAGATTCCCCAATCCCCTCCAATAGGCCCTCTTCGCGGTCAGAGACATCTGAGAGCCCCCTCTCCTCAAAACGTCCCAGGACAGCTGAGAGGAGCGCTGCAGAGCAGGTGAGAGTTACAAACCAAGCAATTTGATAACACTGATATTTTCAGAAGTTCATGAAACTCTGTTTTTAAAAGCCTTTAATTTAGGGGACTTTTGCTAAAGGTTATCTCATCCTCAAATGCCAAGGCCTCATTATAAGCTTGAAAATTGCACATCAATTAAGAGTAGGAATGTAAAAATATAGTTCTAATAATTTTTAGTTAGTTATCTCATTGACGTTTTTTATATTATGCAGGATTTTATTTTTTTCAAGTCTTCTCAAAATTATTTTAGCCTTTCTGCTGTAGCTGCACTGCTAATTGTGTATAAGGTGGAAAATCAATATAGCATTTGACAGATGATAGCACTTTGAAGTAGGTGCCAAGACTCAGTGGTGCTCAGTATTACACAGTTGTCTCTGATCAGAGGGATCTGCCTGCTTGAGGGAAGGGGGCCCCAATCTTTCGCCTCTAAAGCCACTCTTCAAGCGGGCCCACCATGCTCACCCCTCCCATCTCATCCCCTTAACCCTCTGTGGTTCTGTCCCCTTTTCTGCACACCCCCCCCCCTCCCCCGCAGATGTACCAGTGCCCCTACTGCAAGTTCACCAACACGGACCTGAATCGTCTCAGAATGCATGTGATGACGCAGCACTCTGTCCAGCCCATGTTACGTTGCCCATTATGCCAGGACATGCTCAACAACAAGATCCACCTGCAGTTCCACCTCACACACCTCCACAGTGTGGCTCCTGACTGTGTGGATAAGCTTATTGCCTCAGTAAGTCATTTTTTTTGGGGGGGGGGGGGGGGGGGGGTACTGGGCAGTTGGAAAGGTTCCAGTGTTATCTCAATTATTATTCTTATATGTCTCAGCCAGCAATGCTTTTGAATAGTTTTCTTTACCAACCTACACATTTCAAGGTAACCTGATGTTTTTGTAGATTGGTATGTATAAGATTGGCATAGCAGGAGCACATTGTTTATTCTGGTCACCCAGCACCATAGCCAAGAGTCTGCACAAGTACTATAGCAAATGCATTATCCATAGTTTATATAAGTCAGGGAATGCAGAGGAGGAAAAGCACAATAGATGAACACATGTATGATATCAACTAAGATAAACCTTTATTGCCCCAAGGGGAATTCATCTTGCACTTACTGTAGGAGCAACACACAAGCACAATGGGATATGGCATGAACTATATTGTGTCTGTCATTATCTACAGTCATTTAGCCAGTTGAAGCTGTGCTGTATAAACCCGACATTTTGCTACTTATCATACATATTATGGCGCATCAGATTGCAGACAGTGGATCAGGTCAAGGACCAGTGTAAGGCGATGCCAAGAAGATGAGTCACTTACTCTTAATCAATCCCTCTCCCTGAAATGGCTGCCTAGCTGTGAGAACAATTGTCATTCTTGTCTTCCATCCTCTTAATTGCCAACATTCAGTCCTTTATCAAACACAAAGATTGCTGTTAATTGTGAAATGGCTGCAGGCAATCCCACTGGCTCATTGGAAATGATTGGGTCTTTTAAAGATATTTTTCTCCTCTTTTCCATTGTCTTAATGTGCCCATCATCAGAGAGCCTTTCCCCAGCTCTCTTCTAATCACAGTCATTTTGGGAGGGGAGCTCATAATCTGTTTTTGTATTTTTTTAATAATTTCAAGATGAACTCTTAGCTCCCAGTTCATTTATAACTACACTGACATTCTTGAGATGTCTTTGATCACCTGCGTGCTAGTCAAAGCAAATCTTTCCACAATGAATATGTTAAAATAATTGTGTCACAGATTAATCAAAATATGATGAACAGTACCCACACTGCATGAAATTCAAGTACAGGCAATGGAAATGTTAGTATTCACTGCATATCAGTCTCATATAAAATGTGTGTATTTATAGACTGTGTAGAAAACAAAACAGTGTCAATGTTCAGGTCTATTCCTACAGGAAATAAGATGCAACATTTGTAGTGTTTGTAGCTTGAGTCATGTGGTCTTTGACTCTCAAGTCCTGAACTTAGATTTATATCAGTTGCAATACACTGGGGCACCATTCTCTGCAGAGAGAGAATACTTTCTTTGCTTCCTATAATGCTAATCAAGGGGAAATAAACATTTATTTTCCCTGTTTTCTTGTAAATCACTGAGCAAATCTTTGCTCTGTTCTGTCCTGTGGAACTAAATAACCTGCTGGACAATCAGCGAATAAAACATTACTCTGTCTGCTGCCACACCATCTTCATCTCCCATCTAGAAAGTAAATGGCAAGCACATTAGTATGGTAGATGGCAATATTTATTTCTTTTATAGAGGTAGTAATGTACTGAGCCACTACAAGAGGGCCATGATAGAACAGAGGTAATATAACACACACTAAAGCTAGCACCTTTTTATAACAGCTGAATGCAGATGGAAATGTACTTTTATCCTTTTCATATATCTAAGGAGAAGAGCCTAATTAATTCTGAAATAGGTGACTTTTATTTCATGCCAAGCATGCATAATGATGCTTTCACTATCCCTCCCTTCATCCCTTCATCCACCTATCATCTTTGCACTCCCTTTTCCTTCATTTCCTTTCCACCCCATGTGTCTCATGTCTCTATATCTCATATACAGTACATTTATATATAGTACAGTATATATTATATATTGTTATCTCTCTCTCTCTCTCTCTCTCTCTATATATATATATATATATATATATATATATATATGTATGTATGTATGTATATAAAATATATACACACACTCCCCAGTCATCCCTCTCTCACTCTATGTCTCATTTTATGTCTGTGTAAGATAGGGATAATGAAAATAATTGTGCTTCATTAATTCTGAGTCTGGCTGGATGATAGTCATTTTGAACTATGTTTGCCAATTAGGCGGTCCAAATTAAAAGTGACCTTGGGATACTCTGCTCTTTCTACTAATCGCCTAATGAAGCAGTTGTCTAGAAACAGTCCACTTTGTAATGTAAATCATTGCGTTTTGTTTTGTCCCTTTAAATGCTGGTTGCATTAATTTTCCAATCTTCATTTTGACGAGATAGAGAGGTAACAAAAACAAAGAAGGAAATGGCTCAATGTTTTTTGATAAATCTGTGACCACACTAACCAAATATAGTCTGCACTTTGCGGTGGGAAGTGTTAACTGTTAACCTTGAAACTCTTGTTGAATGGAGGAGGATTCTGCTCCATTTGGATCTGGCCTGCAGGCTATATGAAATGCTACAGTATGTTCAGCTGTGTTCTCACTGTGCCTATTAGAGGAGAAATTAGAAAGCATATGGCAGATACCGTATGGTAAATTAACCAAAGTATTAACCATACTGATCTGCTGCTTTTCAATTCTGCAATCTTTGAGACCATCATTTCAGGGCGTCTTGATTAAATATATCTTCAAAGGTATGGAGCCATAGGAGTGCCATGAAAAAGAATACATCTGTAATGGTATAGGGAAATGTGGAAATATTAATACAAATAACAAAATATAAGAAAATAATTATAAGAAATAGGGAAAAGCCAAAGTAAAAATAAAGGGATAAAATTAATAAAATAAAAATATACATAGTATATAAAATGTATAAATAAATACAGAAAGAAATGAACAAATAACGGAAAAAACATTTGTGTAATGATTTTTTGTCCACATTTTGTTATTTACTTATTTAGTCTTTCATTCATTTCTTTTTATATTTTCACATTTATTTTATTATTCATTTACTTTTACATGCCACTCATATGGCTTTATAGAAGGACTACATATTTCTTTAGGCTAAGAATTAAAGATGAGAAGCCTCTTAAAATTGGGGTTCACCAGCATAACAGAAGGGAAACGAGGAGGGAAATGCTGGGGTGGTATGACTTGACATGCAGGACAGACAGACAAGACAGGGCCTCATCTTGAAACCTTACCCAGATTCATCTGATGATTATTTTTACAAATGTAACAGTTAATTAGTGATTTTGATGAATTATCAGGTAGTTATTAGTTTATTAGAGGTCGAAAAAGGTCATCAAAGAGGAAATAGGAAGAAAGTTGGAGGAGAGCAGCAGGATAAACAGAGGTGGCTGTCGTTCACACATGATTGATTCCAACCTTTTGAGAGCAGAGAGAGAACCTGACTTCCTCTCTGTACTTTTTCAATCAATACTTATTTGTCCTTGAAATATTCAAATTTAAAAAAGTAAAAAGAAAAAACTTTTTCCAAATCTAAAATGCATACCCTCTTATCAGCAATGAAATGTGTCCTCTATTTTTTATTTTATCTAACTGTTTTATTTAAGAACACACAGTCTAATTTAGCAATTCTTCTTGATGTTTTTTTTAAATTGACACTTACAACTGTTCTACTGAGAATTATTTTTCATTAGACTTATTTTATTAGTCCCCTTCATAAAGCTTTGAGCTGGCTGATATACTGTACGACAAGTCCATGAAGTCCATCATCCATTGGCGGCAGCAGCAAAGGACTGTGAATAGTTTAAAACATCTGTGAAAGTATATAGTATGTTTATGAGTAATGTGGCTATGATTGTGTGTATGAACACTTACATGTGTGCTAGTTGAGATGTACAGTGAAAATAGTGATATGCAAATTAATTATTGATCCAGTCTAATCCATTTCTTTGCAACTGCATTGTGTATCCTTTTGAATGTATCTGTAGTATTCCTTTAATCATTTAAAGTACAATATTAAATTAAATTATCATTCATTGATATTTGTTCACTCTCGAATTTCCTTTGTGCTTTGTTTATTGCAGGTAACATCATCTGAAGTACTGCCAGCAAGCATGTTCATACCTGTACCTAGTCCAGACAGAGAGTCCCAGAGCACCCCTCATGCTACAGCCAACTCTAACTCTGAAGAATCAAAGAAGCAAGCTGGTTAGTATCTGACTGTTAGAACTTTGGGGTGAACCATGGCACTTTTTTATTCCATACAAATTCCTGCTTGATGTTTTCAAATCAATTGCGGTAACTTAAGTGTTCTGCAATGAGCATATTATCACATTGGGTAATCATGGTTGAGTGTAAAATAAATTAGATTGAACTAAACATTATAATTTTATAACTGTGCATACACAGACAGGTAGAATCATTGTTCATGTATTTTAGTGTTTTACAAAATAATTGTATTGGCAGTTATTTCACTACATTTTTGTCAGACAGCACAATGAAATACAACGCACTTTTTTCCCTTCATTCACAAAAAGACAATAATATTAATGGTTGGTATTCATAGGCCTTGTATTTTTTTCACCTTCCCAAGAGTGCTAATTTTACTGCGGAAAAATTTAACTAATAAATTTCTCTCTTCATTTGGTTTATTTGCACAGATGCATCAGAGGTTGATCCAGAGAAGGGGGTGTCAATCCCTACAGAAATAGCTGAAGCTCACAAGTCACCTCTGGAAGATCAACAGTCGGAGAGGGATGATGCCACAGGATTCCTTTGCTGGAAGAAAGGCTGTAATCAAGTGTTCAAGTCCTCCAACTCCCTCCAGATGCACTTCAATGAGGTTCACAACAAAAGGCCCCAGTTGCCTGTTTCAGATCGCCATGTCTACAAGTACCGCTGTAACCAATGCAGCCTGGCCTTCAAGACTGTGGAGAAACTACAGCTCCATTCACAGTACCATGTGATCAGAGCAGCCACCATGTGCTGCCTCTGCCAACGAAGCTTCAGAACACTACAGGCCTTGAAGAAACATTTAGAAACCAGCCACCTGGAGCTGAGTGAAGCTGATATCCAGCAGCTCTATGGGGGCTTATTGATGAATGGTGACATTATGGTTATGAGTGACCCATCCCTTGGTGAGGAGCATGGAAGTCTTGGAGAAGATTACAAAGAGGGAGATGAAAGTGACCCAGAGGAAAAACAAAGCCCAACAGGCAGTGACTCTGGCTCACTGCAGGAAGATTCTGGATCTGAACCTAAACGTGCTTTGCCGTTCAGAAAGGGGCCAAACTTTACCATGGAGAAGTTCTTGGATCCATCTCGTCCTTTCAAGTGCACCGTATGCAAAGAGTCTTTTACACAGAAGAACATTCTTCTGGTTCACTATAACTCTGTCTCCCACCTGCACAAGGTGAAGAGGGCTCTTCAGGAGTCCACTACTGGCCAGCCTGAGCCCACCAGCAGCCCTGACAACAAGCCATTCAAGTGCAGCACCTGTAATGTGGCATATAGCCAGAGCTCTACGCTGGAGATCCACATGCGCTCTGTTTTACACCAGACCAAGGCTAGAGCAGCAAAACTTGAAGCAGCAGGAGGGATTCCTAGCTCTGTGAGTGCTACTGGTTTAAGTGGTGGGGGGTCCAGCATCACCACTTCAACATCTAGTCCAGCCAGCAACTCAACTACTAGCTCTACAAATCACAGTTCTTCTGGATCTCAAACAGCTCAGAGTATTCTTGGAGGAAACCATGTAAGCCAGACTCATGGCCTTGAAAGCTTGGGGAATTCTTCAGTGAGCTGCCATTCCTCACCATCTGAGAACCATGAAGTAAAAAAGTCTAAATATTCCGACATGCTATCTGCTAGGGGACAGCAGCAGCAGCAACAACAACAACAACAACAACAACAACAACAACAACAACAACAACAACAACAACAACAACAACAACTACAGCAGCAGCAACAGCTTCAGCAACAACAGCAACTGGCTCAGGCTCAAGCCCAAGCTCAAGCCCAACTTCAGCAGGAGATCCAGCAGCAGACTGCTCTTTTACAATCACAGCTATTCAACCCAGCACTTCTGCAGCACTTCCCAATGACAACTGATGCACTTCTCCCCCTTCAGCAGCAGCAGTTGCTATTCCCTTTCTATATCCCTGGTGCAGAATTTCAGCTGAACCCAGAGATCAACATCAGTAACTCTGCACTTGGCCTAACAGGATCATCCACCTCTTCACTGCTTGAAGAACTAAAAAACTCAGCCCAGCAGAGTTGCTTGCAGCAGCAATTGATGCACCACCACCTTCAGCAGCAACATCAACATCATCAACAACAACAACAACAGCAGCAGCAGCAACAACAACAGCAGCAGCAGCAGCAGGCGGCTCAGGGGCAGATGGCATTGCTGCAGCAGAGTGCAGCTCTTCTCCAGCAGGCTGAAAAAAAGCAAAGACCTCCCTCCTCTCAGAATGAGAAAGACAGAGAACTACAAAGAGATAAGGGCACAAGTGAAAAAAACGAAGAATATGTTAACAAAGATTCTACAGACAGTAAGCCAAGCGAAAAGAAGGACATGCAGCATATTTCAATAAACATCAACCATGATACTGGCTTGCCGCCACCAAGGATTGCCTCTGATGCTCGAGGAAATGCAACCAAAGCCCTGCTGGAAAATTTTGGGTTTGAGTTAGTAATTCAGTACAATGAAAATAAACAGAAAGCACAGAAAAGGACAGCTGGACCTACAGGATCAAGTGATCCAGGTGGGATAACAAGAGTGGTGGACCCCATTGAGGGATTACAGAAACTGGAATGTGAAGCCTGTGGCAAGCTGTTTTCCAACATACTGATTCTAAAGAGTCACCAGGAGCATATCCACCAGGCTTTCTTTCCATTTCGATCCCTTGAGAGATTTGCCAAGGAATACAGAGAGCAATATGATAAACTCTATCCTCTGAGACCCCCTACACCAGAGGCTGCTCCTGCTCCTCCACAGCCTCCACCACCACCTCCACCGCCTCCTCCCCCACCCCAAAGAGCTCCCACACCAAATATCCCTGTCTCTGCTGCCTCGCTCACACCTCCAACTGTACCTACCCCTCAGCCACAAGTTCAAATGGCACAAATTTCGATGGCAATGGATTTGCCCCTCTTCTCGCCACTCATGATGCAGTCCATGTCTCTTCAGTCCTTGCCGCAGCTACAATCTGTTGAGCCAAGCCTGGCCTCAGACCTGGCCCAGCTCTATCAACAACAGCTTACACCAGCCATGCTACAGCAGCAGCAGAACAAGAGGCCACGGACACGCATCACAGATGACCAACTTAGGGTGCTGCGACAGTACTTTGATATCAACAATTCACCAAATGAGGAGCAGATTAAAGAGATGGCAGACAAGTCAGGGCTACCACAAAAAGTCATAAAGCACTGGTTCAGAAACACGCTTTTTAAGGAGCGACAGCGCAACAAAGACTCACCATACAATTTCAATAATCCACCAACAACAACTTTAGAAGACACAAAAATTGACTCTAAACCTCCTTCCCCTGAACCTCTAAAACAAGAATATTATGGAAGTAAGCGATCATCCAGGACTAGATTTACTGACTACCAGCTCAGAGTGCTGCAAGACTTCTTTGATGCCAATGCCTATCCTAAAGATGATGAATTTGAACAGCTCTCGAACCTTCTGAGCCTCCCAACTCGTGTTATTGTTGTGTGGTTCCAAAATGCTCGCCAGAAGGCAAGAAAAAACTATGAAAATCAGGGCGACGGGGCTAAAGAGGGTGAAAGACGAGAATTGTCAAATGATCGTTATATCCGCACCTCAAATCTGAACTACCAGTGCAAGAAATGCAGTCTGGTTTTTCAGCGTATATTCGACCTAATTAAACACCAAAAGAAGTTGTGTTACAAAGATGAAGATGAGGATGGACAGTATGACAGCCAAAATGAGGATTCAGTGGATTATCCCAATGATTGTTATACTCCTTCGGGCTCTTCCTGTCACACCCCAATGCCCTCCTCTTCAAGTCTCTGCCCACTTCCACCCTCCACTTCAGCATTCTCACACCTCCCATCCACTGAGAAAGAGGAGGCATCACCAGCATCCACCTCAAACCTCTATGATGAGAAGCCCAAGCAGTTACCAGAAATTTCTGCTGATCCACGAGAAAACCAAACCTTGATTAAGCAGGAAGTTGTGCATCAACCCCAATCTGAGGCACAACACCATAGACCCCAGAGAGAAGATAAAATTCAAACTATTTCCAAGCCCATCAAACATTTGTCTACTTCCTTCTCTCAGCAACAACAACAACAGTGTGGTCCCTCAGCCTCTCAAACAAGCCAGGCCTCATCACAAAGCCCTCACATGAGCCTCAATGCACACCTGACCACACAGCTGGCACAACAGATGATTCAGTATCAGTGTGAGCAGTGCAAGATTGGCTTCCCCTCCTTTGAGCACTGGCAGGAACACCAGCAATTACACTTCCTTTCTGTGCAAAATCAATTCATCCACCCTCAATTCCTAGACCGTCCAATTGATATGTCTTTCATGCTATTTGATCCCAGCAATCCTCTTCTGGCAAGTCAGCTACTCTCTGGGGCAATGCCACAGATCCCCAGCAGCTCTGCCACCTCTCCGTCCACCCCCACTTCCACCATGAACTCCCTGAAGAGGAAGTTAGAGGAGAAAGCGGGCACTAGCCCAGGAGAGAATGACAGCACAAATAGCGGAGAAGAGCCACAGAGAGACAAGCGGCTCAGAACCACCATCACACCTGAGCAGCTAGAGATCCTTTATCAGAAGTATTTATTAGATTCGAATCCTACACGTAAAATGCTTGACCACATTGCTCATGAGGTGGGATTAAAAAAGAGAGTAGTACAAGTCTGGTTCCAAAATACCAGAGCTAGAGAGAGAAAAGGTCAGTTCAGAGCAGTAGGGCCAGCTCAAGCTCATCGCAGGTGCCCTTTTTGTCGAGCTCTTTTTAAAGCAAAAACTGCCCTTGAGGCACACATTCGCTCTCGTCACTGGCATGAAGCCAAACGTGCTGGATATAATTTAGCTCTTGCTGGTATGCTACCTGAACAGGAGGGTATGCAAATAAAATTAGATGTTCTAGAGACATCAAATTACTCCCAAATGGCCCCGTCAAACAGTGATGGACAAAGCTCCTCTATGTCACCAGTAAACAAAGGCATGGATTTGTCTCCGAGGGCTCTACTGAGCCCCTCGTCCATTAAAGTTGAGGGAATGGAAGATTTTGAGGCTGCAACCATGTCCTCTGTGAACCTAAGCTTTGATCACAGCAAACTGGATAATGATGACTGCTCTTCTGTGAATACAGCTATCACTGACACAACCACAGGTGATGAGGCCAATGCTGATAATGACAGTGCTGATGCAAAGCACAGCCACAATAGCGGTGATTACCTGTCTAAGTCTGGGGGCATAGCCCCCATCCTTGAAACTGATGACCAGATGTCCTCAGGGTTGGTAAGCCCTGCAACAAGCTATTATGCTAAGGACTATGAAAATGAACACATAATTGATCACAGTGAGACATCCAGCCTGGCTGACCCCTGCTCACCAAGTCCTGGAGCCTCAGGTACTAGGAGTATCGACAGCGGAGATCGACCCGGCCAAAAGCGCTTCCGAACCCAAATGACTAACCTCCAGCTGAAAGTGTTGAAATCCTGTTTTAACGACTACAGGACTCCCACTATGCTAGAATGTGAGGTACTTGGCAATGACATTGGACTTCCAAAGAGAGTGGTTCAGGTGTGGTTTCAAAATGCCCGTGCCAAGGAGAAAAAGGCAAAGCTCAACATGGCTAAGCACTTCGGGATAAATCATACATCCTATGAAGGGCCGAAGACTGAATGCACTTTGTGTGGTGTCAAATACAGTGCTCGCCTCTCTGTTCGTGATCACATTTTCTCCCAGCAACACATCTCTAAGGTGAAGGACACCATTGGCAGCCAGATTGATAAGGAAAAAGAATACTTTGACCCCGCCACTGTCCGCCAACTTATGGCTCAGCAAGAGATGGACCGCATTAAGAAGGCCAATGAAGTTTTAGGACTGGCACAGCAGCAGGCCATGCAGCAGCAGGGTTTGTTTGATAACCCCGCAATGCAGGCTCTGAATCTCCAGTCAGCTTATTCAAATCTGCAGGGCATCCCACCTGTCCTTTTGCCAGGGGTTGGCAGCCCCTCTCTTTCCAGCTTTAACTCATCAAATTCAGGTACAACATTATTTGGATTAATTCACTGATTAACAGCTAAAATTTGAGGTTGAGAGTTGCAGATGTGTTTTTCAACTGAAATGTAACTAACTTCAGTAGTCACATATTGTACCTAAATGTAAAACCCAGTAACAGTAACCACTAGAACTTCTACTCTTTCCAAAGCTATTTCCATTCAGTCAGTCCGTCGCTGCGGTGACATAGAGCTGGTTGAAAACCAGTTTCCCTTTAATTACCAGCTAACACTAGCTAACGTTAGCAAGGTGCAACCAAACACTGATTAAGACATTTTCAGGCGACCACAAAGTTACATTGAACTCTGATGAAGTAAGAACACACTATGAAAGGGTTAAATACTTAAAAACAAGTTCACAGCTTTTTTTAATGTAGGCCTGCACAGTACCTCTATCTTGTTGCTAGCATGGCCACACATCAAGGTAGCTACAACCTAAAGCATTACCTGCTTTAACATCTATTTTTCACCTAATGGGGCCATAATTTACAAAATGAGCATTGTTTTGTTTTGAAAAAAAATTGAAACTAGCTATTGAGACAAACTCATTAGGAACATGTTTACTGAGGTAATAAATTAAGTGAGAAAAGGTGTAATTTGGTAATTTTCTCATTGACTTCTATACAAACAGACTTCTTTTGGAAACCAGTGAACATGCTCCCTCCTGGACATTAGAAAGTGCAGGTTTAAGGCATTTCAACACTGGCTTCACTTTCAGACCCAGAAGCTACATCATCTTTATTTTACAGTCCATGTACATAACAAAATTGACAAATAGCTTAAAATGACATAAGCTTTTTATCATTCCATTTTCATTTACCTCTTCTGTGTATATAGCATATAATGATATATTATTATTATTATTTGATAATATTGTTGAATATTATTTTTTAACTAAATGTGCAGTCACCAAAGAAACATACCTATTAAGTCTTACATTTTTGTCTGTATTTGAAAATTTCCAGCTTTAACTCCTCCAAAACCTTCAAACCTCCTGAACATGCCTGGTGCCAGTGTTCCCTCACCGAGCCTCCCCACATCTGGATTACCCAACAAGCCTCCCTCCTCATCGTCATTAGCGGCATCCAGCCCAGCCCAGACCAACACATCTGCTTCCCACTCAAGCCCGACCTCTACATCCAACTCCACTTGTTCAACCACCCAGTCTAGCTCCCGGCCTGAACCCCCCAAAGAACGTGATGCTGAGAGGGTAAGAGAGAAGGAGAAGTCCAAGGAAAAGACAGAGAAGCCCTCAACCCCATCATCAACTGGAAGTACCCCTGCCCCTTCCACTTCTGCTGCCAGTGCCAAGAAAGAGAAACCAGAGACAGCTGTACCTGCCACTTCTATGCCAACACCTGGCATGGAGTATGTGGTAGACCCTGCCCAGCTTCAGGCGCTGCAGGCTGCTTTGGCATCAGACCCCACAGCTCTCCTCACAAACCAGTTCCTGCCCTACTTTATGCCTGGCTTTTCCCCGTATTATTCCCCACAGATCCCTGGGGCTCTCCAAGGGGGCTACCTACAACCAATGTATGGTATGGAAAGTCTCTTCCCTTACAACCCAGCATTGTCACAAGCACTGATGGGCCTGTCTCCAGGGTCCCTGCTGCAGCATTACCAGCAATATCAGCAGAGCTTGCAGGAGGCACTACAGCAACAGCAGCGGCAGCTTCAGCAGATCCAGCAACCCAAGGCGAGCCAAACTCCAGTTCCCCCTCAACCCTTGGGGGATCGCAAAGAATCTGCAAAGGATCCAGTGAAAACAGAGGAGCAAAAGGGCAAACACCATAGTGAACCCCCTACTTCCTCATCCTCTCCATCCTCCTCCTCTCATGATAAATTACCCTCTGAGCAGAAAGAGATGGATGGCAAAGTTGGGGACCCCCATCTAAACCAGTACATCGTCCCCAAGGTGCAGAGTAAACTGGCATGCCGCAAGTGTCAAGCAGTTTTCACCAAGGAAGAAGCAGCTATTTCCCATCTTAAATCTAACTGTTTTTTCGGTCAGTCTGTGGCAAACCTGCAAGAGATGTTGCTGTGTGTCCCTGGTGGCGTAGGTGCCGGGGCTGGAAGTTTCTATGACTGCCTGGCTTGTGACACTACGTTGGATGGGGAGAAAGCACTCAGTCAACACCTGGAATCGGCATTGCACAAACACAGAACAATCAAGCGATCAGCCAGAAATGCCAAAGAGCACGCTACTAGTTTATTACCTCACTCTTCAGCCTGCTTCCCCAATCCTAACACCGCATCTACCTCGCAGTCTGCCACTCATCCTATCAGCAGCCCCCCTCCCCTGCCAACAACATCAGCCACCATGCCATCCTCTGCTGTCTCCTTTTCCCTGTGCTCCTCCTCTACTACCCCTCTCAACACCACAGCTGCCGGCAAACCATGGCCCCAGGCCCCTTTCTCCAGAGCTTTAGCTGGGAAGCCCAATGCCAGTCCCTCCTCTACTTCCTCCTCTTTTCCTCCTATGTCCTCACCTTCAACGGTTACCTCAAGTTCATTGAGCACCTCAGGAGTTCAGACCTCGATACCAACAGACGTCTTTACCGACGAGTCTGATTCTGACAGCAGTCAGAAGTCAGCAAACAGGCTTGGCAGGACGGCGGAGGAGCCGCAGCAGCCTGGCTTTGTCAAAGACAGTAGTAGTTGTAGTAGTAATCTTGCTAGTGTAGAAACAGACTCCATCAGATTGTAAAAGAGCTTTCAGTGATGGACAATATTTAAAAAACACTAAAAAAGACAAAAAAAATCACAAATGGAAAAAACATAAAAAGCAGCAATGTTAAAAATACATTAAAAGTATACAAACCAATTTCAGAAAAAGATGTGTAAAGACTAACTGCAATTCCAAAGCTTGTAACCAAAAATTTAAATGTTAGTGGATTGTTTTCCCATATCAACATGCTGGTTTTCGTTTTGTTATTTTATATTTGTTTTACTCAACTGAAATACATGCATACTAATATATGAGAATAGAAAAGATTGCTGCAGTAATGTTTTGGGTAATGGTAGAGGAATGCTGTACTGTATGGAAATGGACTGCCTCAAAGTTGACAAATGGCCCAAGAACCCTTTTGAAGAAATACGAGTCAACAAGCTGTCCCTTTGTTTTGTAATAATTTCTACTTAATAGCACAGTCACAAAAAGCCAGTATGTACTGTATGGGAGAATAGTCTATCAGTTTTCTTGCTATTTAAGCATTCAGATACCAATGGCTCGCAAAAGTAAAAGAATAATGTAATGTCTATTTTATTCTCAGGTCAACAGTTCACAGATGTTTTTTTTTTTCTGTTACAGAAATCCATGTTTTACACCTTTTGTTTCCAACAGGAGATAAGCATTTTTTTTCTTTCAGAACTTGATTTAATAACAGAAAGTTTTGAGTTGAATGCATTTTAATAAGGCATTATTTCTGGGCATTCAAAAAGGGTTAATGATTTTCTGATTTTAACATTGGAAATCCTCTTAAAGGGGGGGGGGGGGGGTCGTATCCCATTATACCCAGACAAGGAGAGCATTGCAGACATAATAACGGGCGATAAAAAGAGTTTTGATAAAAAAAAAACAACCTTCTGTATTTATGATAGATATGAACATTTTTGGTGTTAAGTAGATTGTTGCATTGGAAATGAATTTAAACAGTATGGTAGGTTGAAAAAACTTTGTGTACATTTAGCTTTTGTATTGTCCAATTTTAAGACGCTTCATTTGATGTTGTCTTGGTCATTCCGATAGACTAGATTATGGACAG
The DNA here is from genome assembly GCF_963691815.1 of Echiichthys vipera. Lineage (NCBI taxonomy): Eukaryota > Metazoa > Chordata > Actinopteri > Perciformes > Trachinidae > Echiichthys > Echiichthys vipera. The sequence continues at coordinate 23,809,189 of NC_139826.1, forward strand.
GTAATTTATCTCAACTTTGTTTCTGTCTTATTCTCAACTTCTTGGGAAAGGTTCACCCAAATGCCCCTCCTGACAAGGCAGGATCCTCTTTTTAGAATTATTTAAATTTAATGGTTTGGTTGGTATTGTGCTAACCAAAACAAAAAAGATCCTGGGTGAAATATTGAAAGTTTTATTTAATTTAATTTTTGTGTTACCTTTGTGCACTTATCACTGTCTGACTCCTATTTCTCACTCTACTTGTTCCTCTCTTCGCACTTATTTTTCTCTGCTCTCCTGTGTTTGTAGATATGTACACTACAAAGCAGGTCTTTTGTTCCTCATGTAGTGTGGCTACAGTCTTTATTCTCATTTTGACATTTCTGTTGTCATAAATGAAAATGAAAAAGAAAACTAATAATAATTCTCATGCTTTAAGACAAAAAGAAAATCCAAAGACTAAACACTTTTCACCATTGGTGCATAAATATGAGAAAACAGGCTTCTTTATACTTGAGAATTTGTTGCTGTTTTTAGAGGAAAGAAAACAAAGTTTTAAAAGATAAAAGGAGTACGCATCAGAGTTGCCGTTTTTGCTTCTTTGCAAGCAAACAGGTGGCTTTTTTACGTAAATACCAAAAACCAAAAAGGGCCCATGTCCTTGCATTGTGGAGTAGCACCGTTACAGAGCCATTGCAGTTTGTAAAATAGAGGTTATTAATCTTTGTTTGAATTTTTTGTCACATTCAAATGTCCAATTTTTTTTAAAGAAAATGTATAAGGTCTGGTCTTCAAAGACATACGTTTTGCTGCTAATGTAGAATTTTGAAAGAAAAAAAAAGTACCTAGATGCATGCTCATTTTGCTTTTGGCTAAGCTTTAACTAAAACAAACAATAAACCAATTTCTTGCCTCTGCAACACCTTTTTTTTTTCTTGTTGCAAAAACGGAACTTTGAAGACTGTGAATATATGTTCCAAAGGACATTTTGCCGATTTTCTTTTTGAACAGACCAATGTTTAAAGCCAATGATCTATAATGTTTGTAAAGAACAGTGCATTCCAAATATCACAGTGGATTTAAGCAAGGACTGATCCTATTTCATTTAATTGCTTTTGATTGTCACAATCTATTTTTTTTTTCTAATTTTTAATGTGACTGTAAACTGTTGTGTAAAATTTTGCATCATTGGTTGCTGAACGACATGACCTCCATTTGTCATTTTGTGCTGGTATGGAACATTGCTGAAAATCCCTCCATCCAGTCAAGGTTGTTGCTCACTTGTTTAAGCAAGTAATAGTGGTTACCAAAAAATGTATATAATACATCTGGTACTGATGCGTCTCATAGGTCTAGTAACATTTTTGCCAGTCAACATACAACTAGTCTCAGAGGGAAATGATAGCTGTTTTGCTGTGGTGTCGTTGCTCCCTTCCTGGGAAATCCACCAGTGACTTGTCTCATGTGTCTGCAGGGTGCCACTTACACACAGATTACAGGTTTTTAAGGGACATCTTCATTCCAAAGCATTATTTCTGGAAAAAGTAGGAGGTTTTTTGAAGATGTCCCTTGAGTTCAAATAGCAAGGATGCTTTCATGTCCAAAGAAGTCACCCACTTCATTTTATTGCAATGGAAATGGTTGTGCTTATGTACCCCCCACCCCCACCCCGATGATCCAATGAACTAATACTTTTATTTTTAGAACCAAAACCATGACATATTTAAATTTTTTGAAACTACTCTTTGGCCACTGTTGTATAGTCAATATTTTTGCCCTAATGGATAGAAGGCACAATCTCAGATGTGGGTTAAAGTGCTTCATCTTGCAGAACAATGTGATATGATGTTAATGCTACGGCATACTGATGAAAGTCAGGAGATTTGGTCTGCAAGCTTACTACTTCTCTTAAGTCCAGTTTCCTCAAATACTGTTCGTATGTACTTTCTCTTTTTGGAAAACTCTTAAGTTGTACAGCTTCTCATATATGTTTGCCTTATTTTAATTTTCAGACAATGTCAGACATTTATTGTTATTGTTAAGTATTTGTATTTTATTTTAGTTTCTCTATATTATTTTGTATCATAAATCAACACTAGCTTTAATTTGAATTGCTGAAATTAAGAAAGAAAAAATATGACCTGGCCACTTTATGGTGTGATAATGTTCTTTATATTCGTTGCCTACATATACTGTTTGCTCTTATTTCCAAAGTGTAATCTTTTGGGCTCTTTTGTGGAAGACAAAGTTGTGGTCCCTACATTCGATTCAGCCAGCACATGGACTGTGTGTGTGTGTGTGTGTGTGTGTGTGTGTGTGTGTGTGTGTGTGTGTGTGTGTGTGTGTGTGCGTGTGCGTGTGCGTGTGCGTGTGTGTGTGTGTGTGCGTGTGTGTGTGCGTGTGCGTGTGTTCATAAGAGCCAGCATCAATTCAATTTTTTCTTGTTTGCCTTTTATTTTTTTATGTTACACACCAAAACGAACTAAACCACAAAGCTGAATTATGGATAACTGAAATTTAGAAACTACAATTTTAAAGATAATGATCAGAAATGATACAGAAGCACTGAGCAGTTTTTACTTTGATTGAATTTCTGAATGTGGCCAAAGCTTTATGCAGTTGAAACAAAAAGAAAAAAAAAAAAGTTACAAGTTGTGCCCCAGATAAGTGTATATTTTATTGTGGCACAAAATGCTATTGTGGATAATTGGATCCACTGACTTACATTGGGATACTTGATTTTGATGGACATTTACAAAGAGAGAGAGAGAGATAAAGACAAGGTTTTGCTGTAGAGGTCATCTTTTGCCCACTGTGAAAACGAAAGTGTACCTGTATACAGATATAGATATATTTAAAACAAGACATCAGCTTTTTTTGTTTTTTCGAGATGAAGAAGGAATGAAAAGAGAAATAAAAGGACTCTGGGAAGCTTTGGAGATCTCATTAGGAGGACATGAGAGGCTGTGGGCACACCAAAACTGGGCATGGGAGCCAAAGGCAGGCTCAAAACAGCTTTAAAACCACCTCCTTATTTGATTACTGACAACGCCGTAATGGGATGGACTCTGGATCCAATGGACATGTGTGACACAGAGAGGACAGTCTTTAGATGAAACTGAACTTAAGTGGCTCCAGCTGCCTCTTTCTCCTTTCTGTCTGTCTCTTTCTTTCTCCAGCTCTGCCTCTGCTTCTGCTCTTTGATGGACATTTTCCAAATTTCAGGACAGGATGGACAGACATGCTTGCTTCATTTCTCCCAGTTCATGTTGCTACCCCGTTTCATTTCCTTGTGCTTGTCTCTGGTTGACAAGTTAAGCTCTCCAGTCAAATGGCGGCTCACCCTTCTCTCTGTTGATTACATAATCTAAAAAGAGAAATGAATAACAGAGAGAGGGGACGGGTTCTCAAAGCTGTCATTCTTAAAGAGGCAGTTACACTAAAAAAGCGTATTAACCAAAATTAACAACCAAACTAACAACCAAACAACCATTTGCTCCAACTTCAAAGATGAACTGTTACTTGGAGCTCTCTGTTACTTTTGTGACTTCTGGTGCCACAATGTTTTTTTATGCTTTTAGTTTTTCTTTTTGTTTCCTTGACTTACTCCTCCTTCGAGCCTCATAAGCATGGCTCTGTGGCTCCAGGCAGCCCATCCGAGGGTAGAAAAAAACAGCCTTGCAATGTACAAAAAAGAGCAAGTTAAACCAAAAATGTTGTTCTTGATGTCTTTTCTATACTGTAGTCTTGTTAGCTTTTTTGTTACTGTAATTATATGATGAAGATTTCCAGACTGTACCAAATTACATGGAAACTAACATACATACAACCACATGGAACTTCAGACTTTTAAAGAAACTTTTGTCACAAAACCTTGTTGTCCTAGTTAAGTTGATTGTAGATGGTAATTGAATATACTCCTTTGAAAATATTTCATCAAGTATGTTTCTTGCTCATTGTGATACATTAAAAAAGTATGAGCATAAATTGCAGTGGTGTGGACTCATCTTTGAGTGTTGTGGGATTTGATGACTTGCTATCGATGGACTTTTACAGAATATTGAAAACTGAAGAAATTTGATTATTCTTTTTATCCTGTCTACTGTAAACAAAAAGTGACCCTTGAAATGCCCAATTTTCGTTTTACCATATATATCATAGACGACCTGGCGATCAGTTTATTAATGATTCATTTATTTATACTATCACAACAGAAAACAAACTAAGTTTTCAATTGTTTATATCATTATATAATGGTTTGTTTTAAAGATATCATATTGTGAAAGTGAGATTTCCATGTCTTTTATTTTTATTATACAGCAGGTTGAAATGCTATATAAATACTGCAGAAGTATCAAAACACTCCACAGAGAAATGCACACAGCCTTTATTCAGAAACCGTGCCTTTAAACAAGCCGTTGGGACTTCTGTATGGTTGTGATGTCACAACCACAAAGTGCTGCAATATAGTGCAGAAATGCAGAGAGCGCAGTTGCGGAATGACCGGAAACATTGACCAATCTGCAGTATTTTAAAAATACATGCACTTAAACACAGGGTTTCAGAAAGAGATTGAATACTGGTATATTAAGACAGACAGTGTGAGAAAAATAATGAATTTTATATCTGTTTCTTTTAATATTAAAGAATGTAAGCATGCTCTAGTAGAAAATGAAATGAAAATGAGCACAATATGGAGCCTTTAATTATTTTTGAGTCAAGAATGAAAATTAAATCTAGCATTGTTTAGTATAAATTTTCTATACACATTTTCTTGCTACTCATTTAAAGGCACTTCATTCGTAAAAAGAAAAAGAAAAACCCTGCTCTAGTGGTAGTGTAGTGAAACTACAACAGAAGAAATTGCGGTCACTTCCACAATGTCCAATGTTTTTGTTTTTTAAAATGAACGCACACATTTCAATCTTGCCACCTGTTAGCTAACTGATACTGTACCTTACCATGTGACTTGACTGCAAACGTGACGTCAGTGCTGACTCTTGTGCCGACAGCGTTCATGCAACACTGAAGCGGCTTGTCTTATCCGTCTGGTCCGCAAATTCCAAAGCGTTGAGCAGCAGGGCAGACAGGTGTTGGTGATCTGATCATAGAGAAAGCAGTTAAGTTGTCTAGTGGAAGTAAATGCACAGTGTAGGTCACAGTTTGCATGAATCAACACTGCAGCTCCTCAATTCCAAGAAGTTCCTGTGTCTTGCTTCCCAGCTGCTCGGCAAAAGTGAAGGGAGAGTCTGTGGGTGAAACTTGCTGGACAAGTGAAAAATGTGTGATACACTTTTGGTCTATAACATGGGGTAAGAAATAATACAAAGGCTTTATATTATAACATCGTCTTATTAATTTGTCTCCAAAGTTACTCTATTTTATATTCAGGGTACACACACCTTCACAAAACTGAAAAATGTGAGGCTGCATGTTTCTTGCTGCAAGTAAAAGATGGGTAGAAGGAGTTAGCATGTCTCACTACAAAATAAGAGTACTGTTAGATGTTTGTAAAAAAATTAGCATTTGAGGCGTGGCTGGTGTCACATAAACAAACAAATTTAGCCTAGGTGGATAAAATTTGCTACATCATAGATTATTTATCTGTCTGATCAATTAAGTGCCTGTCTTAAAGAGCCTGAATCTCCCTCCACTTTTCAAATGCTGCACCGATGTTAATTCTTGAAAAATGATATGAAATGCACAGTAAGCAGTGGGTAGTTCAGGAGGCCTGGGAGTTTGGACCATTCCCAAGGAAAACAGAGCCAGCCCAGCTCTGCCTGTTAAGCAAAATTTAATTCTCAGCAGACATTGAGGTACAGTAACAGCTGGACTGGCATTGATCAGCAACACTTGTGTGCCTCCACTGATATGTTATGGCCAATTTGCAACAAAAGCCAGTAAGATATTAAGCCTATATGTCTTCAGTGTTAAAATTAGAATGGCTTAACACTGTTTTAATTGATATGTAGAGTGATTTTGTCAGATCCCTTCAGCCTCTGATATTCTATCTGCCCATGTGTTATATTCAGACCAGACGGCTGATATGGTTTGTAAGTGCCCTGGCCTAATTAGTACATATTAAGGAACAACTGTGAACTTCTTAATTAGAGGTGGCTGTGTGCAACTAATGTAATCAGAGCCACTGACAATGAAGCTTGGAAAAATGTAACCTAAAATGAGCGAGTACAAATTAAAAGAAGAAATACTTCTCAAAATAATTTTGTTTCGTCAAAATAATCTTAAAATGACATTTGTGGGTTTTGCCTTATCTAAATACGGACACGACTATATTGATTACTCACTGAAAAAGTGGGAGTTTTTATGCATTGGCATTAACATTTCAATGTCACAAATTTTTGCATGTATTTCTTATATGAACAAATACAGGACCAGTTAATCTGACATCATGGTCTATGTTGATTTAAGGCAGGAACCAATAACACAATTATGTAATTGTTTTTGCTTTGACACAACCTACTTCTGTCACTGGTTGTCTTGTGCAACATGTCCATCATATAAGAGGGAAAAAGCTTTAAAGTATAGCAATAAAGTTGGTGTTTATCAGACAGCACATTCTCAAAAAAATGTATTATTACTGAAACACAAACCAACAACATTGACTATAAATAATAATAATAATAATAATATATAATAATAATAAATATAACCATTTTTGCAACACCAGTCACATTTTATTTAGATATAATGACATGCACATCCATTTCTGTTAAGTTTCATAAAAATAATTAGCAACTGTGATATTTTATCTGCTCTATTGCTCACAGAATATGACTAAATTGCTTCATCTTTTATGAATTTAACACATTTTTTAAAACTTTGTTAAAATCATGGTGCTTTGTAAGGAAAGTATGAAAACAGCTTAAACCAGAGGAGCATCGAACATTTTAAGAGAGTTTAAGGAAGAGGCCATCCTGTGTCAGGCAACAGGCAAGATTCATTGGCCATGTTGAGCCAATTAACACGCAAGGGCACATCCCGAATGAATTAAAAACACCCTAATCCGATCAGTGTGAAAAGCAAGGCCATTTCCTTCACAGGCCAGGACCAGATGGCACTCACACTCAGATGCTCCGTTGAAACAGGCCAGACCCAGTCACACAGTGTGAAATTGGGTTAGTGCCTGAGTCTTACATAGGCCCTGGGCAATGTGAGCTCCCAAACCCATTCTCCCCTGGCCTAAAGGTACAGGGCCCACCATGCCAATCTTCGGCCTCATATTTAATTATCATTCTCAATGCACCTCACTAACTCAGTCATTTCAGTCAGAGGTAGAGCTGACAGCTTCCTAGAGTCATTTGTCTCCTTCGACCAGTCAACCTTTTACATATCCCAAATAGCTCCTGACATACCACAGAATGTTCTCTTTCGTAGAACAGAAGACAAGCGCAGCTCTGTTGGATAGAATATCACAGACTCTGCTTGTACACTCTGACCCGAGCTGGGTGGTGTTACCATGCTGAGGTCTAAGTTCTTGCCTTGTTGGGATAATGGCTTGTTGGGGTTTCCAAAGCTCTTTAGGATCAGCTTTCAACCTTTGCAGGGAATAAATGGTGCAAATGTTGGATGAAAAATGAAAATGACTACAAAAGCCGTGGTTGTTCTATCTCATCTTGGGCCTTGTCTTGAATAAAAAACATAACTCTCTAATGGTTGTTTGGCTTAAGGTTGGCATTATCACTTGACACCACAAAGGCAGAAAATGAGAAGCAGAAGCTTTAAGGGAAACAACACCACCACACATCCCAGCATCCAATTCCGCACTGCTATAGTCAGGGCATCCTGCCTCCATCTAAGCCAAGAGAGGGATCACCCCTGCCAATGTGTCCTGTTTCACAGTGTTCAAAAACAGCAATGCAATGAAACTGCCTTAAATTGTCTATCAGCACCGTGCAGTAAAAGGAAGAATTCGATGAGAAATCTCAAAAGTAGACTTTGAAGTCAAGCATTGTCAAAACCTTTTGAAGGCTTTAGGAACAGGTTGAATGTAGAATGTTGAATGAATTCTAGATAAATTGTTCTGAATGGCATTGGAGTAACAAATTGGAGTGTGTCACCAGCAGATACTGTGAACATACTGGATACATTTGCCACTAAGCCATTGAAAGACCTAGCTAAGCTGGTCTGCTTTGCACATGAGCAGCCTGCACTGCCACTGTCAAGGGGTTAACCCCTGACAGACAGTTTGGTGAAATAACATAGATGGCCGTGAAGAACAGGAATTTCACCGCCAAGCCTGAAAGCCACATAGTCCTTTTCACATCATGCATATCTACTGCTCCCTTGTTTTCCACACCCACATATACCTCTTCACCTGGCCACATTGTCTGCTTCCCCTATAAATGTCAAAGGCAAATTAAACTACAGCCTTGAGGACAGGTCAAACTAATTCAATCTAATCTGTCAGATAAAATGATGGGTGAGGATCAAAGGGATGAAATAATTAAAAGGGAGAACTCGGTTGCTTTTGAATTATAGCCTTAAGTTTCCTGATCAAAGTGGGTTGACACATCTTCACATCACTTTGTACTGTATGCCAGCAAAAAAAATCCAAATATTCACAATAGTGTTTGCCCCCACCTGTGCTGGTTAAGCGAGTGGCCTATAAACCCCTCTGCCTAAACTCTACCTCTCTGGCTCTCCACCCATGGGATTCGTGCTGGGGTAGGTGTGGAGGGCGTCTTGGCAGGCTCTGGCCCTTGCCAAAGCATTTCCCGTCTCCTGAACACAGGATCAGGTGTCGCCATTTTCACAGCACCTTCTGGTTCTGTTTAACAGGAAATGAGGTCCATCAGAAGAACTCTGACCAAAACTGAGCCAGAATGGGCCCTGACAGGCAGGAATATTAGTCTGTGACGGCAGTCAGTAATTGAATGATCACCCCCACCCCCCACCCCCACCACCACCACCACCACCACCCCCCACCCGCCTTCACTCATAATGAAGAGAATATGTGCTGGGAATGTGTTTGTCCTTCTCTATCCTTCGTCTACCCCCCCCCCCCCCCCATTCTCCCCTTTAATAAATCATTTGTGGGGGTAGAAATAAGGGATAATTTTACTTCACTTCAAAGTGCTTCTCATGGTGTCATTTCTGTAACCTCAAAGTGATGATGCATTAAAAAGGCTTCGGGTGAGATCTGCCTGAGAGTGTTTTCCGCCTTTAAACGAAGCTGTGCTGATAGTGTCGTGAGAGAGTGAGCTGAAGTACATGAGAGATCAATTATCACACCTCATTTTGTTCTCATATGCAAAATGATAATGGTTGGACCATGTCAGACCTGAACCATCAGCCGGTGTATCCTTTCTCCATAAATGTGTTTCACAGATTGTCTGAAGGGGTCTGTTAAATCCCTTCAACAGTTAAAAAAAAAAAAAAAAGAAGGGAAAGAATTTGGCTTCTCCTTGATCTGTCTTCAAATGTCCCTCTGCGGACAAGATTTAAGAGTGATAAAGCAACAGAATAAACCTAGCACTCAGCTCACTGTTACTCACCTAACACTCAGTGGTACACATTTGTAGACACTACTTTCACATTGGAAGGTTTGTAAAAACAAAACAAAAAAAACAATAATAATAATAATAAAAAATTGCCCTGTCATCTGTCCTGTGTGTTTGTCAGCAAACTGTAAAAACAACTGTGTATCGATGTACTGTATGTTTCAGTGAGACGGAGCATGTGCCACAAAGGAGGCTTGGTTTTAAGATGCAGGTGAGGGAAGGTGATGCTGTTGAGGAAGCGGGAGGCACAAATTTGAGGTGCAGCCTCACATTTCACATAGCTTTGGGGGAAATGTCAACTCTGAAAAGAATTCTTAATACAATAATTGCTTTAAGACTTGTTCTTATTAATATTTCTCTGACTTGGGTTTTGTATTTTCCAACCTTAACCAAAATCAGTTGTAGTGTATTGCTGCTGGAATGCCTGTCAGACTGGGCCCTGACCCTGGGCTGGCTGCTATAATGATGGGAAGATGAAAGAGCCAGGCCCATTCCCAGGCTGCCCTGTTAGGGGGTGCAAGCCTGTGAAATGGAGAGATAATAGAGACCAGGTGTGCTGTGGATGCCTGAGACAGTTCTCACTCAGTCTGAGAGCTCCTCTCAGTGAGAGGGAGGGCACACTACCACTGTTGAAAACGGACTGGCCACAGTCCAAGTTCTCACTCCATGTTATGCACACACATATATTCTTCATAATATATACACATATGTAAAAAATATATTAAGTTATTACTTCTTTGTATATATGCTTAAGTTGATGAAGTTGGACACCTACCAAGTGGTGCACCTGTATTTAAACTGGTGCTGTGCTGCCCCCCTCATAATAACTACACTGTATTCATAAATGTGAGAATGTGGGCTGAAAATCAATACTTTTCTTGAATAATGTGCATGCGTTTGTGTCTGTGGTGGTCGTAAACATGATCATTTGACCATTCAGACCGCTATTTTTGAGTATAACCCCTTTGTATCTGTTGTTAATTTAAAGTTTTAAAATAAAGATCAGAATGCAAAAGGGGTTTCTAATTGGAACAGACACGCTTGCAAACCGTATTTACAATCTATTTTGCAGGCAGCTAGCAGAATACAACTTTCCATTTAACATCAACATTTTAACCATTTACAAGAACCTTCTAACAACATGTTTCAAAGATACATGCAAATCGTGTCTGCCCTACTTCAGTCTTCTACAGGAGGTCAGTAAATGTCAATTGGGGAGAGAGCTGAAAATGTTGAAGAGGGACTCAAGTGAAGATAAGTCCTCATTAAAGCCTTCTCTATAATAGCTTGTTGAATGATAAATATTAAACATTGATTACATACAAGTAGGAATGGCTCTCTTATCATCACTGACTATTGTCTTCCTGAGATTATCACATAATTAAATCTAACAGGGTCCTACTGAGGCCTTTTTGTCAAGTGAGTGAATTACTAATTATCCCCACATGAATAAGGGGTAATCAGTGCCTGCCATATGAACAAGCATGCAAAGGTAGTCAATCCATAAGAATATGAGGATATTGCAGGAAAGCTGATTTCTATTTGATTTCCTCTGTCTGGCTATAAAAGGGTTGTCTGTCAGGATGCTTATCTTGTGAGCCAGAATGAAGTTTCACAGACATTTTGGAATATGGCTTTTCATATTGTGTAAATCAAGCAGTCATTATGTTTACCAGATCATTTCAGGGGAGACACAAAAGGCCTGCTCCTAATGATTGAAAACTTCAAATGCAAAATAAAAAGGCAAAATGTATGTGAATATGTCTAAGCATACATTGTTTGTTAAAGACACCAACGCATTTTTTTTGGAAGAGGCAAGTTCTTGCGAGACTGACCGCTTTTACTTGTGAATAGGTTGTTTCAGATGAAAATTCATATGTTCAATTTGCTGGTAAGTTACTGTTATTTCATTTGAGTTCATTCCTCTAGAGCTGTCATTGCACCTGACCTGACTGGACAGAATATATATCAAAAGTCTGGAGACTGGAGTCATACATCTGGCCCAAAACTAAGTCCTTGTGTCTCATTGCTCCGTCTTACAACAGGTACACAACTCAGCTGAGTAAGTCTTTTGTACCACCTTCATTCTGATATATAAAAAAAATAAATAAACGTAGTAAATAGGTACAAATCGGGAGGATATGGCGAAGCTTAACGCAGAGAAAGCTGCAGAAGAGAGGGGTGATAAAAAGAAAATACAAGACAGACACCCAGACAGGACTGTTGCTCACTCATGACGGACTAATATGGACACTGTCTGTTTGTCTGTCTAGAGCTAGACTGCAGCTCTTACTACTACCTGCTGTTGAAACATGTTATGTCAAAGGACATAAGAAAAATAGTATAATGAAGATATTGTATTCTATGGGTAACGGGGGCAGGACTAGATAAGCTTTTGCTTCTCTCGCTTTTTCTTTTGGTCATGTGAATTGCAAACCAAGATAATGTGTGATGATGATTTATCTAACTGACATACCCGAAATAAACAAATAAATAAATAAATAAATAGTGTTCAACATAGAGTACTTGCTTCTATTTTTATTACATTTTTTACCTCTTAATGCCTTACTAAAATGTACAAATATAACGTTATAAACCGTACATCAATGTTCAACACACTCATGTTATTTTTAGCATGATTGTTTTGACTACACATACCTATAACCGCACTTTAATTTGTGACGTAACATTAGCTACAGTATGTTAGCTCTATGGGTAGCCGACTAATTTAATGGTAAGTTAGACAGTTAATGTTAAGTTTGCTAACATTACCTGCAGCTATTTCATTCTAATTAGGTGATTAAACGTTACTTAAAATAACATGATTAAAACTCTAATATGTTAACTTGTCTGTGAATATTATTACTGCCTGAGTCACATCGGAATAGAATTTCAGCAATGGTGGATGTTTGATAATGAAGGCAACAACTCTCATGATGCCAGCACTACTTCAATAATTTTATTATTAAAATGCCCCTCCCTAAAAGTGGATGAGAAACACATTTAGTCTTCCTTTTTTTCTTCTCTCCATTCTAGAAAGCATACTGTTCATATGACACAACAGTAACCAGTCAAATACAGCAGTTTGCCTATCTGGGCCTGTATTGACAAAACATGTTGTCTTACCACTAGGAAGACTCCTAAAGCACTAAATGTTTCATGCTAAGATTGTTCTCTTAAGACCCATTTCGCAAAGCCGCTGAGACCAACTTCTACTCAGGAATTGGGAAAACTCTTAAGCTAAGAGAAAGGGCGGTTTGACCCCTATTGCTATTGATGATGTCATGCTTCATGAAACTGTGATTGGCTCTCTTGGGTCTTGGACTGTTTTGGGTCAGTGAATTCTTGATCCAAATACTGTAGAAGGTATAAAGATTTAAAAATAAAATGTAGGCGCTGATTTAACATGAAACAAAGAGTAATATAGGCTACTGACTAGCAGAGTCCCGTTTCTCTGTGTTACTCCCTGTACCGTTCATGACAAACAGCTCTTAATTCTTGCCCAACTTGTGCATGAAAGGAAGGACATTATTAAAGGACAATTCAGAGTCAGAATGACTGCAAAAGCCAAAAAATAAGTGTGGGGAAATACATGACTGGAAATAAATGCTGCTTTCTCCACTGTAATTGACTAACAGTAGGCTACTTCTAACTTTTCACAGATTTAGTCCTAAACTGGTAAGCTAGGAGCTACTTTTAGTCGTAAGATGTTCTGTGAATACGACCCATCTTGTGCTGCAATTCCTACATTTGTGAATCATACGCAATTAATCTGCAGCAACCTGCCTCGAGCCCAGCCCTGCCCCCAACCCACGTTTGCTCACACAGACCCACATTGGTCAGCCTCTTTAGCCTTCTCACGGTCTTCCTTGTATAGACATGATACTCTCAACATATTAGGCCAAGGTCACTGAATGTTCATTTTAAATTGTTGCAGCTTGAAGTTAATAAGGCCGCCATTTGAATGCTACAGTTAACAAACTCATATAGCAAATGCTGGGCAATCTTTGCACAATGCACTCTTTCCCTCTCCCCTTCCCTTGATATATTAATTTTTGACCAAACGTCCCCCCTTGACTACTGTAACGAGGTATGATGTATTGAGCCTTGGCTGTTGCCATGGAGACAGCAGTCCCCTCTTACTTGTCATTAGAGCACAAACAAGCACTGGCATCTAATGCCATTCCAGTCAACATGAGGGAGAGCGATGAGAAAGGGAGAGACTGTTGGATCCCTTACTCCCATTCCTCAGTTTGAATTGTTTTTGTGTGGACTATTTGGATTTTACTGGATGATATGGGCCTCATACTGCAGGGCCATTGTTAGGTCATATTCCCAGGGAGAGGTACATTTACTGTTGTCTTTGTATGTTTCTCACATCCCAGTGCTTTGATGTTGGCCTACAAGTGGAAAAAGGTGTCCCGATATCACAGAATGATTACCTGTCTAAGTCATTCCCTCTTGCTTGTTGACTTATTTTGTCCTGTCCCGTGCCCCGGCTCTTAAATAATTAGAAATGCATTTACTATAACTTTGGATTAATTTGACTGAGTGCTTTAGAATCAACAAGAGAAATGCCGTTCATTTTATTAGTAAATAATCCATCTCAAAGGGAGGTAATTAGGATAGTTTTGATGTAAATTCAGCTGACATCCTGTGCTTCGTTTTTTCTGTACAACTCTGAGAAAAGTACAGGCTGATTGGGTTTAAGGAAAATAAATCAGACAAATGCATACCTTCGATACCGAGCAGAGAAAGAAAGAAAATGCAACAAAATCTCATCAAACTCAGGAAAATGCTATGCCGTTTTCTCTCAGCTAGTATCATTTTAAGCTGGGGCAAAAGTAATGACGTAACTAAATAATGGTACTGCAGGAGCTTTGGAATATTCCAGTCTATTTTATTTCCATTTAAGATAAAGCTTTCTACTTGTTGTCTCGGCATGGAAGTGCACCTCATTTTCCGATATTCTTTCTCCCCTCATTTCAGTTTTAATCAGTAGCTCCTTTCTAGTTCCGTTGTTTGAGGTGAAAGTGTAGCCATATGCCTCACTGTCTTTTCTCTGAACATAATCTCTTCCTCACACAGAACAATAATCCTACCTTATTTTCTCTCTCAGTGTTGGTCTTTTATTACTTCCAGGTGTTAAGGCCCTGTCTCCCTCGCAAACAGATGTACTCAGGGAATAATGCCCTTTGTTTGGAGTTGTGCTATTTGAAACTGAATATTAAGTTGGCAACGCTCTCTGAAGGCAGACAACATAAAAAAAACACCGAAATAAAAACTAGGTGAATGAGTATTTGCATTAAAGAAAACCAGTGAAAGATGTGGGTGATTGAAAAACACAAATGGGATACGGATCGAACCTATATGCTATGTGCAAAGAAAATAGTCACAAAAGAAACTGCTCCAAAAAAAAAAAACAGAGGCAGAAACTATGGTACGGGAAAAATAGTAAAACATTTCTTTTGTTATTGGTTCTTGGTTTAGTGATTTATGGGGGCTGCTGGACACCACATCTGTTAGTGAGCTGTCTGTTGACCTGTCAGGTTTCGTATGGTGTTTCATCTGGCATGATCTGCTATAAGAAGTTTTCAGTATGTTTTTACTTTTACTGTATTCACTTTCCTACAGTGAACATTTTGCTGGTTAAAAAACAGACACTTTTTACACTGATTGTTTTATAAAGCTGTTGTCTATTTAATAATAATAATAATAATAATAACTTGTTGCTTCATACCAATATGTCTTGATATACACGTGCCAAGAGTAATATTAGATTTTGCAGACAGTAAACTTAGAGCCTGTAGCAATAGTGGTATAGACTCTAAAATATCCATTTTGGACTTTCTCCTTTTTCCTGCAAGCAGCTAAACTGAGATCACATGTACTTACAATGAAAAGTGGCAGGAAATTGACTAAAGCATTGGAAATCAATGGAAAGTAAATGTGCTCCCTAAGTACAAGTGAACAAGTGAACAGCTGATAGCTGCCTTCTGTCTACCTCTCTCGCTCTGCTTTTCTATCTCTCTTTTCCTCACTCCTTTTCTATCCCTCTTCACCCTCTGCCTCTTCTTTCACCCACTATCACATTCTTTCCATCTCTCCACCTGCTGAGCCAATATGTACAAAGAATAGATGATTTAATGTGTTGCATACAAGTGTGTCTGAGTACATCCAAAAGGAGTACAAACAATGTATTAGGTTAGTCTGTTCTTAGAGTAGATGGCATGTAACAAAAAGTGTGACCAAAAAAACAAACAAACAGATAAAGTGTTAAGTGAACATCTGAAAAGTTTTCACACCTTTCTTGGAGTCTATCTATAAACTCCATTAAATCAAGCAGGATCATTCATATGAACAGGTAATTATTAGCAAAAAGGACAACAATGCAGCAGCTCACCTCATTGCCAATTATTATTTTGATCTTTAATTGCAGGATTCCCCTTTGGCCCATTGGTATAAAACTATTTACTACCAACTAAAAATAAAACTGCTGAAAGACACATCCTTTGTGGAGTCAAATGTATAATAACTTAGATATTGTTTGAAACACATGGTAAAACACTTAAAAAGTTGTGCTGTAACATGCCAATATTAAAGACATGGGAAAGCTTAATGTGTTTAATGTGAGCAATATTTCAATGTGATAATTTATTGTCTTTCAATGGTATTGATACTGTGAAAAAAAGTCACATCCAGATTTCTTGCTACACAATTAGGTTGTCTAAATTGACAATATCAAGCACATTAACCCGAACGAAATGTTTTTTGAAATAATTAACAAATGAACAAAGTCATTAAAGGACACAGATCTACAATCACTCCACGGTGATTTAATTGTCAATGATTGTATACAGTATGGAGCAGAAGGAAATAAGTTCTAAAATGTATCCTGTGGAAAACTTTAACACTATTTGCACTTCACATAATGGCAGCAATGTGTAAAATGTAAAAAAACCAACCAACATGTTTGTTTGGAATTGCCTCCACAGGACACCTTTAATACAAAGGAAATAATAGGACCAGAAAAGAACAGAGGGTATCATGACAATATCCTGATGGCTTCTGGCTTAAAGCTATTAATAGATAACCCCCTGAGTGTCCAGCTGCTTCATTATATCTGCAATCATCATGGTGTATTGGCTACCTACTTCTATATCACTAGAACTACAATGAAAAACCTGGTGCTACTATACTCAAAGGAAGATTTAATACGTTGGCGATTCATCAGGCACATAAGCCTTGTTACTTATCAGCAGACAAATAAGCTGATACTGACGCATCTTTAATAAATTAATATTGGCCGATATATTGGTCAGGCACTTTAGATTTGGGACAGTTTGGGGTTTTAAATTGACAGACCAAAGACAATTTCCTCAGAGATGCTGACCCCACATGGTCAGCAAAAATTGTCAAATGAATGTTCTTGATTTTCTTCTTTCTTCTTAACTATGCTCTCCCGGCTCTCATTTTGAACCCACTGAGAACTCAGAAAATACATTTGCATGCTGATGTTTAATTTTCACAATTATATTCAAGTCTATTTTCCAAGTTTGAAGGAAGAAAACAAGACTTGGGCAATTATTCCATGATGTCAGTTCCCAAGTAGGTTTTGAGAACATCAGTCCTAATCCTGGCCTCTTGTCCCACATGAGATCAATGGATGAAGTGCCAAATCAATAGACTTTCATAGAAGTGTCCATCAGTTTTCCACTGTTCATCAAACTCTGTTGGCCTATAATCTGTCTCTCTCTGTCTAGCGTTCAACCAGATCATATTGCCAAGTGACTCGAGTAAAAACTATTAGAGTCAACACTTACATACTGAGCCTGTGGGGTTTTTCAAATTAAGGGAAGGTCTTGCTGCATGGTACATTGTAGTACCCGAATTATGAGAAAGAATATTTTTTATAAAAGTTAAAAAAAAAAAAAATTCCCATCTTTTTTAAAGAGCACCGCAGCTCATACTAGCTGTTATGCATGAGAGCATTAACTGCGCTGTATATTTTATGAATGAAGAGGAGTTACTTGTCCAAATATGTGGATTACATGAAGAGAGCAAGGGGATTATGGGTAAAAGAGCCCTGTGGAATGGATTTTTTTCACTGGTTGTGTTGGCTGTTTTACTTGTATGTTCCCTAAGTAATTATTTTTTGTAAGATTGAGTCATCATCACCTTGGGAAATTAAGGTTTGGGTAAAATATGAATTTATTAAAAACAAACAGCAGGGAGAAATGTAAACAATGAAATATAAAAACATAAAAGGTTTTTATGCATTATTCTCTCCGCCAACACCAAACACCCACCCACCCTCTTTCTTCCTGCACAGCCTGGTGTGAGGCAGGGGTTAAATCCATTGCACCATAAAAAGGAGCTGTTCATAAAATGGAGGAATAAGAAGCAGAAATAATATTTCAAGTATGATTAGTTCATCCGCAGGGCACCTTGTGCGATTGAGAAAGGGGGTAAGAGTGGGAGGGGGTATTGTGCACGGCAAGCAGTAAATTATATCTAGCCTTTGAATGATTCCTGCAGATCCTATTACGACAGTGAGGGGACTGGGGAATGGTGGGGGGAATGGGGCAGTTGGGAGAGAGGAAAGCAGCAGAACGAATCGGATGAATTCTGTTTCCAGCTGTCCGAATGATGGGGGAGATGAGGGGGTGTGGGGTGAGTGCAGAGAAAGGACAATAAGACAATAATTTGTTCTCCCCTTTAAAACATTGTCATGTAGAAATGCAAACATACAGACTCCAGTAACTGTTTTTTTTTTCACTTTTACTCCAACCATCTCTTTCCCCAAAATTTACATCAAGTCCTCCTGCCAAATTGAGAAAAACACTATCACCCATTACCACCCCTGCACTACTCCACCCTCCCTGAATATTTGAGAGGCGCTTTTCTGCTATTTGTCACTTTGACTGGTGATATAGTAGCTGATAGTGGCATTAATGTGCTGCTGCTGCAGAAAGTGCTCACAGGGAAACAAAATGTATTCACCCACTGCCTCAATTTTCACTGTGGTTAACAAATATCAGTCCTTTTTCTTTTCTTTGCACCAGTTAATGCTTTATTGTTCACATATAAAAACAATAAAATCAACTGTAATCTGTATCTCTCCCTCTCTCTCTCTCTCTCTCTCTCTCTCTCTCTCTCTCTCTCTCTATATATATATATATATATATATATATATATGTATATATATATATATATATATATATATATACACACACATTTTTAAACATATCCATATGATAAATTATATTTTAAAATACTGAATGTTTTGTTCTTGACTAATGCTGTAAGTCAATGTCTATACAACATAAGTCTTTGTGCTTATACAACCTCCATCTGTATTTACTCTCATCCCAACCCATCATCATCATCATCTTCAGACAAAGTTAGCCAACAATAAATCAAAAAATAACAGTTGTTGCAGCTTCTTTTAATCTACTCTAATGTAATCAAAATATGGCATATTGCTTGAGATAATACACTAGATAACAATTGAGTTTCCTCCGTAGTACTGCAAAACATTTGTTAAAAACCTCTTTGTGAAGAGATTTTTAACAAATTGACATTATAAAATGTTGCTCTCAACAGTGTCTAAAATAGAGCTGTGCATTATGACTAACACCTTGAAATATACAATATAATATATATAATTTGAACTGGAAACATAATATGTGAGGAAGTATTTGATGTCCAACAGGACATGTATACACTATTTAGTCTGTTCCAGAAGAAGGGTGAAAGGTAATGGCGTGACTTAAATGTAAACAGGTGAAGTATTGCAGAAATATCAATCTATTGACTAATATTAAATATCGTATTTTCAAAGACAGGAAATAAAAATAATAATAATAATAATAATCACAAATCTGAGGCTGGTTATTTTAAATCTTGATTTATTTTTTTTCCTCATCATGAGGTGAATATTTTCAATCACCTCATGAAATGTCCCTCTAGTCCATCATCACTATTCTAAGAAGAAATCTGGCTGATTTACTGTATATATGAGTTCATTAATTAAGCCTCTGTTTGGCAAACTGTGTTGCATGGTGGGTGAGTGCCAAAGTAGAGCACAGAGGGCCTGGACATTTAATGCAGAACATTAATAATAACAGGGAGGAAGCAAGAGGGAATTAAAATGAAAGAATTCTGCACCCAACCTCCCACTTTAATTGCAATTTTAAATTTCCTATAATGGATTCTGACATCTCAAGTCACCAAAATCCATCATTCTGAAGGGTATTATTCCTCAATTAACCTGTCACCCCCACCACCACCACGCTGTGTCTTTCTGCAGGGCTTCAGAGTTAAATGAAGAATTCTAATTACTTTCAAATATAAAGCAGATTGATAATCCTTCAGTCCTACGATCTGTACATTCTAGCAAACACTGTGAAGATGGAGATGATAGCCTACACAAGTCGGCAAAAAGGTTTGCCTTATCTTAATCTGACATAGCCTCTATTAGCATTGCTAGTGTCAAATAAGTGAAATATTGTGAGTGTCCAATGAGGAAATTTAGTAAGTAGAGGCCATGGGTGACCAGTTGGGGTTGAAAGAGTGCTTATGGGGCATTATAATATTTTAAAAAATATAAAAATAAAAAAAATAATAAAACAATATCTATTTCTACTTCTTTCTCTCACAAACTGAATTAAACTGTGTACAAAGTGAACACCCCAATCATAAAAACTCACATTCTTTTTCCAAACATTCACACTTGTAACAGCTGAAGCCACTTCCACCACAGCTGCTGCTAATGTCACACTCTCCACAGCTGTGAGATCTTTCTTATGAGCAGCCAGTCTTGCTTGTTAGAGCTACAGTAAAGCCCAAGCAGCAACCACCACAGCTGAGTGCTAAAGCCAATGCATAAGTGCCTTAAGATGCAGCACCTCTAATCGCAGCTAAATGCTTTCTTCAAAAACAGCGACTATGTTTAATTCAAGAGGGAAAATCTCAAATATATATATATATAATGCAATAATTTGTTTTACTCAAGACGTTAGGGTCTTAAAACTTGATTTAACTTCTTCAGATGTGTCTGTGATATATTAGAAATATAAGGGATCAAACAAAGTGATATTTTGGGGAGAGTTTGCTTTATTTGCAGGGGTTTCTCACCCAATCAAATATTTCAGTATGCTTCATCTCACCTCAGGTCTACTAAGGCGTCAGGACGGATGGAT
Source organism: Echiichthys vipera (assembly GCF_963691815.1). NCBI lineage: Eukaryota > Metazoa > Chordata > Actinopteri > Perciformes > Trachinidae > Echiichthys > Echiichthys vipera. The sequence continues at coordinate 23,829,893 of NC_139826.1, forward strand.
GGCTCAAACAAACACAGGACTTTCACCAAGGAGACTATTGTTCATGTTCCATGTGAAACCAAAAGTCAACGTTTAATTTATTTCAACTTAAATTGCATACCTACCCTACTTAATGTATGTTACGTACGTAACAAACGGCTATATGAGAGGTTGAGGGACTAATAAAAGAAGGATTTCTTTCTTCTTTTTCTCAACACATACATAAACTATTGCACAAACACAGCATAGTGGTCATTTCACGGTCACAGCCGTTTTTTTTAAAACACTGTCAAAGTTGAAAATGCTTGGTTAACTGTTCATGGTTTTGATGGCCTCTGACAACAAACTGCTTTCTCTGCCCATTTGTTTTTCTTTTTCAGAAATTTAATATTTCTATTTTTTCCATGCCATTCTGTGATTGTGTTGTATGTCACACGCTGCTTTCACAGCAGCACATTCTTCTTGCATGCTGTTTATGTGCTGCTTTCATTTCTAGCTCTTAAAACAACGACCAATCAAATGTTACCTTGACATTGCTTGCAGCAGGCCTATCCACTTAACTAAAGCCACAATTAGAGTTGATATCCATTAAGAGCAAGTTTGTGGTGAGTACAAAGCAGAATAAAATCTATGTGCTCTATGACATTGCCCTCCTTACTGGGGTGGTGAAGTTAACAAACTGACATTTATTTTATTAGGATTTAGTGGTAACTTTTATATGTTAATAAAGGTAAAAGAAAAAATGGTTTACAAGGTGGGATGAGAGCAGGCTTGGTCCTATTGTTTCCCAAAACTGATCCATATATATTCATCAAGACTAGGCCTTCCAAACCAATATGATTTTCAAAAAAGTTATACTCCTAAAACTGTGAAATAAAACCTGACTTTCCAGGGTCATCTGACTTGAAAACCCAATCCAAAATATGAGGCTTGCTTGTGTTTCTATACAGTCCTTTTCTCTCACATACACAAAATGATTAAAGAACAATCATTCAAAAGTTACTTGACATTACTTGCTTTTAGCCCTTAACTAATACCACAATTAATCTCAAACACATTCCTTTCCTTATTGGGACAGTGGAAATGTCACACTGATTTCTCTTCTAATTAAACTTAGACACATTTTCCATGTTAATAAATCAACATAATTGTATACGATGAAAATGAGTTGAGATTAAAACAGGCCTGGTTCTATTGTATCCAAAGAATAGCCCGAATCTATTAATCTACACTGTTTGTCAAACCATTTTATTTTTCAAAAGACTTCCACTCTCCTAAATGTCACCAAAAAAAGTGTTTTGGGTGATCAGACATATAAACTCATCCAAAATATACAGAAGAATGGGGGAGTACAGAGACAATAAAGGGAATACAGGCAGTAATAAATGTCAACATTGTGAAGACCAACAAGCATGCAGGGAGCTGTTAGCATGTAGAAAAAAGAAATGGAAAAAAAGAAGTCATCTTCCTCCTGGCAAAATGTAGTTCTCGCTAGCAGTCATGTAGCTGTTGACTGTTCTGTACTTTTGTAATCATTCAAATTTAATTAAAGGCTTAAGAAGAAAATGGCCTGAGCTGATGGTATAATGAGTTGCCAAGGGACATCTTTTTAAATAATCTTAGTTTGTAACAAAGATGTTGCCAAGTCATAGTTGAATTATGAGCCTTGCATAGCCACTTTTACTGGCCAGATATTTCACACCGGCCCCAAGGAATGTTCTCCTTTCCACAAAATATTCTGACTAAACTGATGATTTCATTTCCCTTCAGTATAAATTAACATCAAGAAACACATGAAATTAAAAACTGTCATTATCATTGTTACATCATATTATAATACTACACAAGATAATCCAGGGTCAATTTGAGTCAAAGACCAGGATTGATTGACCAAAATCTTCACTTCCTATCCATAAAAAACTACTTCTCTTCTTCAAAAAAAGTGTTTAGGTAGTCTTAACACAAATAGCTGTACTATATAAAGAATACAATGTATGAAATTATTACTCAAATTAGAGAATATATGTATCTATAAGTAAACAAGGCTATGAATATCTGCGAGCATTAGGTGTCCACTTTTTGTACTTGACAGTTTTGTTACTCAAAAAAAATACTGATGTCGATACTCCATTAAACTGTTGTCTGTTCTGCTAAACCCACTCCCCAACTTATCCAGTATCTAATGATATAACTGCCACTAAAAGAGCTTCCCGATTTGAGGGCTGATCTAGGATGTGTGGACTAAATTTACATAAAAACATGTAAGTTAAACCATTAAAATGCCAACAAACCAGATTGACTGTATCCTGGGCTTGAATATGAGATTGGTGGCAATCATCTCATTGTGTACTGCAAGATGTGACAAATGGACCAAATGTTGTGTGACCTAAAACGTGTTCTACCCAATTAAGACATGCAGAAAACCAGAAATCTGTTCCAAAAAACATGCTGAGTGATGGTGATTACTGTTCATCCGAAAATCAGCTTAACAAATTCATTACATAAAACTTCTATCCACTCACATTCTCTTTCTCACCTTCTGCTACAAAAATATACCAAAAAAAGTGTCATACATATAACAATTTAATGCAAACAAATTAAATGCAAAATAACTATTGGCTCGAGAAACCAAAGTCTTTGTACTGTAAATAATAAACTGAATCTAATGAAAACATTATAGAAACATTAAAATCATACATTTTTGGTGGAACCCAGTTAATTACCAAAATAGACTTCACAGCTATGTAGTATGTTTTTAATAATAAATATATTATTAAAAACATACTACATGTATTATGTTTTTAATAATAAATATTATTATGTTTTTAATAATAAATATATCCCCTCCAAAAGCAGATCTCATGAACATTTCTTATTCGTTAGCACTGTGATTGATTACAATCATTTTCATTTGTCATGGTATTATTGCCAGGCACCCACACAGGACCCCCAAATTTTCCTCCAAAATTAAGCCATTCCATACGACAACTAATGTATATAGACTCACCTGTTACACAAAAAGATATTGTCTTAAATGTCTCAAGATAACCTCACCTGTTTGTTATGGAGTAAATCCATCTCAGGTGGAAATGTACCCTTCTGTCTCAGTAGAGTTTCAAAAGCTTGGTGTGTGCTTATTTATGGCTACTCGCTGTGATCTCCATCAGGTGCTTGTTTATGATTCCATAAAGCTCCACACCATCTATTGAAAAATGTATAAGTTAGACATTGTCAGTCTCAGGAGTTGCTATTCAGAGGAATAAATAAATATGTGAATAAATGTAATGGACCGAAACAACCCATCTAAACATAAAAACCAGAGCACAAGGGCAGGACCACAACATTATATGTTAGCTAAATTAAGATTTCCAACCAGTGATTGTTTTAATTGAAATATTTTAGTCATTATTTTATTGTGAATTCATGTTTACCTAGAGTCAAAAGGCAACATTTTGGCATGGCTACAGTGACATTAACTCCCCACAGAAGCACTCCCTGTGTTGGCTAATGTTAGCTTTTCTACATAGTTTATCTGGCATTAATTTTGTGTAAGTCACTGTTTTACACTATAAACTGTGGAGGCCCATTTCTCCCAGTAAAAGAAAAAAAATAAGAAAACTTAGCCTTGTGATTAAAAAAAGATCATGTGAGTCATTGCAATATGAAACCTTCTCAAATGATGACTTAGCAAGTGATTTGAGAAAGTTTCTCATTATTATAAATACTAAGTCAATATTTTGGAAAAAGTTTGTATATGTAATTTGTATGTAATTTAAGTCAATATTTGTTGACGTCTTCTCATTATTTTTAAATACCAAGTTTCTCTTTATTTCATTATTTTTGAGATACTAAGTCATTATTTTCTGATACTAAGTCAGTTTTTGGAAATACTATTATTTTGAGATACAAACTCATTATTTCGAGAAAGTTTGTCATTATATAATTACAAGACCTTTTTTAAAAAAAATGTATCACATTGGCAGAAATGGGCTTCCATGATAAGTCTTTCCGAGCGCAGCCATAGCGTTAATTAAAACTAGACACACCAACAATGTTTGCGTTGTCAACAGGTGCATGTTGGGTCAAGATGAGAGGCTCAATTAAGCAAACAGCTGTTCTTTTATAACAACCCGTGCTGTAATTACAGCTGCCAAGCGGCCATTCCTGCAGCTTATTTAATTACATTTTTACATGCATGATTGTTTTTTGTTAGTTTAGAGTTTCCTTGTGTAAGGATAGACAGCTAGCTAGCGCTAACGAGCTCTCTCCATGACTTGGAAGTATGCTAGAGCTAATATGAATAGAGAAGACTAAATTCTTAGTTATTATACGCTGCTCAGCTAGTTTTTGGCAACAAGGACATCGAGGCTTACCATGGACGTACCTGCTGCTCCCTCATCCCAATGATTCTTACAGCTCCAATCAGGAACGTATTTGTGCCTTTATTTACTACACCCAGTGGTGGAAGAAGTACTAAAGTAGTAATACCATACTGCAGAATTACTGTTACGAGTAAAAGTCAGTAAAGTTTACTTTATATACTTCTGTGTAGGTTAATCTAAAACAATATATGCTATTTCATTTGTTGATAATTTGTGTTAATAATCTGAATCTGTGAAGTAACTAGTTACTTAAGTTGCCAAATAAATGTAGTGGAGTAAAAAGTACAATATTTCCTTTGAAATGTAGTGGAGCAGAAGTATAAAGTAGCATAAAATGGAATTAGGCTACTCAAGTAAAGTACAAGAACCTCAAAATTGTACTTGAGTAAATGTACTTTGTTACTTTCCACCACTGACTACACCCACAGTGTTTGTAATTTAATCGTCTTAAGTTATTGTTAATATTAAAAATAAAATAAAAACTTAGTTCTGCATTTTTCAAGGTTAAAATCAGATGTTTTGCTGTTGGTAGCACCAATCTCTCTCTCTCTCTCTCTCTCTCTCTCTCTCTCTCTCTCTCTCTCTCCTCTCTCTCTCTCTCTCTCTCTCTCTCTCTCTCTCTCTCTCTCTCTCTCTCTCTCTCTCTCTCTCTCTCTCTCTCTCTTACTCTCTATTTCTCTCAGTGGGATCACTCTTATCCAATCCCAAATATATTACTTGGTCCTCACTGAGATAAGGCATACTGGGGGATGTTAGTGTATCCATATGAATTAAATGGACGACAGCTCTATCAAGATCATCCAGCAGGTCAAGGCTACTCTGGAAGACGATATGATGTAGCCAAACTGATTTTTCCCCCGTTACAGCCTCTCCTTTACCCCATCCTGCCTTATCACAAGCCACCCACACTGAATGAAATAAACACACCCATATACACACGATCATCTGCAGACCTTATTTGGCAGGTTTAAGACATTGTTTATCTGGATATATACCTTATCACTGGGCGAAAAGTTCAAATTATTCAAACTTTGAAACAACTCAACACTGACCTTTTAAATCATGTTCAATCAGATGACCAAGATGCTTTAACATGGAGAACATATCTCTGAGCCTAGATTATTTTGGGGTAATTTAAAAATAAGTTTGCATTCTTTTGCTTTGCTTCAGCCTGTATACAACAGTTATTGTTTACAAATTGTATAATGATAAATCTCTGAGATTAGCTATCAACACTGACTCCGTGCCTAACCCGGCAGCCAGTGCAGAACAGACTGCTTATCATGTGTAGACAGCCTAATTCCCACACAGTCAGAAATACCCATAAGCAGAGCTAAGTTCACTGTCTGAATTTCAGTTTGTAGGTTTATGGCTTGGTTTGTGGTCTTTGAAGAGAAACTGTGCCATACTGAAGATAAATTGTTGCCAGGAACACGCCAATACTTGTATCTTGAAGAAAGGTCCTCTTGGTTGGTCCAAGCACATTATTTAAAACAATGACATGTAGAACAAAGGCTGAGGAGGATTCAGGTGTATTATTAAAGCCATTTATTGCAACAGATTCAGCTTCTCCAGACAGTCAAGAGTCCCACAGAGAGTTTGACAATATTGCTGCTTTGAACAATTGAATAGGATACACATTTTTGATAATGTATTGATGATGTGTTTGGGGTATTGTATATGTTTTGTTTATGTCATGTTTATATGTGTCGGTATTAATATTAATATTATGTTTGTATTGAAAGGACATCATCAGTGATAATGACACTCAATGACAGAAAAGATGTGAAACATCGTGGAGGAGTTTCAGATGGTCTACCAAGAAGGTCTTTAACATGACCATTATGCAACGACCACATGGAGGATCCAGCACATGGAGGCTTCACAGGTGATCACAGGCACACTGCACCACTTCACCCATGGTTAATGGAAAAAAGGGGGTTAGAAATCACCCTCAGCCTTATTCAGAAACTTGGACATTTTAACACACAGTGATATAGAACATTTTCTTTGTTGCTTATGTTGACAAGATAGAAGATGAAAAGTTAATGGCCTGGTAGGGAAATCTGCTAAGAGCCAAAAAAGGTGTAAATGTATTAATGTAATTACAAATCAAGCTAAAGGGTTTGATATTAACATTGTGTATTGTTTAAACAACACAGTTCTTATTGCAGCATAAAAGGGATACTTGCCTGATTTTAAACCAGCTCTGTATCATGGCAATGTGGGCATTGTGTGCGCAGATGAACAGTGTGTGGCTTCCTTCTGTGGTAAAAATCTCAACAGAGCATAGCAGTGGAGGTCTGCAGAAATCTGCCATCCAGCACATCTCAGCGGACCTCTGAGCCCTGTGTGCTGTGGCCATGTTAGGAACCCAAACACCGTCAACTGCCCACATTGACATGAAACAGAGCTAAATTTAAATCCCTAAAATATCTCTTCAATGAAATGTGGTAACAGAAAACATAAATGAAAATGTGTAAAAAAGGGAAGTATTATTTTCAGTATACATTTCAACAACATTCTTCTGTTAAAGTAAATAGATCTCACAGTAGATCTTGTACTAAATGCCTGCATTTGATATGTTATACTTCTATCTATCTATCACAGTTTTTGTTGCAGAGTTGTTATTTTGCCAGTGTGACTATATTTGATATTTTCTGGGGAATTACGACCTACCTTCATGGGGGTATGAGCATGGAAAGATATGCTGCCTTTCAAATGTGTAACTTCATTAACCTAGCACTTGGTTACTTAAAGGTACTGTAGTGGATCCTGAAAGCATGACAGTTTCATCAGTGTTGTTTCAAGAATTAGCATCTCTACATCAAAAAGCTTTTTGCCATTACGGAGGAATTATTAAATATTTTAGTTGCAAGGAAAATGTTCATTTTACCAAGTGCTTATCTGAAAAAAATATTAAATATTAGTGATGGCATAAAAAGTAATTGCATTTTCCTGTGTGTGCTCTTAGTCTCTCAATGTTTATTACTAATTCATTTTTTCTCCTCAACATTTCACAATATGATGTTTTATCATAATCATCTCCACTAGAGAATGACAGAAATGATGAGGATGAGCAGATCTCTTGTCTTTCGAAGTCTGCGTATTATATTAGCGTCTTTATGATTTAGTGTTGTATTCATTGTGACCTCAAGTGGCTGGCTGCCTTTTTCTTATTAGTGTATCCTTCCCATGATTTGTGATTTTCAGTAAATTTGTCACAGAGTTGCTTGAAATGTTCTTTTATCCTCATGGTGTAGTTTGTGGCAAAAACATGATTCACCTACAATGTGGTCTTCCAAGTACAGTTGTATTTAACCTTAAATCAAAAATCAAAAAATTATTTTTTATTTAATATCGGTAGCATCAGTGATGATCTAGGTATGTCATAGTAATGTAATGATGAATGTAGAATTTTTTTTATTTATTTTTTTTACACGATAAAACTCCACAAGGTACCTATAATTGGTAGACCATAGTAATCACCAATTGAAGCAGTGTATTTACAAGAGGTCTAACATAGACATATATTGCTTTATTGCCATCTCTTACCAGTTTCTTACTGACCAAGGTGTGGTGAATAGTAACATTTCTACTTAAGATACATTGTTTTATTTTATTTTAAGGAAGGATATCTGAAATATTTGCGCCCAAACAAAAGGTAAATAGCAAGCACTTTAATTGTGTGTGTGTGTGTGTGTGTGTGTGTGTGTGTGTGTGTATTTGAGCTCAGCCAGTTGGAGAAGATGGAATGGATGAGTGAGAGATGGCTAAGATGAGAAGCTGTCTGTTTGTGGTCAGAGGATGTGGTAGACTGCTTGTGTTGGGTGATACTTGATCTGATGTTAATGTGCTGCTGTGTGTGTGGGAGGGAGTGAGTTGAAAGAGGCAGAGGGGAAGATGGGCAGATTATCCCGTCTGCCTGATGAGATTGAATGCTGGGATTGATTGATCGCCTAATCATAGGAGGAAATGGGCCTGAAAATGAATGGGACTCTGCCCTTGGCTTGGTGTGGAGCTGGGTGGTTGGGTTGGAGGGGATGTTAGCTGCAGAAAGACATGGCCTTAATGTGCATGGGACCTGATTTCATTTGTGTCTGATATACAGTTATATGATCCTGGCTAAATGATCGAATAAAAAAGGATGAGGGGGAACAGGGAAGAGGATGTAAATCAAGCTTTATTGCTGGAATATTACTTTTTCATCTCATCTGAAATGGATGCTTTGAGAAAAGAGCAAGAATAAAAAATTCATCATGAATTTTGAACTGATGGAGCTGTGTGTAGTTGTAGATATCCGAGATCTAGTTGACTGACTTCAATGGCTAGTGATCGGGTTAATTTGGATTATGATAATAATATGTGTCATTATTTGGTTTGCAGTATTTTTTTTACCATGACCGGAAGATTTGTTTGATCAAATTGTTCACAGATGGATTAGAGGATTTAAAATGGTCTAACAGATGATATATGCTCTTCCTGTCACTTTGTCTGTGTCCTTACTGCCACGTATTTTCCCGAATTATGGCAAGTCCACTTAAAAAAGAACGCCTATGGTGTCACTCCTGGGGAGCCTAATATCCACTACACCATCTTGTGAGCACAAAAAGGGACTTCCACCAGTATATTAGAATGGGGAAATTAGCTCTGTCTTTGAAGGTCCTTGCTTTTTATGTCGGGTTCACAGTTCTGAGTGTGGATGCTGCCAAAACATATCGTCCTGTACAATGATTGAAGTGGTGGACTCGACCTGGCATCAAGGCAGAATCAAACTAATAGGTTTGCAGTGTTGAAGTTAGTTGTGCCAACTGCCACTTTGAGTTTGTCTCTACTTCCATGCCAGTGAAAGATGCTTTGAAAAGCTAATACCTATCAGACTTGGATCATTTATCACAATTTTCTGCCTCATTGTTGACAGAGCAGCAATAATTTATATGACACTAAATGTAACTTAATCTAAACCCAATACCATGGACATTTCCTGCAGGTAAGACAGTCCTGCACAGGAATCAGCGCCAGAGCATTATCACTGTTTGAAAGATAGTACCTAATTACAGGCAGCATGACTTAAAAATACAGCTCTTAAGATCAGTATAGCTATACTTGTTTTCATTTTGTAATGCCTAATTACTTTGTGTATCTTCTATTTATTTATTTATGTATTTCTCGCTGTCAATTCCACATTGTTTTTTAAGCTAATAAAAATGTAATTTGTTTACAGTAATGAACAGTTGTCCCTTTCTCCCTGTCCACTGTGTACATCTCTCTAACAGTGTAGAGAGTTGCTGCATGTCATTGTTCTTTGTAGGGATGAATTAAGTTGAATTGTAAAAAATATATTCCCATGATATACCCATGGCATATACACTTTTTTCAATTTCTAACACACTAAAATGACATGCATAGCACAAATATCTTAAATGACACAGAGAGCAAAACCTCTGCTCAAGTCTCCAAAACACATTTTGCGATTCAAAATGGCACTTTTATATGCACTGAACATGGTTCTCGGCATAAGACACGACAATCTGACATAAAGTCAAGTTTGCCATTTCAAAACACTGCCATTCATAATATTAATATATCTGCTATGCATATGTTGCACTGATTTTCTCTGTGAAAAATATAAATGTTTCAGCAGCATGTGTGTGTATTTGTAAATTTCTTTGTGCGTGTGCATAATCTGAAGAATACTCAACAATTTGAACTATTTTAGTATTATGGCAAAGCATACTAAAGGTGAGAGTGCTTTTCATTATGCCAAACAGTGTGTAGTTGGTTTGAAAAAAAAATCTGGTAATATGAATGAAGTGTGTGCAAAAGTTTGATTTTGATAATGCTATATGTAGTTTTGGTTGCAGTGCTTCGTTTTGCAGGATATGAGATATTTTGCAGTTTGGATGTGTGGTCTTGTGAATTGTTTTAAGTATTTTGATAAAACCAGCCTAGTTCGCAAAATTGTGTTTTTTCAATTGGGGAAAAAAAAACTAGAAATGCTGAAGAGTTTCATGCCTGATGCTCAGCAGCAGAGGCAAGCCTGATTGATAATCCGGACCGCTGAATTCTGTCTGTGTGCTCCATACTGCAATTTAGAGTAATTTCTTTTGTGCCACTTTGGAGCACTGGAAAGTACTGAAAACACAAGTTGATTTGTCTCCTTTAAGCTTTGTTTCGGTCTACACCAACTCCTGAGAAAAATATCTGGCTTTTTTTTTTAAATATAAAAATATTAATGAGCACAATGGGTGTAAGAGACACCGATCACTGTGCCAATGTAACCCTGAAATGAAAAGATTATTTTAAAGAAATTGTCTATGTGGTGTGTGTGTGTGTGTGTAATGCCTCATTTTATTATATCTTACCTAGGAGTCATTAATCAAACGTTATGTTTGTTGTGACCCCCCTCTCTGTCTCCCTCTAGTGTGCAGGCTACATTTGTTGGTGATGAGTAGCGGGTAGTTGAGATCCAGAGAATGAAGCCTGAGAGTTGGGTGAGAAGGAATGAGCAGCCCATGCAAAGAAGTGGAGGCACTGTGGGCTAAATGATCAATAGCATTGATCAGCTAGTCAGTCCTGGAGTCTATATTCTTCTCTGTTTACACTCTCCCATTGCCACTGTGTTAAACTGAGCGTGCTCTAAACAGACACCTCAGGGACCCTCTAAAAGCCGGCCTCACACCCGTCATTGATTGACATGTCGATTATCTTGGAAGCTGTTGACAGCACAGTTGTTAGCCATCTTAAACATTAATGATGATGGGGAGCATTTGCCTTGAGTTAGACCTTCTGACTAAGAGAAAGAGACATTTGTTTTTAAAGCATAGTACCACTATGAATGGAGTGAAAAAATAAAAAAAATCAGCCAAAGAGCTGTCTGTGACGCACCAGTATAACTGCTTTATTATAGCTGAAGACCAGGGCCATCACTTGTTGACTTGCCTGAATTTTCTTTGATAACCAATATGTTTTAGGAGCACAACTGAAATATTTGAAATATAGACTGTGTCTATGTTATTAAAAATCACGAAGTCAGAGGGATTTCATCTTCCTTTAAAGTTAATAAGGCTGACCTTTTCATTATGAAATTCAAACCTCATCACTCCGCTCATTCATTACATCTTTGCTCGAATGAAAATTAACACATGGGCGGGCGGGGGCGGGCGCGCACACGCACACACACACACACACACACACGGACACACACACACACACACATACACACACACACACACACACACAAACACAAACACACATGCACACACAAGTTGACACACTATACAATTCATTTGAGATTACACATTTTTATGTATAAACAATGCTATTCATGTTTCAAATGTGTTTGTGTCGTCAGCATTATCACTTGAACGATTTGTCAGACATGGATTTCCAGCGCTCCCTTTGCCAAGTGTCATCAACACCAGGTCATGTGTGTGTCTGTGTGTCTGTGTATAGATAACTACACTAAGTGTGCAGATTCTAACACATGCCCCGAGCTCCCAATACCAACCTCAGACCTATTCCTTCTTTTATGCATCATTTACTGTCTGTAACTAGGTTGTGTAAAGCAGTTAGATCATTTCTACAAGTTCCTTGAGCTTACCTAAATATGTGCTCAACTTAGACAAACTCTACACTTTAATAGACACACGGGCTGACATTGGCCTGGCCATAGAGACCTGTGCCTCTGAAAGTGCTTGCTCCACAGTTATTGTATAATCAACCTTCTGCATGGTACTCTCCAAGCAGAGAAAGTGGCAATGTTAACCTGACATGAAGTCTTTGTCTGGGTTTCCTGTTTTTTTTTGGAGTTGTCACTCTTTTTTCCTTAAGCTGCATCTCGCTGCTGCCAGCTTCCACTGGCCTCTTTTGGGTGGTCAACGCATTAAAAATTGTGCTGCCTCTTTACAAGATTGTCTTTAATCTTTTGCCTCTTCCATGTCACCTCGAAACGTGTGGATGCTGATATGATAATGATGTGGACCTGTCCAGGGTATTAGAGTTAAGCTGGCTGATTAGGCTGCACATCGATTAGTCTATCACTCAGCACTGGCCAGGTTTTGGCATTCGAAGGGGAGGTGGATCGGGTGGTGGGGTGAGGGAGGACTGACAGCCATTCTGAAGGAATGACCTCACTTAAAGTGAATCACAAATGTACACACAACAAAACATCTTAACACTTACAGTCGGTTCACAAATACTGTTTGTCTTAGGCCATTTCAGGGTTTTCCCTGGCTTTTCTGAGCGCTTAGCCGCAAATGACATTCTGCATTAATTTGCATATTGGTGACAGCAACGTAAAGTAAACTAAGTGGTTATTGATTCATCTTTACTAAAACAAAAGGAGCGGCTTGCAGATAATAACTGGTCCACCTTAAGTCAATGAGTCAGTGGACAACTGGAACTTGGCTCGAGTTTTGAGAAGTTGTAGCATGTACTTACCAACAAATAAACTGTTCACACACTGCACTGCTTTATTCACAGCTACAGTATAATGCCACTGCTAGCTTCATACTCACAGCTAGGGTTGTCAAAAATATCGATACTCAAATAAGTATCAATACTAAAAATGAGTAATCGGATATGATACTAAGTTGCAAAAGTATCGACACCAACAGTGACGTCATCGCCTACTCCAGTTTACAAGCAACTTGACCCAGCAGCGCTGAAAGCACACAGACAACCGCAGCTCGTCTCTCTAACAGTTGAACACACGACGGGACACGCTACTCCTCCCAAACGACACTGAGCTGGATAAAAAATGGCAAGGTCTGCTGCTGGAGGGCCTTCACAGCCGGTTTTATCAGAAAAGGAAAAAGCAAAAGTGCCATTTGGAAGTATTTTCCATATGAGGCTTACGACCAGGAAACTTTTAAGGACACCGATATGAAAACAATGCTAGAAAGTGGTGGCGATGAAGTCGAGTTGCACTTCAAACTTGGCCAAACACAATAAAGACCGACACTGTGGTCTTTATGGGGAATTTCGAGAGGTGTGTAAAGCTCCCGTTGCAACAACACTGAGGCATTAAACAGTTCACGTTACGTCTGTTACGTTTTAAGCTAACGTTAGCGGCTAGCAGCTATTGCTAATAACAACGCGACTGTTAATGGCGGATCTAAGCAGCCAACAGTCCCGTCCGTCTAACGTTTAGAGACGTCAATTTAACAGATAGACACAAGTACATGTATCTGAAAAGTGTTATTTTTCTGTTCAAGTCCCAGACTGGCAGTGGCAGTGAGGCCACTTAAATGGTCACACCTTTTGTACACTTTTCAGCAAGTTCATTTTAAAAACTTTTTTTTATCTGACATGTCTAAATATTTAGTGGTCTTACAATACCTCAGTTAATTTGATAATATTGTTGCTGGTTTTTATTTGTATTTAATATTTTTGCACTACCTCAGACAACTTAATATTGTTGTCGTTGTTGCTGGTTGGTGTTGTTTTTATTGTAACCCTGTTAAGTATCCTTACTCATAAAATAAGTCATAATTCATGGTTTATATGAGTTCATGTTTGGTTAAAACTTTAATTAGAAGTCTATCAAAAATGCCACGGTTAAAATAGCCTGATAAAAGAGTAAGGTGTAATAAATAAGATAAAAAGACACAAATGTAAATTGTCAAATATTTCATTTTATTTTGAAGAAACTCATGAGGAGAGAAGAAGTACTGATTGAGAATAAGTGTGATCCTGGCATTTTGTTGGTTAAGGTGTGATTGACAGGTGTAGACAGGAAGTGTGAGAGGGTGTGTTTTGGGAGAGCTTGAGAGAGAGAACAGCGACGTGACTAAGCGCAACGGAGACGCATGTCCGCGAGTATGATATTCTACAAAGAAAATAGTTAAGTGTGTAGTTTTCAATGTTTAAGAGACTGTCTGCTCGACACTCGGAACCCGGATATTGGAGCTATTGCTGTTCGGTGTACAGCTTGAGAAGTTTCAACTCGGAACTCCTGTCGAAGCTGCACTGTTTTAGCTTAGCCCAGCTACTGAGCTAACTTTGAGCGTGTTGTTAGCATTCGTTAGCTAAGCGAATGAACTTAGCCGTGAGGAGCTAAACCATCTTCTGATAGGCTGTGCCTTGTGGTCTCAACGCGGGAGCAAGATGAGTCGGCTCTGCCGCTGCTAGAGTGTGTGACTCGTCGTCGTTGGATATCGTCCCGAGCTGCTAGGCTCCATCGCCTGCGCGTCTGTCTTCATCTACCTTCATTGTCACCTTACAGACTTCGGACGCTGGATTTCATCGCACTCAAACGTCACCATATCAGGCCTGCAACGGGGTTATTTTATTTTGCCGGCTGTGTGTGTGAGTTTATTACTGAAAGTAACTAAAATCTAACTATGTAGGGTTGAATTCAGTTGGAGTAAATTGAATGGTATTTTAAGTCTTAAAGAGTAATTTTGAAACTTAAAGGATTAGGATAGACATATATCTTGGGGAACTTAAAGGTGTTCTATTTAACTGAAAAGGTCCAATTTGGTGTTTTGCTAAATTTGATTTATTTTATAACAAATAATTTACTTTAAAAATATTTCAGTTAAAGTGTATTTGTGCTTGTTTGAATACATTTAAAACCTGAAGTAAATCATTGATTTGTCATTTTTTTAAAAAGAGTCTTGTGATATTTCATTTGCCAAAGTTGAAAAGGTGATGTCATCTAGGTGAATCAGTTGAGGTCGTATTAAACTAAATCCAAATTACTTAAGAAAATAGGGTTAACATACAGTAAATGAACCCAGAAGCCTCCCCTTAGTAAAAGGTCTATTGAGGGGAGTGCTACATTATTTTATAAAAAAAAAAGTTTGGCCTCTTAATCTTTGGTCATTGTATAAGCGTCTAACAAAACCAATGAAACCACAGACTGTATAAAATAGAATAAAACAAGTGGCAATATTTGTGAAACTTTTCAGAGATGAATAAATGGTGCTAATACTGTAACCAAAGGCTCATGGCTGCGGCTAATTCAAATTCATGTTTCTGGAAAACCTTGAATCACAGTCCTCAATGTCATCTCAAAGAGCTTTACACAGGCCCACAAGTTTGCAAATAAAACAAGATAGTAATCCTCATAGAAATACCACTACATAACAGCATCAGGATGAAGTGAATGACTAATATTCATACAGGTTACTGTGTGGAGACCGTGCTTGTATGTTGGGAGGGGCTCAGGACAGTGAAGAAAGAGGGAGAGCAGAAATGGTCTCTTTTTTTAATTCTGCCATTTTCTTTTGCCTCCCCCAGGTTAAAGGGCAAAGAATAAAGGTAGCAGTGATGAGGACTGCGGTGTAAGGGAAGTTGGCATTATAAGGTGAGGACAAAACATGGAGGGAAAATAAAGTAAACTATAAATAATTAAAGGCATACTGAAAGATTAAAAAAGGAAACTTAATGAATGTAATCTTTGTAAAACATGTAGTTACGTTAGGCTAGGTGGCAAGGGTCTTTTTTGACAAGGGCCTGGAGGATGTCAGCGACAGATTGATGGCACCATTAGATAGGGCTCTATAGCTTTTGTGATAACAGAATCATGGATGGAATCACGAAATTTAGGATTTAAAAAGGCTACAACGCAGATTATGTGGGGCCCCACAATAAGTCTGCTAAAAGCTGGCTGGAAAGTTTTCAACAATTCGCCCCACTGTAACTGTAATTTGAGAAACATCTAAAAAAAAATATCTCAGATGTTTAGTCCCGGTGAAGGGTTGTAATACACTTGGGGAAACCCTTTAAGTTGTTTGTCCCAAAAGTCTGATGTGGATGGGAGGTTGGCTGACCTGTAACATGTACATGTAACCTACATGTAACGCATGAATGTGAAAAAGGGTGGTGGAAGAATGGAAAGACACAGGGGTGTAATGGAAAAAGGATGAGAGCGTAAGCTAAATCTTTGTAAAGTGATGGGTGTATCAGAAGAGACAGAACAGCCAAGAAAAGGTTAAGACAATTGTCTTGCTTGAACACTGAGGTTTTTAATCCCAGAACAAAGTCATTAACGTTCACAGCTTCAGAGGAGGCCAATTAAAAGCAAATTGCTGGCGCAGGTATGGAGAAAGGCATCATTTGCTGCAGGAACCCTTGCCTTTTATCATACCAGTGGGACCCCTCCCATATAAACCTAGGGAATCGGAAGGCCTGTCAACAAGGTGTCCTCTGGGACTTAAAAAGTATTAAAGGAATCAATGAGGAATCAATTTAGCAAAAATGAAGGCTCTCTTAAATGCTACTTTCTGAGGTATTACATTTTGTAGTCTGTTTTCAATATGTTTATTTGAACAAATAGGGTGTATCCTGAAATTTGCGCAAATTTAATCTAGTATTGCATCACTAGTGAAATTCTCAGCCTATACCATGTCAATATTTAAAATGCCATTTTTTGTTGTTTTTGTTGTTATTTAGAGCAATTAGCCGATGAAAATTGTTTTTTCAAATTTTAGAATGTTAATATACTACAATACAAAACTGTATATTGAAAAAGCACATATTATTGTCCATGGGATTTAATCAGCAGTCATCTTCCGTTATTATCTATTAACATCCCATTCATCTTGTAAATACACTGTACGTTTCCTTACAGACACACCTACTACACTCTATAGAAATCCTCAATTATCCCTCACAAAGCTCCATTTTACTCCAATTAGCGGCTTCATCTATCTGTGTGGTGATTTAATGCAGGGATTTAGTGAGGGGCAAGAGCTTGGTCTAGACTTCCTTGTTTACTGAAATAATTGATATTATCAGATTCTTGGTGATTAATGGGATTACTAACGAATACCAGGGCTCAGCAGCTTTTCCTGGATGCAAAGCTCAAGAATCATATTACCTATTTCCCTGGAGTCAACTAATTACTGTGTTACGTTAGGCTTGAATAAAGATCTAAGAGAGATGGGAAAATACAAGAAGTGTTAATCTACCAGCAGAGTAAAATTTCACTCTTGTGGTTCCTTAAAGTTTCCATTACCAGTGGTATACAAACAATGGTCATCTTGAGAATTTGCACTCCAATTACTGTACCAGTGCCTTATGTCAAGCCAAAAAGTGATCTGTGTAGACTTGGAGAAGCTTGGGTAATTACATTTTTAACATGCAGTTGGTTGTTTCTAACTGAGGAATGATTGACATTGGTGACTTCAAATTGAAAAGCCAAAAAGGAAAGAGTGACAAGATGGACAAAAATATGCCAGACTAATAAACGTTTGGAACAGTGACATTATGCCAATACTAAATGGCATATAAGCAAAAAATTCTTAAGCTAAATAAATGACTGTTGTTTTAATGATGTTGCTTTAACATAATTTTTGAATAAATATGGCACACAAAACAGGACATTTTCTTCCCCATTCATTTTATTCACAACCTGCACACAGTGCTTGTTCAGAAAATGGTTACTGAACACATACCAACACACAATTGATTTCTCCTTTGTTTCATTTGTGCAGCCTTGAGTTGAAAATCTGATAGTAGATCTATTTTTAGCTTCAGTACTTTTGAATGCTATCAAACGTGGATATCGTATCATTTTGAAAAATGTTGTATTGAAAATTATTGAAATACCAATACTTTTGACAATGTTAGGACACAGAGCAACCAAACGTCAACCTCCGGTGCTGAGAAATGAAGCCAGTTCCTCTACTGACCATGTGAGGCTGGCTCCAAAAGTCCCATGGGCCCCATGGTAAAATGCCTAACCAGTGTTTGTCTTTACATGATGCCTTGCACAAATGGGATGGTAGTAGGGATTGGCACAATTCCAAGATCGAGGGATGCACAAATTCCTTGAGGGCCAATCAAGTACTCGTTTTTTCCAAATCTATTTTTAACGCATATTCCTGCAGAAATAATGATTCACAGCAGTACAGCCTACCAAACATCTAATGCTTATTCTCAATCTATATATATATATGTATATATATATTCACACTTAAAAAACAAGGCAAAAAGGTGCAATCTGTCCACTGCAAACTAGAACTGTTATACCACAACAGCACAACATTGATGATTCAGTGTCTGAGCCGAAAGCAGCCCGTTGTTAACGGCACTTCACACAGCGCCACTTTTCGGGTTTAAGGAGACCGGTTGCCGTAGTGATAGACAAACAGGAAGAGAATGTGTAACATTAATGCCTCTATGTTTAGTAGGGCTGCCTGGTCGACCAAGGATTTTCTTGGTCGACCAGTGGTCGTCATTTAGAGCGATTAGTAGACTAATTGACGCATTTATATAACCCCCCCCCCCCCCCCCCATGAAGTATAGCCTCAGAGACTGAATAACATAATTCAACATAATTATTATATAATGACACACAGGCCACCACGGGCAGGAAGCTAGGCTAACGTTACTTACATGTTTAAGGTGGTAGGTCATGTTCATCGTGGACGAGTAATAGACCCATATTTTATATATTTTAGATGACTTTCCAGACAAGATTGGCTTTTAATTGTTAACTGTCTGACCGCGATGTACAGTCAAGGGACCTGCCGTGTTAAAAAAAACACTGACAGTGAGTGAGTGTCACCGGAGCCCTAATTCTTAGTTTTTACGTTACGGTAAACAGGAAGAGAGCAAGTCCTATCTCTAATTCATTTTCTAAATAAATTAATTTGTCTTTGAAACCTGTTTGAGTAAACACGTGCGTCACGTAGGATTTTATGCACTACTTTGAATTTTTAAATAGTGAAGTTATGGTAATGGTAGTTGATGGTAAACTGTGAGTGTATTGCATTCAACACACACATAACTCTCTCTCTCCCCCCCCCACACACGTGCACACTCAAACACAAACACACACACACACACACACACACACACACGCACCCACCCTTGTAAGGTTATCACATAAAATAGGCCTAACCCAGACATAATATCTATTGTTTGCAAAATAGAGCAAATTATAATACATTTTTACACAAAATTATAATATTTTTTTATCCGATTAATCGATGGAATAATCTGTAGAATACTTGATTACAAAAAGATTCCATAGCTGCAGCCCTAGATGACACACAGACTCTCAAAGTAAAAACAACTTGAACATACTTTCTGTGGAGCAGGTTATATGAGTTGAATGAATAGATAAAACCTGTGTGTAAATTGCATCAGGTTCAGTGTACCGCCATGGGAGATGCAGTATGTGGGTGAATGAGATAAGCCAGCCGTCTTCCTCAATTTGCAGAACCTCCTGACGATTAATTATGAAACATGCTGATTTGTACGGATTCACATATCATAAAAAGGGCTTTTTAGGTGCTGTTACAGACCTTTTACCTGTCTGCTTGGCGCACACTAGCACAGGAGTTTGTGAAAGGCACAGTGGGAGTACTCTTTGCTCTTGTGGAGAGCTTTTTAGTTACTGGTGGAAACTGGTGTTTGGTGTGTAGAGTGCAGTATATGTGGGGCCGTGTGATCTGTTAAAAGTTTTACCACAGCCAGGGTGGCACTCCAGTGCCCAGCTTGTTAAATTGCACAGAACGTGGTGGATTTTTTTTCTTTGTGATGGACTGTTGGCGAATCTTAACATTCAATATTAGCTTAGGTCTCGCTGACACCTGTCTGGTCTTTTTTGTCATAATGTCAAAATATATGAGCTTTTCACAACTGTATTGCCAAGGAGTAAAGGCTGAAATTACTAAATAATTTATCTAAGGACTTAGAATGTTTTTACTGTATTTTCAGAATACAACAGGTACCACTGTGTCCACATCATATCAGCCTTTGGAGGGGCTGAACCATCATCTACTGCCTGCCTGCCTGTCTGCCATTATTTGCAATGCTGATTGATAGCTCTTTCTCTAACCCCCTCTTCCCCACACTGCAACTGTGGTTTGCTGCCTCTTTATTTCTGTCCCCTTTTGGTTCCTTTTCCTCTTTTGCTCAGCTTCTATCGCTTTCTTTGTGTCTCTCTGTAGACTGTGAGCTGATATCATCCTTTGAAAAGGTAATGATCCCACTGTGTTGAGATTATGTATGTGTGCTGCACAGTGTAATGGCCTGGCATTTTATTGCCTGCCGCATACTAATCCCACAACTGAAGGAATGAGATGACACCTGCAGGGAGCTGTGTGCGAGCTGCAGCCTCACATGAAAGAATGGCCATTAAAAATGATCAAAGAAATTACTGCACTCGGCTGCACAACACTGCTCTCACGCCTGGCTAGGTGTACATCCCTCTGCCCCAACACGCACATGAACAGGCATGCACACCCATACACATACATGTACACACATGGACTCGTGCTAATTAGTATCTCCTTCTGATGGATATTTTCCAAGCGATCCTCTGTGGAAATGTCCTGCGCATAGTTGCCTTAGGCTTTCTGCAGATGATGCACCCACGCTTGCAGATAGGAAATGGAGGACATGCGTGAGCTCAAAATGATGTCTGTTCTCCATACCCCTCCCACAAATTATTCATGGTCATATTACCACAAGTGTTTTCCTACTGAATTTTTATCAGACCTTTTCTTCAGGGGTCTTTGTTATATTAGGAAATGATTTAAAAGTTTATTCATTGCATTTCATTTAACATGTTTGCTGTGTTAATGAAAAAAGGAGTTTGCCCTTTAGGAATGCAATCACAGGAAGAATTTGGAATCTCGCACAGTCTGTTTGAAAATACTTGTCAACAATTAGCACAGCTGTGAACCTTTACTGCAGAATCATGATTGAGTAATTTTCCTCTTATCAGGCTTTGTGATATCAACTGTTACATTGCAACACTACATTCAGCTTTGCTGAACTGTCTGGGTCGCTGTTCATGTGCCCCCTATCCCTGTTTGTGTACGTTCTTTCTCCCGATTGTGCATCTGTCTGGCTTTGACCTCTTCACCAGGTGCAGCACCTTGACTGGATGTCCTTTCTGGGAGGTGACACAGTGTGAGCCAGACAGCTGTTCTTATCAGTGGGCTCTCGTAGCTGGCTAGCAGATGACATTTTTCTGTATTCAGTACACTGACCTTGATAACAAATTCAAAAAATGGAGCTGAGACACACTGATAAATGCAATTTATTTCCCATAGAGCCTGAAATAACAACTCTTTTACTTTGTTAAATGTCTGGTCTGAAATGGCATCCACTAGCCTACTTAATGTGCTATCAGAATCAACACTTGCAGAAATTATAGTACATGTTTTATTATGACAAAGGGGGTATATGAATTGAGAAATAGCCCCTGGAAACATGCAAAAAGACCCAAATTCTCATTGTAAGTGTAAATAGTTATTGTAGTTTATGTTATTTCTTTCCTGTATTTAACATAGGTTTCCTAATGCTGTGAATGTGGTTATCACAGGGATCCATTTTACTAAGAGATTCCTTTTTTCACTTCTCCTCCTGCTTCCCCTTAGCCCCTCCCTTTTTCTGCCTCAGCGGTCCATTTTAGAACCATGCGGCTGCATGGTTTGGTGGGTAATTTCACTGCCTTTTCATGTGTCGGAGGGTGAGGAATCCTCCTCCATTAGGTAGTGTCATCTTGTGATGTATGATGTATGCACAGAAAGGCAATCTGATGTTTATTCATGACTTTCAAGGCAATGCCTCAGCTAAGCCCTCTGATTTCCTTTTAAGGAACAA
Source organism: Echiichthys vipera (assembly GCF_963691815.1). Classification (NCBI taxonomy): domain Eukaryota; kingdom Metazoa; phylum Chordata; class Actinopteri; order Perciformes; family Trachinidae; genus Echiichthys; species Echiichthys vipera. The sequence continues at coordinate 23,851,828 of NC_139826.1, forward strand.
AACTACGTGAGATTGAGACTTCAGTTTAAAGGCACACAGACCATCCTGCAGCACTTCTTCTATGTTTCTCTTCTCCTCTCTCTCACACACATAAACTCTCTCATCTCCCACCCACAGCTCTTTTTTTATCTCTTTTAAATTTTCCCTCGGTATTTTTTCTGTCAGATTTAATTTATTTGACCCTTAGAAAAAAGATCACATGCAGTTATTTCCTTCTGATTTTGCCTGGTCGTCTCCCTATCTTGCCTCTGTGCTTAACTAAGGACTTTGATGAAAAAATGAATTTAGATCGTTTTATAGTAGGCTGGCACGTTAATGAGACACCACCACTGTGAGACTAAAAGACCCTCTGGTCACACAAACGCAGACAGACAGACAGGCAGGCAGACTATCCATAAATATATTTTGTATGTAAAACAGCTACTGCCATATTGACTTCTGCCTACAGTACTTATGTCTACCACACATGTTCAGTTTATGTGCGCTATTGGCTATGCAAACAACCAGTTGTTGGAGGAAATCTGCTGTAATCAGTAGTCATCACAACTGCAAATCAACAGCTTATTTGTAATTTCGACTGTGTGACAGTGTGCTATAAAATAACCATAATTCAAAAATCTTTTCCCTATTTGTCTTGTAAATTACTTTTTAATGGTAATAAAGTCACATCTATCCATCATACTAGCACAACTCCATGCAGGCCTTTGATGGGACTCCACCTATGAGCAAATGGTATCTATTAATATTCTCAATGACCAACGTTCCAACAGCACATGCATCATAATGTAAGAGGGACCTGCTGCTGGAGTAGCCTTTAACTTGTTCATTTATGATAGCCAGTCATGCAGTATAGGTGTGTTTGTGTTTGCATGTTGTTAGGCTGAATTTACCGTCAAGGCTTAAGACTGTAGTGCCATCTGTCAAGTGTATTATGGCTGCTGACTGCTTGTTTTTATTCATTTGATGTCTGGATGCCAGGTATCAGGACACCACACGCAGAGATGGAGGGTGTGCAATATGTAAACCAGGAAAACTCTCGTACTTAAAAATACTTACTAGACTTAGCATGAGCCATGGACTGGTCTCTCTACCATCATCCCATAGCAAAAGTGCGTTATATTTTGGTGGAATCATTGGGGAGCATAAGTGTGGCAAATGACTGAATTGTGTATTTAATATTTGTAATACTGTGCTTATAACGATATGCTCTTCCCTTGAGTGGGGCATATCCTAACCTTATATGATAAATAATGCAAATGTAGTAACCTCTGAAAATGCCAGAGAAAATGAGGTAGAAGGGAGGGAGAGGACAAGGGAGCGAAGGAGTAGAGAGGCAGCAGCAGCTAGCATAACTAACTGATTGTTGTGCTGTCAAATTGATTTGCATGAAAAAGACCTGCCTAATTGCAACACTTAGCTGCAACATACTGATAATACAGAGCAGGATTACAAAAGGACATGGAGGAGCTTTTATTAAGAAGGATTTCCTGGATGTGTGACAGATGCACCACCACCTTCTGTTTCTGTGAGGCCTTTCATAGCAGTGTGTCTCTCACCTTGTCCAGCGTGGCATGACGTATCCATCACGGAAATGTAAGTTTTAGTCAAGAAAAGAATAGTCTGGCTGATGCATCAGATGTCAGGCTTTCCCCTCAGTGCTGCCCAAGGCGATTTTAGATGCATATTTTTAAATGTCTGTTGCGGGGAACAGTCTCATATAAATCGTCGCCAAGACCAATGCTCATGCTCGTACATGTGCAATCGTGCCATGCTGTAGCCCACCTCTCTCAACCTGGCCACGGCTGGGATGCGTAACGTGCTTAGGCATGGTACAGTTCCACTCACACTGGGCAAATGGACTAGACTTTAGCCGCGAATCATGCTTGGGCATCTTACGAATGCTAAGTGTAAGTAGACTAGACACATACTAGTAGATGTAGTTATATACTTTATATATATATATATATATATATATATATATATATATATATATATATATATATATATACTGTTTATATTTTTACTGTTTTATATTTCTGTTTTTACAAATATATGTTATCTGTATAATACTGTTGTTAAATATGTTTGTATAGCTAGAGTTTGAAACGAAAACAATGTCCCCCTGGGAATATTAAAGTATTTCTGATTCTGACCCTAAGAAAAGAACAAAAGATGTCAGCTCTGCTATCACATTGCCCTTTTTCGAGACAGTATCAGAAGCTTACTAGTTTTGAAAAGATAAGGATGTGGTAAAGCACAATGTTTTGGGTGGTGGATTAGCACAGGGCTTCCTGATGCTGCCAAAGGCAGTACTTCCCTTTATTTCCTTTCTTTAATAATAAATGATGGATGTTTCAAATTACGAAACAGTGCTGGGAAAATCCAATTTAGTTCTTGGCCTTGTAGGAAGGGTATAAAGAAGAGTTCTGTATCAAAGGCACCTGTTTTGCTTTAATATTTACAGTGGGGCCACTATTGAATGATGTTATGTGCCATGTGATAATGGGTCTTATGTGGTTTTAACAAATCATTTAGTGTGTGTGTGTGTGTGTGTGTTTTGCATATCTTTCGAACCGTTCTTCTGATCTATCTCACTTCTGCTTTCAACCTTATGAAAAATCAGTAGCAAAACGTATTTTTTCAAACTCAACAATTCCTTGTCCAAATATGACAACATTTTACACAATTGTCCAATTTTGTAAAATGATGAAGTGATGACCTCTTATATTCAAAAGGTCAATATTACTAAATACTGAATTGGAGACACTAATCTTGAAACTGTGGTGATTAACTAGATCTTCTGTGCTGCCGGGTTAAAGTTGTGTGTGTAAAGCATCCACGTTTTGACAAAAATATACCTAATACCTTTCAGTAAGTCTTCACTACATACAGTATATTATGTAAGTCTGGACAGTTTGAATGTAAACTGTAACTTGACTGGTTTGCCCCGTTAACAGCACAAGCTTACCTTAAATTGCTCATTTCAACTTGATAAATGCCAGCTGTTGACGAGTAGGTATTTTTGAGAATATTATCATACATTGTATTGATATTATCTATTAATTCATCTTACGTGATTAAAAAAATATTTTTTATTTTGGTCACTAAAAAACCTTTTGGGGGCGAGGGCTTTCAAGTGATGTAATGCTGTATGCTGTTTAGTCATAATCAAGGTTTGCAGCTCTTGAGGTCAACACTGATGTAACACTATCAAATAGACATAATGTATACTGCATTTAAATGGACCATTCAAGCATAACAAATGATGTTTACTGTTCTGGTACTTTATGTCGGGATAACACTGTTGTAAGCTGGCTGGCAACATGAACGGATGTTTCCCCTTACCTTTTGAATTCCCTTTTGTATGAGTATTGGTTTATTTACTCATTGATTTATTGATTTGGTTTTACATTTCAGCATCAAGTTTAGGAACAAGTGAGTACATCGACATATATTGCAACTTACATACCACATAAGGGGAATGTTTAAGTGGTTTTGTAAACATTGTAAATAAGATACAAATGAAAGACAACTGTAAATTCTGTCGCTCTTTTAAATATTTTTTGAAACGTCATGGGATGTTTAGGAAGGCACTGATAAACTACATTTTGTTGTTTACAAAAGTCGACAATCGATTTACTTTCAACATTTAGCTAGAATACTACTTACTACACAATTCATTTTTGTACGATACCTTTCACTTTCAGGTTTTTTTTGTAGCAATTATTTGTGTGCAGCCACCTACAAAGGGCTTCATGACTAGCAGATATGTGGAGTAACTGAACAAACTAAATAATTATTATTAAGTTGTTGTTAATAATAATAATAATTAATTATTCATTCATTTATTAATTAATATTTATATTTTATTTCGATGGTTTAAGTATATATTTGAGTGTTACAGTTATTCTTTACATTCTGCTTTCTATTCTATATATTCTATCTAACACATAAGCTCATTTAAAGTCACTCCAGGTAGAGACGTTTTTTTCCCCCAAGTAGAAGACAGATTTATTTATTTCAAGAGTGTTTAGATGTATCTTTTTACTCTTTCTTATCTTGGCTCCTTGTCTCTGTCTTCTGGATGTTTGTATTGTTAATTCCATTCTCCCCTCACTACAACTTCAATTACAGTAGATCCTGGTTCATATGTCACTGTGGTGTCCCAGTCTACATCACTTGTATGTGTCACCATTTGTATTGCTCTTATCTACTGCCCTAGATACAGAGTTTCTTTTCTTCATCAAGCTCAAGTGCACCCTTTCAACTGTCTTGGCCACACAACCACTATTTTCTGTAATCAGAGAGTGGGCAAATCATTGCCCCAATAAGATCTCCATATCTCACTTTTGTGCCAGAATATATATATATATATATATATATATATATATATATTTATATAGAGGTAATAAAGTCTCGATGTACTTAATTACCTCTCTAAATCCCTGTTCGTCAACAACATTTATCGGCAGCATGTCTGTAGTAACCATGTTTCATATCCGCCTGGTAATGCCCTCTGCTTTCGTGGAGTCACATACCCTTCATCCCAACCCTGTGGTGATGGTAGGCTGAGAACCACTTTCTGCTTGTAGCAAGGATGAACGTGACATATTTAGGTGGTAATTCAACAAAGTTGTGGAGTTGTTGTACTTTAAAATACTTCCACATATTGTGCATTTGGCGTCTTTGTCATCATCAGCCAACTTAAAGTGGCTCCATACTGCACTCCGTTTTGCTCTCTTCATCCTGTCAGTATACCTCTTCCCGTTTGTTTTGTTGTTGTCGTCAGAGCCCTGCTTCGCTCGTGTTCCCGCATGTGCGTCAAGTACGTCTGGCGTCAAGCGCGCCTTCACATGGACTGGTGGGGAATTACGAGTTCAAAACGCAATTAATTGCAATTAATTTATTTAAATCTAGTAATTTCTTATTGACAATTAATCGATAATCAATTAATTGTTTGCATCCCTAATCGTATTGTGAGATTAGTGTATCGCTACAGCCCTAACAAACACGTAGCCTTACATGTGAGCCCCGCAGCTTTCATTAAGCTTTCATTAACATCAGGGAACAAGTTATAATCACAGTGTCGCACCTGACGGACCCAAAGAATTCGTATGTGACACGCTGTCTGTCAGCAGCTCCCGAGCCAAGTGACAGCAGAAATCTAGTTAACCAAAATAGTTTTCATGTTGACTCTATGGGAAGAAGAAGTGTCTAACTGATTCAATGACTTCGTTTCTCTGCCCAGTGCAGCGAGTGAGGCAGCCGGCAGCAGGGGATACAGACTGAGCCGATCAGTCAGTGTAGATACGGTTCATATGTTTAAAACACATATACATCGGGAGAAAACGCGGATGTGAGTCGATCAACTTGATAAAATGGAAAAATATCTGTTCTGTGAGACGAGCGAGTGACGCGCCACACCGCTTCCCATCTCGCTCTCTGTGGAGCAGTGCCTGTATGTTTTTAGGCGGGGGGCGGGATCTCTTTTAGATGCTGAGCGCCCCCCCCCCCCACCCACTTTACCTCCATGAGTACCGTAGGCTACGTCGCAGCTAACCCAAGTACTACGCAAAGACACCTGCAGCACCACCCCAGCTCTCTGCTAAAATCAGCCCCACTATAAAGAAAATACTGAAATTTTAAAATAGTGTTAAAATCTCGTCACCTCTCATTCTTGTGGACTCGTGTCTCGTCTTGTGAGCTAAAGGTCTCGTCACATCCCTTATTCTGAATGTATGGTATATTTTTTAATACTGTACTGTCATGACAGCAATATGTTGCATCTTCAAAAGTGCACAATAAAATTGTGACACTGAATTTGAAACAGCACATGGTAATATCTGCATCTATTATTGATTTATCGTGTGTGTGCCCCTAAAATTTCTGGTTGCACTCCTAAAATTTCTGGTTGCGCCCCTGAAATTTTCAGTTGGGGGCCACAGTGCTCCTAGTGAAAAAAGTTAGTCTGGAGCCCTGCTTCTACTTTCTTACTCTTTCCCATAATCACTCTCCCTCAAGTCTCCTTTCTTCATATTCCTTCTCCTTTTCTTTCCTTATTAATCCTGCACATCTCCTTCACAGTGACGAGTGTGATGGTAGGCAGGCAAGAGCATAGAGCTCTAACAAAGCTGACATTACCAAAGATTTGGCAATGGAAAGTCTAGCTTTTTAGTGTCTGCAGAGATTGGCTAGTATACCTGGCCCACCACATTGAAAAACATGAAGAGAAATAGGGATTTCATCTTAATGAACCTTTTCCTCATTCGACACAAGAAGAAGGCAAATTTCTAAAAAGTTCTAAGAAGTAAAAAGCATAAAAGCCTGTTAGCTCTAAAAGGCACATTTCCTGCTTTTGTTCTCTCCATGCTTGGGGTAATTCTCCAGATCTGCACTGAAAACACTACTTAGTGTCTTTGGTTTTCGGTTTGTTTGTGGAAAATGAAAATGTGTCTCAAGGTCCTTATTACAAGCCTGTCATGTCAATCATTTTCAAACAAGGACTTCATCTATAGTATGTCCGCCCTCTCCATCCTCCCTTTGGAACCTCATTTATGATCGGACATATATGGCAAGTAAGCATTAAAGCTGAAATGTAAAGCCCTAAATTTACTATAAAAATGGAAAAAAATACACGGACAGCTGCGGACATCACAGACGCGTAGTTTATTTTTGTTTATACTACTCCTGGAGTCCGCTTTGAGAACGCGTTCCTCACCTGTGCAGTAGATCGCCAATTATGAATTATTGCACATTTGATTGGCTTTTATTATTTACAAAAACAGCGTAGTGACCTATGTATGGTCACTAAAAATTGTCGGTACGTGGATGTCGGCACAGATAGAATTTACATCACAGGGGCCCTCTTACACCATGCTAGCCATGCCAACTATGCACAGAACAGGCAAAAATCTTATGCTCGCCTGAACATGCAAGATTGTTTTTTTTCTTCATTTTTTTATATTTATCCTCCTTGTATTACAATTTTATGTCTATGTTTTTGTTGTTTTAATGGTATGTTGGTTAAATGGTATGCTTTGAAAGATTTTGAATGGACAGCTCTTTGCAGAAATTATGTATTTATTATTATTATTATTATCAATTTTGTATCAATAAGTTTGCCTAGTGCCTGTACTTAAACAGCTGCATATCCTATTGCCTCACAAATTCTTTTGTTTAAGTTGGCTCCTTCTTTTTAGTAGTTCTCATAACCTTAGCAAGAGAATTTTCCAAAAAGTCTTGAAGAAATGTCTTTTTCAGTCCAATTAAGTCTGTCATTGCCCTTTAGCAGTAAAGTGTGGAGGCAGCATATTTTTTCCACAGCCAGCAGAGGTCATGTTCATGTGCCTAGCTCTGTTCTTATGAGTGCCTCTTGCCTTTTCCTCATCACATTCACAGTATCCGCTCCTTTTGAATGGGTGGGACAAGGGAGATTTCAACCAGACAGGTTGTCTCCTGACAGTACTGTAAATTGTGAGTAACGTGTAATTTCAAGAGGTTCTCAATGTCACAGGCTCATAGTGTTTCAGGAGGACTTTAGTATTATTAGATATGTATGGCATATGGGACATGATGGAACATCCTGTTCTAGGTAGTACTGTAGCTGTCTATTCAACATGCTGAGCTCTGGGAGATCAGCTTGGCAGCCATAGTGCATCAGAACGATGCTATCAAAGTAGAGAGCCAGGAGAGTAATGGGAGCGAGCCAAGTAAAATCAGCATATTCTACTACAGACAGATTAAATAATAGAAAACTGGGGTTAAAGCAGTAAGAAAGGTGGAGGGAGGGAAAGGCCCATAATGAAAAGGTGACAAAACTACAGGGGAAGTGAGCAGGTATTCCAGACTAAATAAACTTTACCATGTATGCACATTCAAAAAGGATATTTTATGACCAAAACATTGCAAAAATGTGGCATTGATCATTGTATTCCCAGGTAGACACACAATGTATACAGGATGGTCAGCCAAACATGTCAAAATGTTTCATACATGTAATCTCTGCGCCCGGTGGACTCCAGGTCGGCACGCAGCAGCAGCAGCCACGGAACACTATCTTATATTGAATCTATTTCAGCTTAATATAATTATATTACTCCAAATGATTTGCTTTAATGAATTTTGGCTTTTTATGAAAATGAATTGTCAAATATCACTTCCGTGAGGCTTCCATGAGGTTCTCAGCAGACAGATCACAGGCAATGAACCTAGCATTACATATTTCTCAGCTCGAGTTTCAAGCTGCATGCAGAGGTTTATTTTTTATTTATTTTTTTAATTTTCTATGTTATGTTCTTTCTCAGCGGGATAAAGTGGGTTTGATTAATGCATTATTTCGATTGGCTATTTCATACATCAGTGTTTCATTCTGCAGCGATGCACCGCCATGAGTCTATGAACAAGCCAGTGACTGGCTTAAGTTCAAATGTCTGTAATAACTGCAGGACAGTTGAGTGTCTGTTATCTAAAGTCAGTTGAACAGGTGAAGTGAATAAACCCGTTGTCGGTTGTCTACCGGTTACAAACAGACTCTGTAGCACAGACTGGATTAGAAGCAAGACGTTTCAACTCGTAGATATTTCCTGTAACTACAAGTACATCTGCTAAGTTTTCGTAACTGTATCTGGCCTGGGGCTTAATGTGGCCCCTTCCCTACTTTCTACCCCCGTACATCTAGCGAACTTGGCAATCAACTCAACACCTGTAGTTGAGATCTATAACTTTCAGTCAGCAGCAGTAGCAGCTCAAGTTCAGGTGTAAACTGCAGCACTGGGGTCGGACCCTGGATATCAAATTGTCCCTGAAGTGTACATGCTACATGCACAAAGTAACTCTGGCTTCTGGCTGCTGGGAGCAGGCAGAGTCATGACACTGCCGAGAAGGAGACGGCTGGAGCCAATGAGAGCCGCCCATTTTGAGCTTCATTTTGGCTCTTCAGAAACCTATTGGTGACGTCACTGAGACTGCCAAATTGTATACAATCTATGGTAAATAAACTGCACACCCGATCTCCACACGGATGATTATTGCAGACACACTATGGGCCTATGCTTGGTGGTGACCTGCCTTGAAGAAGATGTGAATCCGCAGATTACACGTAGAAGAAGGCAGAAAGTATCCAGTCTAAGCATCCAGTCACCACTAAGCGATCTGACACAAGGTAACATTAACAACGTTACAAGGTAATGACACTATGACGACTTTCAACCGGCTTCGCATCATTCCCGTGGGACAGCACATGCAGAAGATACAGCACCCTAGGAGCTCCACTCAATAAAAGTCTGACACGGCAGAGCAGCGTGTGACACAATGTACGTATAGTGCTTGAATATACTACACATTAAACTACATGGTTTTAGTTTTTTGACGGATAATAATATTTTATGCTGGTCAAGCAATACAATTTGGATTTTCTATAGAGGAAACCAAGTAGCTGTTCATTTTAAGAGTGCTGTCTTATTTCCTCTTATTATTACTCTCGAATTATTAAGCAAAAGTATTTCTTATCTGTTTGCTTGATTAATTGATGGAATAATCGGTAGAATTATAACATTGTTCTTCTACTAAAATATTCGTAAGCTGCAGCAGGTTGGTTGTCAACGTTTGTTTGCAACATCTTCTGTAATAAGAGTTAAGCAAGTGGACACCCCAAATTGGATTTATTTAAAGATGCTGGAGATCTTTCTCTTGTTTTATACAGTTACATTCTTGTTTTGCAACAATATTAAACTGTGCATCAGAACACATCATTGCCTGACTTTACTAAGGCAAGACATCAACTGTGGTCTGGGCTTAAAGTGGCAGTGCTCAAATGTAAAGTAGCATGCTTCCTAGGTTGCTGCTTTTAACGTATTATATATCAAAGCATTCACTAAAACTATTAGTCTGTGTGGTGGGTGATGATATAGTCTGCATTACAAAGCAGGGGTGTAAGAGTGGTGGTGTTAACTGTCTCCTGGCGTAATGAGAGAGTGAGCTGTCAGAGACACGCATGTAATGGCTCCCTTGCCAGCTGCCCAGTTCAGGCCCTGTGGGACTTAGCACAGACACACCATTTCTTTCACACTGCCTCATCTCCTGCTCTCTTTCTCTCTCTCTCTCTCTCTCTCTCTCTCTCTCTCTCTCTCTCTCTCTCTCTCTCTCTCTCTCTCTCTCTCTCTCTCTCTCTCGCTCTCTCTCTGTTTGTTTGTCTCTCTGTCTTGTCTCTCACTTTTCCTCTCTTCTTTGTTAAACTCTGACCTGAACAGGGACCATGGCAGGCCTCTCATATATTTTGTCTTTCTGTTGCACAGATTGTAAATTGTACACATGCCAACAATCACATACACACATACAGAATCTCACATAGCATGCAGGACTCAGGAGGGGCATTTAGTGACTATATCACCTAGGATGGCCCACTCTGTTAAGTATACAGTCGGTTTCTCATGGGCGGTCAAGTCTATCCTCACTGAAATAGGCAAACAGGCAGCAGATTCTCAATAGACCAGGCAAAATAGTCACACTCTGATGGTACATCTTTATCTCTGACAGCCATACTGTAGTATGCTTTAAGAGCTGCTCTGTTATAGGAGAGAGCTCACAGTCCTCTTCCTACTACACATGTCCTTCAAGTGCAAAGTGTTTTTTCTCTCCTAGTTTCACTGAAAAAAAGAAGGCTTTGACAGTACATTGTGATATTAATAATGACATAAAAAGGGGCTACTTAATATTCCCTTGCTAGTTATATAGTGTTCTCAGCTAAAAAGTGTTGCTAATGTGCAGTGTCACAGTTGCACCTTTAGTCTCAAAGACATGATTTCACAAATTGCACATTCACTCTACAGTATGGCTGAGCTTCCTCCTTCTCTTCTTTCCTTCATCTATAAGCATGCATCCCCTCAGGCTTGCCGTTATGACAGTAGTTTCATCAGCCATTACTGCTGGTGTTAATGGCATCCTCATGCTGACTTTAAAGACTGATTATCATATTGTGCAGGTTGATTGACAGTTGACCTTCACACCAGTTTATGAAGAACCGGCAAGATACAATGGGTCACCTCGATTGCCTCAGTGACAGCGTAGTAATACTAATCTGATAGAATTACCAGGAACCAATTAATCTGCAGACCCCAGACGAGACCGTTAAAGAGATAGTACTGCTTCCCAGCATGGCCGACTAAATGCCCTGAGTCTTTCATGTTCAGTGAGATTCTGTACACATGTACTTGGCCAGGGTAGTTCACGCACCTAGGTGGATGGATTTCACGACAGCAATGGTTCATCTCTACCAACCCCATGTCTGCGTGATAAGTCACATGGCTGTGCAAATTAGGTGAGGTTGCACTGACCCAGCATGGTACTTATTAGTACAAGAAATTAGTGAATAAATGAGTGGAGAAGCAGGGCAGAAAGAGTCTTTGTGAAATGTCATTCATCCTGAATTTACGGGATGTTGAGGAGGCATCTACTGATTTTTTTTTCTGAGGGAATTTTTGTGAATTTGTTTCAAATGTAAGGTTTTTTTAAGAAAATTTTATTGACTTGCCTGATAAAGGCATTACAGTAATTCACACAATCTATGCACCTCTCTGTATGAAACACATTTAATGTAACCACTAAAACTCTCTTTGGTTTGAATAGTTAAGTATTGAAACAAACAGAGACCGAATGAGAAATGGATATTGATTCTGTTATAAAGTGCCAAAAGTTTTGACAAATTGAAAACATGTCTGCTATTTGAATATATATGCATTGATGGTGCTTTGGGTAAAAGAAGATATGAATTTACACTGATAATGTATGGACTATATCATTCGACTCTGTCAATGGTAGAAGTCATCACTAGAGATTCTATGTTTCCTTTTTAAATTGACCTCTGTGGATATGATCGATAATTACACATTTTGACAGGAGAGTGAGGAAATATAGGCTGTGTTTGTTCATAGAGAGATAACATTCTCAGACAGTAACCAAAGCAGGGCTGAACAGCATATCAATATTACCTCATGCTGAGCTGCATAATAAAGAGGGCCCGCATGCAAATTAATATCAGCACCCTGCATAATGTCTACATCTTATGACAGGCTAAAAAATACACAGACACCTCACTGGTGCAGCTTAACCTTTCCCATGCTTATTTGCATCCACATTCCCTCATACAGGGAGGGATCTCCCCTAACCCTGGTCTCACCCACGTCAGCTCCTCTGGCCCTTGCTGCCAGCCTCTTTCCCACACACTCCACCAGTCTTGCACACTAACACTCCTCTTTAGAAACGCATGGTGGAGGTGTGTGATGCCAAACGAGTTCCTCGTTACCTCCCTCCCACCCGGTTGGTAGGAGCTTTTGGAAGAACTACAGCGACATCTGCATGTGCCATGGTTACAAAGCGCCAGAGTCATACCCACCCACTTCACTGGGCTTCCCCTGCCAGCCTGTGCCCCGTCTGTACAGCCCCTCCTTCTTGCACCTGGGGCAATCATTTCCCAAATTACTAAACATGGCTAATTGTTTGAGGCGTGAAACTCACTTCATGTGAATATTGAGGCTTGGGGGGGATTTTGCCTTACATAGGGGAAGAATTAAGCAAGGATGTCTGGAAAAAGGAGGATCCACCATTGGATACATGAGTCTCTGTGGAGTAACATTTTATCACAGAATTGTTTATTATCTGTGCTGGTAATGTCGTACCTTGCCAGGAAATTGTTTTGTTTGAAAGCTGATTTTATTCAACAAGGAACTGAATTTTAAATTTGGCTCAATTATTATTATTTTTTAACTTCTTCGGTGAAAGTCAAATCTTCTTGAGGTGCTGATTCTTTGAACTCTCCTTTAATACTGTTAAATTATTTTAATCTTGAAATTAAATTGATTTAAGTGGAGACTCTCAAAGTGCATTAGTAGGTCACAATGTGTTTCTCTTCATTAACTACAGTACATGCCCCTGAGTTGTATGTGTTGTTTTCTTTTGCAAGTTCATAATATGTGCAAAATGTTAAATCATGTATTTGTGTTATTGGGGGGATTGATTTATCACTAATTAATCCTAATATAATGGGCCCGTTCCAAAAGTGAGGATCAAGGTTGGGTTGTTTTTTTTCGGGGCATGTTTATATGAGGAATAACATAAATTATTTTGTTGCATAGGGAGATAATGGGAAACACATAAAATAATTTTCTTCATCACGTAAGAAGGTTTTTATTCACTCAGCCTGTATCCAGCCTGGCTCACACCTGCTGCTAACATTCACCTGCAATGCTCTGTGCTCATTTATATTACATTTGAAACACGTTGTTCAAACACAATTGTTTGAATCGAGAACTGTTTATTCAAGTTTTTTGTTTTTATGATCTAGCTGGTCACATGCAAATATTTCATGAAGCCTGGAATAGTATTAATATCTATATTTGTTCCATTTACAAATCCACACACATCCATTAGTTCTACGTGAACAGAGATCTCTGTATGTGAAATGGCTCCTTGCACAGATTGTAAGGTGCTCAATTAGTCTGTGTCGGAAAGGTTGAGCGCACTGGCTTTTTTTAATTAATGTGGAATTAAACCAATTGGCAGATTGCCAGAAACCAGACACACAGCTTTGAAGATTGTCATCGCATAATGAGTCGCATTTTTTTTCTCTTTATATTTTATGCTTTTCTGTTTCCAGTCCTGCACTCTCTCCTGCAATTCGCCCGTATGCCTTAGCGATTTAATGATATGCAAATTAAATATGCATAAAACCATTCTGCTGTAGGATGATTAAGCACAGAGGACATTAGCCAGTGCCCACCACAGTGTCTGCTGTCTCCTCTGCATTCCGCTTAAGCCAAGCGCCAACAACACCACTCTAATAAAGATCAATGTTGCTAATGCGCTAATCATTTGAGTAACACAAATAATATCCAATTTGAGAGAAATTAGATTCCAGCAAGGTGTCTTCTCGCTCCAGTTTTGTAAGATCCAGAACCAGGAAAGGCTGATGTCTCCATATGTGAGAGATGGTGCTCTTGAGAGCAGGCAGAGAGCAAAGAGACCAGGTTTTCCAACCGAGAGCACTTGAACATCACTGGCAGTGCAGGAGCTTTTTCTCTGCTTGTTTTGAGTACTGTGGCATTATTTGACTACTGGCATATAACGAAGGAAGAAAAATATCCCCGTTCCTGCTTTCTCCTCTCTCTCTCTTTCTCTTACACACACACACACATACACACACACTCCACCCCCCATTCCATTCTGCTCTCTCGTGCAAGCCCTCTTTTTTTTTGTAATCCATTTGTGTAATGAAGACGCTGCACAATTAACATCCCCCATGGAATTAAATAAAAGGGTGATTATCCAAAGTTCATTAGCTCCGAAAGATAAGAATATCCATGTGTTTTCCCTTGATTAATATGGAAAAAATAAAGCACCAATTACAAATTAGATTAATCGTTCTTCGTATTTGTGCGAGTCACGATTATCGCATTTAAGATGCCCGAAAAGATGCCATCTTTCAAGCGGTCCCTCCTCAGTGGTGGTACAACCAGATTCAGACATCTTGGTAATGCCAAGGTTGGGTAGCAAGCACAAAGATGTTATAATCCCTCCCTTTGGATGACTTCCTTAATTATTCATATTGCACAACCATGCCTCTTGTCCAAAGAAATCCTAGAGAAAAATTAAAACAATAATTCTTGGATGCCAGTAGAAGATCCTGGTGTTGCTAATTACTGTTTTAATTCCAAGCGTGTATATTAACAATGAAAACGAACTTAATGAAAGCCTCCGTTGTGTGTCTTTGCAGCGATGCCCATCCTTGGCTCTGTGCCCGATGCCAGAAGACCTCGCGGGAACCATAGAAATGTTCCTCCGGACCCAGAGAGTACCCCGAAGCGCTACTCTAACCAGTTGGTAAGTGTGCGTTGCATCTGTTTATGATAGTTTAGCGCAGGAGGGAAAATCCTGAAAGGGTGGAGTTTGTGCATTTCTTTTGGATGGTTGGCAAGAAGGGGGCAAAAAAGTCGTAGAGATATGGGGTGTGGGTGTGGACGATGTAATGAGTTCCCACGGCCTCACTACCCCCAGTTTGGTTGCAGGCAGGCCAACACCTCCCCCTCAGTGTCTCTTGAACACAGGTTGCCTCCTTGTTCATGTACCTTCTGTACCTATTCCTTTGAGTCCTTATTGTGTCCTTGCCACCTCTCTCATTCATTCATATTGAACATATACGAATTCAAGTCCATGATGATTCCTGTGAATATAGATGAAGCGCGCAAATGCCTGGATTCCTCTATGCGATTGCTTGGCTTGCGTCTGATGTAGAAATTCATTAACTTGTCAGGACTTTTTAAAAATGTTGTTCTCCAAGAAGTTTCCCACTATCACAGAAAAAAAAAATCATCGGGGGGAAATAGGATGTGTGATTGATTTTGATCAGCACAAGTTAAAAAAGAGGGGGGGGAAAGTAAATTAATTCCTGTCTGTCCACTGATTCTAATTTGTTTTGGCAGTTCATTAGTATGCATTCTCATGTTTGGATTTTTTGTCTGTCTTTTGTGCCTGTGACATTGTAAACAGCTGCTATTGAGATTCAGGCACAGTCCCTTAGGTCCACTCTTTCCCACTCCTCTTGTAGGCAAGCGGTTGGCAGATTGGCAGCGTCTGTTGCAGTGCCTATGGTAGATGTTCAATGTGGCTGCCAGTGCAAAAAGAAAATGGCAGTTTACACTGGGGAAAATATGGGGTAAAGGGGGGAGGGAGTTGGCAAAAATGAGGCACTCGCTAGTTAACGAAACACATTTTGTTCTAATTAGTCATGGTCAGGTGATGTAATGCCTCTTTTTGTTTGTTCCTTTCTCTTTTGTTTTTGGCAAATGCAACGTGAAGAGTATCCAAATGTCTCGATTTGTTTTAATTATGGTATATGTTCCCCGTCCTTGGCCAGTTTCCGTGCCAGATGCCATCACATTCCTGCTGGCAAACCTCTTGAGACCCGCAAATGCCGAATTATTGCTCCTTGGGCATCCTCCAAAACAATAACTTTTACCCAAATCCATAAATGTCAACTGTGAGATGGAAATCGTATTTGCCATCGCCTGCATCTTCCTGTGCAAACCTAAATGCTGGCTGCCTGGCAGAGCTGGGCTTCAGATAGTTAGAAAGAGAGCAAGGAGGAGTGAGTGGGAGGAGCTTCCATTTGTGCCACCGCCACACCCCCAAGTTATAACTAGAACAACAAAACCGCCCCAAGTTTCTGTTGTTTTTGTTTTAGATTTTGCATTTCCTTCATTAATCCTATGTGACACCACCTCCATTTCCCGTTCTTCTGTACGTGGCATCCATCATTGTAGGTTCACCTTCTTTCTAGCTTTTAGAGTGCTTGGTATCCACCCTTGTACCTCCATCATGGCGCCAATCAGCAACAGCTAATCCATCTGAATGGCAGAATTCATTCAGGTGTAGGTTATATCTTGAAGTCCTCTTTAGCAGATGTTTACTTGTCCTCCAAGGCTGTTCTGAAGTAACGATAAATATGTGACTAAACCTGTATCTTCACGGCAACTTCCAATATGAGGCAGCCCTCCCAAAATAAAAAATATTTAAAAAGAAAAACGTCAAAGCGTGTGACGCTACCAAAACGACAACAGGACCCGTCTGTCTCCAAGGCTTCATCTAACCATCTACCCTAGAGAGCGAACAGAAGTCCGCCTTGGTGCTACCACTGAATGGATGGCACTGTGCCAACTTCTCTCTGCCATCAACCGCATTCGCTCCTTGTTTCCCTTATTTGCCCATCCCCTTTCTCTCTGTCCCTCTCTTACCCACCCTCCTCCTCTCCCTTGCTTTCCATCCACATGCCCAGTACACCCACCTTCCATCTCCCTTTTTTCTTCTATGGGCTTGTCATTAATTAACATTTGGTTTAATTGATTCTAAAAGCTGGTGATTTTGTTTAACAGCTCTCCTAAGCCGTCTGGCTAAATGTTTTGCACGCTGATGTGTAACTTCAGTGCCTGGCATTAGCTGTACCTTTGCTTTGCCCTTCCTCTTCATTGGTCCAAGATGGAGAAAGAGAGATCCTCGACCTACAAGCAGCAGCCCAATGGTAGTGCAACAAAATCAGGGTGAGCTTTGCCTGTTTTTGCCACAGTACACAGTGAAGAATCTCAAGCTGCTTATCTGACAGTAGCTTATTTAAGTTGATGTTTTTCTGGCCGATCCCACGGTACAATGTTGTGCTGGCATTTTATAAATGATCAAAGTCCTCATAACACCATCTATTCTTTTATTATATATTTTTACTCATTTTATTTTTTACCCATTTTACTCTCCCTACCTCTCTTCCAGCTCTACACACTCCTCCCTTTTCTCTCTCACTCTTGAAATTAATTCATTAATTATCTTAAATGGTATCATAATCACATTTTTAACATGCATTTGTTACCATCTGCTTTGCTGTTACTTCTGTGGGACACGGATAAGAAGTGTCACGAACGGCTTGTAAACAAAAAACGGTCTATTCGGACATTTTCGACAAAGCTCTGAATTGTATTATGTGTGGTAATTATCCTTTCTCTCGTCATTAGGCGGTTTCATCATTAGCGGTTTCCTCAAGTAGCGCATATATGATTAAATAATTATCTTTGCCACATCCGTTTTTACTCTTTCTAAAAAATATTTTTGGGTCGTTTTGCACGGAGCTCATGAGGTTAAAAGAAAAAGAAAGTTTAATTATTTAATAAAATTCCCCTCCCTCTGAAGAGTGTATGCACACTGATGTTAATTATCAATGCTGAAGCTTGCTTTAATAGTCGAGGCAGGATAGAGTAAATAAGGGAAATTTACGAACGCTCGCAAATGCCGTGTGACGTACTTGATGTGATTGCTTTATACCTTCTTAAATATTCTCTCTCTATCTGTATATGTACTGTACACATTTTATGTTTGACAGTTGCATGGCTGTATAATTAGAGAGGATCTGAATATGGAAAATTGTCCTCAAAGTCTGTCTTAGTCTGGTGTTTCAGGACAGCAAGAGCAAAAGGCTTCACAGAGTTAATGTGCCATTCTGTCTTGTTTTACTCTCTTTTGTTTTGTTCTTTTATTATTAAATAAAAAGCAGCAACTGGGCAATTGAGGCAACAAGAGGAATCCATTATGCAAATTAACCAGTATTTGCATAATGTTTTATGCCAGGAATATGCAAATTAATGGTATAAATTATGAGCGCCTGCGTCTGTCTCATAGTGTTCCCATAACTTACAAAGAGTTTTTTTTTCCTCTCTTTTTGCTCTCTCCTCCTATCCAAGCTGGCACGACATGCACCACACTCACAGACCAGACCCACACTCACAGACCAGACCCACACTAAACAAGCACACCCACGAAAAAGGGTTGCTGGCTGGGTACTGTGACTGGGTGGGAAAAACTTGTCTGGCAGACTGATGGGGGGATAAGGAGGCAGGCAAGGGGCGGAGACGATGTTGTGGGAGAAATGTGTAGGGGGGCACTTAAATCCCTCTACAAAGGCTCAGTAGCAGATGCTAATTCTCTAAAACAACAGCGAAACTAAATAAAATGAGAGACAAAAAAACAAAGGGGGAAGATTTCGACTGGGCGGAACGACGGCGGTTTCTGACTTTTTTTGTCTCATTGTGAGAGCGTTGGTTCTGCGCTCCTTTCCTTTTTCTTTGATGCCCGCTTTTGAGATTTTTTTCATGTCATAGGAGCTGGCAGCTTTTTCCTCTTGTAGAGTATTTCCCCATGAGTCAGTGGGATGAAGGCAGCTTCTTTGAGTACTTTGTGGGATGGAGAGGAGAGAGAAACAGAGAAGGAGAGAGAGGCTGTATCACAAGACATGCGTGTATGGGCTCCAGTCAGTCTCCACCAGTACCCTGGGATGCCACCACTCAGCCCAGCCAAGCCCAGCACAGAGCATCCAGGCTGTATCCAGGGAGACAAGGACCAGTGTGATATAAATTGAACATCAGTTATTGGGGCTTCCCGTTCCCTAGCAGGATTCTGTTTCCAATTATCCGATAACGAGTCGTTTGCAATGATTGGCCTGCTTTGCATAGTTGATGTGCAGTTATTGGCTAAAGAGACAATACTACATTGTTCCGGAGAAGGAAAAAAAACCCCAGGGGACTGCGTTGGAGAGAGGCTTCCACCATTTCACTCCAATGCATTAAGGACACTGATGTTGAAAAAGAAAAAAGTTTTTTTTTTTTTTTTTTTTGCTGAATTCCACCTCAAGGCCTGTTCTAAAAGAATTTCAAACTTTCTGTCATCATATTTTTGCATCAACTGGAAGCCGGAATGCACTATTTCTACGTTTCCTCACACTTGGACACTGCCGAGTTTCTGATGGTAAAAAGGTGTTTGTGCCAAGACCATTTCATTGCACACAAACACAGTGAGTGTGCCCGCCTCCCTCTCAGCCTGTATCTGTTCCCTCCTTGTTCGACAGGGATTGTATAGCAGCAGACATGTGTACTTGAGTGTTTATGTGTGCGTATGGGCATGTGTGCTTATGAGAAGCAGGAAGGGACAAAGGAGATTGCATTATGTAAGTCAGCAAGATGTCTCTCTTTCTATCTTCAACACGTGCATATAGACACACACACACACACACACACACACACACACACACACACACACACACACACACACACACACACACACACACACACGCTTCAATAAGTGGAGTATGTCACCTTCTCTGTTGCTATATCAGGACTTTGGATTGGAAGAAGGACAGAGGACCATCTTATGGAAATACCGACCCTTTTCTAGTTTTCTGTAATTTCACCTTTTGGTTGTGGTTCTTTCTCTCTTGCATCTGATGTGGTTGGTTTCGCTAATTCCAACTCTGACCTTTCTTAATTAGAATGTCAGGATCATTATCCAATGCTGTTTTATGCCGTTAATGCTCTCTGTCTGCATTTTTTATTAATGTGTTTTTACTAATGTATAATGACGCAGTGAAATTGCCAAGATTAATTTTCTGTATGCATGGTATTCATGCAAGCAATTATTTACAGCATTATTAGCATTCAACTGGCAGCTTATTTTACCGCATATACCTTTCATTATCTCTGATGAATGACTCATTTAAATGTCGAATATTTGGTCTTGAATCTGGTATCTGAATATACAGCGGGACTTTCACAGGTTTCAGGTTGTGATGATTACACAAATTATTTCTTCTGATATACTTTTTCGTTTGTGAACTAAAGTTCATATTTCACTTTATTTCCTTTGGTAAAAAATAGTTAAAACATTACTATAACTTCAGGCCATGATTTGATAAATTAATGATTTGCAATACATGCTTTTATACTCAAGATACATTGCTTTTACTAACATCATTGGTGTGTTGTACAATAAAAATGTTTCAAAGAAATATCATGCAAATGAGAAATTAAAGATTAAAATAATTTTTAATGGGCACTGTAGGGTATGGAATGATTCTAGCTAAGATATGGGCCCTCGTTAAGGGGTGAAACAAGGGGTTAGGACACAGACACTTGTGGGAAAGAAGTAGGATTGAGAAAGATTATGCTGCCGAACCTGTTCAGTCATCAAATAATATAAGGATTATTCATCAGAAATGGTTGTTTTGTTAGCATCGCAGATGTATTATGCAACAGGAATACTTTATACAAAAGGAGAAATCAATGAATTACTAGAAACAATGAATACCACCGTTATCCCATCATTCAATTGCTATTAATGTCATAGGAGCTGAATACTACATTTCAGTTTGACAACCTTTTTGAAATGGTGGAAGGAAAACCTAAATAAGCATTGCCGCCTCCTAGGTACATTAGAGGTTGAAAAAAACATGTCATTCTTCAAAATGTAATCTCTAATTTACTCTGTTTGAAGTTACGTTGATATTGTGAGACACCCATTTATGATTGTGTCTATCCAAGTCTCTCCAGAACAAAGCCACACCAACAAAAAACTGCCAGAAACACACTGCTGTGTCATTGGCCTTTTCAAAATTGTATTAGTTTAAGTTGTCAATGATGGAGAAAATAAGCTTGAAAGGTAGGTGTGTGTGTGTGTGTGTGTGTGTGTGTGTGTGTGTGTGTGTGTGTGTGTGTGTGTGTGTGTGTGTGTGTGTGTGTGTGTGTGTGTGTGTGTGTGTGTGTGTGTGTGTGTGTGTGTGTGTGTGTGTGTGTGTGTGTGTGTGTGTGTGTGTGTGTGTGTGTGTGTGTGTGTGTGTGTGTGTGTGTGTGTGTTCTATGATGTCATGTACTGTATGCTTGATAAAAGTAGTTATGACACAGTTGGCATAAGAGTTGCCTAAAGCAGCGAGTTACCAAAGAAGAAGTAGACCTAAGAAATGTATTTTCATATGGTCAATATTTTCTTAACAGAAAAAATATGTATTCATTGTGTACTACAAAAAAACATTCTCTTCCCAGTACTTAAAATGCTATCTCTAACTAAAACATTAAACTCATAATAGTAATTTTAAGTAAGGCCCATGCTTCTTATGGCAGGTTTGTTTGCATATTGCACAGACTGACACATTTGTGTCTGTTGAACATGTTTTTTCTGTCATAGAAATAAATTTGAGAAAAAGAAAAGTCAGCTCTCCACTTTAATGTCAAGCAGGGAAATCGGACATAATCAAAGAATTTTCCTCATGGTGGTCCCTTTGACTATACACAAGAACCTATTGAAGTAGTAGTAGTAGTAATGTTGGCTAATGCTGCGGTATATTATGCAGGTATCAGTGGAACTGTTTTCACATTGTATAGTAGCTGGCTGCAGGAGAAAAAAACTGCCACAGAGATACCACTGGCATCAAGCTGAGGTACCTTCATAATGTAACTAACTGGCATAAGATGCAGTGGTTGTACTGTTCAATTGAATGGCACCCATATCAACAAGCGCCAGTGTAGCAGTAGAGTGTTTATAACCCACCTGTACTATTTTATACCGTTTCTATGGTTTACTGTGGTTAAGAGTATCATTAAGTCATACAGTAATGATCAGACTGTTTACTGATGTTTTCTCAGATCCAAGCCCACCTGCAGAAATCATTTTGGTCTGGTGGTCTGAGACAAAGAACAACATATTGACTGTACTTTACAGATTTCTGGGAAATGAACAGGGTCTCTCTATTTTCTTTTTTTTCTCTCATGTTTGATCAACTTACAAACATGTTAGCTTAAAATGTGAACAACTTAATGGGAAAGTCCTTGTTTTTTGGGAGGTTTTGACCTTTCATTGTATGATTGTGATGTCCTTTTGATGGTGCCCTTGCTTAAATTAAAGGATTTTTCCATCTATTAAATGTGTTCATTTTTTTTCAAAATTCACAATACACCATTTAGTAATTTGTGAATTACTATCGCAATTGCAATAATTAGAACAATAATAATAATGAATAAAACAATAATAATAAAGTACAATAAAACATATTTGTTTTACAGTTATGAGGGGCTGAGTATCCTTTGTAAAAATAATTTAGAAACAAAAGTTGAAAATGGAAAAGTTCTTAGCATCTTCACATTACTTCCCATACTGAGAACTTAAATGTCTATTATATTTACCCTTCCGATGAAATGATGTGTATACTGTTCTATCAGTAGCCATATAATTAAAGGGGCTGTTCTCGACATTCAGACCATTAATATAACAGCAAACAAATATTATTCTCAATAAATAGTGGCGGAACCTTCGCTTGGCTCCATTTTGAGCTCGGCAGCTAACAAGAAAAGCCGGCTTGG
This sequence comes from Echiichthys vipera, assembly GCF_963691815.1. Classification (NCBI taxonomy): domain Eukaryota; kingdom Metazoa; phylum Chordata; class Actinopteri; order Perciformes; family Trachinidae; genus Echiichthys; species Echiichthys vipera. The sequence goes on from NC_139826.1 coordinate 23,874,537, forward strand.
CATGTCTTTCTTATTTCATATGGGCCTCGCTATTGGAATTTGATGTAGGTGTCGTCTGTTTGGGATGTGATGTATTCCCAACTGGAATGGAATCAGCGCTTACAGCAACTCAGACCCATCTGCTGACTAGGCAAAAAAAACAGGACACTGAGCGCAGTCTTCTCTTTATGCACCTCACCAGAATTGGGGAGAGAGAAGCAACCCCCTCCTCCAGCGGGGTGCCTCTGATCAACATATGACATGCATTCGAAACTACCTTTGTATCAGTGTAGCAATGTCCTTAGCTAGTTTTTTTCTGGTGAAATGAGGCATCTGGAAGGGTAGATAGAGGCTAGGAGTTTGATTCTATGACACATCACCATACATTGGTCTATGTATGGGAAACACTGGAATATTTATGAGCCAAGTGAATTTTAGACCACAGTAACAAGCATGTGTCTTAAATATGATGGCACAAAGTGATTATGTTTCAAAGGAAAGGCATAAATGAGAAGGAAGACTAGATTGCTACGCTCACTGAAAGCACCCTTCACATTCATTGCACCCCTTGACCCATCAGAACATATTAGTAGGTGAGGATTTATTTCAGCACAAGATGTTGCCATAAAAGTGGCAATCTTGTTCTACTAGCATGAAGGTTTTAGCATTCTGGGTAACAGCATCTGAAATCACAGAGACGCAAATGGGTCTATCCATAAATACAGTCCAACCATGAATGATGGCACCAGTCTATGTAAAAGCACATAATGTTAAAACAGCCTGTGTCCTCTCTATTTAATGATATGATTGCTCTTCTTCCAATTTGAATAAACTCGCCCTTTTGGGCGTGGTAAGATTTTAGGACCTTATGGCAGTTGAAAAGGTAAATGTGTATATAATAACATTATGTTATGTCAGGCTGAATTTTGTTTGGACAATGTGTGAGTATGCTGTTAGTTGTTGACTTGATAGTTGTGTATAGCTGTTAAAATAAATAAATACCAGATTGTATGATGATTTGCTTCTTTAAGACACTCAGAGCTGTAATCACAAAACTCAAAGAGATTTGTGTACTTGTGACCCAAGTAAGAGACCATGTACAATGTAATTTAAGCTGACTATTCAGCAAGACTTATTTAATATGATATGTGTTGCCTTTCCATGTACCAGTACTGCAACAGCATGGATAGACACACGCCAAAATCCAAGCAGTGGCCAAAATGTGGTCCAAGAGACACCTACTGTACACCTACACCAAGTGTTTATATTTCTGTTACTGCAATCATGTCACAAATGTGCAAGATGCAGTCACAAAACTTCATGGGTGTGTAGTTGAGATAAAAATGAACGGCAAGTTCTAAGATGGGTGTGGTCAAGCAAGGGACCGGAAAGAAGGGGTTAGGAAATTGGGAAGGGGCCATTGAATGCCCCATTTTATGCCACTAGCCTGATTTGGCGCTGTAGCTGGTGTGATCCCATTGCAACATGCTCTCTAGTCAGTAATAAATTTGTTTTCATCGCATGAGAGAATGGACATGTGGCTTGAGAGCATGTGAGAAGTGTCAATGCATGATAGTTGGCAGCCCTGAACAGTTACTTGCATCAGTGCATGCAGAGCTGAGAATTACGTGCACAGCTCAAATTTTACATGCCCTACTGGTATTTTGGTCCTTGTAGTTATATTTTCACAGTCGTATTGGCAGCCCTGGATTTGCAGGTATGTTCATGTGTCTATGTATTTGTACCGGTATATGTCTTCTGCCTCACTGCACAACACACCAGTCTTACCAGGAGATGCTTCCAAAGCCCCCTGCCCTCTTACGCCTGATGAACCAGAGACAAGTGCCAGAGGGTAAACATGTCCACTGCCACATGTCTCTTTCCTGAATGGCTGCATTTAGTATGCACCACATGCCATGGTCAATGGAAGCATACACATCTTTGTAATCAAACATGCAGACACATTGCTAATGAGTTTAATCCTGAAATATACACCAGTCCTCGGAAGCCCAGGGCTGTGTTAAGCAGTTATGTTAACTATTGCGTGCCGTGTGCACTAACATGGTTGTAAGCAGAATACTGCATTATTCAGACTGGGTAGATGGGGTAATTAAGAGTCTTGTAGTTACTTCATAATTCATCTGCTTTAAAGGCCCAGCATTTCTGGGATAACCACAGCTGGCACATGACGTGATATAAGATGAGACAACATGGCACTTGTGCAGGGAATTTCTGTCTTTTCCTATTTAGCCTGCGGCTAGTTAGGGTTGAGTTAGAATAGTACTAAATAAAAAACATATTTTCTTCATATACTCTGCCAATGTATCCTCCGCCTTTGACGCTAACACCAGTTAGTGGTTCTGATAAAACTAACGTAAAAATGCATTGACCTTGAATCTTGTGTATACATTTAAAAAATAATTTTCTGCTGTATGAAGCTTTATCTGCTTACTATTTTTTATTGTCTTTGCAATTCTAATACACTAGACTGCAAACTAAGGTTGGGCGATATAGCTTAAATCTTTTTCTGGTAATACAATAAATAGTTTAAATGAAATAACCACATGTTAAAGCCTATTTTTGATACATACATTCTAATTTTATATTAGAATGTATATTTAGCTTATAGTTATATATTATATTTATACTCTATTACTGCACTATAGTTCTGTTTACGTCTGCTCATTACACACATGTATCATGTCTGACCTCATCTGAATCTGATCACTGTCCACTTATATCTTCTCTGCACTACAGCTCTGTTTATACCCGTTTCAACAGTCTACTGCATGTTTACATTGTTTACATCTTATACACCCGTTCTCATTTCTGCTTACATCTGATACACACATGTCTTTCTACATCTCACGCCGACGATGTTCTCTGTATCTAACCTGTACTAACACACTTACATCCTGACACTTATCCTACCTGTACTAACACACTAACATCCTGACACTTACTCTTCTTTTACACTTTATTCTTGTGTTAGGTTAAAATGTTTTTTTGTATAATTGCACTGTCGTGATTTTCTGCTCTGTGTGCCCTGAATTGCCTCCCGGGGACAAATAAAGTTTTTTGAATTGATTTTAACGTAAGAACTTGCAAAATATAAAATCAAAACATTTCACATCCAAATTTCTGAAAAATTTGAGTTGTGCTTATCAATTTAGATGACGTAATTTTGTACCACAATATCTTGATATATGATTTAATCGCGATATGATAACATTGAAAGACGATAAATCATCATATTGAATTATTGCCCAGCCCTACTGCAAAAAATATAATCTGTGAATTTAGTAGTTTATACAATTTACAGTTTACACAGTTCAGAACTTTATTATGCCCTACTCTTTGCTTATTGTCACAGAGAATTTGATCAATTTGGGTTTCCATGTTTGTATCCCTCCCTAAAGTTTATTTAGAATTACACTCCAATGTTGTAATTAATACTTCTTGATTTCATTCCCTGTAATTTCCTTGTAAGTTTTGAAAGTTCCATTGATGGATAAAGTACGATGACTTTCTACTGTTGACTACTTGACATGGTCAGTTGTTCACCAGAGTGGTAAGATTTCTAGTGCTATTTTGTGCTGATTCCAGATAATATGAATATGTAAATGTAAGGGCAGCATTTACTAGGGAATGGCTTAATTCTTCTAAATACCCCCTTTTAAATTCATAATGGTGTTAACCAAAAAAATGTGTAAAGTGCTTTCAATGATTTGGATAAATATATTAATTGGTGTATGATTGACTGGCTAGTCCAAGAGTTTGAAACAGATGGTAACGGATGATAGCTGGGTTTTAGACTGAATATTGATCATGCATGTTTAATAGTCTTCCCACTGCAGCTGAAGGGAAATCTTACAGGCACACAGCTAATTAGTCACTTGTCGATAACTGACACTTAGATATTTTCCAGGGAATAGGCAGCTACAGCTCAAGGCTGCCAAAAGAAGAGAAAAAACCCTGGAGGACAGAGAAGTACGCATGTCTATGTAAAGAACAGAAGTTCTGATATGTCTCTATAATACTTGTGGGCTAAATAAGAGGTTGCTTAAAATCTGCCAGTTTCTAGGGCTTATGTTTCCATTGTTAACATGAGCGGGCGACACAGTGATGTGGTGGTTAGCGACATGTCGCGATTGGTTAGCACCTTTCGCCTCACAGTAAGAGGGTTCCAGGTTTGAATCCCGACTGGGGCCCTTATGTGTGGAGTTTGCATGTTCTCCCTGTGTCTGCGTGGGTTTTCTCTGGGTTCTCCAACTTCCTCCCACAGTCCAAAGCTATGCACATGTTAGGTTAATTCACGTGTTAGGTTAATTGGTGACTCTGAATTGCCTGTCGGTGTGAATGTGAGTGTGTGGGTCCTGTCCAGGGTGTACCCCGCCTCACGCCTGATGTCAGCTGAGATCGGCTTCATATGGCAGTCCTAGCTAAGACTGCGTGCGTGCGTGCGTGCGTGCGTGCGTGCGTGCATGCGTGGACATATATTGGCATAGATCAGCTCTCAGAAACACCGGAAGTTATCCCAGAGCTCTTAAAAGGTCAGGACAGCTCTGCTTTTTCCAATTGTGACATTTGAAAACACAAACGTAAACGTAAAAAAGTGAGTGTGGTGGGGATGAGCCAGATTCTTCTATATACTTCAAAAAATAAAATGAATGGAAGAGGTGAAGGTTCACTTCCCTCAAGCAGCCACTCCCTGTGCAGTGTAACATTTACAGTGTGGCCCCCTTTTGTGCTTTGCTTTAGTTGCATATCGGCACAGTTTTAAATTGTTTGTATTGGATAGGGATTGGATGTAATAATGAGCATAACTAATCTGGGTGAAGCTTTTGTTATGTTTATGCAGATGTGGTACTCACAAATAAAGTCTGACTTTCATGGTGTTAGTGATTGAATGCTTGTTAATACTACTCTGGTATAAAAACTGCATTCTGATCTCACTGAGGTCAGCAAAGTACTTGTGTTGGGCTATAGCGCCATACATCCAGACTGCCAGTCCCTCCTCCCTTAGCCCTGAGCCCACCTCTTCTGCCTGCAGTCTTGTGTGCAGCGTGCTCTGGTGGCTAAAGGCGCTCGTTAAAGTCCATAACTTATCTCACGTTTGAAGCTAATGGGAAGAATACTGGCTGCAGTGAAAAATAAATTACATTTTTCCCCCCCTCTCTCTTCCTGGCCTCCTAACCTGCAGCGTAATATAGCAGAGGTGAGAGTATGCATTACAGATTTTAAGCATTAGAATTTATCTGTGCTGCACGACGCTGACTGATGCATTTGGAAATAATGTACTAGAGCTGGGCATTACAGGAACCCCTGTAACTAATGGACAGCTCCCGCCTGTGGCCGGCGATGTATATCATTCAGCTGGACTACCTCATCAACTCCAACAGTTCTTTGCAAAGGCTTCTTAGCCAGACCAGCCTCTCAGGGTTTGCATTAAAGACTCCTGCAATAAAAGCCCCTCCCTTCCTTCTCTGTCCATCTCCCTCTCTCTCAACCCATTTATTTTGACAGTAAATCTTTCAACTAGACACCCACTTACTCATTGACAATGTTCTTTAAAGAACATGCAAACGTAAAGCAGGGCTTATATTATTGTTTCAAGTAATGTTTTAATGCGTCCGTGCCATCGACAGCTGCGGCGAAAGCATTTGGTTTTTTGGCTGTCCATAAGTCTCTCCGTCGGTCCCATTCTTTTAAATGAGATATCTCAGGGAACCCCTGGTAGGGATTTACTTAAAATTTGGCACAAAATGTCCACTTGGAATCAAGGATGAGTGCATTAGATTTTGGAGGTCAAAGGTCAAGGGCACTATGACCTCATGTCTGTCTATCTCATTTTTGTGAACTCAATATCTCAGGAACCTCTGGAAGGATTTTCTTCAAATGTGGCATAGATGTCCACTTTGACTCAAGGATGAACTGATTCCATTTTAAAAGGTCAAAGCTCAAGGTCACTGTGACCTTAGAAAATTCCTTTTTTGGCCTACGCTAATTATGACAACATTTAGAAAAAATGTTTAATAGGATATAATGATGAAGTGATTACATTTTATGTACCAATGGTCAACTTCAATTAACAGAACGAGAGACATTTACGCAAATACTGAATTGATGACAATCTATTGAAACTGTAGTGATTGTTTAAATCTTCTGTGTTGCCAAGTTGAAGATGTGATAAGCATCCAGGAATCACAAAAACAAGTACACTTAATACCTTTTTATTAAATGCCTTCAAAGTCTTCAAGACATATTATGTACATTTACGGTATATTAAGTAAACTGTAAGTTGACCGGCCTGCAGAGGCATACAACTGCTAGGTGGTACTTTTAGTTTTAACTTTCAATCAAATTATTCCTTATGATCTTAAAGGGCCTTTAGTGCTACCAAACCCACTTAATATTCACTGAACACACACTCTGATCTGCGCCTGCTCAGTAAAGATGTGGAAAGACGCACCTGAAATCCGATGTGACCGTTCTCCCAGCGGTCACATGGCAAGTGATCAGATGTCCATCGGATTTATCACTGATCTGGGCCACATTTGTTTGTAATGTGAACCTATCCTGGTAGAATGCTTTTTTGCTCATACGTTGTAAATCACAGCCATATTTTGCCAGTGTGACTAGTGGGAGTTAAGTCTATTTACAGTATTTACATCTGTAGATTACATTACAATAGGTTCAATACATTAGTTAATTAGTTCCAAATGTTTTGAATAACAATACATAGGCCTATAACAGAATTTAACCCAATTATGTTACATAGGACAAATCAGCACAGTAGAAAAAGTTTTTTTTCTGTCAGCCTTTCTTTCCACCGGCATCACCGCTACACATTTTTATTCAATGTGGTGTATGTTTTAATAGCTGCACCAGACAGTAGCTGCTTGTCTCCAAAGCAATGTAAAGAACAAGGCATAGGCCAGATGAATTCCATCCACACAGAGGTCAGACAGATAGAAAATGAATAGCAATGTGAATCCCCCAGCAGGCAGTGGGAGAGACAGACTAATAAGAGCATAACAGAAGAGGAGAAGGGGGCCCTTGGGAACCAGCATAAAGGTTTTCAGTACATTTTTAAAAGAAAATGGTCTGAAAATATAATGATGCCTTTGAAATGCATCTGTAATCAGGGAAGGAATTTGTTCTAGGATATGAAGTAGAATTGAAATTCCCCAGCTGTTGAAGAAAGGGGTTTGTAGGTGGAGGGTTGGGTTATTGAGGTTGAGAGGGGAGAATATGGAATAAAAAATGTGAGTGTGCAAGATGGAGGCATTTTCTTGCTCTCTTCTGCTCTTTTTGCAGGTACACATGGCAGGGGATAGGGGAGGAAGCTCTTGTTATTCTGGTTTCATTATCTCTTACAGTAGAATTTCTCTCTCCCAAAAATTCCACCCAAACTCCCTCATTAATTTGTTCTGAGCTTTTTGAAGCGTATCTTTTGTTCTTTTGGTTGTACCACTGTACCAGGTTATGCAGGTGTAATCATAGTGGCATTGAACACATGTTCAAAATACTTTGTCTTTGAATGGACCTTCCCAGGGACAGGGAGTGCCATAGATTCATTTGTCATACATTGTTCGAGTTCACATCCAAGACAAGTAAACACTTTTCCGGTAGCGTTCCATTGCATCAGCCAAAAAACTGGTTAGGTTCCTCAATTCATGCCTTGCTCCAAAAACAATACTTTCTGATTTGTCGAAGTACGTAGCCAACTGCTTATGTTTTGGAGCTTTTTACCAAGTGATATGCTAACTGTTTGACATGCTCTCCAGTTACTAACAAAGATGAATAATCTGCATACCAAAATAAAGGACATAGACTAGCTACCTCCATGTCTTTTATATACACTAAAAACATTAAAGGACCAATTATGCGTCCTTGAGGGACACTACAGGAAAGGTTTTTGGGACCTGAGAGGGTTTTTTTTTTCATTTGTCTTAATACAGTTGTTCCTGTCCTAAACATGGAACAAACAAGTCCACTCATCAGCACCTTTTCAACTGCTTGAAAAACACACAATTGCTCATGCACTTCTACATGATGATCAGAGCTAAAATGAGTCTTCTCTGTTCGTAGTAGAGGGTTCAGGATGAGGAGTGTTGCTGACACTAAGACAGGCTTTGCTATGATGTTGTCCTACTGCATTGTTGCAACGGTTTTGTGGTGTCAGTCCGTGCTAGTAGCCGGTTGAGGTTGTTGGTTAAAAAAGGTGGTCAAAACAGTTTTCTGTCTCTCTAGCTTGGTGTATTACGGTATACTGTAAATGCAAATTTGCCATTCACTGGACTATCAAATGCCTGATAGAGCTACGGTGGTCAGGATTGGCAAAGCTGGATAGAGAAGGAGGCCTGAAGGAGTGAGTTCAGGTCTGTGCCACTGGCTTTTAATTCTGGGCTACAGACAGTGTAAACTCCCATCAGTCTTTGGAAACAGCGATGGGTTTGTCAGACTCCCAATCAAACAGGCTGCTGTGAACCAGTGCTGCCAATCTGAAATAGGTATGTGTGAAAAGGATTTGTTGGTAACTCAAACTGGAGGCCAACAGACAGATAGCTATTACCTAACAGCCTGCCATTAAAAGGTTGACCGTGCCGGTCCCGGAATAGAAATGCTCCATAACCATCCCTATTTCATATAATTGACATTGGCTGATTGTTTACTGAAGTGCACATTTCCAGTGTACGTTGATCATGGGTCCACTAGATGTTTTATTTTATTATTTATGCCATTTATGTCCTTTTACTGTAGGGCTATCATTTATAATTTACCAAGCTACATCATCCCATCTGCACTGGCTTGCCTTCAACCGGGCTCATCAGCCCCCCAAAAGTGTCTTTTCCTTTTGGGAATGGTTACCAATAATACATTTCAATTTCAGAGCGGTAAATTATCCCAATTGTAGATGGAGAATTGCTGGCTGTCTGTATTTATTTTTGCTGCACATGTGTTACAATCCTAGCTCCCTGATGGATGTCCCCACACCCTCGGCCTCTGCTTTGATGTGGATTATAACTGAGCCTCATCGTTGCCCCCCTCACCCTGTCAGCACCTTTTGATGTTTCCTGTGTGCACTTCCAGATAGAATTTCTAATAAGGAGTCATTATCATTTTGATTTCTTGCTGAATGAGAAGAGTGACCTCTGGCATTTAAACTAGACAATCTGGCTGGGAGAAGCACTAACTGAGGCGAGGATGATATGAGCAATGTTGTAGGTTTGGAAATATTGTGGGAAATTAAGTTAACGTTATAACCTTTATAAAGACTTCAGCCCTAGCTGCATATTGTTTTGGTTTTACAACCCAAACTTATACTGCATCATTCTTTATTCTTTTAATGCAAAATATTACTCAATTATGAAAGTAATTTAAAATTAGTTGTAAACATTATTGTGGTGTTTCACAAGTTCTTGGTCAAATTCCACAGAGATTCAATACAATTGCTGCTGTTAAAGCATGTCTTTAATAAGCAATGTTTAATGTACTATATACTGTATAGATATGCCACATAATGGCACACAGGAGAGAGTAGAGAAATAGTTTATGGGATGTTTGCTTTCTTAGAACCGAAAGTACTTTTTCAAATCAGCCATGTGTTTATTTGTTTAATCAGTTGAGATTTCATTTAAATTTCTCAGGACATTTCAAAACAGTGCATATATTCCTACAAACAATTATAGTTCAAGAAGTTGAGTCATATGGTTATCTGCTGTATTGTTTAGAGACAGGAAAGACAAAGGAAATGTCTTGCAACTGTTTTGCAAAATGTCTTGCAACTGCAAAAGTGCTGGCTGAATTCAACTCTATGTCTATAATTGGGGGACTTATTAGAAGGTGCCTGAGATAAATTATGGCATCCAACAAAAACAGGCCTTTGGGCTTGCCTCTCTTGTGTGAGTCCAGGGAGCACCTGCACTACCTCAAGATGCTTTTTGCAGGCCTTATTTGAAGGGGGTATTGTAATTTTGTTTAAAAAGCTTATTTTTTTCTTGCATGCTTCATTGTGGGTCTAGACAGTCATCAGGATTTGCATGCTAATGATTGGAACTGAAACCTGTGAGGGCCAAGACAATTGAAGTACTTTCTGCTGGCCTGAAGATAACAAATAACCTTTAACAGATGAAATGTTCTGCTTCTATTGAGTAAACTTCTAATTTTCTGAGCAATTTGTGAAAAATACTGGCAGTAATCTTTTCTTTTATGTTTAAGAGTCACACATCTGCCTCTAGCTCATTGAAGTTAATTATACTAAGGACCCTGTATTCTCATATTTCTTCTCTTTTTTCGGTGCGTTCGTACTGGATCTGCATATATTCTCCCCAGCTCTACTTGATGTTGTTGCCCGCTGCTCGAGTTCTGAGTGGTTCATTTAGGGGGCCTGGTGGTGCTGCTTTGTCACAGTGGTGAGAGATCAAAGAGGCTACTTAATGCTGAGGTTTAGGAAGAACTAGAACACCCAGTTCAAGCAGTGTGCTGGACCTGCTGCAGCTAGTATCAGGTCAGAAATAATGAGCATAGTACAATAGCCCCTCTAAACACAAAACCTCTCAAAGTTGGACATTATACAGTGGAAGCAGGGCTTTACGGAGCACTCCTCGGGGAAGCTGGAGATAAATAGAAACATAGGTATACATACAGCCAGGTCACAGTGCTGCACAAGTCAACAATGAACAAATACAAAATGTGGGTGGGAGGCCTTGGCAGAGGGCAGACAGAGAGACTGGCTTCATAGCGAAAAACGGTGCTATGTGTTCAAAGAGCCTGTTTGAAGATACTGGGAGGGCTGCCCTTAGCTGAAGACATCTGCTCCACAGTTCACAATAAAGTGATCTTAGTAACACACACACACACACACACACACACACACACACAACATTGGCAGAGGTGTGTTTAACATAAAAAAGTATTTTATTTCCTTCTCTAGATGTCCCTTTGTTTCATTTATCTGCCTACTGTCTTGCTTTTCTTCACTATATTTTAAAATGCATCATTCAAACATGCACATAAACACACCAGACACAAATAGGTTGCGACCCACTGTACTACAAACCTAGTCTCAGTAGTTGTTAGAGGAGCCCAACTATTCTCAGACGATACCCTGCAGTGTGCACAACAGCTCATCTCTCTCCATGCACTGCCTCAGGCCATGGGCTCAAGACAACCCCTGCCTCGTTACACTCCCCTCATCCACCTCACTTCTGCAATTTTTCTATTTGTCTGTCTCTCTATATTCATTATTTCCCCTTCTCTACATTGATTCAGATCAATTCAGTCCAGTGCTTATTCAGAAAATATGATTTATGTGGGCAGGTGGTCTCTTAGAACATGTCTTTCAACAGATAGGGATACAGTAAACTAGATTAAATCAATAAAACATCATACTGTATAACCAGCGGGGCTCTCAATACCATGTGCATATGCACAGTGCACGTAAATTTAGAAAATTTGCTGTGCACATAATATTTAGCTCTTTATACACAGGTGCATGTAACTGTTCAGGGCTGCATACTCTCATGCATTGACCGTAAGTCTCATACAATTGACACTTTGCACATGCTCTTAAGCCACATGTCCATTTTCTCACAAAAACTAATTTGTAACTGATAACATCATCCCACAAGAAGACACTGACAGAGCAGAGACAGACAATACAGAGCAGCATAGTGCCACGATATGTGGTGTTACAGCACAGGTACTTGGAGCACCCAAGAAGGATGAAGAAAGACCTGGACATCAACAAAAAAATCTCATGTTAAATGAATTGATATTTGCCTTTAGAGGTTTGAAGAAATCTTCAATGTAATCCTGTTCAGGGGGACCCTGACTGACCATGAAATGTCTATATTCATTATACTTAGCAGTTTTAGCTCAATTTAAATAATAATATATTGAATAGAATAACACTTTCCAGATATTTGAAAAAAAAAAATCCTGAGTATGTTTCTGCTGAAATTTCTTTTTCAGAATAACTACTTATTAACTACTTAACCATTTGTTTGTCAAGCTCTTCAGGGTCTATCCAAAGTTTTCACGGCTACACAGCAGTCATAAAGCCAGTGAGAAGTTATTTGAACTTGGGCAACCCTGTCTATGGTATCTTCTTGTTTTAAAAATACAATTACTTTTTACATTGAATAATATTGGAACGAAATTTTAAAGGTTGTTGTGCAATTGAAACATCTATTTACTCTGATATTCTTTTAAGATAAAACTAGTGGTGGGACACGATTTAAAAAATTAAATGAATTAATTAGAGGCTTTGTAATTAATTAATCACGATTAATCGCATATCAATATTCGACACAGGTAGCAACATTTTTCAATTTAAATGGATTTTGATATATGGCTTATTATATTATAAAAAATAAAACAGTGCTTAGTATGGTATATTCAAGAAAAGTGGAAACCTAACATTGCAAAAATATTTAGAATAATATCTTTGGCATAAAATAAACAGTTTAACATAGAGTGCTTTTTCTCCCATGTTTTCAAAAACACAGAAACAAAAATGATCCATCAGCTAATGACAGTCCCTCCTAGGAGCGTTGTCTGTGCTAACGTTAGCTGCAGCATGTTTGGCATTGGGGTGGAGCCAAGGCTGAAGAGTTGCGGTGGGAGGGGAATTTTTACACTGCCGTGCCCTTGTCCATGTTTCCACTGCCCAGTTCAGACCAAAGATTCGCAACGCAACTCTTTTTGAATGTTGTAGGTGAAAGTTGCATCGGTGTGAACTGACCCATCTCGTTGCAAATCTAATAGCTGATGTCGTCCCAAGTGATTCAACTTGTCAAATCGCCAGCAGCTGGTTTTAGAACGTAACACACGTCACCTGTTTCAACACACACACAGAGAGACACACAGAGAGAGGGTTGAGCGAGCAATACAATGAATAAGGAGAGCGAGCGCAGTAATCCAGAACAAAGCAGTGGATCAATAAAATAAAATGTTATCTTCTCTGATTCATCTCTATATAAATGCAGCTGTAGCGAGTATCTCACTATCTCTGTCCTCATTGAAATTTTGATGATGCGACAAATTATATCTACAAAAAATAGCCTGAAAAGTCGAAGGTCAGACGGAAGTACAGAGAGGCGTTGCGATGGAGATGATACACCGTTTCGTCTCCCTGGTCTGCACAGGCAGGTTTCAGAACGTTGCAGGCCTGCGAGTTGCAAGTAGTTGCAAGTTTCAACTCGTTGCCTTGCGAATCTTTGGTCCGAACTGAACTTAAGAACTCAAATGTCCGCCCACTGAACCCAGCAACAACTCATCTCGCTTCTCATCGGTTTCATTTCTCTAATGTTTCGTCCTGTGTGTCAGTATTACGGGCTGGACGGGAACTCATGCAATGAGCAACGTTCCACACTGAGTGCAAAAATAGATTGCGATTAATTGCGTTATTTTTTCTTGAAGTAATTAATCTTAATTAATGTGTTGAGTCCCAGCCCTAGATAGATTTATTTTCACATGCAGTTACAAGCACAGCACAGTGCAGTGAAATTTGAGCTCTGCATTTTACTCATCCAAAGCATAAGGAGCAGTGGGTTGCTCTAAAGCGCCCAGAGAGCAACTAGGGTTTCATTGTCTTGCTAAAGGGAACGAATGATCGAACCACCAACCTTGTGGTCAAAGGAGAATGTCGACATCCTGCGCCACAGCTGCGCCATCAATGGAGTTTCTCTTTATACCATCCATTTATCGTGAATCAGCAAAATCAGGAAATGTTTTCATTGACAATAACTTAACACGACGATGCTGAATGCAAACATGAAAGTAAAATTAAACAGATTTCTGAGCACAAGACAAATTAAACTTAAGACAGATATTCTGTTTGAAGCTACAAAAATACTAAGAGCTGAACACAGAGACTTTTAAAAACGTCTTTCTCTCTTCTCTCCTGCTGCTAAGACATAAATAGAGTCTTGCAACACATCTTTTTTTGAGGGGGAACGTGGACATTGAGTTCAGATAAATGGTGTTTTGCCTGTCTCTGTAACGGAAGTCCCCATGGAACAGAGCAGAGGAGACTTGAGAGCGGGTGATGACGTGAAAAACAACGTATTTTGCATCTTTTGGTAGATCTCCAATGATCCGTTCCAAGGGGACTTCCGCTACGGAGACAGGCCAAAGACTGTTCCTACATTTTTACAACACAGACCAGGATTAAAATAGGGAAAGTATACGTTTAAATTGTTTACATGATCACTTCTTCTATACTTTTATGCATAAAACTGGAGTCAAATTCCTTGCATGTGTACACATTTGGTCAATGAAGCTGATTCTGATTCATGAGTTGCTCTATAGAGAATAATATGGAAATTGTGTAAAATAATGTGCAAAAATGATGAGATGACTTTTTACTCTCTACTTATTAAATTTACAAGGTCAGCCACAATGAACAAGGCTATAATAGCTGCTGAGGTAGTAGATTGTCCAATTAGACGAGGTCCTTCCAATGATAAGCTGCGCTCTGTGTGGGTACTAAAGCACTGTGACCTTGAAATCATTGTAAAGATTAGTTAGTGCAGTCCTGACTAACAGGGTAGGCTTTTGCTTGCAGTATTTCCTTGTAGGCCTACAGTCTAAGTAGCACACTGTGTGGTTGGTAAGAGTTGGGCAACTACACAAATGTGTTCCAATTACAGAAACATCCCTGTCATGTCTTTGTTTATTTAGGACTTAATGGAATTGAATGCTAACTGTGAAAGATTCTGTCTTTCCTTCCTGTATACCTATGCTTCCTCCAACATTCCTCACAGTTTGGCTGTCTTCTTGCCATCCCCTTCTTACTCACTATGGTGGTAATGCATCGGAAAGGAGAACCAAAGTCACACTACATTAGTTTGCTGGTGGCTGTTGCTGCAGAGAGCCATTACTCTTCCCTGACAGTATCAAAGAGAGCAGCAGAGCTGGGCTGTGCCGAGACTCCCGCTCTCTCTCACCATGCACCACTCGCAGGAAATTGCCTCATACTTCAGCAGGCAGGAGGTGAAACGGCAGCGACACCCATGCATGTGTCACTTTCTGGGCTCAGGTCTTGGGTGGGAGTGGGCTTTGGTGTCACATACTAATGCTGCCTGGAAAGCAATAGAGGAGCACTGCCCAGGAGAGGAGAGACCAAGCAGTGCTACAGAAGCTGAGCTCTGGTTGAATACAGTGATGGTGATTCTTGAGCTTTGGAAGCTGTGCTGATTGGACTGTACTGCACTGCAATGGATCCCTAGTCATTGTCATGTGGGTGGAAGTGACTGATCTGTGTGCATACGCTAATAGTTTTTCTTACTTCCCTGTTTTTTTAATATATCATAGCCAAGTAGTTTAGCGGTAACTTATGGAACCAGGTAGTCATATGTAATGATTTTTAAATGATTTTAATGGCACTACATCAAATATTTTAAGGTGGTAGTTACAGCGAATATGAGAAGGTTATACCTTTATATGTAGATTTTGTATATAGATTGTAATAGTTGCATATGTCTAAATTTAGTATTTAAAAAAAAGGCACACGATTAATGCCGAAGAAGTGAGGGAGGGAAAGGAGGGTGAATTGTTTTGGACTTCTGCTTGAGAACTTTTGGGTGAGAGCTACAGTGAGATGACACATAAGAGCTAGAGATGTGCCCTGTATCACATTCAGCTCCATGTGATAAGGCGTGTAGTTGGACTTCAGTCTTTAATACACATTAGTTCTGTACAAATCTACAATTCTTTGTTTCCTTTGTTCCAGTATGAAAAAAGGAACAAGCTAATGGCAGTTTGTGATAATCTCACCTGAATAGCATTTTCAGAGTTGGGGAAGGGGATGTTATGAATACAACAGAAGCACAGTCAGCACTTCAGCTTCTCTGAAGCATGGGTTGATTATGCCCATAAGGTAAAGCTGTTTTTGAGCATATTATGAGGAATATTAGACATTTTATCAAAACCCTGCAAGCTAAGCAACATGCTTCAGCGCGTGGCAGAGTGGTGCACTAGTTGTTGTTAGCAGATAAAATACATGTATATACATACATACTTGTAGAGATATGAGGTAGACCTTTTTTCAGGGTTGGGTGGGGAGTAGAAATGTGTTGATGATACCATTCCAGCTTCTCCTGATCTTGCCACATCACACCCACCATTCTGGGCAGATGTCTTGAGAGGACAAATGTTTATTGCTATTATAAAGCAGCCTTTGTTGTGATCGTGTGTGCTCTCTGTCCCCTTCTCCTTGTTCCTTTCATTTTAGTGCTGGGCTGGGGGGATTGGTGCAGCCCGCCGCCTCTGCGGCTCTGTGATTAGAAAGGGAGGGAGGCAGAGTGCTTCTCAGCAGGACTCTCTGTTTTATATTCATCAAAAGAGCTGCCTTTGATTTGCTCCCTCTTTGACGTGTGACAGCATGGACTGCAGCACCATACTGCTGCTAAGGAAATCGTGCACTTACCACCCCCTCTTCCACACCACCCCTAAACCCCCACCCTTTCTCCCTTCTCTCCTTTCTGCCATCCTTCAGCAAGCACCCCCCCCCCCCCACAGATCTGCTGATTACAGCCTGCCACTGTTCCCCCACCACCTCCACCTGCTGTAGTCTAACCCTCAGGCCAATGCACCAGCTTATTAATTTCTCCATTATTATTGATATTGCTCGCCTCAAATCATCAGACTTTTGCCAAGGTCATCCTTGCTGAGTGTATTCCCTGCCTTACAACTCCCATCTTGAAAGACAGACAGAGAGACTGGCTGAAAAATGGGGAACTCACAGGCAGACAGAGTGGCCGACTGTAACAAAATAACAAAGAGAAAAAAGACAGATGCAATACAGGTGAACTAAAACCCAGAATAGGGCACGATGTTGATATGATGATGTTGCTGATGACAACAATGACGATGATGACACCCTCATTTAGGTTGAAGTCGGTAACTTTTTATGACGATATATATTTTTTTCATATTTGCTAAATCTATCACCATATCCGGACAGCACAATGAGACAGACGATCTGTGAAAAAGCCATGTACAGCTGCATCAAGCCGCTATTCCCTGTGTGCTACTAATGCCATTTGAAAGATTCCACCACAACCAATGTCGATGTCTGCGATGATCAAACTGTGAAACTGTGCTGATCAAATATGGATAAAGATATTTGTAACGGTATTGCCGATTTCTCGCGTAAAATGAATTCAGAAACATTTTAAGCTGTGTTTTCATCAAACACTTTAAGTAAAGCACCTTTAGAACTGGACATAGTTCATACGGACATGTACCTAAATACCTGATCTATTTTGCATTTCCACTGCAGACGGTCCCCTTAAATGTAGGCGGGGTTATAACACAGTAGTTATAATGTTGCAGTGCAACAAAACTAAGCCTTGGCCATATGCTTCAATATTCCCTCTACCTTCTGCTTTTCTAGGATAGCTCAGTGTGTGACCTTCATCTGGTTTCCCTGGTGTTGACACAGCAGCCCACCCTATAACCACCCTCAACTATCACATCAGTCAATTCTGCCTAGTCTGTGATAACTCGCACTGCAATCACATACACATTCATACATACACCTTCACCTCACTGTTCAAACACTGTCCCATTTTCACTATGCTGCGCAGACATAGATGCATAGCTATGTTTGAACAGGACTGCTCTGTACCGCAGAGACTAAGCTGGTTATTAACAGCATGAATTATTTAAGAAATCTCCAACTCCGCAAACACGGGTGGGAAGAGACAAGATCCAGGAAAGAGAGAATATGTGTATGTGTTAGAGTCGTGAGGGACAAACTAAGGCCATTTCTGCCTTATTCTTTATCCCTGCAATGGTTCAGCCACAAGGCTACACATGACCAAGGTTAGCATCCTGAGAAGGAAACGTGCTTATGCAATATTTCACCTCATTCGTGTTTATTTCAATAACTGCTATAGACAAATATGCACACATATAGTACGCATATGGTGTACTTGACATTTAAGTACACAGCACACGTAAAGCAGCAGTGTTTCAGTAGTGTTGAATGCAAAAGCAAAGTGAAAAAACTTTTTGATCAGCCTTTTCTGTGTTCATACAGTTCATACTTTATTTTCTAATTCAGTTGTACAGACACTAACAGTATCTACACACCTTAAATTATTGCAACAACCACAATACAAGCTGTTTACAGTAAGGACGGGACGCTGGTGACCTCAGCTGATGAGATAATCGGGCGGTGGAAGAAGAACTTTGAGGAACTTATTAATCCGACTAACACGCCCTCTTTTGTAAAGGCAGAGCTGGAGGCTGATGGGGAATCATTTTCAATATCTCTGACAGAAGTCACTAAGGTAGTCAAACAACTCCACAGTGGCAAAGCCCAAGGGATTGATGAGATTCGTCCAGAAATGCTGAAAGCTTTGGGTTTGGAGGGGCTGTCTTGGTTGACACGTCTCTTCAACATTGCGTGGAAGTCTGGGACAGTGCCAAGGGAGTGGCAGACCGGGGTGGTGGTTCCCTTATTTAAAAAGGGGGACCAGAGGGTGTGTGCCAATTACAGGGGTATCACACTACTCAGCCTCCCTGGTAAAGTGTACTCCAAGGTGCTGAAAAGGAGGGTTCATCCTATAGTCGAATCTCATATTGAAGAGGAACAATGCGGATTCCGTCCTGGACGTGGAACAACGGACCAGCCCTTCACTCTCGCAAGGATCCTGGAGGGGGCCTGGGAGTATGCCCATCCAGTCTACATTTGCTTTGTGGATCTGGAGAAGGCATATGACCGGGTCCTTTGGGAGATACTGTGGGAGGTGCTGCGGGAGTATGGGGTGAGGGGGTCACTTCTGTGGGCCATCCAATCTCTGTACACCCAAAGCGAGACCTGTTCCGGATCCTCGGCAGTAAGTCGGATTCGTTCCCGGTGGGGGTTGGCCTCCGCCAGGGGTGCGCTTTGTCACCAATCCTGTTTGTGACTTTCATGGACAGGATATAGAGGCGTAGTCGTGGTGGGGAGGGGTTGCAGTTCGGTGGGCTGAGGATCTTGTCCCTGCTTTTTGCAGATGATGTGGTCCTGACGGCATCGTCGGTCAGTGACCTTCAGCACTCGCTGGATCGGTTCGCAGCCAAGTTTGAAACGGCTGGGATAAGGATCAGCACCTCTAAATCTGAGACCATGGCTCTCAGCAGGAAACCGGTGGATTGCTTACTCCAGGTAGGGAATGAGTCCTTACCCCAAGTGAAGGAGTTTAAGTACCTCGGGATCATGTTCACGAGTTAGGGGACGATGGAGCGTGGGTTTGGCCGGAGAATGGGAGCAGCGGGGGCGGTGTTGCAGTCGCTCTACTGCACCGTTGTGACAAAAAGAGAGCTGAGCCGTAAGGCAAAGCTCTCGATCTACTGGTCAATCTTCGTTCCTACCCTCACCTATGGTCATGAAAGCTGGGTCATGACCGAAAGAACGCGGCCGTGGTTACAAGCTGCCGAAATGGGTTTTCTCAAGAGGGTGGCTGGAGTCTCCCTTAGAGATAGGGTTAGAAGTTCAGCCATCCGTGAGGAACTCGGAGTAGAGCCGCTGCTCCTTTGCGTTGAAAGGAGCCAGTTGAGGTGGTTCGGGCATCTAGTAAGGATGCCCCCTGGGCGCCTCCCTAGGGAGGTGTTCCAGGCACGTCCAGCTTCGTAGGAGGCCTCTGGAAAGACCCAGGACTAGGTGGAGAGATTATATATCCATACTGGTCTGGGAACACCTCGGGATCCCTCAGTTAGAGCTGGTTAATAAGGCCCAGGAAAGGGAAGTTTGGGGTCCCCTGCTAGAGCTGTTGCCCCCGCGACCAGACCCCGAAGATGAGGTGAGATGAGACATGCATACATCCACACCACTTACATTTAATGATTTCATTGTTACACTACTACATAAGAACAGAAAATGGGGTGTCGTGTAAAAATCACCAGACAGAAAGATCACAATTACTGTATAACACAATCAGAGCCACAATGCAAACTCAGTTTAAATCAGTGTATTGCACAATGAGCTACACTCGGCATCAGAAAATATCTTTTAAATAATTGTCCAAAAGGTCCAAATAATGTTCTCCAGCAGAAACAGTCTAAAGTTAAATCAAAAATCACTTATTCAGTTTCAAGCACGAAAAAATAAAGAATTAATTTCAGTTTGCATAATTCTGTTTTAATTGTTTTTTGTAGGAGTGAATCATCTTCTCAAACGAAATAATAAAGGATCTCTGATAAGTTTCAGTTTCGTTTTTCCCGTAAGGAGTGCAGCCTCTTCCCAAACAATTTAACAAACGATCTTTGAACAAGTGAATCTCCAACACTTTCTGAGAATTATAAACCAGCAACCATGTAGCGACAGAAATAACATGCCGTCGTGCAAATAAGATAAATAACATAAGGCTATTTAGCTTGTTTACTAAAAGGACAAGGTACAGAGCTTTTCTATGAAAGGGACCCTTAAATGACTTCTTTTTGGATCTGACTCTATTCAGAAAATACAATTAAATAAAATTTAGTTGACTTTCGGGGGGGGGGGGGGCACTGCCTCATCGCTATATGCCTCCTCTCTCATGCTTTGTCTTTACCTAAAGTGTCTCCTTTGACAAGAAACCTTCAGTTCATCAGTGTTACTGTAGCTCTTGAAAGCTTTTTGCTTAGTTGACCAATACAGGAATGCCAACCAAGACGGAGAAGGCATCAGAGTAATAGCTAGTCACCGTGCATGAATAATAACGGGGTGTGGAGGTCACAGCACCTTTCGGCGTGTGTGTAGGCATCTGTTTGATTTATCTGTCAGCCGCAGTGGAGTTTGATTGGAGTTTGATGCTGTGCTCTCACTGTGTGATAGCCCTCTTCAGCAGATGACACCAGACTGTTCAAGGTGAAAACTCTGTAGCCCTGTCTACATGCGTGCATCTTATCACCGTCTCTCTAATGGTCCTTCACTTAGCTCTGAGGCATCTTCTCCAGCACTCAGGCCAACATCACCCTCTGTCATTTCAAATGTTCACTTGCCCCAGTAAGCAGACACAGACGTTTGGCTCTTTCTCCTCTGTGCCACTTGACAGAAAGGGACTGCAAAACAAGAGTAGATGAGAGGAAAAGAAATGAAGAGTGAGAGGGGTGTTAAAGTCGGCAACACTGCACTTTGTGTCAGAATGGCACATCTAGCCCCCTATAATCTCTGAAGCCATGGCGTGGTTTTTCAGTGTTAAGTTGATACCAAGCTTTGGGCCTCTGTCTGTGGACTTGCACATCTGCAGCTCCACTGTAGCGCCTTGTAATCCTACTCAAAAGGACAGCTAAGTGTGTATGCGCCAAAGATTCACTGTTCTTTTCTCTGAACAAAGTATCCATGCTTCTTTCCTCCTATTCCCTTGTGTTGCCAGTCTGCTCCTTGGCCCCGCAGGACCCCCTAAAGCCTATGGGTGATTCCAGCATTTATCCTTTCCTTCAGAGTGACTCTCGCCAGAAAGGGGCTCATTCTCTTAGCTTGGCAGACTGCCTGTTCCCGGAGGCCCATGTCATACTGAAGACCTGTTAGTAGAGTTGAGCTGAAACCTATACTTTTTTAGTTGACCTTTGTGTGCCTGGCAGACATAGTATTAATAAATGGACCAATGCTTTATACAGTAGCTCTAAGCCAGTTTTTAGTGGCAAAGAGTTGGTCGGTGAAACATTTCCACTGTTATCTTATGTCTTATTTATATGTAATCCATCTGCAATAGTGCCAAACACCCTACACAAACCTCCCACATGTCTGTGTTTTTGTAACTGGGTTGACTTTTCTTCACTATCTGACAGATCCACTTATCAGTATAACTACAGCAATGTAAATCATGTCGAGAGGAAGAGGCAGGGGGTGCATTTGTTTTTGTTTTTTAAGGGTATACTGTATTCTGATTTATTTATGGTCTTTCTGTATTATAAAGTCAAGTTTTTCATGCATCACTATCATGTCATCGGCTTATCTTAGCGTGCTTCTCCATTGTCTGCTCTCCTGCTGCCGATGTCAAAAGTATTTGATAGGGCTCTTGACACAGGTGAGCCTCAGAAACTCACCTCCTTTGTTCTCACAGGAAAGGGTGCCAAATTCAATGGAAGGTAGTAAATAGGAAAATGCTTCAAAGTCAGCACTTCTTACCCGATGAAGCAACAGACATATTTGTGCACTTGGCAGTCAGGAAGATTCTTTGGCTCCTGGATAAGATAGAAAAATAAACCATTTAATATTTGTGTGAATCCTGAAACATTATCACAAATACTGCCCTAACCAGACCTAATCTTATCAGTGACATCGACTCTGGAAAATATCTTTGTTTAGCAGTATTTAACAAATCCTGAGGGAAAAAAACACTCTTTTTACATACAGACACCTGTTCTCACATTACAGCTGCTTTGGTAGAGGCAACCGCAAGCAATTATTAGCTAGTGGTCAGCATTTTGCCTATCTGTGTGGATTAACGGTAAGAATGCTGACCTGGGAGCTAGTCAGCCATGATGCTGTCACACCTGAGTGAGTGGTTTTGACTAGGGCTGCAGATAGACTGTCCAGGGGTTCGGGGCATCAGGAAGGAAGGCTAAACTCAGTTGGAGAAGCATTTGGGCTGATCCCCTGTATGCAACCACAGTTCCTGTCTGTGTCCTCCATACCAATAACCTCCAACAGAGGTGAAGCTTTTGAAATGAACCACTGCATAATGGAGATAAACTGAAGTCACAGGTTATAGTGAGAGATAAGAGCCTGTATTTAACTGGGCAGTTTTATACATCATCTCTCCGCCTTGGAGCAGTGGATAGTTTGAAATAGGCCGAGGTATGATTGCATGGGACAGAATGTGTTTGCCCATGTGTGACTGCAAGTTAATGTTTTTTTCTGTGAGTGTGTTCATGATTATGTGTACATTTGATTAACAGTGTTTGTGTGAAAAAGGGAGGGAGTGACTAGGAGTTTGCTTGACTATGAATGTGAGTGGAGAGAATGAGTGTATGGGTGCGGGCCTGTGTGCGTCTGTTCTGGCGGTGAATGTGATTGTATTTTGATTAGGTCTCAGTGGTGTGCCAAGTTCAGGCCTTGTTGAGATTCTTGCCGCTCTCACATCCCCATCGCTTTCCCAATTTGACAGCTGATGGGATCTCAGATGGAATGTGCGTGTGTGAATTGCTAGCAATATACATAACAACCTAATTTCTCTTCTCCATCCCTCACCCCCTTTCCCTCCCTCTCGCCTCTATTCCACTCCTTTGCCTCCTCTTTATTTACCTGCAGTCATTGCTCTGTCTCTTTTCTTTATTTTGGTCTCTCCACACACCTCTCATACAATTCACAGGTTTCATGAGCAGTGCCAACCCCTGCCTTTTAGACTGTAGTATTTCATCGTGATGGTTGCATGCTGTCACAAGTCCCTTGATCCAAAGTAATTCAGGGATAGTAGGTTAGCCACTGAGCAATGCCAATTGCACAACATTCTCTCATTACACAGTTCCTTATTACTCTAAATGGCAACTGTGTCCCATGCTTAGCACCAACACAGACAGCTGATTTCTCTATATAGCCTACAATTGATTTTGCATTTTAACTGTGTCCTGTGTCCTTTGGCAAGACCCTTTTTACTGGCTAAAGTTACTATTGTGTTAAAAGTATTGCTGTCTGAAAGACTGGCTAGCACCGACCTCTTCTGATTGCTACGGTTTTTGGTTTCAGCTGACTGTCCAAAATTATGCAATTCAGCTAAAGTTAAGACTCTTAATTGATGGATATAATTGCTCACAGCTTGTTTGACAGGGCATTTTGTAATGATAGATCTTTCTAGAAGTGTTGTGAATAGTGATGCACGATGTATTGATTTAGCATTTCCATTGCGATATGTGCATGTGTAATCGTCAAATCGCAGGATGTTAAAAATCGTCATGCTACAACTTACTTTTTTTTTCAAATTGCAAAATGTATTACAGAGGAAAATATATATTGCATTGTAAGTTTTTCACCAATATCTTGCAGCCCTAGTTGTGAACCGCTTGATATCACAAATAATGTGTTCTCACAACACTGTTTAATTTTGATTACATGTTATAGGCGATCGTGCTGCCCACTTGATGTTCTTGTCTATTAATGACTGTTTAGCCCTATGCCCTTGTTGGTGACCACATTTGGGTTTGCTCGTCATTCATTGAATATCTGTATTGGGCCTTAATGTGCATGCAAACACCTTTTATTGGCAGCCTGTTTGATACAAACTCAGATTAGCTTTGATTTGTCTAGGGGCCATTCATTATTTGTCCAGCAAAAGTGTGCCAGTTAGTATTTGGATGTGTGTTGGATTTCTATGCAACATACCAGGGTTTCTTCTTCCAACTACATTACATAGTGTTGCTGTTGGGCAGAAATCTTGTATGTCCAAAACAGTAATTTTTCAGGAATGGGAAGTTCGAGGATCCAATGGTGTTACAAGATCTAGTCACAGACTCTTTTAAATACTTTTCATTGGTTAAACTTTATGAAAAACCCACACAGATGTAAAGAGGGACAGATGGCACCGATTTATGATGGAAAAGATGAAAGTTGAAGATGAAAGGCGGAAAATACGTGCATTGTATAGTATTAATATGATAACAGGGTTATTCCTGGCCAAAATTTGGGCTGAGGCGGGCAGGGGAGCAAAAATTTTGCGGTAAGTAACATGTGCATGAAGTGCCCAGCCACTAAATACTGAACCAACATTATGTGCAAAAAAAACACGTCCACCTGACCTTTCTCAGTCATACAACTCTTTCACCCACAGCCCACGTACCAAAACAGTTCCCTACAAAATAACACTCATTGTTTACATTATTATTATTATTATTATTATTATTATTATTATTATTTCCACCCTTATTATTTGTGAGCAGTAAGTGGGCCAGGGCTGACGTCAAAACCCGTAAATTATCATCACGCTGGTTCGCATAATCCAAAACGGATTATGTAAAAAAATAAGCTCTGTGACTCACGTTTACGAAACTCACACGTTTTTTCCTGTTAATCTGGACAAAGGGCCGCTGGAAGTAATTTTGAACAGGGGGTGCTGTGAATAAATTATTTGTTTTTTTGGATAATAAAAAAAAAACCTATGAGCCTATAGGCCGATTTAAAATACACTTTAATAGATTGAGATTCACTGCTTTATTGTCATATACACTTCAGTGCACACAGCACAGGGTATGTAACACAGATGTCATCAGTTCTCAGATGAATATGCACTATTAAATAAACTTTACAATAACGCTATAACAATGCAATAGATTTGGTCAGCTTGCATGAGCCTGAGTCACTGCACTAGCTATGTTTATGTCACACGCGACTGTATTAGCTCCAAAATCCTTTTACACACATCACAAGGAAAGAATATCGGACTATTTAAGCATGTTATCGAACAGTTCTCCACATCCATTACGCAAAGAACACATGCACAAAATAACTCTTTCTGTCTCTTTCTCCAACCTTTTTACGCAAACTACAAGGAAATAATCTCAGACTACATAAACGTTATTGAACAGTTCTCCACATCCATTACGCAAAGAACACACGATCAGAGTAACACACTCTCCTCCATCCCCACCACCCTGCAAAATAGTGTGACGTTAAACTGCATGAATCGATACAGTACAAAAGTGAGCAGCGGCACCATGCACTTACTTTGAGCTACAGGCAGGGCGCCTGGTTACAGGTGAACAAATGTTGAGGTGCGCTCTGGGGTCATGAAGATAAAGTCCCTCATGAGGGGACAAATGTCCAGGGAGGTTTATGAGTCTTTTCTGGGTCACAGTGCTGCCCTGTCTTCAAAAGACGCAAGGCGGAGAAAGTACACTTTGATGAGGCCACAGAGATGGGTAGGCACAGACATTACTCCATCAGTATTTCTGTCTCTGAAAACATGGCTCTTGTTTGTGGCTGTAACATGATGCTACATCTTGGACTGTGACACACTTAGGCCCTCTGTCTTTTGTGAGATCGGTGAGCTGCTTGGCGATGCTTGGCCAAAACATTTTGAGCTGGAGTTCCAAGTACCAAGCCGGTGCAACAGAACGTGAGAACGTTTCATTACTGCAATGCCTTGCAGGAAATTTTAAACTGAATGTTGGCTGGAAAGGATTTGTCTAATCAAATCACGCTAGGCTGGGTTGCGGATGCTTGGGCTGAGCCAGCCAGTGCAACTGCAGGCTGAGGCGGGCAGACAGTTTCCTCATTCCAGCTGCTTTCCGTTGTCGTGGTTGCAGTACTAGTGTTCTTCTTCACTGGTGGTGGTTTTCCAAAACAATCCGAAATGCGTTTCTGTGCCATATTTCCTCCTCCTCCCCTATGTAAATTTACTAGTATGCTGCTGCCATTGATGTATGCTGCATGGAACAAGTGGTAAACCTCTTTACTCGGCAACCACTAGTCTGCCTGACGTTTACAACATAACTTCCGTGAACCTGTGTTGATTAGGCCTCAAAATAATTAAATTAAAATTAAAAATACACAATAGCCTATGTGTGTCAAAATAATTTCCCAAATATTCATACAGAATTTATAAATTGTGCAAAAATATTTTTAATACATTTTTAATGAGGTAGAATCGGTGGCGAGAGGGAGAACTACATTGATTTTCAATAAAGATTCCAGTGTGGAGGCAGACAAATTCAGTGAGGCGGCCGCCTCAAAATTTATAATGCAGAAAAAACCCTGGATAAATAAAGTGAATACATCTGAAGGTCATATTGTTGTTTCAATGCATACCTGCATGCCTACATACCTATGTCTGAGACCCCGTGGATCCATTCATTTCCACTTACCCTGTAAACCACTCATCAGTCAATCACAATTCTCCACTGTTTAATGTTTTTCTGCAGGCAGGTATGATGACTTTGACTGGATGTATTTCTCAAGCCTGTTTCTTTAGTGGTTGTGGTCTTTCCAACCTGGTTATGTTAAACTCTAACTCAAGCATTTTCACCTGGGTTCTATTCTTTGGCCTCTTTCTTTTCATCTCCTCGAGGAAGCGGCTGCGGTTTCGCCTCCAACCTGCGGCCCTTTGCTGAATGTCTCCCCCCCTCTCTCTCTCACCCCATTTCCTGTCTGTCCTGTATAATAAAGGCTTGGAAAATGCCCAAAAAATAATATTAACAAAATAAACATCCCCATAAACATATAATAAACAATCCTAAAAAGTTATAATCACCGATTTGTTAAAACTAGGGCACATACTGTATGAGGTGTGTGTTTGCATAACCTGGCTTTTACTTAACAAAATTATTGGGCTGTGCTGTATTATTTATCAATCAAAACATAGACATAATGAAGATGCTGTAGGTACACATTGAAGAGCTATGAAATATAACAACATGGACTGAGCTTGAGGAAAAGTTGATCCCGTTTTCAGAGGGCTCAATAGTAGTCAAGTGACATGCAATGCATTTTTAAAGGGTTAGAATGTATGGTGCATTTCTGTACTTGTGCATGTATGGGTTTGCCCACTATATACTGTGTAAGTCTTTGTGCACATGATATCATGGGATGTTAAGGTCCATCTCTGTGTGTTTGTTGATGGGTGAATGAATGTGGTGACATGTTAGGACATGGCTGTGGTAATGAGCCTTGGATGCAGCTTGCTTTAAAGGCAGTAAAGCATGTTGGCATGCAGTGAAATGTTTACAGTGCTGTGGTTGGCTCTTACAGCTTGTCCGGCCATGGAGGATATTATAGTGGCCCACAGCTCTAATCGCTCATCCTTGGCCATCAATCAAGGCCTTGCCCCCTCTCTTCATCCCACCCACACAGAACTTCCGAAAGTCTGCATTACAAGGACACTTTTAATGGCCTCATAGAATGTGTATAGTCATCACCTCCAGTTAAATAGTTTTCTCATTAGTCTTGTTGTGTTGAATTTCATAAACGTGTAGGTTCTGGTGTTTTGTGGCTGTCTGTAATTTCAAGGTTGCTGTGAAGGGTGAGATATTTTACTGCAGGCTTTTGAGAGTCAAGCTCTTGATATGGAAGTTTAATAAACATCAGCTCAAAGAAAGCATATGGGATATGAGCAGAACAATGACGGTGTTGAAAAATCTACAGTGTTCTTTTTACTCCTAAAGTTGATCATTTAGTGAGGGATTTATTTTGTCATCCTGCGTGAAGTTCAGGCTTTATATATATTTCAGTATATTTAATATTTAACTCCAGTTTCATGTATATTTAAGTATATATTATATAAGGATTTAATTTAATTTAATTATTAGACAGGGGACAGTGTAGATTGTGGCAAAATGAGTCTTCTGGCAAATTTTAGGGCATTACAATCTCATAGTATATTCTTGAGTGAACTCAGCCACCAGCATGCCCCTATGCATACTCATACTTATATTATGCTACGTGACTGTCCACACTTATGTGAGGCCACTGTGGATGAAAGTGGCTACTGTAGTTCATTGGTACAATTAGGAGATACAGGTATACTTTATATGGGTAGGAACAGCAACAGTATCCTCCACAATCTTTCTTTGGGATTAGTGTTGAGATTTTTCAGACAATACTCAACTTCCTTGTCAAAATCAATATAGTCAGTCAATAGCTGTGGCAACAGCTGCGTACATGCTAGAAGGCATGTCCCCATCAAGTTTTTTGCAGCCAATCGAAGTCCTTTAATATTGGATCCCTATGGATACCGAGTCTGATCCAATACTTTTATTTTGAGCTAAATGTTGATTAAATATGTTCCTGTCACATTGAAATTATAGCTAAATCATAGCTTATTTTTCTTGCACTTTTTGTTCCAAATACTGGAGGGTCTTATTTTAAAATTTGGTTTATAAACTTAAATTATTGATTTAGAAATCAATTTGGAAAATTGAGACAGCTGCAGCTGAATGTTTTCGACATCAAGACCTTAAGCTGAGGTTTCGAATCAGAAGGTATCTGAATTTTATAGGTTTTATTTTAGCTGATGACATACCATTCCATTTTAGGATTACATCTCTACTTGCCCCCCATACTGATCTTTTCTGCTGTTCTTCAGGTTTGCTCTAGTCACACATCTCAATATAAAAAACTTATCTCCAATAAATGCATTTTATTAAAAATTTGACTTGCCCATTATTATACATTGTAGCTTAATACCACTCCCCAGTGCATGCAATGCTGTATATAAAAAATGTCAGTAGAACGTATGAATCACAAGGTATATAAAATGAGATAAAAATCCTTACTAAGAAGAACAATATTGATAGTCAGTGTACGTATGTAATAGAATATTTGAATTGTCAAGAGACTCACAACAGGGAATTCACTGCAAAGAAAACTACTATGTCACATCTTGGTGTAAACCTTCTTCAAATACTGGGCTTTTTTTCCCTTTCAGGCCCAGCTTTGAAGTCTGTCACAGATTTAATTTCCGCTTCCAAACAACATTTCTTTCATCATGCCAGGTAAGACAAGACGCAGGAGATGAAACTAAGCAGAGAAAGAGTAGGCTAGTTGTTCTTATCAGCACCAGCTATGTGTTTTAGTTCATGATGAAAAGAAATCTGGCTTTGTTTGTATTAGTAAGAAAGAAATAGGTTGCTCTGCTGTTGACTGAGCAAAACTAATTAAACTCCCTGTAGAGCTAGGACTTCTCTTCCTGCTGCTAAACTTTGCTTTGCTTTTGAAATGCATTTCTATTTTGAGACGATTCAATTCGTGTCATCCCTGGCAAACCGTGTATGTGCACATGCGTGTGCGTGTAACCATGTCCATGCCCAAATGTGCAGTAATTGTACAGTGGATCCGTTGAGTAGAAGTAAAATAGTAGTAGTAAAATTAGATGTATGTTTTTGCTCTTTTCTGTATGTATACAGCGACAGTGATAATACACATTCATACTTTTTATATTGCTTATATTGTAATTATATAGATTATTGTTATCATATTTGTGACTGTTGCAGTCATTTTTTAACCTCAGGGGTATTGAAGGGAAAAGGCTATGTTTTGTGATGTTTGCTGCAGTGCTATCTCAGTGCAGACAACAACCACCCACACACACAGATACACACATACACACACACACACACACACACACACACACACACACACACACACACACACACACACACACACACACACACACACACACACACACACACACACACAAACATACCTATACCTATACTACTTGCGCAGATGTTGAAGGCAAGAAATAATGAGTGGTACTGCACAAGACAGGTGTCAGCATGTCCTCTTCACTGGCCATAAAAGTTAATTAAAGAAGAGGAATTTTTATTCTCAGTTGCTCAAGCACAGGCTTGGCTGCTGCTTGATAACAGCCTCTTCTGTAGCCATCTACGCAGCCTCTCTTGAAGCTGTCAAGAGATATGTACAGCTGAATAATGGCTGACTGCAGATGTGTGTACAGTACTTGTGCCTGGTAATTGTTTGCATGTTTTCTAGGGCTGGACCCGAGTATTAGAATATTCTTTTTTAGGGTAGGTACTCTGTTTTCAATTTTGGGATTCTTATAGTCGATTTTTATTTTCAAAACTGTAGAATATAAGAATCCTTAAAAAAATTTAATTAAACTAAAAGACGTGTTAGAGCCCAGTGTTTCCATGTCAGCATAGTGTGAGAGTCTGTGTTTTGCTGTCATTTACAGTCTCTTCTCTCTCCCCTCCTCATGCTGAGGCTGGGTGCACAGCGGGGAGCTAAATGAGCATCTCAGCAGTCCGCTAACCTGTTGCTCTGCTACCAACATTAGCTTCTGTGTTTCAGCAATGTTAGGCTTAAACGTGCATGCAGGCTAAATTTCACCGCAGTGTTCTGAGCATATGAAATCCACTCGCCGCTTATTTATTAATTCCTTTGAAACAATGTAGTGCTGTGCCATCCATCTCAGTCGGAAAAGGAGAAATGTCTGTCTGAGTTGAGTTATAACCGAGCAGTCTGATGTGTAGAGGTCTGTGTGCTTAAACTGTAGCAGCCTGGTTTCGTATTCAGGCGATTTAATGAAGAAAGTGCACCCCGCATTAACACACATTTTAATTGATTTGATTGATATTGCAATTTCAATACAAATGTGATTATTGTGCAGTCTTACTGAAGATCCCACTATTAAAAGATAAAAATAGAATATTTTGTATTGAACTTATCCTTAAAGTGGACAACTGTTATTAAAGTAATACCACCTGAATAATATATGTACCCTTACATAACCATACTTTATACCATATGTACTCTTTTTTGTATTGTTAGTGGTTTTTATTGTTTAGTGTTCTGCACATGAATAAAATTGCCTACCTGCAGTCAAGGAATTCGTAAAAAACATTGCATACATGCAATCTAGTTTTATTGATTGAAATTGTATCTAATGTGTCTTGATACCTTCTGTTATGATTTGAAACTATAGATATAATTGAACTAAATTGCAGGGAGTAATGGATCAAGAAGGAGCAGCTACAGTGAGCTATTACATAAAGAGCCGCAGGCTGCCCAACTCCAACTCCTCAGCAAGCTAGCTGACAACTGTGCCGCGCTGTTGCGTGGAAAACTATGTGCGCTGTGCACAGCATGAAATCAGTTTGTGGTTGCTCCTGGTAAAATTGAAATAGAAAGATTATTGACCGTTTTCTTTATTAAAACAATGTGCATTTGTTTAGCCGCACTTTAAACAGATGTACTAGTCTGTCAATTGTTGCTGAAGTGTTTGCATTCTCCAGAATTCTAGGACCTGGAGTATTTCAACGCACCTGCTTTTACCACTAGTAACCACAGGTGTCGCCAAATCCATCGGTACCGAAATCTTAAGGATTATAACTCTGAAATTAGTCTGGTTTACTAGATGTACAGTGTTGGGATGAATCCTTGCATGTGGAGTGTCTCTCATGCACCCGATGTCAGGCATTCTCCTCCATCGCCGCATCTATTTTGCAAGGGCAATCCAGACCTTAGCGCTGCCCAAGACGACTGTGAGTGGTTTAGAGAAATACAAACAAACCAAGTGTTTTTTAACCCCTATCGCAGAATAAGCGATGTAGCCAAAGCCATACTCCAGCACTGACACAGCACTATAGTGATTGGTCTGGCTTTGATACTACTACTACTCCTACTAATACTAATACTAATATTAATACTTTTACTACTACTACTCTAAAAGTAATACCTCTGTATAGGCTGTGAGGACCTTTTACTTATATGTACATAATTCTCTGCTGATTCCTATTCCAGCACTTGCTAGTGCTCACTGTCAGTTTTGATAGTCTACACCCTCTTTTTAAATGCTTGCAACAAAGGGCATTAGTAATAGTTCCAGTGTTTTGACAGAACACAGTAGAATTGTGTTAACAATAGCCTTGGTCCAATGACCCCAGCCTAATCATCTAGATTTGCTCAGGACCTGAAACTTCTCATCACATTCTTAACTAATTACTTAACAGTAGTAGTAATTAGTTACTTTACTTATTACATGTAGGTTACTGCGCACATCCCAACACTTCTAGTCCCGCATGAGTTTTGCAAACCCATCTGCTCCTGCAAAGCTCAATACCGCACCCACTGGTTCCCCTCAAAATATGGAATTGTCCACATATCCAAAGTAACCGCCCCCTCTGGAATTTAGTTCCATTTTGCATGTTCTTGGGAATTTATCTAAATATATTTTTAGCCGTTACACAACTGTTTTGTGGGTTACCTGTGCGGATGCAGCCGGGCTGAAATATTGTACTGTAGTAGAGTATAGTTTTTATATACTGGGCTGTTTATGGCTCTTATTGCTTTTTTTTCTCAATTCATTTTGTGCCACAGGTTCTATGGAAAGAGGAAGGTTATTTGTTAACAACTTAAATGTGTCTCTATGGGATAGTAACCCATTAGTCAGACTTTTACACCTTTGGCAGGATATCTACAACACACCCACATAAGGTGTGCCACCACCATGTTGATGCTATAGTGTTTTGGAGTCAAGTGGCATACCTCGTTATAGATAGCTCTTGTTCGAAACTTAATGAAAACACTACCCAAGTACACCACTACACTAGGTAGTTATTGGCTGATTGTGCCAATTTTGCCACCTTCAGACTAGAGGCTGACATGAAGTTCAACTTTAATTACCAGGAAGAACTTGGTAGTAAATGAGGTTGCAGTGGTGGAGATGAGAAAGAGAGGAGGGGTAGGGATGACTTATTAGATGGAGGGGGAAACTGAGTGGAGAGGAACGGTACAGCAGTAAAGGATGCATTGACCAATTAAAGTTAGGGACCAGCAGAATGAAGTGATGCAAGGATTTTTCCCGTTATTGTCATAGTTATCACCAATGATTACAAGGGAGCATAAGATAGAGGTGCAAACGGCAACAGTATGCTGTATATCTGCATGTTGCTTTGACAGTTTTTCATTCATAATCACAGCCAATACACGCAAATACTGTCAGTATAAAACACATGGCACGTTTAATGCTGTATTATGACAAGATAATTGTATGCATCCCCAAGGTAATTACTTCTAATAAGATCCAGCGGAATCGAATTTGCTCTCATAAAGCCAATGCTAAAAATGCCTCTGCCACTGAAATGTATCTACATATTCTCACCATCTGCACACTTATGCTTAAATAATTATGTATGCATCAATTTTTGATGAACAACAAAGACGTTAGCGCCCTGCAGTACTTTTGAGCTTGAGCCATGGGATTATGTTAACAGTGTTCATACAACCTCATCTATGATTCATTTATTGCCAGAACCCAAGCCACCACGATTTTACTCCTGAGAGCTTTGTTGAGCCTGTATGTGGTAGATAGCCATTGGAAAGACAGAGGCTAGGCTACAGAATGGAAAGATAGGTAGAAAAAAGAAATGGTAAGACAACACAGAAATGTAATGTTATGGGTGTTCAGTTTGAAGCTGTTACTGCAGTGTTGCTCCTTTCAGACCTTCCCTCCCTTCTTTACTGCAGGTCTTTCCAGCCCTCATTAATGCTAATTTATGCAGCCTGGCTGGCACAAAACCAGCAGGGAGGGGTCCTCTCCCTTGATTACCAGCAGTGAGAGTGGGGGGTGTGGGACGAGGGCGAGGGTGACCTGGACAGACACCTCATTTAATTTAATACATTGGAGCATGCAGCAGCGGGGGAGTTGAGGCGAGGGAGGGAGATAATCAAGAGGCTGGGCCCTTATAAATGTGCTCTGAGATGACATGGAAGAGATTGGATTTGGAAACGAAGAGCAAAGAAGAGCAAAGCCAAGCGGAACACAATTGATTGATTCCATTCAAGTGATCGTACCCACTGATGAGGAATGAGTTATTTGAATGTTTTCAGAGGGAGGAGAATCAGATGTTTTTTTCATTTTATTTTTTTTATTTAACACAAGTGTTTTCATTCCTTATTCAGCAAACTCTCCCCTTTACAGTCCCAGCTGCAGAAATAAATAGTCACCATATATTCCTGTTATGCAGCAAAATACTCTCCAGAGGTAACAAACACGGCTACCACAGCCAAAATAATAAAATTCTAAACGTGTGAACTCCTTCTTCCTGATTAAAAAAGATATACAGTCTTATATACAGTGCTTTTGGTAGTGATAGTGTATCAACAAGCAAAATTAATACAAATACTTTTCTGTGTAATTACATAGGTTTACCTTAATGTTATGGATGAGACTTGGATGAGATTTATGGCTGGAAAATAGAAACCCATGCACAATACAATGTAATCCAACAGAACAGCCCTACGACAACTACCTTATGGAAAATCATCTTGCATTTTGTTGGCTGTTTCATAGAGGTGGTAAATAACTGCAGGAACAAAATACTGCTTTTTCTCCAATTATGTACATTTGTACTTCACCGTTTTTTTGAGTGCTTAGTGTGTTCTCATTGAGTATAAGGATGCTGCACTTAAAATGGTCAAAAAGTTGGGTGTGGAACGCTGGACACTGCTCACCCTCAACAATTAACATCTTTGCTATGTAGCGAACGCAATTGGACCACCAACATATTTTTAAACTTGAGAAAATGGAGTGACTGGAGGAAGTTTCAGCGAGGGATGTTTGATTTGTAGAATTCTGTCAATGGAAGCTGGGAAGTTTACATGACAGAACTTAACATCATACAGATGTTCTCTGATGTCTGGCTTTGCCCCACAGATTATTCTTTTAGCATCCAAGCCCCAGAATTCAGAGCTCAGAGCCATGTCTGCCAGTTGCCCCTGTTCAGTACTGCAACTCTTTAAGGTAAGGTGATACATGAACCCCCTCTTCCCCTCTCTTCTGAAGATGAGCAGTCCCACCCTGGGGCTAGTGTACTTCTCAAGACATCAGCTGAGGGTTGACACACCACCCGCCCATTCCTCCATCTACACTGTGACGAATGGAAGGAAATCAGATGGTGGCCATGACAGGCAGATTATGAGATCCCTCTGTCTACATGACTTACCGTCTCTGCTTCTTAATCGTTAAATGCGATTAAAGCAAACAAACGAAGCATTATTAGATTAGTTAGAAGGACATGGAGTCTTTGTTTCTGATTATCTTTTCCTTTTTAATGAAATGCTGCTTAAAATTAACATTGCTTTCACTAATTTGATTTAGCACTGCCCCAAGAAATACCAGACAGTTCTCATTTGCCTGCAGACAACTTGAGATCCTTGTCAGGGGCTTGAAATCAAATGTTAGAGCAGGACAAACATTTCTGTTCTTCTGCAAATTTCCTAGGAGCTGATTGAGTTACTGGCGCTGCACTCTGTGCATTACAGATGATTTTAGGTGAGACCAGAGAGAGATGAGTTACAGACAAAGTCTGAAACACTGGAAATGTATTGTAAATACACAAAATATAGAGAAATAGATCAACGGGGAACTTAATGATATCTAAAAGTCATTGTCATAGTGAAATGAATATTGCAG
Source organism: Echiichthys vipera (assembly GCF_963691815.1). Lineage (NCBI taxonomy): Eukaryota > Metazoa > Chordata > Actinopteri > Perciformes > Trachinidae > Echiichthys > Echiichthys vipera. The sequence continues at coordinate 23,910,365 of NC_139826.1, forward strand.
GGCTCACATGCGTGCGTGCGAACGAACGTGCGAGCGTTTGTAATTGGCTGCGGGTGCTGCATTGTGGTTGAAAATAATCCTGTCAGCATAATCCTCCTTTGTGAGGTTCATTATTTGCATTTAAGATCACATGCAATCTAGGTGATTCAGGCCCTGCATTTGAGCCTAACATGTTTTTGCTGCACAAAGCTCCTGTCCCTTCAAAGGCTAAAGGGTCAGGGAAAGGATGTTTTCAGATTTTCATTTCAATGTACACTGCTTTTTCATCAATTTAACCTATAATAGTGTAGCTGCATTATGTGTGAGGCAAAATTAAACAGCAAGCCATCTTAAAAGTGCAGCTGCTACTAGCTACTCAGGTTGTTGAGCCGATTCTGTTCTAATGAAGCTGTTAAATCATACTGTGCGGTATTTTACATTATATATCACATACTTTTCTGACAGAATATTCTAACTACATAAAGACATGTACATTTCTTGTTTGTTTCGTGTTTTCATTTGTGTACTGGATTGCTAGCACTTCAATATCTGAGCATTGGAGTGGAGGCGGTAACACTTTCAACCATATTTGATGATGCGTTGTTTGCATAATAATTTCGGATCGTATTTTTTGTTAAATGGACAAGCATTTGTGGTAGAAGTTGTTGAATTTACTGTATAACATACCTTATGGATACCATACGGATACAAACAAACAAACACACAAATACAAATATTTTTTGCCATTGTGTTTCCTTATTTTCTTTGGCTAAAGCTTGATTTTGAACCATGGTCATCAGTCTGGTCCTCCATAGAGAAAAAGACCAAGAATTTAGAAGCACTCAAGCAGCCTACTGGATAATCCATACACAGCTTTCTCTCGCAAAGTCTTGCTTCTGAATTGCTTTCCATTTTTATTTTCCTGAATGAAACTTTAGGAAATCCATTTAGGATGGCCTTTGCAGCTTCACCTGTCAGAGATACAGCTGCTTAAAACCAGAGGTCACCTCCACACTTGTTTAATAGCTACTCAGAGCACCTTAGTGAGTGTGTTCTTGCCCTGACTGGCAATAAATACTCATGGACGGGGCTGGGTTTATCTTTTCTCTGTGATTTAAGGGGATACCTTATTTTAAAAGGAATATAAAGCACAGAAAACCAATCAAAGACAATACCCCCAAAGTAATAAATGGAAGCAGTGTTTTTAGCCATAGTATGTCATATTACGTACCATGATGCATACGATGGACAGTGCAATAATGGATTATTCTGGAGGTTAAAGAAGTTGAAATCAGAGCTCACAGCAGTTACAATCAACTGCAAACCCAAAGTGAACATATGTATCAAAAGGAGTCAATCTGACCAGAATTCATCGCCAAACTAAAACAACAGATGTGGACGTACCCAGGTTTCAGAAGGTACCATTACAGTACAAGGACAGGGCAATACAGACTGATGGAAGTGAAATCACTAAATCATAAATGCAAGTTAGTCTGAAAGCCATAGACCAAATTTCAGTTGAATAGACCTACAGCCAAACATACCTACAACCAACCAGATCAACAACGTGATGTAGCACAGGGTGACGTACAACTGTAAACAGAGTACAGCGGGCAGAGATGAGCTGTGATGGTGTTTCATCAATATGCCTGTGAATTAGTGTTGTCATTTTTGCCATCTTAATTTAAAATAGCACTTCAACATTTACTTCCACACCAGCTGCAGCCGTATTGGTTGTTTTCAAAAATGCCCCAAAAGTGCTCCTCTTTACTGAGCCAGGTTTATGCTTCGTATAGTTCCTTATGCATGGGTGTGCAAGCAAAAAAACACAACATCATCACAAGTAAAGCGCAAAGGCTTGGCTGGAATCATTTTTGTGAATGATTTTTGGTTAATCCTAGTAGCCTGAGGGTAAACCCACTGGTCTAATGTTCTTTGTCTACCTTACACATAGGTTGTCTCAGGTGTATGTTTTATAGTTTGTACTGTGATTCTTTTGGCATTTGTTGCACACACAGGCTTCTGTGATTATTGATATGAGCATTTTTGTGATGTGTTGTTATGACTTCTCTGCTCCACTTAAATTTGTTTTTTCTCATTATTCTGATTATTTTTCTCTCTTGCCTCCCCTTTTTGTTCTCTGGCTGGTGGCAGCAGGGAACTTGCCATGCATTTCACGTTGAACTCAGAGTATGTTGCTATGGTGGTTGCTAGGGATTTAGCCCAGAGTGACGTGGTAAGTCCAAATATTAAAGGTGTCCTTCTGAGGCAGAGGCAATGGAAGCTGTGTGTGAATGAGCAATCGCCTCAGACTTTTTTTTATATGCCCTTTCATTATCATGCCTCTCTCCTTTGAAATATCAAAATTGATTTTCAAGACACAAGAACGGACTGAAGGCACAAGCCAAAGCAAAAGGGGAGGACACTGCCTTTACATACAATCTTTGTTCATTAATCTTTTCATTTCTGCATGTATGTAAATTTAGCCTATGTGGCAAACAGCAACTCTTTATTGTAACTCATAGATGTCATTTTCAAAATGCAGTTTTTGATTATTTTGAATTTAAATGTCCTCAGCATGTACAGAAGGTAGACAAAATAATGGGAACATCTAACAAAATGTTAATATGATATACCTAAAAGAAATGGCAACCTTTTGTCCGGCAAATTCTGTTTTTTAAATGAATATAAATCAATCTCTGGTTTCAAGAAGGAAACCAGGAAAGAATTATTAAATCTATTTTTTCACTTGGCACTGTCAGACCCTCCTTAAAGGTTAAATGATATTTAGCAGTTTTCATTAGACGGACCATGGAGGGCATTTGACCAGCACAACGACATGCTACACTGACTGATCCCCACTTTTGCACAATTGGCTAGCAGTTATTTTTCTATACATGCTATCGTGCAACTGTTAGAGTTTTCATTATGAAGAATTTCTGTTTTGATGGGTTTGGTGACTGATGCTCACAATAATAATAATACAGTATGCCTTGTGGTGTCTAGTATGCTGGAATTTCATAAGAAAACAATAACAAACTCACCAGAGCAAGTAAACAAGCCTCTCAAATAGTGCATCAAATGCTATATATGGAGGATAATACAGCTGTAGGGGAAGCTATGTGTCATTATTAGCTATTAGCTGGCTAACCTAGTCGTTGTTAACAAAGCTAAGCTTGGCTCCTACTCTCTTAACAAGCCAAACCTCCGGTACAAGAAGCCAAACCAGCTGGGTACATTGTTTCACTAAACTGCAATGTGTTTCTCTATCATACCATGTGATGTTAGCACAGTTAGATAAATACAGCTGAGCCAAGATAAATAAAAAAAATGTACTAACTATAAATAATTGTCTTATTTTTATCTTCTGCATTGAGCACAATGTCATCCTTGTATGTTTTGGTTCAGCTTAGCTTAAATCTTGAAAGCAAAAGGAAATGGTTTGCATTGATGAAAACTGAAATAATAGGCCTTCTAGCCGCTCTAAGGCATATTTGTAGTCTTGCAAAAGGTTTACATTTGCAGTGTCACCCTAAAGTGGCAGAATTACAGCATTATGTCTACAGATTTTCCCACAGACCAGGTCGCAATGTGTGTTGCAGGGCCGTATGGAGACCTTTTGAGGGACAGGGGCTCTGACCTCTCCCCTGTAGAGGCTCTGACAACAGATATGTGAACTGCTTTTATCTGGATCATAATATGCAAATATACATAACTATATGTCCGTGGGTATAGCAAAGATGTCTTTTTTTTAAACTTCAATGTTTCTTGGACCTGAATAATCACAATCCCATTTGAAGTTTATAGCGTGATCGGGCTGACATTTATGTGATTAAGTTTGATCGGCAGAAAGACCTTTTTATTTGACTTCTTTTTGGCACCATGACGGAAATGACAGACCTTTTCTTTTGCTTTATTGTCGTGTTTGTTTGGACAACCTTTAACCAGGCCAGGTGACTGACAACAATAACAGTAACAACGATAACAATACTGCAGCTGGACCAGAAGCCTGTTATTAAACACAGTTTAACGAGACTGATCAGTAGGGATGTAAGGATACATTGACTGAACTCACGATTGGATTCGATTTACGATACTGAGTTCACAATACGATGTTTTTAACAAAAAGTGATAAAATCTACAAAATGTATTCTATTCTTTTCTTTTCTTTTTCAAATGAATGAAAACTGTTGTGAATTTACTTGTTTTTTTAAGTTACATCAGCATATCTATATTTTCAGAAGCTGAGATCTCTGCACATTCACAAACGAGTGCATTTATATGGACATGAATATCCAGTTCCTGAGGCTTATGATCATATATATATATTATATGGTGTTTACATGAGCACAGAGAACTCAGGTTATTCATATTCCCCATACATGTGATGAATACCATTCTGTTAGCAGAGGTGCTATTTACAGAAACAAACCAGCATCAGGAAATATGAAACACTTACTAAACTTAACAACTTAACTGTTAATTTCTTCTCTGCTCAGACCATCACCAGATACAGCTGTCTGCTCTGAGTTCATACTCTGTCTCTCTTCACCTGCACTAACACACAGACTTGCCTCTGTATCTTACTGAGCTATTCTTGAAATGATTTACGTTATAACTTGCTCTGCACTGCTGCCAGCCTGTGTCACATGTGAAGATACAAAACTTCTTTCACTTTCAAAGCCAAACCTGAGTTAGAACCTCCAATAAAACAAGCTGGGGCAACCTCACCACCATCTTTGCACCAATGTCAACAAACAAAGTCAAAAGTAGATAGCGCGATGCTTTTGATTTTTCATCTCAACCAATTTGAATCGTCATACATTAAATCGATTTTAACTGTCTCAAGATGCATCGTTACATCCAATTACTGTAATTATTGTAATTACATTACAATACCAGTACTATTACCAGTGCCCTTAAGGTGATACTGATACCAGAGGAGTATTTCATGTCACATCTTTTTTTCCCCTACTTCATTCAACACCCATCATGTAAATGGTAATATTCAGTTGCTTAAAATGCCACCACCACTCTAACCTGACCTGTCAGACGATTTGTTACATAGAATCATTAGAGAAGGCATCATTAGAAACTGATTGGGAAAGGACAGGCACTTTCAAAACATACCATGTTGTTAGGTGATTGGATGAGCGAACTGTCTATCAAACTCTTGCTGAAGTCAATCAGGAGAAGAGAGAAAACATTTTTCCATTGAGAAATGTCTTTTCACGGCTTTTCTCTTGTTTCAATAAAGAAAAAACTCTCCAGTTCTAATAAAATGGATGCTACTGCAAAATCTAAACTAACCTCATCAGGAGCTGCCATAGTTGTTGTGATCGAGCTGTCGGCTCTCGTGTCATATAACTCGGAGCCTGCCAAATGATTTTTACACAAATAAATATTTTGTGTTTTAATGCTCTTTAGCTGTTGCGTTAGTGGGCTAATCACATGTCGCATTAAATTGAAAAATGCTTACAGTGATTGGGTGCGAGCAAGACAGTGCAATCATTTTTTTCTAGGTCTGGGTACACAAAGGGATTGAATGCAGTTATCATTTGACTGGGAGACTTTCAATACTACTTGGTAGTGTGGTATTTCAATTGATCATTTAAAAGTATTGAGTAACAATACCCTGCCCTAGTCATGATCTTCACTACTTACATTATGAACTTGATTTAAACTTGTTGGCATCATAGATAATACATAAATTAATTATTTCAAGTTGTTCCTTGACATTAATCTCTCATTTTCCACTAAATTGGAAACAAAAAACTTATAGTTACTGTCATTAATCTTTGCCAAGATTGTTAGCTTTTCATAATATATTTCAGTGGATATTTGCAATGCCTTTCTTTCTGAATGACTGCTTGATATGAGGTCTTATTAAGCCTGTAGCAATCCATAAAAGCCAAAATAATAATGTCCAGTGCCCAACTCAAAAGCTCAAGGCCTGAAGAGAGAAAGATTTGCCCTTCCTCCCACTTCCTATTGTAATGCATTTCCTTCTCTTGCAGTCCACAGCTGTAGCAGCCATCACACAACCTCAGACAGGCTAGTTAGCCCTGAGAAAAGACCCTGAACCCCAGATCAATAACTTTAGTCTTGTCTGCCTAATTGCTCATTGGTCGACATTGGCGGCAGACTATATGTAAGTGCATGTTCCCCCGAGTGATCGACTTCGGCTCTGTTTCCACCACTTCCCGCCTAGTGTTGGGCTCACGGTCTGCCCCTCTCTCTTCTCTCTTTTCTCCTGTCCTCGCCTCTGTTCACCCATGTTCGGAATAGGGAAACCCTGACCTGATCGGCTTCTTCTCAGTCACCTCAGCGGAATGAGACCGTCCAGAGACTCCAAAGAGATGTGCTGCTCCCTCATCAGGCCCGTGACTATCAGGCTGCTCAGGTAAATATCCGGGTTTAATGATGAACGGGAAGATTAGCCAGTTGCTCTCGCTCGCAATTTCAATGGGCGCCAGAAAATTAGCCAATGTTGTGTGGGGTTTTCTGAATGGCTTATTATATGATCTAATGCAGACACACTTTATGAGCATGGAGCAGAGTATGGAGAGGGCAGTATTGATTGCGCTCATTGTGAATTATGTGAATAGATAAAAGTGTGAGTGTGCATATATATTAGGCAATTATGCGCTCAGGTGCTAATGTAAAAATACTGCTGAATAAATATGAAATATGCCTCTATCAGCATCCAACTTGTGTTCCCTCAACACTAGTCATTTTAGATGATAATTGGGATAGAATGTTTACCTTTTTCTGATGAGACAAGATATTGTGATAGCTCTCCTCAGCCTAGATTTAAATGTGTATTGATCAGTGTGAGGCTCGGGAGCTCAAATCAAAACACCAGTACAGCCCCCACACAGTTGCATATATTTCTCTTTGTTTTCCACATTATATTTCGAAGAGATCTTTCAATCCGCGGACTTTTAACCTCAGTTATTGTGTAACATAAGAAGCTCATTTGTATTTGTTCTCGCCCTGTTTTTCCAGTAGTAGTGTGCTAATGTCATGATTTAAATGAAGTATTGATCAGTTTAGGAGGGGAGAATAGAGAGAGGGAGCGATTGTGAGGGAAAGAAAGCAAGACCAGGGTTATCAGTGTGGATCGCATACAGAAAGAGAGTGCTAACGGATGAGACACGTTTTAAGCGATTCCGTGAAATGGATTTTTGCATAATCTGTATTTTTAATTCAGGAATAACCGCCAGCCTCTTTTGTTTGATTTATTCCGAGAAGCAAAAATGGACAAGGAGATGACACAGTGCTTTGAACAGGGCAGGAATGGAAATAACTGTCTTTTTTACTCTTGATTTTTGTTGATTTCATGTAGTAAGTATTTCCAGCCCGTATGCAGATGGTTGAAAATATGTTTTTTGCTGTTCTGTTCCTTTCTGTGTCTCCATCTTGCCTGGTTATAATTCCTTCTGAAACGACGACACTGCAGCAGCGTCAGGCACACTGGATAAAGCCTCAGTCCAAGTGAACCTGGAGCTAGGTCTGTTTGTCTTTCTCTTACTGTCCTCCCTTCCTTTTTCTCAAGCTCCCTCCTCTTCCTCTCTCTCTCATCATCTTTGCCTCTCTCTCTCCTCCGCCATCTCTTCCCCTCATGTGATTTAGCAGAGGGAGGTAGTATTAATTAGTGGCCTGTTTATTATTGTTGGCGCACTTACTGGGCAGGCAACTGTTTGTTTTTGCAAGAATGGTTTATCTCCCAATTTGCTAGATAATAGCGACATCGCTGTGTATTCTACATCTGCACTACTTCATTAATACCTGTATTTTTCTCTAAAACTATGAATCTGTAATGTTTAACTTTTATATTATTGGTTATCACATAATGTAAAACCCTTGTGTCTTTTAGTTTTTAATTTATATTCATTGATAACCTTTTGTCATAGTTTTAAACAAGATTTTCTAAAGGGATTTATTTGTTATTACCTTTATTCGCAAGAAATATAAAATTTTACCTGAACCTGTAAGTCTTACGTATTTTAAAATAAATATATACATTTGAATATGTTCCTTGCTGAATCTCGTGACCTAGATAGTTACTGGTCAACTGGTATTTTAAAAAAAAAGACTCAATCCTAGGCATCACATTACAGTGTATTGTTTATGGCTTTTATTGTGCAAATGTAACATTTTTGTTTCGAATAAGTATTGAATTTGGTTTCAAGAAAGCTCTACCTTCAGCAGTCATCCTGACACAGAATTAGCAGATAAGGCCTGTCATTGACCGAACAGGACTCTGGCTGGCTTTATTTCTGTGTATCTGTCCAGGAGGATGGGGAACCATGGTGAATCTTAGCCTTGGCTACAGTGAGCAGGTTGGCTGCGCAGAGAGGATAGGCTCTGTGTACTGGATTGATTTTTCTCCTACTCTCGTTGCCCTGCCTCCTTTTGTGGTTCAATAGCTGGACATCCAGGAGCAAGGATCTCTTAGTCGCTGCCTGAACTGCAGGAGAGCCGTCTGGATTTCAGGAGGAACAGAGTCGCACGCAGAAATACCAAAAGCAGCCTCAGAGCCATTCTCAGCAGGCCCAGGAGCTCCAAAGTCAGGTATTGTGCTCACTGCTAGGCCCAGGGTTTTCCAACAGGCCTCAGACTCATCATGCTTCATGTGCCCATCCCTATCAATGTATTTCGAGCAGAATAGCATTTTGAGGAGCACATTGGAAATATTTCCATCCCAGCATTGCTTCATATTGATTGAATATAGTTCTGCTGGTGCCATCTAACCTAGAATAATGCAGCTTGTGTATAAAAATGTACAGTATATGTGTATATTGAGGATTAATAGACAGATGACCAAAAATGCAAACATTATGGCATTTACTTCCATTTGTGATACATGTAATTACACAAATGTTGCACAGAATATAAAAAATGTACCTCACAGACAGGTAGACAGGGATGTATGTCCTGACACACATGTTCTGTATGACAAACAGGCACTTAGTCACATTGGCGGGCAAGACAAACCCAGGATTCTAATGATTGATGACCGGGGTTTCCAACATATATTCAAAGAAAAAATGCTGCTTCTGCCAGCTTCCCTCGAGAAAAACACTGACCAATCTGAATCACTGACTGTGTTGATTGAGGGTGTCTCTGTCACCTGTTGCTAAGCCTCTGGGCAGACTCTGTTTGTGTTGTTCAATCAGAGCCTCTCAGTATTGTTGACTGGAACATTCACAGTGCTGCCTTAGCTACTCTGCAAGCTATGCTTTTTTTTACTTTGTCTCCCTACTGCTCCTCCAGACATCAGTGACCATAGCGATTCCCTATCATTTTCACAAATTTCTTATCTCTGATACACATTCAAACTTTCTGCGAGTGGCTGTCTAAATTGTTACTGTTTCAAATGAAGTATACCCTGTGGAGTTTTTGACCACTAGTGGCACAGTCCAATAGTGGTTCAATAAGCATTGTAAGTAGGACATAAAGTCAACATATTTTTAGGCCTCAGGGTACAAAATGTTTTGGTATAAAATGTCAAATACAAAAGACGACATGATTGTTTATAATGAAAACCCCGCAGGGTTGCGTTTTACTCTGCATCTCCATCAATAACTTCCTCATCTGATTTAAAAGTCACTATAATGGTGCTGTCTGGTCGGTCTGCTATATTGCAGGATTATCACACACCATGAGATAATTATTCACTGTGACTCTGGCATTAGCAGCACCAAAGAACAAATCATCCTCGAAACATTTTAAAACCTCTTGTCAGATTTGTACAGTGATTGTAAAGTTAGATATCATGTTTTCCTCAATGTGGTAATGCTTGAACTGAGTTCTCTTAAAGATCAATATATCTGTTAAATTCTGCAATGGCATTTCAGTTTTTCCAGTATTAGAGTTGTAAATTTTGGCCACTCACTAAGAAACATAGACTAGGTGAACTTTAGGTTGTGGTCGACCAGTGGTCGTCATTTAGAGCGATTTGTTGACTTATCGAGACCCCCACCCCCCAAGTATAGCCCCAGCGACTGAATAACATAATTCAACATAATTAATAACCATTATTTTACAAGTTCACACAGCCACGCGCTTTAAGAATGTCGCCTGTTGACACCAGCAAAATTTTCAGACTCGAATTCTGAATTTGTCAGAAAAAATCAGCAAGGAGACTGTCGGAACGGGCCATAGGCATGTAGCTAGCCTAACTTTACTTACATGTTTTAAGGTGGTAGGTCATGTTCATTGTGGACGAGTGATAGGCAAAATTTTTCTTGCAAAGTTTGCATGTGACCTTCCTGGGGTTCATCCTTGTTCTTTTCAAAGTGATCCCAGATTTTAGATGTCTTTCCTGACATGATTGGCTATTATTGTTAACTGTGTACAGCCAAGGGATCTGCTGTGTTTAAAAAGAAAGAAAAAACCTGACAGTGAGTGAGTGTCACGACTTCCTGTATCTGGCCCTTTGGCATAAAAGGCTTGAGGGCTTTTAATTTAGTCACATATATTTTCACTTAATTTTGACAAGACACAGCTCCAAATGTTTTTTGTTTTTTTCCTGCGACCAATGGACCAATGAAGTTTTGGTCTGCTGATGATTTTAGCTACATAGGCTGCTGTGGCCTGCTCTATTTTGACACAAACAGAGGTCTCCAGGGTGAAAGTCTGGTGTGTGTATGATCGACTGAGTTTGAGGCTTCTTATACTACATCACCTGACTTTCGGAGCCCTTGCTGTTTTTTGAATGCATGGTGTTGTAGGCTCAATCCCAATGTCTGATTTTCACTGCAATTGCAGACTTGCAGACTTGCTTGACTTTGCAGGCATGTTCCAGAGAAGCCTGTGAGTGCTGAGGGATGTGAAAATCCACAATTCATCCAGTCCACAAGGGACCTGAAGCTGACTTTCTGCAGACTTCCAGAGAGAGTCCGCTTGGGGTGCAGACTTCTCCAGACCTCACTGATTGAATTACCCACAATTTACTGCGATCTGGACGTGACACTGTAGTTTTCCAAATGCAGATGGATGTGACGCTGTAGTTTTGCATTTGTAGATGAAAAAAAAACAAAAACATAATGAATGTGTAAAACAATCACTGTATTACAACTTAACTTGAACCATGTAGACCAGAAATATTACATCATGTTATAGAAATATGTAGACAAATAAGACAGAGATCATCAAAATGCATTGTATTATTGCAGCATATCCTTTAAAAGCTGTGCAGTGTAATGCATATATGGCTGAAACACAACAAGCAGGTTCAGCAGTGATCACCGTGTACGTGATTGTAGGTATTGCTTGAACATTTCCATAGACTGAAATAGACCTGAGGACCGTCTCTCAGCGGCTTTGAAATCTCTCACCCTTGTAGAATTGACGTGATGACAGTGAACACGTCACAGTAAAAAAGAGGGAAGTCTGTGAGGGCTTTTGGATTCAGCCACACAGACGCTACAGGGTGCCAAGAACGTTTCATATCAACAGGTCTGTGGTGAAGAAACATACAATGGCAGCATTTTTTGCTAGGGTGCTTCCCTATCTGCAGTTTAAGGGCTTCACATTCACAGGGCTATGCACACTTTATGTACATACTTGGAGAATAAAAAAGCAATCACGCCCAAAAGGGGACTCTGATCCAACATACTGCATTCTCTTTTACATCTCAGGGTCCATAAGTCATAATTATTCTAATTCTTAAACTTTCAATGTAGCTGTTATAGCTGTTTTTTAGTTATGTAGTTCTCCCTTAATAATACCTGTACCTTAATGATCACGGGCAGTACCAGATCATAATCTAAGAACAGTATCTGCACGTAATACGTTAATTGCATAATGTAATAACTTTTTGCAGAGCCATTTACGTTACATGACATGCATTTCCCATTACATTATACTTTAGAATTTATTTTTTATATTAAGTAAAAATTAAAACTCTAAAGGGCATTTTCGGTGTACTGATAAACACTTCAGCTGTGTGTGGCAAGAAAAGCACAGAAGACATGGTTTCATTTTCTGGCTGGCTACTTACAATAATAAGTATTGTTAATGACTAAAATAAAATGAAAATTCAGCAATGAAAAGAAACTTACTGGAAGGAGAACTACAAAAATAAATGTAATTTAATTTCAGTTTAGCTTTACTTTTTGTTATCTAATGCAAGTATACTCCAGACTTTCACTCTCCTTATTGCTAAACCATAAATTCAAAATATAATTAAGTAAAGGCCCCTTAACAACAAAGAAGTTCAGCACCCAGGCCATTCTGAGATGGAAACCTTTAATAAACAGATCTTAAGCCAACCATACAAGTCTGCCTTGGCCAAACCATTGCATAAGGACCTTGTAGACGTGACTGCAATCAAGGCGGCCGTCTACTCAAGAGGTTTAGTGAAAGATGTGCACTTGAAAAGTTAAACTTTCTTAGGTGGAGTGATAATGGAAAAGTTTGGACTGACCATGGGCTCTGTTCCTGAATACTGAATACTAAAATGTCAGATAACCATTATGGACTTAGATTTGATTATTTCCACCAGGCATAAGTGCTCGGCCATCTGTTTATGTGTGTATATGTCTGTCTACAGCAAATCTCACATACTACTGTACCCGTCAGCCTCATGATTTTTGTGTACATTTATGAATGAAGTTCTCTCCTGGTTGTGGTGATTCACATTTTTGAAAAGCCTATTTTAAAGCAGCTCTTTAAACTGCTTCAATAGCAAAAGGCAATCAGCTGAAACAGGTTAATGTAGACTGTTGCAAGCCACACTTTGGCCTTGGTTGTGGTTCAAACACTGACATCCATAGAAAAGTTTGGTCTCATTTTGAACTAGAGTATTTGCAGATTAACGCTCCTGACTGTAAAGGAGCTAGGAGGGATAATTGAGTAAGATTAACCTCTTCTTTGTTGGGAGGAGAGAGAAGGAGGGAGATATACCTGCCCTCTACTCAGTAAGCCTGTGAATATTCTCATTTGTCCATGTCATGGTTATCCCCAAAGACATTTTAAGTCAAAAGCAACTTGACTTGGTTGTTTATATAGGAAGACGTTTTACCTCTCATCCAAGAGGCTTCATCAGTTCATTTACCAGGCTGGGACTGGTCCAATTGTCTGGTGTGGAGATCCAGGTATTTAACCTTCTAGTGAGGGCGTTCACAAGTGCCACGACAGTCGTTGGAGTGACAGTCGTTGGTGGGAAGTTGGTTTCGATTTCGTTAGTGCTCTACTGGGTTATAACGACAGTCATTGGAGTCACAGGAGGCTTTTGTTAACAAGTGTTCACTGTCGACTTAGTGTACTTTTCTAGTTGGTAATTGTTATGCATTTCTTTCTTTCCATTATTACTGGTGTGGTTCTACATTTGGTGGCCATCTTTACAATAAGGCAGTTTCAGGCCTGGAATTGTCTCAGGCAATTGTATGTGCCATCATTATAAAGGAAATGGACTAGGGTAACTCCATATCAACGCCTCTTGTTTTGAAATGAGATGTTTGAGTGTAATGTTTGTAACACATACTTTGACCATGCTCTGTGGCTTCAAGTATGCTCCTACTGTATATGTCTCATGAGTTTTCTAGTTGTGAATTCTCTTTTGAAAGTCTCTCCCTCTCTCCCTTAATCGCGATGAACAGCCATTGCTAGCTGGCAAGTCTGAGGACAATTACTGATGCTTAGTAAGTTAAACATGAATTTATTTCCATGTATTTCCAGAACTGAAGATGGATTTTCATTCATGACTGGTCTCATTTTCAGGAATGTCAGAAGAGGACAATATTCTAACACCTGTCTTTCTGGAAGGAGTTGACCATGTGTCTTTTCCTATATTTCCTATATTTCTATTTAAAGGAATAGTTAGAATTTTAAGAAAGAAATTTCTAGAAAGTCACCAAGCAATAGTCTGGCGCACAACACTCTGAATAACCACAACTTGTTTTGTTTTTTTACTCTTCGTTTTTTACAAGAATTAAACAAACATGATATATGGTGTTAATTAGTGAGCTTTAAATGTGCTGCTAGGCTGATTTGCTTATATTATATATATATATATATATATATATATATATATATATATATTAGGGGTGGAACGGTTCACAAACTCCACTGTTCGGGTCATATCACGGTTTTGGGGTCACGGTTTTCGGTTCGGTTCGGTTGTTTTTTTCTATAACTTTTAGGTCCTAAAAATACCATGTATCAGATCTATAGCCTAATAATTAGATACTTTTTTTTAAATTAGATATTCTTAAGGACATGTCATGCAATCATTCAAAAACTGAAATAATGAGGCTGCTTGTTTAGGGATTACTGTAACAATCTTAAATCAAAGTGAAGTGAGATTTTGAAACAGTAGGAGAGACTGCATTTACGCATTTATATATTTATTTGGCAAAAAGGTAAACAATTGTTGCCTTCTAGGTAAGAATATAAACACTTATACATTATCAAATCTTAGAAAAATGAAGAAAATAGGTTTTCTTTCACTAAAATACGCACAAACAGCATCACTGAAATGACTGATATAGGCTACATCAGGGCTATCCAATTAATTTGGAATTGGGGCCGGTTGACGAAAATGATCCAAAATGAGGGGCCGGAAAAAAAGCGCATCACATTAATGGATATTGTAAAACACTGCAGTGACACAAGAGTACATACAGTATATTGTCTTTATTTTATCAATGTAAATATTAGTCATAGGCCTCAAAGTGCAACAAGCTTGTCAAAAAACAATCCTTATTAAATGAACAAACCTGTGAACCAGAGGTTTTCACTCAATTATTGGACTAAAGTTTGAGGCTCTTGTACTTTTACTTGAGTATTTTATTTACATGCTACTTTATACTTCTGCTCCACAAAAATCAGTGGAAATATTCTACTTTTTACTGCACTACATTTATCTGACTACTTCAGTGACTAGTTACTTTACCAGGCTTACAAGCACATATGAAACATTAGTTTATTCATCAAAAACTGGGAACTTGAACGAAAAATGAACAAAACATAAATGAAGAGTAGCATGATTTTTCTGAAGATTCCTTCTCAACTTATCCTCTTTACACTCATATATGGCTGCAGAGTAAACACAGGCTTCACAGAGACAGAAAAAAACGTTTCTGTCCATTCTGTGGTGAACTGACGGTTTTCTGTGACAACCTTTCTTTTTTTCAGAGTAGAAAGAGACATTGATGTGGTGATTTAACCACAGATTTAACCAGACTGAAACGATTGAGAACAACAACAGAGCGGAGCTTAGCGAGCTGTTGCCAAGAGGATTCAGAAATCCACGAAGAAGAGTGAAGCGGGAGCGTGAGTAGCGTTGTGGCCGCGCTACTACAGGGAGCGCATGGAGCAAGTCTCCCAGCGCGCCGAGATTTGACGCGCTGAGACGGATACGAGAGAAGACAGCGGTCATGAAGACTTATGCTAAATTACACCTCATAAACCAAACGGTAAACACGTGTACCGAACCGTGCAAGCGTACCGAACGGGACGGATTTTTTAAGTAGACTGTTCCACCCCTAATATATATATATATATATATATATATATATAACTTTGCACGGAGCCAGGATAGCTGTTTCCGCAGTTTACAGTCTTCATGCCAGGGTGGGCTTACCAGCTAGAGCTTCATATTTAACTGTCAGATGTGAGAGTGGTTTGAAGCATCTTTCCAAAATTTCAAACTTTTCCTGTAAGCAAGTATGCTTGTCTGTGTCCAGCCTTCATGTGTAGCAGTAATGACAGAAAAATGTTCTTTGTAGTGTGCAGCACGGGGCAGATGGGCTGCAAAGAGCACCTAGGTGGGGCAGAGATGTAAAGACCTGGAGGCTTATCTGAGGCAAAGACCCACCTGCCAGTAAAGGACACAGGACACCAGGAGCAGGATGAGATGACCACTGCTGCGACTGACACCATGTGGACCCGACATAAAGACACAGTTAATAATTTTCTCCAAAGATAAAATCTAAAAAGTAATGTAAGGATTTACTTAAGCAAATCAAAACTCTCAAAATTACATCTAAAATATTGATATAGCGGGGTGGCCTGTGTAACAGTGGTTGGAGCAGTCACCCAATGTGGGGAGGCTTTCCATTATTAACCCATTTTTTATTTTATTTTTATTCATGCACATGTGCATGTATGCCTGTGTGTGGACACATGGGTTTCTGGTGTTTGTCTTCTCTGTCTCTGTGTCACCTTTGTTGACTTTGTCTCTCTCCTTCTGCAACGCTGTGCACTCTCTTTTAATGACGCATATATCCTATCTCCAGTCGCTGCCTAATCCCAGCAGCGCTAGCTCAGGAACAGATTACTGCTCCCAGACACCAGAGGAGAGAAGAGCAGAGCAGTGTGGGGGCTGGAGGATAGAAAGGTAGAAAGAGATGCCTCAGTGATACAATATACAGAGAGATCGAGGGGGCCAAAACATGCATGTGAACGTGCACATATGTCAACACATGTAAGCAGAAACATCCATCGGATGTTTTTCCATAGATTACTACTACTACTACTACTCCAATTACTACCTGTGCTTGCCTTGTTCTTTTATACCACATGCTCATTTTAATCAACCTATTTAAATGAAAATGAGCACTGGCTTTGTAAATTCAAAATATATTTGTCACATACCGGTACAATGCAATGTTAAGCGAAAAGCTTTATAGCCAAAAGGTCTAGTGTAAGAATATAAAATGGGAATTTTGTAAAAGCAATACACCAGACATCTTACTGATTGTTTTGCTTTCCTGCCGCTATGTACATGCAGAGTTTTCCAACATGGCTGCCTCAATCAGCAGGTACAGTGCTCCCAACTGCTCCGACCTTAGCCAACAGAATCAAAATAACGATTTTACAAGGTGGGGCTCCATAGCAGATCAATAAAGTTTCATGTTATTATTGCATTTTGTTCACATTATTATTCCCTTTGTAGGATCTCAATATTTTTTTATATATATATTTGTCAGTCAATTTCAAACACCCTGCTGGGCTTTTTTTTTATAGACTGGTAAACATGTTTTGTATTGTCAGCTGCTACTTAGCACTCAGTCATGTGCTTCCTTCTACATCCCATTTTGAGTGTTATTCAAGATACAGTAGATATAGAGGCGTTTACTTGATGGAAGCAGAAGGTGTAGGTAAGTATGCACCCTTCTAAACACAGTTATCTTATTGTTTAATTCAAACTTTCTGCAGACCCGCAGTTCCAGGTGTAAATAATTGGGATTGGTATCTGCTGAAGTGGTGCTGTGTGTCCAGCTGCTGCTGTCATCATGCCTGCTTCCTCTCAAGAACATGAGTTTTAGGACTAAATGATTGCTGGTAAAACATTTGGTTGAGAGTAGAAGAAAGTGAGCACCATAAACAGGCTCGATTCTAGCCTTTAATTTTACCATCGTCAGAGAATTGGTTTTGCTGTGCGGCAGAGTAGGTCCCACATACAAGCAGTTTAGTTGTCTGCCCAAGGACTGTAATTTAATTTAGCCTGTGTGTGCATGTGTGTGTGTGCATGCCTCTGTCAAGTCCGACTGTCTTTGTCTGCCTGTGTGTCCGTCCGTCTGCATGAGTCAGTTTGGAGTGCTGTCTGTGTGCAAAAACTAGCTTTGCATGAACTGCATATGTAAGAGTTTGTGCTGTAGTGATTGTGCGTGCATGCTCTATTTTGTGCTTTCTTATTCTCTGGTGACTTAATTGTTTTGCACTGCCAGGTTGTTACAGTACCATTTTACACTGTCTGGTTATACTGAAGCAGTCATTTGCTCTGTACACTGGTCTGTTGTTTCTGGATTTGACTGCTTCTTAGTTTAGTTTTGCAACTGTGTTATAATTGTGTTAACCTGTAAACCTAAAAAAAAACATCCCAGTTACTGTTGGCATCATCAATTTCTTGTAGAAACCCTTTTTGAATTAATTTTCTGTTGAGTGTATGGTGATTGCATGTTTATAAAGTACATCAGCTGAATTGTTCAACAGAGGTTGCGTTGGGTTTTGGCTAGTTTGTAACAGTTCTTTGTGTGTATGTGCGTTTGTGTTTATGGTGCTGGTTCCTGATGAAAGCCTAGAGCAGACGCATATATCAGAGCTACAGCACTAATAAAAGGCCAGCAAGCTGTGCTCCTCTCCTTCTGGGAACAGCACCGCTTTTTACTGCTTCTCTGACAGCAAGATAAAGTGCCCTTCCAATTAGAAAAATATTTGGCCACATACCTACCAACAGCAATCCCGGGTTTTTATTTTTCATGCCATTTGATCAGGAATCCTTGCCATTTTACAGAGTGCTTTCTTATCATTGTGCCCAGGGTATGCACATGTTAATGTGCACCCCAGCACTGCACCATAATGTTGTATAATGAAATAACTGTGGTTTTATTTTGGTGTCCCTCCTCTCATTTTGCTCTTTCTTTCAGAAACATAGGGCTGTGTACAGTTCTGCTTTGGTGTGGGAGTGAGACTGCATGTGTATTAGCATTTTTGCATGAGAGGATTCATGCTGCTGTGTGTGTTTGTGTTGATGTCATTCTTGTTGCCCCTGTCTTCTGTCTGTGCCTCATACAGAGATGTGTGCATATATACTTAACCGCTGATGCTAGTCCCCATCTCTGTTTAAGAATACTGTGGATGTTTTTTCCCCCTTTTTCCAGAGTGCGCATTAAAATTAAATTCTCTCTTGTTGTTGTGAAAAGATGCACACGTAAAAAATAATTGGCTATAGGAGAGAACAAAGGGCTGGCTCCTCTCTCCTCCCTGCACACCCCAGCCAGGCATTAATATCAAGCCTGCTGCATTGTTCTGCTGTCTGCAGCCATCCCCCTAGCCAGACACTCAGCTCTGGAGAAGTCACTTTTAATGTCTGATAATCAAGGTGAATTTTCAAAAAGCTGCCATTTTCAAATGATGGTGTATATATTATGTGTAGATGGGAGTTCAGGAGCAGAGGAGCTCCACTTGTGAGAGAGAGAGCTTTAGCCATGCGAAGTGAAAGAGAGACACCTAATGGCCACAGAGGGCACTGCAGGCTGATTTGAGCTCTAATCAGAATTCTGTGAAAGACGGAAGCCAGCTGGTGTTTCTGTGTCATTGCCGAAATGTGCCTGATAAATTCCTTTGTATTTCATAAATATGTTTTGTTGGTGTTTCGTTGTTACTAGCACCTTAGTGTGTACTATAATGTGCATAGTCCAATATTGCAGCATCGGTATGTGTCTCCTGTGGCTGTGGAGTGTCAGGGGTAGTACAGACTGCTGTTGCCCCTTGTTGAAAGGAGCCCTTGTGCAGCGTTATTGGGGAATCAGGAAGCCAGCAGCAGAGCAGTGGAGCTCCATTTCCCTGCTATAGGGCACAGACACATCTTTCTCTTGCTCCGCCCATCTCCCCTCATCCCCCACCACTAGGTATGATTATTTCTCCTCCGCTCCACCGCACCATTATATTCCAGGTCCGCAGTTACCCCTCCCTGCTGTCATTTTTCATGGCATGTTTTTACCTATGTGCAGCGCTGCACATTTGCACTGTGCCTGTGCAATATGTTAAGGAGGTGAATATATGCAGTGTGCAGAATGTAATAAGTATATATTTATTTTCTTTGCTCATGATTTACTGTTTTTTTCCGGTGCTTGAGAAAAAAGGCCGGCTCTAGCCATGTATCTTAACAAACATGACTGCTGCGTATGCACTCCCCTCCAAGGCTTTTTACTCACTGGGGAAACAAAATTATACATCTGAGGCAGGCTATTTTTTTTTTCATGATGTGACTGTTAAAAACCTGCTTCTTATTTTGGGGTATAAGCCTTGCTAATACCAGTTGGGTAATGGTTGCATTACAACAATTTTAGATTCAGATTTGCAGTGAGAGCAATGTTGACAGGTGATTGAAAAGGGATGCTCGTAGGCTATATAAGCCAGGCCAAACTGCAAAAACACAGGCATGATAGTCTCCAGAACGCAAATACATAACACACACACATGGCTGTGGCAAGTTGACATTATAGACAGAGGGGAAGTAGATCTAACCCTGTGAAACAGTAGGATTTAAATGGATTCTGTGCTGGGAGCAGCACGGTGTACAAGTCTCCCTCTGTGAGGCTATCACAGTAGGACAATTGCCGACACTTGCAGACTTGTATACCTTTAATTCTTAAAGATACACTCCCTGATTTTATTATACCCACTACTGCCCATTAATCCCAGAATTCCCTCCCAGTTTACTGTGGATGAGTTTAAAAAAAGTCAGCAGTGAACAGGAAAAAGGAAACAGGAACAGGAAATATGTGGCCGATATCAACAACTACAACAAAATCAGACATTCTACTGCGGAGATGATGTAAAATACGATGCAGTGTGTATGTCAGTTATGATTTCAGTTTTAAGGTGTCTTGCTATAAAATAATAACTTAATTCTCTAGTCCAGTACTTAGTGAAATGAAAAGACACATTTTAGAGATGCATTTTTTTAGATGACTGGTCTGTATTATGTTTATATATTAATATATACTGGTTGACAGTGAACAAATATCTTCTGTATAAAGTACTTAATCATTCTGACATTCTAATTTCAAAATATTTACTGTGGTGATTTTGTTTGTATTCAGTAGTATAGTACAGCTTCTATATATAGAGTTTTTGTCCTTTGGCTATGGGCTGCAATGCATATCATGTCATACTATCTATCTATCAAGAACAACTTTGAGTCTGCTGGCAGGCCCATAATGTCACGGTAACCACTGCCAACGAGGAGGCTCAATTTCCTTATTTTTGTGTTGATTCATAAAAATATACAAAATTGAATAGATCTCAGGGCTTACAGTGCTTGTTCATGCTCCCATACTATGCACCTGATACCTGGTACTGTGTCTTGATGTAACATTGTTTATAGATAACTCAGTTGTGCCTTCAGTATGATTGCATAATAACCAAGCATTCAAATGTGTGAGTGCTTTATTTGTTCCCCGGCAGTAGTTGTGGTAACATTATTTTTGTCTGGCTGGTTGGAGGGCATACTTTCAAAGTGTGGATCTCAGCTGTGGTGCAGAAGAAAGACAGAGAAGAGGAGGAGAGGGCCACAGGCATTCTGATGAAAGGATGTACTGGTAATCTGGAGTGTGGAGAGAGAGAGGGAGCGTTTTGTCAGTCCAGTGTGGCAGACCAGGTCTGGCTTTGTGCCAGCCTGGGCACTGTGCCCACGAGGAGGCAGTGTGTGGCCAGCACTGACTGTGTGAGAGAGAGAGGGAGAGAGAGAGAGAGAGAGATATGTGTGTCTGTGGGGGGTGTCTGGGGCTTACTGGCGGAGGTTTAGTCTGCATTTGCATGTGAAGTGGCTGGTTTGTGATACAGCAGCAGAGTGGAAAGCGTCAGGGGAGATTTCCTTGGCAGTGTTATGTCACCAGCTCTATCGTGATCATAGGCCTAGTGTATGCAAACAACGCTGGTTAAACTCGCAGTTAAACTTGTACCCTGTTCTTACCATAGAGGAGAAAAAGGAACAGTTGGCACAGTTCATTTAATCAGGCATTCTCTTGTTTCTCTTAATCATGCACTTGATTGTTGCTGTTAATTGCTTTGTCTGTTGTCTTTTTATGCACTGCCTGAGTAAATACTTTCTCCATGGGACGCAAATGTTATCTCTCTGCTTTGTATGCATTTACATATCGTTTGCCTTTCTACATACATCTCTCTCTCTCTCCTCTCTCTCTCTCTCTCTCTCTCTCTCTCTCTCTCTCTCTCTCTCTCTCTCTCTCTCTCTCTTCCTCCCTCTCTCTCTGTTCTCTTCTTTGTATCCTTAAAATATTCTGCACACCCCTCAGCAGTTCCGCATGGCAGAGAGCCCTAATATAATCTGTGCGTCTGAATTCTAATTTATACCGTCAGGATAGAATAAATAGTCGGCAGTTAATTATGGGGAGCCAGCTCCTGGCTTTGCCCCGGTGATTTATGAAGTGCACGTAGGCATTCTGCAACGCATTTTTCTTAATTTATTTTTAATCTGTCTTTCAATTAATTTTCCCGCAAACGTCTTAATGATGGCAGAGGGCTGTGTAAATGAGGCCTGTGAGGTGAAATGAACAGGCACTCACCCCTGTGTGATGGAGGTGAGACACTTTGAGGATAGGGTCATGCAAGAGGTTCGAGCCCTGCCATATCTTAGCACTACTCCAAGATCCTTTTAGCATTTCAAATAACCATTTTCAGTTCTTTTGGAACAGTTTTTTTTTATGATGTACAGCCGTAGAGGTTGTTTGTGCCGCATTTTACTTCCTCCAGAGAACAAGAGAAACAATGCAACACAATGTCAGTTGTTCTCAGTGATTGGCATCTTCACACCCACCATGACTTCTATTTAAGCTGGTTCATTCAACTGTTATAGAGAAAGTGTCACTCTATTCTTGAACTACGCCCAATCTTCCAGTGATTTTGACACTGCCTGATTGTCCAATTCTCACATCTGGTAGACTAGTCACAAATTCAGCCTGTGAATAAAAATTGTATTCACAGTGGAATTGAATCGGTCCTTTTTTTTTGTTCTCTTTTGTGATTAATGACTTCACAGTTAAGTAAATGTAGATCAGCTTCCATAGTCTTGCTGTTCGCTGACTGTACAACTTGAGGAAGTGGATTTCAGGTTTGCAACTTGCTTTTATTTTTGTCTTCTGGCATGTGTGGATTCACAATCCACTTGCTGATATAGTCTTTGGCCCCGTGTGTCTTGGCTCGAGGCTCACCATTGGAGGGAGATAAAGCCGCAGTCTCTGCCTCACAGACAAAAAAATGCCTCATATGATTAGAAGCATTTTATCCATCGTTTCACCCCCTCTCAAATTAAACCAATGTATCTTCTGTTCTTGTTATGCACCATCGTTTTCTGCCAATTAGCATGGAGCGTCTCAGTGCTGGAAGGGCCTGGTGTGGGGTAGGCAGGAAGGCAATGTAACCGTGGTGGTCAGCTACCAGACAGCTCACATCAGCCTACCCCATTAGGGACATCCGCACACAGCTCTCTGCATCAGGATGCTCTCATTTACCGCCTCCACATCCAGCCATTTATCTCTCTTTCCCCCGCTCTCCCTCTCTTCTCTCTCTCTTTTTAATTTTCCTCTCCAAAACAGATCCCACATTAAGCAGCCAAGCATGGCTAGCTGCAGTGCCTCTCCTGAAAGAGAAAAGGAATGATTTAATTTATTCTCCTCTCTGTCTCTCTGGCCTCCTCTCCCTGCTCATACACAGATCATTACACACAGAGGCCTCATTTTCATCTCCCTGTGAGGGGACATGCAGGGCTTTAACTAGTCAGCCACGCCATGGCCATTGCCGACGATCAATACCTGTGGTCAGGACAGAGCACGCAGTGCTTCCTAAATAGGCCCTGCAGGTCCAACCATAAAACACCTTAGAGGCCATACATGCCACCCTATAAATCACCTTTTTTTTTTCTTTCTTGGCTTCCATTCCTATGGAGGAGTGATGGGAGCCAAGCCTTGCTGGATAGGTTACCCATTGAGCTGGGATTATGATGATTAAGAGGTCATGACACTATTCAGAAAATACTGCTGAACTAAAGGTTCAGAGCAAGAGTTCACTCCAAATTAATCTGGTTGGCACAGGAATGGGATAGGGATAGTTTTGCAGCTGTTATTCTTTAAAATGGAATATTTGTCCCATAGAAATAGAATAAGAGTAGAACAGACATTCCCATTCAAATCAACAAAGCAGGATGGTCAGAGTGGGCTTAAGGTCTAAGCACACTGAGTCCAGTGTTTCTCCCAGGTTTACAGCATTGGGGGATTGCAATAACAAACAAAAAATTATGGAATCATGGTTTTCATGTGTTTCCAACGCACTATAGCGGATTACCTAAATGTTCATTTCTTAGCGTGCCAGTCGGTGTTTAATCAGATAATTTAATGGTTAGGGTCGTATTGAAAGGTCAATCCCCACATGGATAAATTAACCGTTACAAATCACCAGACAGAAGGATCACAATTATACAAGCAATCAGAACCACAATGCAAACTCAGTTTAATCAGTGTATTGCCCACTGAGCTACACTTGGCCTCAGAAAATGTCTTTTAAATAATTCCAAATAACATTCTCCAACAGAAGCAGTCCAAAGTTAAATCAGAAATTACGTTTCGGTTTCAAGCACAACAAAATAAAGAAAAAATTTCTGTTATTTTAATTCTGTTTGAGTTGTTTGTTTGTTTTTTGTAGTAGTGAACCCTCTTCTCAAACTAAATAATAAAGGATCTCTGTTAAGTTTCAGTTTCGTTTTCCCCCTTTTGGAGTGAAGCCCATACAAGTTAATAAACGATCTTTGAACAAGTGAATATCCAATGCTGTCAAGAGTATCTGAGAATTTTTAACAGTCAACTATGTAGAGACAGAATTTACATGCTGTCGTGCAAAAAAGATAAATAACATTACATTACATGTGTAGTTTGTTTACTAAAAGGAGAAGGTATAGAGCTGTTCTATAGGAAAGGGATCCTTAAATGACTCCTGTTGTGATGTGACGCTATTCAGAAAATATAATTCAATAAAATTAACTTGACTTTCAAGTAGGGCGGGGGGTGCTGTTTACATTATATTACTTAATATAATGGTAGGGGAAACACTGGAGTCTGTTTTTTTTCATATGTGTTTTTTCAAACTCAGGGCATCTCACATGAAACTCCTGGATCCGCTTTCGTGCCAGATCTATTTTTGCCAGAGTCTCTGAAGTGTGACATTCACTTGTATATTAATAACTGTACCACTAACATTTTGGATGATGATGTTTTCATGTATGGTGACTCTGAATGGTCAAACAACTCTCCCTTTCTTTTGACTGATGCATAAAACCACAGAAAATGGCACCTGTTCCGAAAACTTTAATGACAGACGAAAGTTAGGGCGTTGGTGTGTTATCGTGATTGACACAATGTGAGATGGTATTTATTTTTAAACATGCAACAATGTCTGACGAAAAAATATGCACTCACTGGCCCTCATTTATCAATCTTGTGTGAAAACAAGCGCAGATCTAAGTGCAGAATTGGTCGTAGGACAGGATACACGTGTGATTTATGAAACATTCGTATCTGACCAATCTCAGCGTACGAATGAGCGGGCCTTGATAAATGCGGCGGCTGAATTCGATCCTCATTAACATGTTACGCACTTAAATATTCCTGGTTCGGAGGCCTCACCCACTGAGGTCAAACATGGAGACAAGGAAGACTGGGAAGAAAAGAAACTTTTCCGACACAGAGATCGGCATCCTGACATCCGAGATGGATCAAAAATAAAGATGTGCTTTTTGTCAGTCTTAAGAGTGGAATAAAAGGAGCCCATAAAAACGCTGTATGGAAAAGAATAAAGGAGGCAGTCAACCCGAAGCAGCGCTCCACTGTGACCCGTGTGCGTGTGTGCGCACTGCTGAACCTGCGCTCCTGCTCTGTAGCGGGGCTTGCCAGCGGGGTTATTAGGTATTCCGTTAGAGGATAACCTTTGTCTTTTATGACTTTTGCTCTGCAGTGCACCTTCCTGCAGCCGCGCGCCAACACATTCATTCATTCATCTTCAACCGCTTGTCCCTGTCGGGGTCGCGGGCGGCTGGAGCCGAGCTGTTTTGAAATATAAAATAATCGTGTGTGCCCCCCTCGCCACCTGGCCACTGCGTTTAAAAGTGACAGCTTGGCATCACAAATCACCTGTACATTTATCTAGTGGTAGTTTCTGCGATTGATGAATGCGTAATCATTCACGGATGGTGCCTCAGACGCACAGGAGTACAATCAATTGCTCCAACCACAATTTTTATTTTTTTTATTCGTTTTAAGAATCTGTTTTGATCTGTTTTTAATATGTGACTGCTTATGCTTAATGACAACTGAGGTTGCATATATGTTTATCTTAACTGGTAAACAACGAAAAGTTAAGGGGGGAGTGACACACTTGGAGAGGAGACACATGCTGTAAGTATATACAACACACAGAATTTAAAGTACATGGCATGTACTCTGCTAAGACATCAGGGCCTGCAGAGATGGTTTAATTTAAACAGTTGGCTACTCACAACTGAGAACTGCTAATGAGATTTTACTCAGTCGGAACCTAAATGAAACTGAAATGAGCTCAGAGGAATAGTCAGTTCGAGTTTTTCTATATGGATAGTTCCTTGTTTAGTTTGTAGATTGCAGGATTGGAATAAGTGATATATGGACCAGATCAAAGTTAGCCTGGGGGCTGCTCGACAAAGACAGAAAAATGGATGTGTTTCTCATCTTGGTTTCGCCTCCAAAGCTCTCAGCTGGCCTGATCCCTACATTAACCAAACAGATAGCCAACAACTTTAATTACCTTTGCATCCATTCGCTCTCCCCATCCACCATTCCCCACTTTCCCCGTGCAAATGAAAGAAAGAGAGAAATAGAGGGAAGAGAAGCATAATTACTTATTTTACTGGAGTGCGGCAGAATGCCTTTTTTTCCAAATGACTCTAATTCCAAATGGTTAACAAGATTTTTCTTTTTAATAGAGCCGAATCCATGTGACAGCAAATGGCTTTCCTATTTGGGGCCTTAATGGCTTTTCATACTTTGCACTTCCAATAAGCAGTAAATTCGGAAATTAATATTGCACACTGTGTTATGATGCAAATGTGAGCGAGATAGGAGAGCTGTACGTTCATGCAGAAACCTCTGATTAGATCCATAATTGCTATGGTGGGATGATTTTTCCCATTTGTTTGACCTTATTTATTTATTTTATAATTTTTGTCCACACGCTTTACTCCAGCATCATTATCAGTGGCACATCTGCATTGCTGTATGTTGCCTTTCAATTTTAAATGACTTTTAATCAGTTGTTATAGAAGATTAGCGTGTTCACAAGTTCTAAATATGATAATGGAGAGGGATTTTTGTAGCCCTGCCTCTGAGCTTCATGCTTTTGCTTTGTATTAAGTGATTCAATAAGAAAAAAATAACAGTTTTGCGTACATCATGAAGTAGACTTTGTCTTCTGATCAAGACAAATCCAAAGAATGAATGACCACTTTGTTGCTCATCTCTAGTTTCAGAGTAGATTTGTTTTAGTGTGCCGTTTACTGGCTCAGCCAGACCGGTGTGAACTCCTCTTGCTGCTATATGAGCAGGCGCAATCTAAAAATATATATTTGGGCAAGGTGTTTCTTCATTAACTTTTGATCCAAGTCATTTCATGTCCAATTCCATTTTACACATTCTCAATTATTAATCCTTGTCTGTGCATAAGGTATTGTATTCTTAATAAGGGGGATCACAGAGTGGGACACAGTTCACACAGCACATATACGTAGGTACAGGGATGCTCTAACAGCGCACAAATCAGAACATAAACTTTTTTTTAGAGTTGTCACTGACTAAATAAACTCGTAAAAACACCTTTGTGCACCCTACTGTACCTCCAGCCTAGTGCACAGTCCTTCTGCTTTGTTGCTGTGTAGCTTTTACAGACACGTATTCATTTGCATTAGTGTTTTTGCTGTATCTCTCTGTAACTCTATTCAACCGGAAGCCAGAATAAAATGTTGGCATTAAACGTGTCTGCAAACCACAGATACGTTGAATTTCAAGATTTTGTTTCTGAACCATTCTGAACCCCAGCCACATTCTGAGCTCCATGGTCGCAGTTTTAAACACATGGTTAACATTGTAAATTCAAACAAAAACTGTTAGTTAGGTTTAGCCATCAAAACTACATGGTTATGGAAAAGATTGTGGTTTGGGTTCAAATAAGTATGTCTGTTATGTAACTATATTTAAGTTTCACATGAAACAGGACACAAAGCATCCACCCCGAACTTGCTCTAAACGTGTAATGTTTACTTGGATAGTTTTACATGGGAGTTAAAAGCCTGGTGCGTCTCTCACACGTGTTTCCGGGGTTCAGAAGGTGCAGAAACTCTGGGCTTTGGCTGTAGCTGCAGCACCACACAGAGGCAGCCTGACCAGCAGACAGAAATAACAAATAAATTCTGCTAGATGAGCCTGCGATTGGTGCCAGCGATTGAGGTTAAGTGCCCTTTGGTGAACAGGGGCCTGAGCGTAGCAGCAGTTCTGCCAGATATTGGTCACATGATCACATATACTGTACAGTCTGATTCTTTAACTATATCACCATGGCAACCCTTCATTTCTTCTCAGCATGATCCTATTTCACCTGTCATTCTAGTAATTGGCTCTGAATTTTTCTGCATTTCTGGAGGGAAAAAAAGTCATGATGATCATAATAAGACAATATTTATGAACCAAGCAGTGACAGGCAAGTGTAGGGAAATGGGAAAAACTAAGCTTTCATTAGGCTAGAATATTAATGCGGCAACAGGGCTTTTTAGGGACTAATAACGCTTTTTCTCCTTGTTTTCACAGGAGCCCGCTCATGAGCCACACTGTAGAGTGAGTCTGAGTTTCGATTTGGTTTTAATTGGGTCACCCTCTCCCCTCCTCTCATGCAGTCTTTCTGTTGAACTCAGCTTAATTAGACCTACAAGATTGTGACACTACCCGAAACATATAATATCTGCTCTGCCACTATTTCCATTAATGTTCTGTTTTTAGAAGTATTGATACGACAAGCTATGTAATGACATTTGCTTTACTGCTGTAGTCATTAATGGCCCTTGGCCGGTGTAAGACTGTAGAACAGCACAGAGAAAAATGGATAAAAGGTTTTATGGAAATAAAAGATGGTTCCTGAAGGTGGAGATAGACATGCCTAATGACTGTTGTGCCAGCTGGTCCTCATTACCAAGGCCACTGGCATGAGGACCAGCTGAGAGATCTGCTAAGTGGTCTATAGCTTTTAAAATGGCCACGAGGCCTTTCCATCAGTTCTGCACTCACTGAGACCACAACCTCTGTGAAACGCATAACAAACTCATATTTTCTTTTATTATTCTCTTTTAAACTCGTTTTCTACCCAGTCACAGTGAAGAAATGTGTGCCGACATGCTCTGTTTACATGAGAGCATCATGCATTTTCTTTCTTGGTCATAGTTCCCTGAGTTGTGATTAGAGATACGTCAAACCTCTCCTAATAATTTTTTGGCAAGTATTTATCTTCTTATGCACCAGCAGTGAGGGATGTGCAACTTTATTTTTCTAATTTATGAGCTCCCTCCAAACCTCATTAGATTTTCAAATAATATCACAGTTATTTTACAGTGTTCTGCATCAATAACAAATATTCTCTGCACTAGAGGTTTTGTTAAGAATAAGGACATAAAAAACAAACTATTTAGTCCTGTTTTAGAGAGCAAATACAAAGGAAGCCAAGCACAATGTTGAATTTATATATGTAGTGTGGGGGGATGTCCGTGGAATTAATTGATTTGCCTATATTTATCAGAAGGGAGTAAGCCCTTAATCCCAGCTTGCATTATTAAAGATAATACCACAGTGGTTTCTGCAAGACCACCACACTAAATCAAAGTCTAACATGGACTCATGATGTATGGATATATTATTCAGAGCATTGCCTTGGCCTCACAACAGTGCGGCTCCTTTATCTGCCCTTCCAACCTACTGCCGCCTCATACATACACACACATGCACACAACCACCACTCATCAACCCCTGGAGGGCACCTGTAGTTTCAAAGTAAAGACCTTTTAGAGAATAGCCCCAGGCGTCTGAATACTAGAGTACCCTGTGTTACACATTAGAAGCCTCTGTACATGCCAGGAACATAAACACTCTCGATAGCCCTAGTCTCCTCCCAAGAATACCCCAAATACCTCAAAACAGGGAAAAAACTGCATACACAGGTCAGAATATGGAACAGATAGAACATACGAAGAAAAACTGATCAGATTAGACTGCTTAACATTTTTCTGTCTGCCACCTGACAATGAAAGTAAATTCAAGGACACTACATGTACCTTGTGTGTTCTACAGGTTAGTGAGTGTTACAGTTTTTAAATATCTTTGTAAGGCTGTGATGGGGTGACACAGACGTCTTAAACCAAGGTGCACCAAAAGATAAAATGTGTAGGAGGTAAGCAGCCACTCCTCCTGCATAGGCAGACACGGGATTAATGAGCACACATTTTATTCAATCCCCCGGTCGAGTAAATGAGGTTTGATCAGATGCCAGGAACAGAAGAACAAGCAGCCTTCAGAGTCTGCCTCACAATCTGTCATAATGAACACTTTAATATTAAAAGGAAAACAATCCTATTAACAAGCAGAGAAAAGACAAGAGTTTTCGGGAAAAGCAAGGAAGCTGTAATCTAAATTTTTAATGACCGTTCCTTCGTGATGACTTTGTCTATGTATTTTGTCTGTTTGGAAAGGAAAACGAGTCAGCGCTGTCACACTTAATTCAGGTTACCCTTTTGTGCTAGAGCAGTGGTTAAATAGCTGGGGGAGTCATTTGAATGTCTTAATAGACGTTTTAACTGCTCCATCTCTAAATGTGTTGAAATGGAGGCGTGAGGAATGGCATCATTAAGGTAATGTGTTCAGGAAGCCAATGAGTTGTGCTCTAACCTCTGCTGCTCAGCCTGAGATTCAGTAAGTGCACAATCTTAGGTCGCCTTAATCAGGGAGAGAGGCAGCACTTACAAACACACACATATAAAGCCTCAATTACATTGTGAAATTGCTCTAAAAATGAGTTGTACAACATGTCTAGCCGCTCTGTTTATGTATTCTTGTGAAGATTCTGTCAGTTATGTGACTGCAATTGTACAGTAGGTTTGAAATCTGATTGTGCAGTTTTGCTGGCCCGATACAAAGAGAGGTCAGTTGTTTATCCCTTCCATACAACAACAGATAGTGCTGTATGTTTTGGGAAGGCCCAATGTAAAGCTAGGTAGTTATTTCAACTGTGACTCGCCCCGAGCAGAAGCCAGTTTCGAGAGGAAAGGGCTTTTAGCCACATGCATACTTTTTCCTCGCTCCAGACAGTGTTTCCAAGCACAGTGAAGCCTATGATTTCTCTTTTTTCTTGTCAACCCTGCAGCGAGAATCAACAACCATCCTTTTTCCGCACACATTTGTTTGAAGTGTCTTCTCGCTGAGTTTGGAGGCAACCGGTAATGACCAGACGATCATATGTCGTTTGGTGCACCAGTGTGTGTTTTGTTTGGGCTGAAGAGTTTTTAGTGATGAATTTCACCTATCACATTCACCACTATGGTTAACCAATGAGTTTTTCAAAAGCATGGCCTGTGGTGTTTTTCTTTAATAAGTCCAGAGGTGAGGTAAAGCAAGCAGACCATCAGTCATCCTGTCAGGATCTTACCCTCTGATTAGCCCAGTATATTGCTGGAGATATTTAACCTGTCACAGATGCCTACATCACAAACAGTCTTATCCTACATGTAAGGATTTATTGTAGTTAGCTAAAAAGTTGTATTTCTGGCCTTTTATCAATTCCCTTAATCAGATACTTTCTGTGTGACAAAATATTAGTTAATAATGTCTTTAAGGTGGTATTTTCAGTCTTCTGTTTATATATAAGCATACAACAAATATGAATAATTTAATAACATTCAACTGATTTATTGTATTAATGCATGTATACATATTTGCGTTAAGAAAAATAAATACATTAATAGGACTGCAAATTGGTGCTGATCTTTAGTATACTGCATTTATTGTCATAGCAATCATTAAAACATTAGCTACAATGAGCAAAATGCACAGGCCTCCCCACCAATCTGAACATATGTAATGCAAAGAAGTCAAATATGATAGATGAATTATTGCATTCATGCTATTACCATTTGGAGTGGCATAAACTTGATCAAACCTACTAAAAAACAGAAAAAAGAAAATCAACAGGATCACTGTCTTGTATGAAAAATAAAAATATTTTAACTATATCCCCTTCTATATAATTAACAGAGTTAAATTACAAGAACCAAACTGTCCACTCTGCCACCTGCCTTCTGTCCCTCTGTTACCTTGCCTCCCTCGCCTCCCTCACCTCCTAACACTCATGTTGTCCAGCACAGCCCATGCATGGCCAACCAGAACAGTCGCACTCTTGCCTTTGGGCCTCGGTTACACAACTCAGAATGGATCTTTATTTACAACACAGAACTCGGAAACAGCTGGTCAATCCATTTAGCCTAAGGCCACTGATTTGTTCGTATTTACTACAACAGCCAAAGAAAAGCCAGGGTATTTTTTCCTCTCTCCTTCCTATTGATCCAGCGCTTAGAAAATCTGCCCTGCTGTCTAAACACTATTGATCCCTCCCTCTCAACGACAGGCTCTCGCACCAGTGTATAAAGGGACTGAATGAATTGAAATTTCATTTCCAACAACTTGCTCCTGTTATTTTTACCCTTTTTTCAATAGTAGGGAATATGGGAGCTGGCGGGCCGCCACTCACAAAGAGTCGATCAGTGTTTGGCTCAGAGGGGAGACGAGGGGTCGAGGTGAGACTGTTTAGATACCTCGAGCTGGTCTTAACACCACTACGCTGTAGACAGGTCTTGCTCTGTCACTTAGACCCCTCATATATTAATGTTTTTAGAGCATGTTGGTAACTAGTGTGGAACTTTTATAGTTCGGGAGTCTCAGCCACATTAAAGTTCAGACAGCCTGGAGTCAGCAGCAAGCCATCATTTCAATGAGTGGTGAACATACATGTGGTTTTACATCTTTTATCAAATTAATGTAAAGTCATGTTTACTTTGTCTCACTACTGACCAACTTGCTTTTACACATTACAGTGAGCATTTCATCTCATTTTATATCCTCTGGACCAACTTTATATTAATGTTGGATAGCAGCTGCAAGCTGCAACTGTTAAAAGCTATTTATTCTTAAAAATCATCAATTTATTGGTATTTACTGTACACCAATATTGACTCTCCAACCGTACAAGACAAATTGAAAAGCAAACATGAAAATGATGTAAGGATTATTTAATTTTTTTTTACTTTCTTTCCATGAAACTGTCTCGTCTAAGCCTCAAAGCAATTTCAGTCAAAAACAACTGGACTGGTTGTTTTTCTAGGAAGACGTTTCACCTCTCATCCAAGAGGCTTAGTCAGTTCATGTTCACATCTGACCAGGCTGGGACTGGTCCAACTAACTGGTGTGGAGATCCAGGTATTTAACCTCTCACAAGGCCGATGATGTCACTGACACCCTTTGTGCTCCAAGTGCCCACGCCCGTCGTTGGAGTGACAGTCGTTGGTGGGCAGTTGGTTTCGACTTCGTTAGTGCTCTATCGAGTCTGAACGACAGTCGTTGGGGTCACCCGGGCCATGTGTGAACAGTTGTCCTTTGAGGTTAGATTGTTGAATCTCCTGGGAAGGGATGAAAGGGCGGCATTGTAAATTGGAGATAAGTGGTGTCTCAGACCCCCTCCTCTGTTTAGCGATGGTTTCTCCACTTTTACATAGATGGCTTCTTTTACTCCTCTTTCAAACCATCTGTCCTCTCTGTCCAAGATTTGGACATTGCTGTCATCAAAGGAGTGGGCTTTCTCCTTGAGGTGTAAGTGGACAGCCGAGTCCAGGCCTGAGGAGTACACAGAGCACAAAGGGCGTCAGTGACATCATCGGCCTTGTGAGAGGTTAAATACCTGGATCTCCACACCAGTTAGTTGGACCAGTCCCAGCCTGGTCAGATGCGTACATGAACTGATGAAGCCTCTTGGATGAGAGGTGAAACGTCTTCCTAGACAAACAACCAGTCCAGTTGTTTTTGACTGAAATTGCTTTGAGGATAACGATGACCTGGACGAATGAGAACATTCACAGGCCTGTCTCGTCTAAGATGTCAGATTTTCTCCACAAGCCCTTGAATGTGCAAGCAAGGAAGCATTGAAAGCAATCCCTGTTGGAATAGATAAAGTAAACAAGTAAGCAATAGATGTGTGAACTGGAATCAATGGGTGCCTGGAGCATAAGGAAGGAAATCAATCTAAAAATCATTGCAAGCTTTGGAAAAAGGTCAGTAGTAGTTGTTTAAAGTTAACGTGATGAAATGTTCAAATCACCAGTAAGATCCTGTAAATAACCAATACCAACTTTTTTTTTGTTTGTGCTACAACATACTGTAATCTAAATCTGCTATTTTCCCAACTCTGTCCCCAGATAGCTAAGCTAACCAAGCTCAGTGGGTGACCTTCCATTTTTAACTACTTTCCTTGATTGAAAATGTGACTTACAAGGTCAAGGAAAAGCTTGAAGGAGAATTCATAATAAAGTAAATAAAGAGCAAGAAACATCCATTTGTGGTGTGTGTGTGTGTGTGTGTGTGTGTGTGTGTGTGTGTGTGTGTGTGTGTGTGTGTGTGTGTGTGTGTGTGTGTGTGTGTGTGTGTGTGTGTGTGTGTGTGTGTGTGTGTGTGTGTGTGTGTGTGTGTGTGTGTGTGTGATTAAGTCCGTTTAAAATACAATGTTATTGTATTATAGCATGTACCTTCCAGGAAAAACAAGGTGGTAAAGAAAGCACTGAACACTTCCCTCTCTTTTAAAGTACTCAGCCAACTCCTCTCACAGCTGCCACTTAAGTCATAAAAAAAATGGATTAACACAGTGAGTCTGGCAGCTTCTTTACACTAAAAAGCCATTTGTCCACACTCTCTGAGTTTGATATGGAAAGAGGCAACCTGCACGCCCAAGAGGAGTTCCACAGTGTCCCATGTAGGATCAACCAACCAGTAATGAATTCTGCTCCATCTGGCATGCCACTGTATCCAACTCTTACGTGATACATAAAATGGGATGCTCTGTTTTAATTAACATCAATATTCATGTAATGGTCATAAAGCCAGCCCACATTCCATTTCAAGCTCTTAATGTTAATGCATATTTTAATACATTATCATTGCCACCATCATAAGTCTTATTATGATAACTGTAATTCTTAGATTTATGCCAGAATTATGGTTTTGTTCCCTGAGGGCACATATTTTGCAGGGAATCCAATGTTGTATAACGCTCCCAGTCTTTCCCCTCCAAAATACTGAGCAGACACTGATAAAGATAAACACACAAACACCCTTGTGTGTCTGCCTCTGTGTCTGTAAAACACTCAATCTGAATTGCATATCCGCCTTACCACTGAGCTTGTCATAAACTGTATTAAGAAAAATGGTCACACGGTTTGACATAAATTGGAAAATGACATTTGGAAAATGGGCACTGCTGTGGAAATTAGAGATATTAAAATTATAAATCAGTGTCTGGAAGTGCAGGGGTGTGTGGCAGCTTGCCTTTTTATCTTTTTCTGTCTGCCTCCCTCTCTATGTTCATCTCTCGCTCTATTTCCCTCTTTTTCGTTCGCTCACACACTTTGTCTTTGGCGCTTTCTCTGGAGGCAGTTTAGGGTCACAACCCAGAAGTCAGTCTGGTAAAAGTGGTTTTAAATACAGCCACACACAAATCCACCCTGCAGGGACAATCCCACCTTCTCGTCTGGCAGTAAAAGTGGAGGCTATTGTGTATTTGTGTGCCTGTCTTTGTGTCCGCTGCAGATGTATCTTGTCAGCTTATTGCTAGTCTCTCTTGTTCTAACCTGCTAATGGATCATCTGTGAGGTGTGATATGTATTATGCAAAAGTAAGGTGTGCTGACACCTTTAAAAACAGACTGCTCCCTCTTTCCTGTCTGTGTGCTGAGCAGGAGGAGGTGAAGAAGCAGAACGGAGAACAGATTTCTGAGCCACAGGTGCAGACAGTCCAAAGACTTTGCTGCAGGATAAAAGGTGAAAGCGGCAAAGAAAGGTCTGTGGCCTTCCTACTAACCGAAGGCACACACATATGAATACACATATATCCACACGACTCAGTAAAAGGTGAAGTGTTTGCCACAACATATAAGTGCTCATGTTTACCTTTGCCTTCAGTTCACCCTTTCTTTTGATTGAGCTCAAAGAAAGAGCAGAAAAGGGCTGGTGGAGCTGTGGGCCTTCGTGCCTTGACCTGTTTACCTCCTCCTTTTGAGAGAAAATAAGAGTCCCAGCCTCAAGAGGAGCTGTAGCTACGCCACATATGCTACCTTTAAGACATGCATCAGCAGCTCTTTTCATGGGCGGTACTGGAAGAAAGAAAATCAGTCTTTGCGTCCTTGAAGGATGAATGTTACATTCATATACACAACAGAGGTCAAATTATACATAGGAGCAATGACTTCTTCTAGGATGTGAAAGACAGGAGGTCAGCCATTTAAGAGCAGTCACTTCCTTAGAACTGCTTTACTCTGCCACCACAACACGTCTACATGCACATTTCAGTGTTTCCAGCTTGAAATTTGATTTCACTTGCAGTGGCAATTCACTATTTTATGGTGTGTTGGCTGTTGATGCTCATTCATACCTGTAGTCTGTTAAGCTTACTTTTCTTAACAAAGTGGGCCCTCAAATATCAGGAAAGACCTGATGAAGCTAATGTTCATTAGGCTCATGGATGCTATTTATTATGAAGTTGAAAAAAAAAATCTAAATGTCCCTCATCTCAACATCCTTCACATCTAACTTGACTCAGGTAGCCCATCACCACCCTCCACTTCAATATCAGCATTTTCATTTACTTCTACTTTCTACTATATTTCCCCTGCACACTTTATCCTAATATTAAAAGAGGTATTCTTTCGGAGGTTAATAAACGAGAAGAGGCACTTTGTTTTGTTGAAGTTCTAGATGCCTCTCACTG
This sequence comes from Echiichthys vipera, assembly GCF_963691815.1. Taxonomy (NCBI): domain Eukaryota; kingdom Metazoa; phylum Chordata; class Actinopteri; order Perciformes; family Trachinidae; genus Echiichthys; species Echiichthys vipera. The sequence goes on from NC_139826.1 coordinate 23,946,955, forward strand.
TAGTCAAGAAGGAGTACGTAGGAGGGGTCAACGTCCCTGGCTGTGCCAATCATGAAAGGAGAAAAAACCTTGTCGAATTCATTTTAAAATCTCAACAGATGAATTGCTGAAAAGGCACAGAGTGTGTGGCGTCATGAACCACATTCTTCCACGGATACAGTATACCTCAACTCAGTGATAAGATAAAAAAAATAGTAATGGAAAGTTTGAGTCTGTGTCTTTGTGTGTTTGGCCCAGCTTTGCAGTGCATACTAAGAAATGGAGAGATTTAAGGAGTTTCATTTGAAGGACAAGGTCTGGCCCAAGCTTTGTTCACAGGCATAACAAAGCAATGTACTCAGGAACACACATGCACCCAGAGCACATGGGAGAAGTTAGCCTTCAGGGGTTTCTGTTAGGGTCTAATTTAAACCCAAACTATGACCAAACCTTTTTTAACCTAACCAAGTACTTTTTGCCTAAACCTAACCAGATTTCTGGCAGAAATCCCAAGGCTAACTTCGCCTGTGGTAGTCGGACACGCAGTGACTCCTTTCACCTTGATACTCTTAAAAAGGGCAGTTAAAAAGATGCCATCATCCTTCTGGAGAGGGATGGGAAATAAGACCAGACTGACTTTCTGATAATACAGCTTGGCTTCTCTAAGCAACCATCTGAAATTCACCTCCGTAGCTTATCCTTAAACATTCATGCAGTGAGTTTTACTAGATTTAGAAATGGTCACGGTAAGAAGCAGGACTTAATATTTGCATGGAGAAAGGCAAGGAAAGGACTTGAATAGAGGCCTAGACTGTGTCTAACTGTATAGGCCTCTGAGAGCTAAACTTAAGCCAGGAGTTGTTAAGAAGTCTTCAGGCCCATGCAAGTTCGCCGTGTATTAGGTGTGTAACTGGAGGCAAGTGTTGAGCGCTGAGATGATGTGTTTTTACAGTGCAGTCTTGCTGTGCTTTGGGATGGCAATAAACCACGGCCTTCAAAGCACAGCCAAGCGCCACTTACTGCTGAGTGCTTCTCTGGTGGTTGGACGAGATTACTCTCAAAACAAAGTGCAGACAGGTTGATTAATAGAAGGGGCTGCAGAGGTGCGTGCCGCAGTATATTTTCACACCCAGCGAACACTCGTTCATTTCATTCGCATGGACTTTTATGGGATGATCCTGTCATTGTGTGAGTTTGTCACTTCATAAAAACGGTCCCCTTCTTTGAGGGTCTTTTAGTGAGAACTTATCAGAGCTGTTACATACGTGTTGTTTTAATGTCGAGAGAGCACACTGTGACTCGAAAGAGCAGTGCCGTTCACAGACCATATTAGTCCACAGACGAATTTGGGGTGTAGAGACCTTGTCGTGCCTCTCGAAATCTGCCCCATTACTCCAAAGATTTTTGTACAAACTGATAAGAATACAAATGCCATACATAAATTCATGCTCTGACTGAACAAAGGGATTATTGACTGATGCTCACTCCTACTGACTGTCATTGATGATTTCAGTGCTATAATAACTCCCAAGCTGACCCGGTTCTCTGTGTGCTGTTAGTTCGCTTAACCCGGTTTTAAGGCTAGGCTGAGAAGGATTAAAATAACCTGAAGATGGATCTGGGACATCTGTGAGATGCTGCAGGACTAAAGCTGAAGTAGAGAAGCTGTCTGGCCTTCTAGATCTTGTGTCTGAGGGAGGAGAGAAACCTCAGCCCGGTGGCCCAGAACTGCAGGACATGGTAAGAGACAGAGATGAAGACTGAGAGGGAAAGACAAAAAAGGAGACAGTAGCAACAGGGCGGGACCTTCAATCCGGAGTAGAAGGCCTAGTCATATGGCAGTAATGATAAGTAGGCTCGGGGTGATTGCAGCTGTGGAGGGAAGAGGGAGGGGAGCTGGTGGCAGTGTGCTGTACCGTCACCCCCTCATCACATCAGATCACAGGGTTCTAATTAACTTCAGCACCGCATCAGACTGCAATCAGCAGAACCACAGAGGAAATTAGATTTTTTTTTCCATGGCGGTAAAAAGCGTGGCGTAAAAATGCATATTAGCCTTGTGTTTTTAATTAACATTTTGTGCTTAGGAAGCATGTTAACAGTATCCCTTAATGAGCTTTGTGGAGAACGAGCCACACAGAGGACAAAGGGTAACTTCCCCCTGTGTTTGCTGATGTGCCGTTCTTTATTCTAGTACAATGAGATTAGTAATCATTGTTTAACCCCTCATTCAATATTGCTTCCACATAATCCCCATCTCTACCGCTGTCTCTATAGAATCGGACATAGTTGTGATAGAATAAGGCCTTTATTTATAAGGATGTTGAGTTGTGGAATGGAGATCTGTCTAGATTTAGACCTGGATTTACTGAGCGTATTTGTTGCTGTTGGACTCCTCACAGCAACAATTCTCACACTACTGTTCTATGTTCTTGAGTCCATTTGTTAACAATATTGTTTTATACATGCATATAGAATCACTACAATTGCAGCTTTATAATTTATATATTCAGCCTGATGCTTTTTACACACTAAAATGTGGAATATTGGTAACTTTAACAAAGTTTGGTAGGAGCTGTGTATATGTTCCTATATTATCCAGGTCCCTGTTTTTCTGGAGCTTGAAGGCCACACCATGTCTCTTAAAGCTCCCAAAAACCAGTTAAGTAGACCTTGCTGCTGCTGCTGCTGCTGCTGCCTGTGTTCTTCATTGATTTCTTACTCTATGACCCTAGCCTCCATATGCTCTTATTACCATACCTAGTCATGTTATCTATGCATTTTTGTATTCCGCATTTGAGTGATATGTGTCTACCCTTTGTTGCACAATGGACTCTAGACCTGTGCTGCTGTTGGATCCAGTGGGGAATGAGTTCACAATAATTTATGCTAGAAACCATAATTTTCTTGATGCAGGTGTCTTGAACTGAGCTCTCAGTTTCTTGGTTAATATAGAATCTAAACCGTCCCAGAGAAAACGTTGTCAATAACTGAAAATGACTATTTTCTTGTGGTGTCCAACTGTTCCAATAACTGTTCAGTATGAGTACTTCTGCAGGACTTAAAAAACATTGTGTCTTTCCTAGCCCTTGGAAGTATTTTTTTTTTTACTTCTAACAACTTGCTGAAATTTTGGAGATCCTGTCAATGGCTGCCAGCTCCTTGCTGGTTTATTTATTCCTCTTGCATCTGACTGGTCAGTTATTTGTTTTCCACAGTGTCCTTGTGTGTTATAAATGGGACAGGCCTGTCACTTCAATGCTGAGAGGATGTTTTGAGTTACTTCAGAGATTTTTATTTATTTAATTTTGGTTAGAGCAGAGCAGTGAATAATGCATCTCAACCTGCTACATGTACTGTTTTTCTCATTAGCATGCAGCCTGATTTATCTGTAGAATACTTATGAGTACCGGCGAAATGTTTGTGATGTTATTTATTTATGTTGCTCCTTTCAATTATTCATTTGTTTATTTATTCATGAAAGAACCAACTGAAATTGGAAAATTCATTTTTGCTTAAGGGCACTTGGCCCCACTCTATCCTCTCCTCTACACAAAGGGAAAGGGTGTCGGGGGGGACATTGGGCTTGTTAGTAATTGCTTTATGCGGTGTTTCCTTAGACCCACCAGAGGATGTCATTTTCATCTAAGCATATGGGTCAGCAGAAAGAAAAGGACAGACAGGAAGAAAGACAAGTGAGTAGAAGCTGAGAGGTGAGAAGAGCATCAGACAGAAAGAAGGGATGAGACTCATTCTATGTTTTTTTCTTCCAAAAACTTGTTTACTTGGCTGAGCTCAGGTAACATAGTGATAGCTGAGGAAATCTGATTTTCCGAAAATCAGGACAGAGCTCCACAGGTTGGACTGGAGGCAGAGGTTCAGATAGAGAATGAACATAAGCTGTGGTTGCCTTCGGTTGTATCCATGCCTTCACGCTCTCCTGGCCCCTCCATGTTATTGTCTGCTCATTGTGTTTTGTTTAATTACATAGAGTGGGATTTTGTTCAATTTCACACTTGCACAAACAATTATACCTGATAAGTGATAACGATTCACTGAACTTTATAATGTGTGTGTTTGCATGTGGGCAAGCATGCATGTGTGTTTGTGTCTCTGTGGCAACGACTTGCATTCATGGACATAGAATTTCAATTAGAATTAAACGTAAGAAAGAAAATCACATTTGTGTGTGTCTGAGTGCACTGATCACTTGTTCATTATGACATTGTTGTATATTTGAACCTTCTGTTTGCATCTCTTTCTCTGTGTTTGCACGAGTAGCTGGCAGTGCTGAAGCTGGAGATATTTATCCCGCAGACGGAGGTGAAGAAAGGAACAGCTCCAGCAGGAAAGGTAAAAAATGCACCAAATGCAAAAGAGTTGTCCGTCTCACTTCCTGGGTTCTCAGTGAGATGTATCTCCTAAAAACAACTTGGAAACCAAGTTAGAACTCATTAGATTATAATATTTGCTATTATCAAAATTGCTGTTATTTCATGAATTATAGTGAAGGAAAATCTTGCCATTGGCAAAATAACAGTCTTGGCAAATGAGAAAGGAGTTCCCAAGATCTTGGATGTTCTCCGGTACCGTTTCCTCATTTCTTGTTAATACTTTTGTCACTCACTTGGTGCAGTCGAGGTCCTTCTCCATGATTTCTCCAAACTTCTCCTCCACACCCGCTGCTTTCCAACCCTTCGAGTCTGTTGGTGCCTTGCAACCACCTCCAGAGTCTTCCTGGGCAACATATCCTGGAAGGACTTCTTCTTCACTCGGACAGCTTCCCTGACCTCCGATGTCCACCAGTGTCCAAGGGTTACCGCCCCTTGAGGTACCTAAGAGCTTGAGGCCTAAGCTCACCACCACATATTCAATGCAAGCTTCAAACATTGCCCACTCCGGTTCAATGCCCCAACCTCCACAGGGATGCCCGAAAAGCTCTGCCGGAGATGTGAGTTGAAGATCTCTCAGACAGGGGCCTCCTCCATCCTTATGTTAAAATGTGGTGTTTGTTATAGACAATCCATGGCTAGCACAGAAGTCTAATAACAGACAAGGGAGGCCGTTCCTCCCAATCACACCTCTCCAGATGTCTCCATCTTTGCCCACGTGGTCGTTGAAGTCTCCCAGCAGAGCAACTATGCATCTCCCTACTGGATGCAGGACTCCATTCAGGGTCTCCAAGAAGGCTGAATACTACGAACTGCGGTGCATATGCACAAATAGTCAGAGTTTTCTCCCCCAACACAGGCGTAAGGAGGCGACCCTCTTGTCCACCAGGGTAAACTCCAACACTGCGGCACTCAGCCGGGGATTTGTGAGTATCCCCATACCCGCCCAGCACCTCACACCCTGGGCAACTCCAGAGAAGAATTAGGGTTCAACCCCTATCCAGGAATACGGTTTCAAAATCAAGACTGTACGTGGAGGTAAGCCCCACCAGATCTAACTGGTAACGGTCCACCTCCCATAGCTCTCACCTTCACTGCCACACGTGCAGCAGCACACTCGACCACCTCCATCAACTCCTGACGTTCAAAAACAGCTGATTGCTGCGTCTGAAAACAATGTTGATGAGAGCAACAAAGAGCATGATTTTTGAAATGCTCCGTAGAGCATACAGAGCATTTGATTTGCGATTGTGATTTACATACATAATTCACACATACACGTAGTCATATGATCATTGATATGATAAAGAATATAGTATATATAATATGCCGTTTTATGTTAGAGATTGAAATGACTCACTTCAAGAGAGCAAAAGGTTTACCAGGAAAAAAATAACCTGCACCTTCAGTCTAATGAATTCCATTACAGATGAAATAGAAGTGGGCCTTATGAGGGTGGTCCGGCGTGTCACGCTCGCTTTTTCAAGGTGTCAACAAACACAGCCGTGGAATGACAATTTGTATCATTTAATTAGAGCACGCTTCTCTTGGCACAGTTCATTTATTGTAATCTTGTTTATGCACCTTGATTGTTTCACAATATAGTTTTTTTAATTAGCCCAGATTGATTCAATTGCATTGATTCTATATCCTTATTAAAATACCCCCCCCACACCGACACACACACACACACACACACACACACCCTCCCATCACCACCACCACCCCTCTCCTTCCTTATTTTTCATAATTAATGGTCCTCCGTGCTGGTTTGGAAGAGGCAACAGTTACAGTGTTACACATTTTGTAATCAAAGCAATGGTAAGAATTATTTATTGCGGTGGCTGTCGCACATTGACAGGCATTTAATGAGTTTGTGGAGGTGTTGTGCCATGTGTAAAGCACCAGAAGATGAGAAATTAAGCTGAGCTCATATGTTTTGTTTTGTCCACCCAGCACTAACCTTGGCTGTTAGTCAGGCCCACAGCATGTGGACCAGTATTCAGGCGTGCACGCATGCGTACATACGTGCATACTTGTGCCTGCTAGTACAGAATCTCATTCCAAACATTGTGCTAGTTTTAATTTTGATTGATGACTCTGTTATCTTTGGAATAACAATCCCCTGATACCCCCCACCACCTTGTCGACAACCTCCGTTTCTCCACATTGTAGCCACGGATTCCTCCACCCATCACTCCCCCAGTATGAAAATGATATTAGAAACAAGATTTGAAATTTTGTGTTTGACAAGCAGCTTGATGAAAGGGTTTCATAGCTGGGCTTGATGCATGGAAATTGTATGCTAATAATACTGCTGGCCAAGCAATCTAGCTGGAAATTAATCAGGGGGCTAGATGGAGAGAAGGAGAGGAGAGAGGAGAGGAAGGTACATAAACACCCTTCCCCCTTCTCACCCTCATTCCCTCTCTCCAGCTCTGAATCTCATCAGAAATAGCCATGGGGTGTTGTCTGTGTGATGGGGTAGGGAGAGAAATAGGGAGTTAGAAAATTACACTGCAGCTTAGCACTGATTGATGCAGTAATGTATGCAGTAATGTAAGCAGCCATGCAGCGAGCTGCCGTATTATGGATTAGACCTCTCCCCTTCTCAAGCAATCCCCTTCCACATTAGAGAGGACACATGTAACAGATATACACACACCTCTTTGTATGTTCTCCTGTTATTATTCTATTTATCCTGGTCAGCCTTTGGTGGTGTCTTTTCTGCATGTATCATTTTCTTAATCTTTTTGTGTTAGGTGCGTATCTACATAGTGAGAGACAGCCTCAGTGCAGTGTCTTCTTTCCTCTGTCTCGTCACGCTTTCTCTATCCCACGTACACACACATACACACACACACACTCTTCCTTTCTCTGCATTTATTCTCTTCCCCTCTAAACCCTGGGAGTCATCATTACACCGTTTCACTAATGAAGTCATTATCAGATTTCACTTGTTTAAAACAACACAATTAGTACCGAAGCCTTAATGATGTTTACAAGTTAAATGCAAACGAATTGCTTTTTCCCCCTTTTCTCTATCTCATTTCCTCTCCTTGCTGCTCAGTTGGAATAGAAAGAGTAAATGAATCACTGAAGTCTTTCGTGGATGTGGGTGTGTTTGTGGGCGCATTTTTCTCAACCATGTTAGAAGTCTGCGTGATTTATTATTTTTACCCTGAGAGACATCTGTTACACCATTCCTTATTTTTGTAATGCATCATCAGCCAGAGGAAAAACAATATTATCCAGTCTGGGATATTGTACTCTGGAGTCTAATAATCTAATGTACACTAGAGCTTGTGTCATTAAAGTGCCAGTGGAGCTGTAGGGAGATGGTAGATACACATCTGCCTGTCTCTGAATTCCCACCGGTGCTCGCGCTCCATCCCACCACTTGCCCCAGCACAAATACACACATACCAGAGCAAAACACAACCTCACACACTCAGTCCCATAGCTAGATCTGTTGCTGTTGGAGCAGTCTAGCCAGCAGGAGGCAAAAAGGAGAAAGTGACCAGGCACTGAGCTCCAGGCACAGCCTGACAGGTTGCAACAACAAGTCAATGATAGCACTAACTCTGCTCTGACATGGAGGACACAGAGGCTGGCTGAGGACTAGGTGGATGACACAGAAACACATACAGACACCACTCGCTAAACTGTTTCTATTATAGACTGCAGAGATATATGTGGCTTTAACAAAAGTGTGTATCCTGCAGGAATATACCTGTGTCTGTTTTCAGTGTGACTGCTTAGAGTACACCTCTGTGTGCTTCTAGTCTGATATCACCTCACTAATTGACAAATGCATATTAGTCTGGAACCTCTCAGTTCATTTTATATTTCCAAGGGTTGTTATCAACATATGCAGACCAAAATGTCTTTAATGCAATTGGATAGACTTACAGCCAATCAGAACATCAAAACGTGACCTATAGCCGATACATGCAAGTTGGGTATTGGTTTGAAGCAGAAAAAAATGTGTTTCTTAAAATCTTCACTTATATTTGATCAGCGCCACCTTTTCTGACAATTTGATCAGTGTTTTGAGAGCCCGGGAACGTTGCGCTGGACGAACCTGCAGACTGGACGTATGAAACTTTTAAAATCTGGAGATTCTGGAGATCTGCAGATTTGTCTGGCTCCCAGGCCATGTGCTTCTCACTGAATAGTAAAAACATATAAAGGTTCTGGAGGCTGACAGGGGACACAGCAACCTGCCCTTGGCGCTCTACAGCTCTTAAAGCACCAGGCTTGCCTTAGTAAGCTGGCCCAGCAGGACATTAAATGAAACATTGCTATATTCTTCCTGTGAACATTAAGCCTACAAAAAAAAGTTCTGTCTTGAATTTTGCTTAGTAAACACAATGTGGCCTTTAGGAGCTGTGCTGCTGAATGATCAGTGAAGTTGGGCGTGGTTTGAATGTTGCTTAATTTTTTTTTTTTTAAAGTAAGGCAAATTAGCTGGATGGTGGAGAAGGGAGCATCCGGTGTAATGAAGTGCAGATGGAGCTGAACATCAGCTGTGTGTCAAGAGTGTGAGGGGGTCCTTGACATTTTGCTGGAGGTTATTACAATGTTCCTGCACTATATTACTTATACCACTTCATCATCTTATTTAGCCAGGTTGCAGTGTAGGTCATTTGTCTGCAAACAGATAAGATCTGCCTCTTTTAAAGGCATTTTTCAGAAAGACAACCTCAAAAAAGTGCATCTGCTGATTCTTAATAATTTCTGTCATAGCTGCCATGCAGCGAGAACGTAGCAAGAAAAGGCTTGAGAGTAAAAAAGAGCAGAGGCCGTCACGCCTGGCAATAGAGAATCCTTCAGAGGTAGGGGAGGAAATCACGGAGGAGATTTAGTGTTAAGCACTAGCAAGGCCTTGGACTAAATGGCTCACTCATAGATGAGGATGTTTTGATAAATGGCAAGCTTTGTTGACACGTGTGTGTGTGTGTGTGTGCGTGTGTGCGTGTGTGCGTGCGCGCAGGCGCATGCTTGAATGTACACCTGCAGGATTTCTTTGCATACGTATGTATCCATCTTTGGATTTGTGTACACACAAGCCTGTGGGGAGACAAAGACAATATATCTTCTCAGAGTACTTATGGACTTAAGTGGAAAGTCATGCTGAGGGAAAGTTTGTGTGATAAATAATGGGTGTTGGTGCCCAGTGGAGACCAGTAGTGGAGGAGGGGACGTGGCTCACCTCCATCTGTGATTGAAGTGTGAAGGTGCTGGTCCCTACACACTTTCACACTCATTTTCTACTTGGCCATAAGCGCAGTAAACAGAAACAACAAATCCCCAAGTGCTCAGTTCTAGTCTTCAAACGCCAGCTTAGCTTGATATGATGTATGTTGTATACAAGATCTCCTCAGGTAAAGTTAGAGTCAACACACACCCTTATTTATTTGTGATGAAATGACAAGTCCTCATCACCCGATTAGATAACCTGCCACATGTTCACCAGAGAGCAAAGCACAGAAATCATTCAACATTAATTCTACTTTCATATATTTAAGTCCCTTCCTCCCAAGTTTCAAATAAAAGTACCTGTGTTGAGTCAGTGAGTATGTGTAATAGAGCGACAATATGATATTATTTCTCAATAAGACAACCTGTAATTTAATTCATGAGTCCCTGCAAGGTTTACTATAGAATTTAATAAAAATATTACTGAGTACTTCTTATGCCTCTGTGCCTGTGACAGCAGTGGCCGAAGGCCTTATGTTTTCAGGTTGTCCATCACACCATCCCAATCTTGTAAACACGACATCTCAGGAACCCTGGGAGGGATTTTATTCAGGATGAACGATTATATTTTGGAGGTTAAAGGTCATGGTCACTGTGACCTTACATATCACATTTTTTGCTATAATGATAAATATGACATTTCACACAAACGTATAATAGGATATCCAAAAGGTCAAAGGTCAACTTCTCTGTGATATCAAAATATTTTAGTAACGGAGGGGAGAGACATTTGGTCGGATACTTTGCTGCTGGATTGAAGATGTGAGTGAAGCATCCACGTTTTGCCAAGAAATACACTTAACACCTTTTATTAGAGTCTTTCAAAGTCCCCACTTCATATATTACGTAAGTGTGGACAGTTTGGATGTAAACTGCAACTTGACTGTTGACTGTGACCCAAAAACAGCCGCAGTGCGCTAATTCTAATTTTAGAGAAAGTTATGAAAAAGATTTATGTTTTCAATTTCTGGGTCGAGAGCCTAAGGTGATTTTTTTTTTTCTGTATAACTTAAAATCAGCCTCTACTCTAAATTATGTTGACATTATGAATGAAGTACTAGCGAGAATAGAAAGTTAGAAGATTAGAGAGACTTCTCAAAAACAGGAAAAAATTTGTTAAATTAACTTGGTGAAAATAAATCACACAAATTCAGTTAACAAGGTGAAAAACTGGTGTCTGAGCAAAGGTTGAGTTCTTAATGAAAATCAATGATATTTACTGAAGATGTACCCGTTTCTACCAGGTAAATGAGCAGAGGGAGGGGGTAGTGAAGATTCAGGGTTATACGCGTGGTCCCTTCTTCATCCATGCCACTACTACAAGTACGACTATGAACCCAAGCTCCTAAACAGGAGTTACCACTGCTGCAGTTTACAGCCTGTTATCAAAGGTGCTGTACTCAAAATACTGAAAATAGGTTAGCATACAATTCTCAGCGACCAGTGCCACACCGATGGATTGTCACGGCCCTCAGCGTCTGATCAAGACGCACAAGGCACCGACATGCACGTGCAGCCGGACCGGAAACTCTGATTACAACACATAAAGAGGGAGAGTGACTTCATTCTCTGCTCAGGACCATTACTCCACTTTATCTTTACATGATAAATATTTGTTTGCTTCTATATTTATGTTCTGAACGTACAGCTCCTTTTAAGTTTGCTTGATTCACTCACCAATACGAAGAACAAAGAATGCATTTCCTCCCTCATAAAACATTTGAAGAGTCAAGTTTTGGATTTGATTTTGAATCCTGCATTGTTTTCATACATATTTACTTTTTCTTTACTGCCTTTGTTGCCATAATGCTTTGTTTCTTGGGACATTACTGCCACCTGTTAATCAGTGGAATAGTCTGAATACGTTGGCAGAAATGTGTATTGCATCACCCGCGTGAAGGACACACTCACTAAATGTTCCGCTGGTGGTTGAAAACTCCCTAGAGAACATTAATATAGTTATCGCTGTGTTACTTATTTCTTTGTTTGGAGAGGAGTGTTTCATTGAATCTGAGTTTTTTTTTTTTTTTTACTTATCTATTTGGCATTGATGATACCTGTGGTCATTATTATATACTTTTTTGTACAATGAGGTTAATATCAGTGGACAAAACATAGAATTATAGAATAGAATAGAATTATTCATCGCAGTGCTGATCAAGGTTTCTGTGCTTGTATTGAGAAACCTCCTAATGACTGGGTGCTGCTTTGTGATGATCATGAATTATATACAGTAGCTGTTATAGCAGTATGCCACCTTTTATATATCACAAAAGAACCAGGGACCTATATGTTGCCCAGCGCCCAGGTGAGTGCCCATCACCAGGCAGGCCCGAGGCATGTTAAGTCCATACCCACAGCAGTGACTAATTGTTTGTTATGTCAGTGCTTGTCGTACCCGTTTGCCTTTAATGGAGTGTAGTGTTGTGATCCATCAGGCAGTCGAGCAAGCCCCATGTCAGTTCAAGTGGCTCTGTGTCAGTGGGGCGAGCGTGCCGTGCAGATGTGATTTACTGGCCTGCTTGTTGCGCCGCGTCGCGCCTCGCCTCTTACCCACGCAATGCAGCCCACTCTCTCCTCTACTCTTCTCCCCTTTCCTCTCCTCTCTCCCCAGATTGATTACCAGTGCAACTGGCTCATGACACTTGCCATCTTCTGGCAACCTTTTAGTGCCGTTTTATAGATGGTTAGCGCACCTCATTTGGCTATTTATACATCTGTAAGTGGCCATGAAATATAGATTTGTCTTGATGGGTGTCAACATTGGAGCGATGGAAGCAGAGCTCAGTGACACCTCGTTATTTTAATGGTGTGAGATAGAGAGGCCGTATGGCAGGAGTAATTTTCAAACATGGCTAAATTATACTGTTTTTATTTTTATTTAATGTTTGCACTCATATTTTACTCAAAGCTAAACGCCTTTTTGGTTACTGCTGAGAGGTGGTAATAGGGAGAGACGTGACTGAGGATGGAAGGGAACACATGCCCACATGCACATACTCTAGAACACATATTCTATGTGAATGTTGAGGTGGTTCAGAGTGAGAATAACCCTTAACAGTAACATGGTGTGTGACCTGTCATCCACGCACACACATATTTCACTGCATTCACAAGCAAGGTCTCAGAGGTAATTAGGTGCTGGCACCCACTCAGTGCAATATGCTGGTTAATTGAATAGTTAACACATCAGAGGCAGGCCTCTGCAGATTGGAGGTGGCACCTGTCAGGATGCTGTTCTCTCCTGAACCAGGACATTTCCTGCTCTTCCTGATACATATGTCATTTTTGTGGAAATACCAAATTAGCAGCAGAGTGAGTGCAGTGCAGCAGGTGCTGAGATGGCTTGGGGGTGGAGGAAGGCAGGCGCTCCTCTGCTCTGTCCTTCAAGAAGATTTGTAAAGCTCCAGGCACCTATCCTTACTTCACCTCAGGCCATTTCCATGGGTATGTGACAGGAAGGTGACAGCGCTTTGTGTGTGTGTGTGTGTGTGTGTGTGTGTGTGTGTGTGTGTGTGTGTGTGTGTGTGTGTGTGTGTGTGTGTGTGTGTGTGTGTGTGTGTGTGTGTGTGTGTGTGTGTGTGTGTGTGTGTGTGTGTGTGTGTGTGTGTGTGTGTGTGTGTGTGTGTGTGTGTGTGTGTGTGTGTGTGTGTGTGCGCTTCGGTAGGTTCTCCCCCAGGCCCTGCAGCAGTATGCCCAAGGCATCCAGGAGTATGAGTATGCATCGTGTAGAGGTGTGTCAGCGACGTAGAGGTGTCCACTCTCAACCAGCTCAAAGATGGCTGTCAGACAGGTAGAATGGCATTTGTAAAAATAAAAAAATACCAGTTCAATGATACTTTTTTTATTGACTGAGTGTGTGAGGTCTTGTCTTTAGGTGTTGCACCTACATGGAGACAGAAGATGCAGGTGGAGGTCCAGTTAGGGGGCCGGAGCAGTCAGCAGGAGATAACAGCTCAAGAGAAGAGGGTTACCACACTGGAGCAAGACCTGGAGGATGCTCACAGCCAAACCACTGAAAGGAAGCAGGTACATGTGCTCATGTTATGGTTAGAAGCCATTCCTCTACATATGAATTGAGCAATTAAACTCAAATACATACAGTCCACCGCACGTTATGAGCCCTCACATTCTCTACAGAAGGGCAGAAAGTGATGCACTACTGCAGGGGGCAGAGATAGATCTGTAGAAAACACAGGAGGCTCTGTAGAGAGAAGCACAGCAGCAAGCTGCTGGAGGCCCACAGCCGGATGGCAGTACTCCGCTGACACAACACAGAGAGACCCTGCATGGCTTCTCCTCAGCCCAGCTGCTGCCGCATACGCAGGAGCTTAAGGGAGACTGAGGCCACTACAAAGACTCAGATATGGGAAAACAGTTTAGAGAGGCCATCTTTACCTGACTGAGAAAATACAGTCATACAGTTCTCAGTGGTTTGTGTGAAAATTGCAATAGCTCAAGACAGTGTGTTTGTGGGTCTGGCTTATGACATCACACATCATCCATTAGTTCTACCTCTACTGCCATTCTGTGCTGCCAAATGGGGCAGATATGTCTTGAATCTTGCAAAAAGTATTTTAGAGAGAAACTTGTCAGACAACTGCTCTACTGTCAGCTTCTCATCAGTCTGTGATTTTATCATGTCTTTTGGCTATTGAAATTACAGTTGAAGAAATGAAAAATAAATTGAAACAAAGAGAGAATGGTTGAAATGGTATAGGGAGAGAGCGATAAATGAGGGGGAGTGACAGTGACAGGCTTTCGTGTCAGGTCAGCTAGTCTCCAGTACTGGCTTTAATATATTGCGTGAGACAGTCACCCGGGTGCGTCATGTGGCAGCTGCCTCAGCCACTCACCTGCTAGGAAATTGCCCATCAATTCACAGCCAGAGGCCTTTTGTGTGATACACACCACTAATGTAAACAACATACCCACTTACATAAAGGTAAAGACATTCTACCATCCATATAAAAAATCTTAACATATGGATGCACATAGAAAAAGGATCTGCAAAAGAAGTAAATACAGGTAAATAAAGAAAAGACAGCCCAAAACAAAACACCATACTTAGACTTTCAAAAAGTAAGTACCTGGCAGGAGACTTTATAAAACTCTCCACTCTTGTTAACACTCTCAGGCAACTTTAAAGTGTCACCCAGGAGAGCAGTGCTGCAGAGACAAATGTCTCTTCAGAATGTGTGTTTGTGTGAAAGTACATATGCATTTGTTTTTGTATATGTTTTACTTTAGATGTCTGTTTTTTTGTTTGTATACATCAGCCCAGGAACAGGCAGGAGGGGAGGACTTTGTTGTCAGCAGGTTGGCATCAGCAGAGGTGGTGAAGACTGAGCAGCTCCAGAGCAGTAACCACAAAGCTACGGGTATATTACATTCCCTATAGTGTTCACCTGAAATATTTACATCTCTTAGAGCTGGTTACAATATGAATGCTCATGATACTGCATTTCATTTATATCTCATGTTATCAAGTAATTTAAGGATACCTTTCCTATAGAACAGGTCTATACCTTGTCTTTTGTATTAAACAAACACAATCGCCCTATCTTTTTTATCTTATTTAGACAGCGGCATGTCATTTCTGTCTCTACATGGATGCGTGTTTACAATTCTCCTCGGCTCTCTGTATCTCTCTGTGGCACTCTGTGTTCCGCCCTGATGCATACATACACACACACAGACACGTGCGCGCACACACAAGTGAGCACACCCTCACCAGCGGACAGAGCACGCGTCATAAAATATGTTGTCAACCACCTGTGGATAATAGTCATCAAAATAAATGTTTTGATATTTAGGTCAATGTACAGTTTAAAATAGACGCAGTGTGCGTGCGCACACACACACACACACACACACACACACACACACACACACACACACATACATCATCCGGGCTGCGTGTGGGCTAGGCGCTCAATAGGCGGATTATTTCAAGTCGGGGCCCTTGTATGAAATCAGATGTTTAACTGGCCAGCTAAAGTGGGACAGGAGCATCTTAACCAGCAACTTGCCAAAGGTCTCATGTTCACTCAGCCACTGGGGCTGCTGTGAGTACGCCCGCCACCTGCCAATAGGCATTAGGGAGGATTTAGTAATTAAGTCATAGGTTGAGGGCTAAATTGGGTGTTTGTGGGATGGCAAGACACCCCAAGGTCCCTACAGCCATGCAGATAGGGGATTCTAATTGCCAGGAATATTGATCAGCCTGGCGAGGGGGGTGCACAGGGAATTCAGTAGCCATCGATTAGCTGTTACTGCACCTCACTTGTCAATGGAACAGGGAGGTGAGCATTGGAAAGGCTTCAGGCTTTTCCCACAGTATCCCTCATCACCACCACTAACTCCTGACACACATGCACAGTCAGAGTCAGTGACACAGCATGCTGTGATGAAAGCACTTTCTAAACTTTCCCGTACCTCCTCCTCCATATCTGTAAACTAACTTTATTCTATCTTAGACAATCAAGAAGTGAAACTGGAAACAGAAAAGAAGGGCTTTCCAGAGGGCTCACTAGCAGTGTTTTTCTGCACAGATAAAGTACCACTCTCTACCCTGCTTGCATTCTCTGGGCTCTGACCCGTGGCTGTGGTCCTAGTTAATGTTGGAGGGAGAGAAGGGACTGAGCTTGCCTGCCCTCTGATATTAAATTAGTTGCTTCACCTGGCAGTTAATTGGCCCTGGTCAGCACTAACATACACACTTGATTCTAGCTCTATCACTTGGAATCAATTAGGAGATTTGTTTGAAAAGTGTATTTATTTATGCAACCACTTATATTTACATTGTGAGTTTACTATTCAGTTTTTGGTAAGTTTTCAGAAATAATAGTTTTTCCTACAATGTCTACTTTTGAGGTTGTCATTTAAATGATGGCAGGATGAAATTGTTTTATATTTTGTGAGTTCATGTGGAGTTTCTGAGGAAAAGTCCACAGAAATTAGGGAGATGATCAATAAAGAATAAGCTCTGATACCATCAAGTACAATTTCACCCAGCAGCAATGTGACGTCATCACCTCAATCATGTTGCATATTGCATATTGCTTGTACCTAAAATAGCTTCCAATCAGTGAGCAAGAATGTGTTTGGCGTCTTGCTCGAAGGACACTTGGGAAGGGTACATGTGGAAACAAACCCACAAGATACTTGCATGTGTGTTATATGGATCAAGAAAACGTGGATCTCCAATTTTTTATTGTCATCTAGTGGAGTCAGCGTAGTTTTTATGCCATCTAAGCCTGTGTTTTATATTCCTGCTGAAATGAATAGCTGACGCAGTGAGGTTTGCTGCACAGCAGTCTCTAACCTGAGTCATTTAGAGCCTATTACAAAACATCAATATATTGATCGAAGCAAGTGTCTCAGTGTACTGCTCTGTAAACACACAGATGGTTCAGTTGTGCATGTTTTATCTGCTTGAATCTTATCAGGATTTAAATCTTTTCATCTTCAATTCACTTAATCTAGGTACTACTGGCTTTTGGGCCAAAGATTCCACGCACTCTACCCTGATCTGTTTGGTCAGTTCTCAACAACATTGTACTGTCCTCGCGGAGCATGTGCTTACACAAATCTAGACAGTCAGATGACGGATAGAAGTTTTAAAAAAACACAAGGCTTGACCTATCTTGCCCTTTACTTGAAGTCTTCTATTTACCTTTCTTCTATTTAAATGATTACAAAAATAAAAACACAATTAACTCTACCACTTTACAAGTAGCATTGTAGTACATTTCAATAAGCATCCATTCATCCACAAAATGAAAAAAAGTTAGCATTTACTGAAAGCTAGCAAAGTATATATACCTTAACATAACTACTTAGGTCTTTATCACAAAAATACGCAATGTTCACATTACCTACAGATAAATATTTTCCTAGGCAAAAAATGTAGGAAAATTCCCACAATCTCTTTTCAGCAGTCTCTTTAGCTGTCAGTGCTTACTTTTCTACCCAGCATGAGTTCTGAGCATGCAATGGAAAAACACAACATAGCTGGACTTGACGAGCCGAACGCTCACTCTGACCTGGCTTCTCTAAACCAAAGAACATGTACTTTTTAGACCTGCTTAATTATCAACTTATGAACTTTAACTTAACTTTTTTTTTAACACTTAAAGACAGTACAAACATAATGAAAAATAACAACGACATAAAGAACATAATGTTACTAATAGATT
This sequence comes from Echiichthys vipera, assembly GCF_963691815.1. Classification (NCBI taxonomy): domain Eukaryota; kingdom Metazoa; phylum Chordata; class Actinopteri; order Perciformes; family Trachinidae; genus Echiichthys; species Echiichthys vipera. The sequence continues at coordinate 23,964,788 of NC_139826.1, forward strand.
TGTATTTTTTGTCTCACATTTAGATGTGTTTGATTTCCTACTGTCTCTCAGTCATCCTCGAAATGTAAAAGCTCACTGTTCTGTGAGCCACTTTCAATGAGAAATTTCCACAAATGCTAAAGCTTGTGGTTTTTGTGGCAGCTTCGAGAGCTAAATGGAGCCTGTCTCATGTGCCACTACAAGCCAGGCAGCAGGAGCAACAGGTCAGAGGGAAATTGAATTAAAAGCAGATAGAGAGTAACTTAAGACAAGTCCAAAGATAGTTGGAGAAATACTAGAGAATGTATATATCATGTGTCCTGTCTAGAACTTTGCTGTTTTACTGAAAGTATCAAACTTCATGAGTTAGAATGTAAATTTGTTGAATTAATCAGAAATTATTTAAGTAGTTCCCTGCTTCTTATTTTTGGAGATAATGTTTTGCATCTATATAGTTGTAGTTGTGGATGGAGCAAGCCTCCCAGCGCGCTGGTATTTGACATGCTGAGACAGTTGCACTGAGGTGGGAGAGAGGACATCAGTCAACATCCGCCACTACGGCCATGACTTACTTTTTCATGTAGGCTTCTACTTAAAGTACCAGTAAATACATTTCCTCGCGGGCCGGATCCACATGAATATTGTGGTTAGGTCAGAGCTGCTCTGCTGGTTACACGCTAGAGTCAAAATCCATACTGTAGCCAATATCCTACATACCTAGTTGTCGGTCCAACACGGAAGCGTCGTCTGTGAGGAGCGATCAATCGCACTTGCTCAGTGGAGTTGTTGCATTCCTTTGTAATAGTTTACTATATCAGAGGCCCTTTGAGAAGACTACAATTAAATTCAACCAGCCAAAGTTACTAGTAGGAGCAACTGTGTTACCCGTCACAGCTGAAACTCACCTGCATTTGACAGGTGTTAATGTCAAGCCCTGATAATAATACATATATTATCCTCTTATATTGTGTTGGAGGTTTTTTTTGTGAACATTACACGTTTTAAACTTCCACAACTAATTATTTAGTTAAAAAATATAAAAAGCATAATGTATGGATTATTATAAGATGAAACACATTGTGCTATTTATGACATACTACTTTGTGTCAAAGTTTAACAAGGACATTTGTTTTTTAACCATTTCAATTGTTTAAATAGTGGCACTAAATAGCATATGTGTTGTGTTCCTAGTCACAAGGGCTCTCATTTATCAAGCGAATGTACGTCAGAAAAACGTGCGTACGACCATTTCCATGCAAACTTCGGCATTTATCAATTTGGAAGTGAGCGGGAGCTACGATCAACTCTCACGTCAGGTCTGAGATCATGTACGCAAATTTGAGCCAGTGGATTTGCGGTGCAGCACAGAAAAATCTGGCTGAAAATAATTAACAAACCTCAGCTGTCATTAAGCATAAGCAGTCACATATTGTGGTTGGAGCAATTGATTGTACTCATGTGCGTCTGAGGCACCATCCATGAATGATTACGCATTCATCAATCGCAAAAACTACCACTCGATAAATGTACAGGTGATTTGTGATGCCAAGCTGTCGCTTTTAAACATGGTGGCCAGGGGGGCACACACGATTACTTTATATTTCAAAACAGCTCGGCTCCAGCCCCCCGCGACCCCGACAGGGACAAGCGGTTGAAGATGAATGAATGAATTAATGTGTTGGTGCGCGGTTGCAGGAAGGCGCACTGCAGAGCAAAAGTCATCTCCTTGGTTAGTGGCTACCCTCGATAAATTGCATAAAATCAAACAAGGTATCAGATGATTAACATCTTGGTATGGTTCTTCTAGACGACAAAGGTTATCCTCTAACGGAATACCTAATAACCCCGCTGGCAAACCCCGCTACAGAGCAGGAGCGCAGGTTCAACAGTGCGCGCACACGGGTCACATTGGAGCGCTGCTTCGGGTTGACTGCCTCCGTTATTCTTTTCCATACAGCGTTTTTATGGGCCCCTTTTATTCCACTCTTAAGACTGACAAAAAGCACATCTTTATTTTGCTCCATCTCGGATGTCAGGATGCCGATCTCTGTGTCGGAAAAGTTTATTTTCCTACCAGTGTTTCTTCTCTCCATGTTTGACCTCAGTGGGCGAGGCCTCCGAACCAGGAATATTTAAGGGCGTAACATGTTAATGACGATCGAATTCAGCCGCCGCATTTATCATGGCCCTCTCATTCGTATGCTGAGATTGGTCAGATACGAATGTTTCATAAATCACACGTGTGTCCTGTCGTACGACTAATTCTGCGCTCAGATCTGCGCCCGTTTTCACGCAAGATTGATAAATGAGGGCCAAGGACATATGCCCAAAAATACACATGAAAACTTTACCATATTAAAAAAAATCATGTCTGACTCTGAACACATTAAGTGTTAAGTTCATTGAGCCGTTTTAATATACATTTTTCACAACGAGAAGGAAGAGATTTATAGTACACAGTATAACCAGTAGAAACCGTGGTGGATACAGTGTGCCTGTTTGAAACCACCTACAAAATGACTGAGCGAGAATTTAAGGAAGTTCCTATCAATTCGTCAATCCCAAATCGAAACTGAATTTAAAAACATTTCAATGACAGATATAAGTATCATTACAATTTATCTGATCAGGTGACCACTCAGGTCACCTATATGCACATCAATACACATGTAGATATTTCTGCTACTAAGGAGAGAGCGTTCTGGTCAGTGTTTATCTGTTTATCTGACATCCAGAGCAGCATCACAGTTTGAATTCATGTTCCCAAATGAACTGTGTGATTTCCAAGGTCATTTTGTCATCTCTGAAGGGGGATTGTTCCCCAATGCTTGTCTCCTTATTGAAGCCTCGCTACAACATTTATACACCACTCAGAGTCACCCTCCAGCCATGCTCACAAATTGAATTAGTTTCAGTCTGAATTTGTGTTTCAAAACTAGTAATTATTTTTGAACCCCAGAGGAAGCCAAGAGAATTGAGTCAGATCTTCACAAGTCATGAAATTTGACGATATATGATTTTACACCAACCAAAGGGACACAAGCCTGAAGCACAGCAATTTACCAAGCATCCATCGGTTAGCAAATTAAATCACACCACATTTGACATCTTTTAGAAAGTTAGATAAATCAGATGAAAAAGTTTCTCTCTCAATTACCATCGGAAATTAATCTCCTTAATCCCAATTTGATCTCTTTCATGCATATAAGGGATATCTTTCATCTGCCCACCTATGTGCTTTAAATCTCCACCACAGAGTTAAGATGGAACGTGACTGTCAAACTTAGTCCTACGTGAAACTCTGGCACTCATGCAGCTCTGTGAGATGGGGGAGCTGATTAGGGGGAATGAGGACAGAGGTTCATAACTGACAGCCCCTGTAACTGGTGGAGGATGGTTAGCAGTCTCCAGGAGTGTGTAAAGGAGCTGCACGGCTATACAGAGACCGGTATGGTTCTGCTGCAGCAGTGCAGAGCGGAGCTGGGAAGTAGTCAAAGAGCCAAAAATACAGCTTATTTCCACTAGAAATATTTATTGACAGCAATTCTTTTTTTAAATTTCCTTTTCTTTGACCAAATGATACAATCTCAAAAGAGTAATCATACTATCTACTTACCATTCTACAGTAAGAATTCTTGTGAAGATGTGCAAGCAAGCATTAGTTCATTTTTAGGGGTCACAAGACAGAAGGCCCGAGAACCACTCTTACATATTATACATTTACTGTGAAATTTAATAGATTCTGTGTTTTTTGAGCACTTTATTCTGCAATATGCACTATAGTTTGTGCTTTGTTTATGCTTTGTATGATATAAAGGTGTGTAGGCTCTAGTGTATGGCTCACAACTGCTAATACTATTGTTTGATGAATCTGAAAGTAGTAGAACTTTTTCATGCAAGAGCTGTCTTCAGGAGTTTCAGTGGGTGAGTTAAAGGAAAAACCTTAGTCTGCACCACCGAAAACACCTCAAAACACAAGATGAGGATATATCATTTGGAAGAATTGCGTTCCAGAAACTATCTTAATTAACTGGATACTCAACCCTGTTCATGTCAAGGTAAAAAAAAAAGATTGTGGCATCTGTGCTGTAGCAGAGAGGAATCGAAAAAGTGGCTTCCAGGTATATGTCACATCTGCAGCAGAGGAGTTTCGATGTGACAGAGGGAGGACGAAGCACCAAAACAAAGAGATGATCAGATGATGATGATCAGACTAAAGGCCACTAGCAGACACTCACAGGGTGAGTTGCAGATTTAAAATATGCACTTTATGTTGCCCAAAATTGCTCCCAGCATCTTGGCAGCCAGGACCATAGTTGATACTGATCAAACCTGGTTAAACACCAGCTCTCCCCTCTTTAAGCGGCACTTTGACCAGCCAATGACCTATAAGCCCTGAGCACCACTATGATGTGAGTGCTCTATAATAGGAAGGGACGGGAGTCTCGTCTCCTTTCTCAACAGTGGGTATTAGTTTAAGATAGCCAGAGCAAAGAATGGGGCACAATGCTAGCTCCTTCACAGACCATTCTGATCATTAGTGTGGACAACGCAGCCTTTTTCTTAAGAAGACTCGTAACCTCCAGAGGTCATCAAATTCTGTTGTCAAGTAAAGGAAAGACTCATAGCTTTGCCCTCTCCCTTTATTCCTAAATCAGATAAGATGATCAAGTATTTTGTCCAGACTCAAAGCCTTGATGCTTTACATGCTTTCTGATATTACCAGCAGATAGTTGTTGTTTTTTCATTTTATTTTTGTTGCTCACAGACCTCAATACTGCGGACCTCATGTATTAGTATTTTGTTAGTTATATTTGTTTTGGTCTGGAGCCCCAGGTGTACACATAGTTACTTGCTCTCTGCTCTACAGTGCCATTCCTTTTATTGATGTGTGTGACTGTGCACGCATGATTGCATACACATGCATTTGTGTGTGTGTGTGTGTGTGTGCGTGCGTGCGTGTGTGTGTGTGCGTGTGTGTACGTGTGTGCGTGTCTATGTGTGTGTGTGTGTGTGTGTGTGTGTGCCGATGACTCCTGAGCCAAGAGCCCATCTTCGGCTCATCTCTAAGGCCTGGCGTCAGCCTTCTTAAGTGCTGTCAATGTCACATGGTAACAGCAGCACTGCAGCCTCTTAATTGGTTTAGGAAAAGCATCCTTGTCATTTTGCGGTCAGTAAACTCCGCTCGGGAAAATTAAGTCCAAGCTGCTGCCACCTCCTCAACCCCCACACAGCCAGTCTAACAAAAAAATAATGATTATGTGCTGTGTATATTTGTGCGTTCGCTGTCTGTTTTCACTTTTTGCTTTTAGAAATAATTGCTGTTGGTTGTGTGGCTGCATCAGAGGAAGGGCATTAATGATTCTCACTGGCTGCGAGGAAACACTGCGCAACACGGCAGGAGGAGAGCAACTCATTTTCTAGAACTAAACGTGTGTGTGCATTTGTGCCTGATTGTGTTTGTGTTTGGTCATTTATTTTTAGTAGCTTCCTCATTTTGTCATGCAGTACATATTGTATGCAGCCTAAAATAATTACGGTAGCAGCAAGTGCAGAAAAATGAATTTGTATGTGCGGTGTGTGTGTGTGTGTGTGTGTGTGTGTGTGTGTGTGTGTGTGTGTGTGTGTGTGTGTGTGTGTGTGTGTGTGTGTGTGTGTGTGTGTGTGTGTGTGTGTGTGTGTGTGTGTGTGTGTGTGTGTGTGTGTGTGTGTGCATGTGTGTGTGTGTGTGTGTGTGTGTGTGTGTGTGCCTGTCCTTTTGCACAGATTAGCTGGTGAATGCTGCGAGAGGATGATCAGACTGGGAGCACACCAGGGTTGCTTTGCGATCACACAGGGATTATGGGGGATGTGGAGCTGTAGTGCATTTCAGGGCCGCCTCCAGTCAGGCTCATCTCCGCCACGCTCCCCTCACACACACACCACTTTAATTGCCTTTGCTTCTTTCATTACTTTTATTGCCTCTCCTCTGCATTGCATGCTCCCTGGGCTCATGGAAAGGTCATTGTGATGGTGGTGGTGTGCTCATAGCCTCCATCTTCCTGACTAGCAAGAAATGGCTGTGGGGCTGAAGCAGGGGGAGCGAGTGACACAACAAGGTAGCCACTGGCTGTGCACAGATTTTTTATCATAGTCTTTTTTTTTTTTTTTTTTTTTTTTTAGACAAGTAGGTGATGCAAGTATACACCACGACTTTATTTTTGAATGCCACCAAATGTAATATAATTCAATTATTATTAAAAATGGCTTCGTCACCTGACAAAGGGAGGAGCTGAGCAGTGTTAATGGCATCGTATTATCTTGGCTCGGAAAGCAGTGAAGAGGGACATGTTTCTGCCTTATTGCATCCCCTGTGCACAATACTAAGGAAAATAAAGGTTTTAATGCGGGTAGGATCATCAAATGACTTATAGATTGAATTGTGGTCCAATAAAGTTTGTTTTCCCAGGTCAATTAAAGTTACTTGTCTCAAAACCTCCTCAAGATGTGTACCATCCTGATAAGTACACACAGAGACCCCAGCATGTATGCATGCAGTATTTGTGGTATTTAATCATTCTAACAATGTGAGAATTGCTAATTTAGCGGCTCATATTTTGTTGTCCATTAAGTACATGCGTTTTTTAATGGTTTTATTTATTATTTTTATTATATATCATAAGTAAGCTCATACAATCTTACATTATGTTTTCTCCTCCTTGAGGCTTGTATGAGTCACCAGGCATTGCTGGCAGTCTGAGAGGAGCGTGTCATTTTAACAAAGGTAGTGATGGTATCTTCAGGGATAGCTATGACTTTAAGGTAGTCCAGGTCAAACAAATACACATACATGAGCCCTGTGCCCCTGTCTGTCTTGTTTTCAGGCTTTATGCAAACTTGGGTCTGTAAAAACAGAAGTACGATAAAGCAGAAGCAACTGTATGTTGTAGATATGGGATTTTTTAATATATATATTTTACTTCCCTCCCACTACGTCTGTCCTTTACTCCCCGCCTCTCTCTTCCTCTCCCTCTCTGTCCCAGTCCGAGGTGGAGGTTTTGTGTTCAGGCAGACGGCTCTCGTGTCCACACTGTCAACCAGTGGGTCCTGGAACGTAAGTAAGGCCTGAATACACACCACGTTAATGCTGAGGTCTCTCTGCACTTGCACAATAATTGGTTTCTATCCCAACAATAGCTAATGCACATTTTATCACACCCCTACATTGCTGCAGGCAAGCAAATGAAAAACTGGCACTGAAAATAAAAGAGCAAAGCACGAAGATCATCCATCTCCACAAAGAAAGAGAAAGTGGAAAGGGGAGAGTTATATTTATGTGCTTTACTCTCGTGTGTGTGTGTGTGTGTGTGCGTGCGTGTGTGCGTGCGTGCGTGCGTGCATGCATGCGTGCGCGTGCATGTAGGCCGAAGAAGCTCGACAAATTGAGGTCAGAAGACTTAAAACTGAGCTTGATGAGGATTTCAGAGGAGGAGAGCCAGGTTTACACAGATAATAGTCACTGACATGGAACAACAATATTTGTAGATTTTGCCCAGACTTTTACGTTCATTTTTATTTTATATATGTTAGGCCATCACTCAAATAGAAACCTTATCAAAGCCTTAACAAAGTGTGTGTTTGAGCATAATGTCAATATTTTAGCATTATTAACACATAATTTACAGTTGCTCAACATATTCATCATTGATGAAATATTTATTAAAATGCTTATTTTGGCTATTATCAAATGTGATCTTTTGATAATGATATGTGAATGTGTAAATGTGTGTCTGTTCAAGACGTTTTTCTGTACTAGAAAATAATAACCTTAAATGTTGGTTTAGTTATATGCTTTATGTCAATTTTTCCATAAATCAACTGCTGGAAAACAGCATCCACTATACACCACTATTCATTAATTGTTGCAGGCCTCTCCCTTGTGTTTGTGGTGTTAATTAAATACAGAAAATGTTTCAGTAAGCTCACATGAAACAGATTAATTGTATCATATTCATATAGAATATGCCAAGTTTGATATTTGGTAGTCCATTTACAGATTAAATATATGACATTAAGAGAAACTTGGTTAAAGTTATCAGTGTGCTGCAGTGACATAGAGATGTACATAACTTTTGACCACAACCATTAGTGATGTTGGTTGTGGTCAGTGTTGCAATAGACCTGACACTTTTAACCCGAAGAGGACGTTGAAAACAATGCTTTTTAACTTAGTATTGCTCTTAAATGGAAAGAGGGAACTAGATACAGAATATATTGCAGTGAATAGCGTGTGTGGTGTGTTTGTGTAGCAGCAACTTTGTTAAATTAAATCATGTCACAAAACTTTTTTATTAGCATGCAGAAAACCCCCTTTTTTAAAAACTTTGTTTTTTAGACAAAAAATGCTGGAACTGTGTTAGGCCTCCAAGGTCAGTTTGAACGCCCAGTGCAGAATTTTTGCCAAAATATGTCCACTCGATCAAAGTTCATAGAATGGATTCCTAACATAGACATAGACATTACAGACTCTGACCTGAGACAGCACATGATTTGATGACTTTGGCTCTCATCATTCTACTCTGTTAAACTATCATAGTCCTGACAAAGACTCCACTTATCCCCCTAAAGAGACTGCAAATCTATACAAGCCCCTCTCTTTTGCTCTGGCCGACTCCAGAGACAGTGTCAGTGACACAGCGGTGAGCTTTCAGACAGAGCGTGAGTGTTTCTGGTTTGGCTCATCTGAATCACAGGTCAATACAAACACTCACCAGCACATCAAAGACAGTATCACTGAAAAGCAAAGCTGCTGCATAACTCCCAGGATTTTATCGGCTGTCATGTTGATTTTGCTTGTTCTGGGATTAGCATAGGCCTTAGTGTGTTTGTGTGACTAATGGTCTATGTTTTCCACCTGTGAAATCGGCAGACTGAGAGCCCTGAACAGCCTGCACGTCAGTGTCAAGTCCATCCTCTACCCCCTTGGGTTGTGCCTTTGGGTCCTGCTGCTAATGCAGCCCCAGCTGCTTGTCCCTCTATCTCACAGAGCAGAAGCTCTCCTTTACATACAACCATGTTTAGCACTTCTCTCCTAATGCACCAAGGATGACCTCCACTGTAATCTGCTCGAACCCACCTGTGTGGCTCAGCCTCGACTGATGGCTAAATCTTGTTAACACATTTGTGCAGTTAGCTGGGAGATGTTGAGGATGGCACAGGGAGCCGGTGATCAAAGGACATGGTGCAGCGGAGGAAGAGGTGTCACCTCCCTGGCACAGTTAGAGCCTCTAGAGTGGCCAAACTTTTCACCCAACTGACCCAAGGACATTCTCTCCTCTGGCCTGAAAGACAAATAGGTGTTAGTGGCTGTTGGTGTTCAATGAGACACTTTTAAGTTAACATGTCACTCAAGCATCACCATAGAAACTATTAATATTTTTTCAAACAAATTGTGAATTGTGTGTGTTGCTTGAGAAAGGGTTATTTGTTGATGTAATGGTGTCTCACAGTCGAAGCCTTCCCATTTTTCTCAGCCAATACCACCTTTCCTCAAAGTAAGCCAGATTTGTGTTACCAGGCATTTGCCTGCAACACATTCCTATCTGGTATCATCTCAGATTGAAAGCGGGGAAATTGGGGCTGATAGAAGGGATACGTCTTGGTGGAGGAAGTACAGAAGCAGAGTGTGGGGGGAAAAGATGTGAACCCAATCTGCCATGTGTTGACTGTACTGATTAGGGGCTTGTGCTAAGAAGAGCCCCTCTATCCCCTCATTCCTTCTGTTTACTTTGAGCCTCACCACCCGTCTCAACACAGGCATGACTGCAACCAGAGAACCGTCCTCACCCTTCTCCTCTCAGCTTCAGCCATATCACCTTCATCACTGGAGGCAAAAGTGTTCCTTTGTGTGCCAAACTTGTCCAATTTAAGAGATAACAGCTTAACTATGGCTAGAAGGGGCTTGGTTGAGTTAGTTAATCAATTAGTGAAAGTGGAGTAAGAATTGTGACTGTTAATAATAGAATTTCTTTGACATTTTCTGGATTTACAGTGTTCTGACTGCTCATCATGCGTGTGCACCAGTGGAGTGCTTATGCATTAAGGGCTGTAGGGTGACTGGAGTAAAGTCCAGCTAATGTTTTGGGATATTGAAATGCCTGCAGGGAGCCAGGAGTACAGAGGTGGGCGAAAGCAAACCAGAGATCCAGGCAATAATAATAAATAGATTTTTTTTTTTAAATAAGTGGAGGGAATGGCATGAGAGATTCTCAAGCAGAATAGCATAGCGTTTGTTTATTTATGGCGTCTGGAGGCCTGGTGTGGATGCCAGGTGGGGCTCGGGGAGCACAAGCGCAGGCTTCCCCTCTCAGAGCTTGGCTCCCTTGCTTTCATTAAGTGTCATTACCAGTACTTTTAGAAAGCCGGCTAGGCTGAGACCTGACATCCCCTCTACAGATAGTTGGCCATGCATATGGATGGATTTCTGATCCACCTTATCCACCACTGAGGAGGGGGAATTAGGCCAGCGAGAAGGAGAGTGGTGGGCTTAAAGGGTGCATCCATATCTGACTTAAATGCCAAAGATGGAGCTATTCAATTGAGGGACAGCGTTCATGCTTCGTTTGCTGTGTGTACATGTCACTCAGTTATCGACATTGCGAGTGTTTCACTTAAGAATTTCTTTTTATGAACGGGTCACGTACACCCACGTCTATATGACCAAATACATTTTACGCTCTTGTAAAGAAATGTATTTTCATTCCGGCCACTTTTACAACATACCCACAATGCCATTTTAAAATGTGCATTTTTAGCAGCATGGTGTTCATTAGCAATTTGCTCTTCCACTTCACTTTCTTGAGAACGTCCCCTGATTGATAGGGGGGGCTTGTTCTGTTTATTTGTATATCAGGGAATTAAATATTCATATTGTACGCTTTTCTGAGCAGAAGGTATCTAGATTCTGTGTAAATGGTACTTGGGATTAGATTTTCAGAGCAGATTGCTGTTATTAAGGGGAAAAAGCCAACTCCTTTGAGAAGTCATCTTCCTGGGAGGCAATCTATTTCTCTTTCACGCAGTAAGGGTGCTGGACTGGGCTCTTAATGCACTGAAGCAAAAGTGCTTCGGTCTGCAACCTTTCACGCCTTCAGCTCTCCTTTATGTGATTGAATAGTTAATAACTATGAGTCGCCTTTGAAAGCTCTGTGCCGTTGGACCTTCTGAGGCACTTTTTGTCTGTTTGGCTGCTGTACCTGCTCATTGCTCTGTCTGCCTGCACATCTACTTGCCCCAGATGCCAAGTCGACTGATAGCCCACCTCTCCTCCAGCAGCCCCTCGTACTTTTGTCTTTGTCTCTCGCCTCAGTTGCCGCTTGTGTGTCTGTCTGGCTGTCTTTTAGTCTGTATATCATAACTGTGAGGGCTTAGGGATCAGCTTTTTCATCTCTTACTTCCTCTTTCACTTCATATACACATTCACACAAACAGAGGCACACACACATGCTCACACAGCTCATTAGCCCATCCCACGCTCACAGCTCTGGCAGAATGTGACCCTGCCTAATTGTGTACCATGCTCATTTGTTCTCCCTGCATGATGTGACGATTGCTTATTTATTCTCCTCAGGGCTCCCATCTCACATTAAAATGATTGACTCATTTCATTCACTGCACATTTTCAAGCTTTATTTGATAAGCTCATTTCCCTTGGCATTCAAATCCCTTATTTTCCCATGCTTAAAAGTTATAATGTTACCGAGGCACATTATTATTCGTACTCTGGATTGTTTCTTTCGGCTAATTATCTGTGTTAGAAAATAATTTTGCATGTGTGATTCTGTTTATTCCGGTGGAATTGAGCAGCACAAAAGGGCAGACATTAACGATGCTGTTGGAATTGTTAAGAAGCCAATTGTGTACACAAAGCTGGCAGACGCGGTCAACAAGAAGCTTAAGAGGGATTGGGACACTGTGGAAGCTCAGCCAGAATAAGCAGAGCAAATTTACATTCTGTTAGAATTTACATCTGGTTAGAGACCTGTTTTACAAATAAAAAAAAGCCATCAATCGCGTAATAAGGGAGTGTTTTGACACAGAAAAGAGCATAACAAGAAATTGCTGATTGGGGATTTGGTTAGTATTGTGACAGCAGGACTTTAGCCCTTTGCCTAGTTAATGTTTTTCCCCTCCAGCTACTATATATCGACCAGGCCTCAGTGACACAACAACTGGAAATCGGCTCAGTGCACTGTTAGGTGCAGTGTTAGGTCAGTTTAGTGTGTATTATGATAGTGACGGGCACAAAAAGATATGATCGGCTGAGGTCACTAACCTCATACATATGAGGCATCATTAGGGCAGGGTATTGAAACTTTTCATTTTTTTGGTACAGATTGATATAGCAGCATCATAAACAAATCCAAACAACATGTAGGCTATTTAGTTATACTTGTTCAGATTTAGACATTTGAGAACTTTGGATTCTGTTGAATAAGGAGGACTCTTTCACCTTGAAGTTGGAGGACCAAATAAACAAAAAGCAACTGGCTTAAATATCCTGACTTTTACACTAATACGTTTTCGTTTTTAAACGCATATCTTTTGCTACGTTTATGCGTCCATACTGCTCCGGCGTTTCTGTGTCTCTAAAACTGAGACGTTTGGAATAGCTGCTGACCCCATTTTTGTTTGAAGCGTCTGTATTTTTGCCATTGCTGCTGTTTGCTCTTTAGTATTTTCTGTATTATTAATCGCAGAGTTACGTCAGAGAATCGTCTTTCTGTTTACACCGGCACGGGCAAGCCCAGTGTACAAGAGATCAGAAGATATGTGTTTTCAGGTGGATGTGTGGATGGCGATTGCAGTTCTAAAATGAAAACTTTAGAAATGTGGATGTAGCCTATTCCCTAGCATGCGTCAAACACACTGGATCCTGCTTTTCCCAGAATTCAACTCAATAGCATCTGCTCAATGATCATCAGGGTTATTTTTTCAAACTTTGGGAAGCTACCCCCAGAGAATTCAAACGACACCTAATCAAAGGAATCATCGTGTTGCTTTATAACAAAACTTGTGGCGTGTGAGCCATGTGATGACGGGTAAAGGCCAGGTGAGACTGCTGTGCAGGGAGGACATGTTGATGTACAGGGAGTATGTCAAGAACAAATACATGTGAGATACATACATGAACCGAATCTCTGTTACCAATATACAAATCCAGATGTCTAGATCCAATTTGGCACACAATTCCATCTTGACATTAGGTTAAGTTAGTGTGTTGCAGCGTCCCTTGTTTTCAGCATTCTTAATGCTCTTTGATCATCACTTTATTGCATGTATTGTCTGAATGAAGTCTCTTGTGCTTTAGCTGTGCTCTGGCAGGGAGTAGTTCTGATTAGACGAGCAGAGAGCCAGAAGAGAAGAAGAGTCTCAGCTGCTGACCTCCCCAATCCCATGTGTTCCCAGCAGCCACACATGCAGAGTTGGAGTTTCCACGGGCCCAGGAAAGAGCAACTTAGATTGGACATATTCCACTTTTCCAATCCCAGGGACGGACATTTATCTATTAATGATAAGCACTTAAAACAAGTTCTCATGATTTTACTGTACTATCAACTGAAGTACTTGTGTGTATGGTACAGTTCTGTTATTACTCTGTGTCTTTGTTGGAGTTTAGGGTCTCATTTTACGATTTAACAGAAGTGTTTTTGTTATATAAGTGACTAATTCATTTTTTAGAATGTGTACAGTAAAGCTTAAAGCAAATCTCAAACTTGTAAAAATGTCTCTGCAATATACACATTTGGAGATGTTATCTTTGTAGCTGGTATGCCCTGAATCCCATCAGTGTTTTTATTTCATTAGTTTTTAGAACATGCAAGTTAAATATTAATGTATTTTTTACTATCAAGTTTCTGTTCGCTGATGTGTTTTGAGTCACAAACAGTAACTATTCCTAGAGCCACAGACACCACAAGCCAATGTAGCCAAAATATTAATGAATATGGGCAGATAGACAAGAAATTGCAGCCAAATAAAAGAATAATAAAGGCATCTAAACCCTAACAAGTCTGCCTTTGTTCTTCCACTCCACCCACCACATGTTGGCTGTGTGAAAGCAGGCATTGTTGCAGCTTTGAGGGCAGCTCTGAGAGTTCCATACCCATCGGCCTTCAATCACATGGGATGTCTGAGTTTGACAGTATAAAGTCTTTCTTCTAGAACAAAATAAGACCCCTAAGCAATAGTGGATGGGCTGTTAGTAACCGTACACTCCACAGGGAGGTAGACCAAGCATGGTAGTACAGTATACATAAAGTGTTGGTTAGGGATAAGACAATGGACCAGTAAAAACATTACTACATGCTGCAACACTCAAATTTATTGCATTTACTAACAGAAGTAAACTGTGTTCACTGTTAAAATTCAATTTGACTTCATCTCAAACCAAAAAACAAAGTTCATGAATGCCACAGTCAATTTTTAAAACCTTTTTTACCTACTGATTTATACAAAGAATATTGAAAGTATTGTTGTACTAAATGATAAATATTGGAGCAGCTATTGTCTTTTTTTCTTGATCTTGCAGCAGCCTGTCATTCCATGCATTTGGTTGTGCACATCTCTTGTTTCGTTTGACTTTTCAGAAGGCATCAGTGATGATATACAGTGATCTCACACATAAGCGTTGAGGTGGCTCTCCAGTCCCGGGGTCGTAGTAGGCACTGTACTGTATTTACTCACTGGCAGCATGTAAGGATTAATTCCAGCCTTACAGGAATAGGACACCGTCGGTTTGTGCCTTAGCTGGATCAATAGGCAACATTCTTTCCAGCAGAGCAGTCAATACGCCACACTTAAGGTGTCTGAAGAAACTAAAGAACACCAATAATTGTTATTAATGCCTTGGATGTCCCCAAGCATTGCATTTAGAGGCAGTCCCCATCTAAAATACATTCAGCCATCACATACTGTACCTATCCCACAAAGGCCTCCCAGGCTCTAGTGAAGTGTCTGTGACTGCTCTGAACTAAAAAAAAAAAAGGTAACTAATAAAACATAATCATTTGTTTTCCAGAATCCCTGATATGCCTGTAGTGTTGACATTTGCAGGATTTTGGTAGTTTAACAATAGGCATAGCAATGTTGTTTAGTCCTGGGAAAAACATTGTGAATGGAACTTTGTAGAGACATGCATACATCCTCTGACGTTCCTATAGCTAAACTGTGAGGTTGGGTCTTACTCTTCTTATTGTGACTATTGAATTGATGACCATTAAATGTTTACAGCTATTCAAAAGATGACTTGTGATAACTTTGCCCAACACTTTGGTTTAGGACCAAATACCTGCAACTGCTATTGCCACCGGTCATTAAACTGCTGCCATGCTAACTCGCAGACCTAAGATGATGAACGTGCTAAACATACCTTCGAAACCATCAGCATGTTAGCATTGTCATAATGAGCATGTTAGCATGATGATGTCATCGTTTATCTCAAACCACTAGTGTGCCAAAGAACAGGTGCTTTGAGAGGGCAGAAGAGTACTAATACTACAGGCATTTAAACAAGTGTTGTAACTGCTATTTAGACTTTGGAGTAGGTGGAGTGGGTTGTGACTCATTATTGGCAGTAACCTTGATTTGAAGTGGTGGCACGTGTCCTTGATAAACTTAATTTTTACAAAAAAGTATGTTTTTGCATTTAAAAATACCTTTTTTAAGAAAATTCTTTGTTTTAACATCTGAGAAATATCAGTGAACGAGTTTGCCTTTGATTAAAAAAATAAGTATTGTTGATCGACTGCATAATCCACTGTTTTGAATGGATTTTTAAATGATATGCCATTAGTGTTCATTCAGCTTAAGAACACAATGAACTGCTCCCCTACAAGAATATGCAATATGCAGTGTGTTGCAGGGACACAACACACACACAGGTTTTATGCGCCAGCGATTACCCATTGTATACAAAGCAACTCTATCAGTGCAAGCAGTGAAGGACGGTGTGTGTGTGTGTGTGTGTGTGTGTGTGTGTGTGTGTCGGGGGGTATAACATTCAAAATTCAATCAAGTGAAGGCCATCTCCAGCAGGGTAACGGCAAGTGGGGTGGGGGTGGGGGGTGAAACTCAGCTGAAGTTTCCACTGGACCTGCTGTGCTCCTAATGCAGCCTTGGATGTAATTGGGTCCCAGAAGGCTGTTCATTATTGGGGGTGAGCAAGGCAACAAAACAGAAAGGGGAGGAAAGAGAAAGAAAATGTCTCATTCTTTGCTCAGTGCCTCCATCCCAGCACCATTATGGGACAAGAGTTAATTAAAAGAGCAGTTGATGCCTTTGTTTTTCTCATCAATCTCACTTCTGCTCTTATTAAGTTTGTAATGACAGCAAAGCTTGTCCCTGCCTGCCACCAGACACACAACAAGGGGGAAGAATGAAAGGAAGGCAAGGGCGGGGCATTTAATGTGAGGAACAGCTCATCTCACCAAATCTCACAGTGGTCAACAACGAGCATTCACCCTTAATCCCTCCATCTCAGGGTGCCCATACGCAGTCTTCTGAGGAGAGCCGTACTTTATTTTGTGGGTGTGGCAGAAGAGCCCATTTAAGAGGCGTGGCTTTGCACCCTAATCCCGAGGCTCCCATCTCTGCCGCCTTGGAGGCCACTTTAATTCCCTCCATCATTACAGGGACCATCCCTGGATAGCTTTGGTAAAGGTGATTGCTGACACTGTCATTCACAGGGACTATTTCAAAATGTCAGCCCATAGCTGAGATTTGTCTCATTAAAGTTGGTGGAGTCCATTATAACCATCCCCTCCTCCGCCTGCCATACTCAATCAAGACAACTCGGGGAATTGAAGGGGTTGAGGGAACACTCATAATCATGCTTATTTGCATGAGGGTTACAGTGTGACAGTCTATCACTGACCAACACGAAAGGAGTGCTGCAGAGGGATCAGCTATGAGAGAAAAAACACTGCTAGTTGTTGCACACTACATTTGAAGAAATCACAGGCAGGCCAGCTTCTTCTTTTTTTTTTGTCTTTTCCCTTTAAATTGATACCAGCGGTATGAGCGGTTTCAGCAAAGAGACATCAAGAAATGTCAACCTCACCATGATGAAGACACTGGAACACCATCCAGGCTCTTCATCTTAAGCGCATCAACATCTTCACAGCTGAGGGGTTTCAAAGCCCAGGGATCACTCATGTAGATGTGTGACATCTGTGGGTGCCCGTGCTAGCCCGAGGGAGGGACAAACCCAGGCTTTTTGTTTCCTTCTGATCAGTTTCACTAGCCTCAGCCCATAATTGTGAATCTGACAGTGAAAACAGCCATTCTGGGAATTTCATTAAGACCATTCAAGTTGTGTAGCTCACAGGACTCTGCTACCAAGGTCCACAACCTCACTGACCTCAAGTTAGTTGTAAGAAAAGGTTAATCACATGCACAACAGTCGACTGTTAGAACAGTTGGGATAATGGGAAGTCCTTTCCTGACCAAGTAAAAAATGTCTACAAGATGTGCAAGTTTCGTAACTGAGCGACAGAAAAGTAACTATTACTATTATTTTTTTATAATCAGTTAATTGTTTCAGTCAAGAAAAACATGCCAAACATTACCTTGTTCATGCGTCTAAAATGCAAGGATTTGCTGATTATCTTTGTCATGTGATAGTAAACGTAGTATCTTGGGATTTGGAGAAGAAAAAGAGCAATTTGAAGAATATTCATTCCTTCATTCAATAAGTGAAAAACTCATTTCTAACTAGTTAAATCCAATTCATGAGGGTTTTCTGCTTTTCTTGGTCCTATATAAAAGTGAACACAATCTTTTTGGTATTGGATGGTTGAATAAATAAAGTAGTAGTAGAGCTGAATTAATTAGTCAATCAGCAGTAAATAATCTGCAACTATTTGGCTAATATGTTAAGTACTTGTTTAAGCAAAAATGTCAAACGTTTTGTGGAACCAATTTCTATACAGTGAGGATTTGGGTTTGCCGCTGTTGGTCAAACAAGCAAGTTTAAGATGGTGTATCTTAGCGAAAAAGATCATTAGTTGTAGCCCTAATTTGAAGATGTACCCTTGGCTTTAATAACAATTAGCAGTCAACAAGTGTCTGAAATGTTGAGAAAACTAATAATCCACAAGTAATCAGCAGATTAATTGATAATGAAAATTGTTGAACACCTGAAGTTGTGTTACCCCTTCAGTGCCTGATAACATCTCTGTAGAAAATTACTGAATTGTAGCCCTAAACTAATTTGCATTATGTTAGGCACTTACAGTGTACAGACAGATTAGTGACTACAATATCAAATGAAATCATCTTGGATTTTAAAAATTAGCTAACATTTTTTTCATTTAAAAAAGAAAAAAAAAATCAATTTGAGGCCCTTTTGTCGTCTCAGATAAAAAAAAAAAAAGACAAAACGGCTGTCACTATCCAAACATGGCCCTCGCTAAAGTGTTTTGTTATAGATAGACCAGTCTATCTGAAGCTGAATGCTATTCTGATCAGCTGAGAGGGCAGAAGAGGGCATATATCAACAGATTCACTCGTTTATAAAAGACACATTTGCAAACATTTGTTCAGAAGAAATCCACAAAGGAAACAGTGTGCTATTTTTAACACAAGGACCATGAAAATAAAACAGTTGATAGGTTTAATCCAGCGTGATAATGTTTTGTATGGAGCAAAGCTTTGGTACATTACACTGGTGGAACAAGATTAACAGAAAGCAGAAACAGGTCAATTGCTAAAGCCTGCATGAGTGTGTTGTGCATGTGTGTTGGGGGGCATAACAATACAACTCTAAAGACTGAAGACACTCATGCCACACGTACACTTTGAATGGTGCTTCAGTCTGTAGAGGTGCACTTCATGGTCGCACTCAACTAGAACTCAAGAAGAACTACGAATGCAAGGACACAGAGACAAGGCATTCAAATTAGATCACTATTTATCAGTTTCCCTACTGATAATACACTCCGGCTGGAGGAAATGCAACAGAACATAGAAAATTAAATGCTCCTAGCTGAAGTAAAATTATTACTGTATCGTGATATCTATAAAGACAGTTTTCAGTAATGACAACTTATAAATACTGAATATACAAAAAAAACAGTCCTTTATTTCTTAAAATATACAAACAGCTATCGGTTGATGACGGTGGAGGGAGGTATTCTTGATGGACCGGGCTGGTCTTTTTGAGTCTTGTGCCTTATACAAGTTCTCACTCTAGTGGTAAGTACATGAATTGCAGTTGATTCTGGTCTCACTGGGAGGGACAGCTGGAAGTTCCACTGCATTTGCTTGTGCTGGTGTGGTCCAGGTCGGCATGATAATGAGTTTAGAGGATCCAACATGGTGGACTGCGGGGCTTGAACCTCCAGGGATAGGTCTACAGTCCAAAACGGGCTGGGGTGCGTCTGGGCGTCATGGGGGCGGCCTCTTCTTTTCTTCCTGGTGTGCAGATTTTCACAGCCCTGAATCAGAGAAAAGTCAGTGGGAAGACAATTTTCTATTACTGTGACAACATACAGTACTATTCAGCCTTTCTTTGTTGCTCCTTTTAGTCCAATGCTAAACATCTCGTAAGCAGCTGTGGTTAAAAATAAATAAAAAAGGCTGAAGGTGAGGGAAGACTGGCCTGAGGATGTGCTGAATGTGAACATTAAAGCAGCAGGACTGCAGGAGAGCGAAAAGGGAAGTTGGTGTCTCTGTGTAGAGTGTTGGGACGTAGAGCTCCTGACGCCTCTGACAGCACAATCTATCATCTTTAATTACAGCAGTGTGACACCCTGACACTGGCCACACTTTCCTCATCTCGCACACACGCAAGCACACACGCAGCAATTACAACCATCAGGCCATAACCCCCTTCTGTCACTGTGTCCCATTCTCTCGGTCTCCCTGTTCACTTCAGGAGAAATTGTTGCGCTGTCCTCAATACACAAACTACTAGTAGTTTCATAACAGCAATGCACACAAAGGAAGACAGTTTATTGTATGTACAAGAAGGTGGGCAATGCACACATGGAGAAATTTACTTCATTTAAAAACAGATTTGCCTCTACATGGGCCTCAATGGACCAAAACCGTCGGTTTTACATGTTTTAGATGATCACTTCTGTGTATTTTGCATTACAGCAAACCATATAGCAAATCATGCTACTGTGTTTTCTAAAAGATGGGTGTTTTTATTCTATAAATCTAGGGATCCACTTGTTTTTATTCCTCTCTGTAATGAATCTGTACCTAAACTGCATTACCACTCAACAGTACTGTAAATTTGACGCACACTGTGACAGATTAAACAACTCAAACAAGTCCCAGAAGTCTGCTAATTTCTTTGCAACCCATAACACAAATTACCAAAATGTGGGATTTCCTGGAATTGTAGAAAAAAGATCCACTCATAAATCCGAGCCTGTACAGCCTGCAGCCAAAAATGTTAAGTACACAGGCTTTGATGATGATGTTGGTTTTTGCTGATTCGATAAGAAAAGTATTTTGAGGAATATGAAAATGTTTTTCACAAAAACATTTTCAAGTCAAACTTCTCAAACACATAAACAAGTCTGACTCGATGCCAGCTTTCAGTACTTAACAGTAGGGCTTCAACTATCACTTACTGTGTTTTCAGTTAATCGGCAGATTCTTTTCTCAATTAATCAAGTTATCGTTTGCTATAAAATGTCAGGAAACAGTGAATAGAGAATCAATAAGGCCCATCACCGCTTCCTAAACCAACCAAAACACAAAGATATTGAATTTTAAGAAAGTAAAGTAGCAAATGCTTTAAAGTAAGAAGCTGGAACCAAATAAAGATTGGCCGTTCTCTACTTATGTACTTGGCAGATTACGACTATTGGCATACATACTAAATTCAGTCACAATGTTTTGATATTTAAGCCTTTCAGTCTCACTGTCAGTTGGTTAGAAAAAGCATTGAGGTTTGACCGCCCTTAGTATACATGATTGTTTTTAGGAAGCTAAAACTGGTTGTATTGCCCTTTAAATGCTTCATACGACTCTTACCACTGATGTGGTTCCAAAAACACTCACACTTCCACTTTTAAAACACAAAACAATCGACTGGGCCATTTACTAATTCACACCACTGATCTGTGCTAGTGAGCAGGGAGACAGGTGATAAGCAGCTGGCACATGAAGGTGTACCC
Source organism: Echiichthys vipera (assembly GCF_963691815.1). Classification (NCBI taxonomy): domain Eukaryota; kingdom Metazoa; phylum Chordata; class Actinopteri; order Perciformes; family Trachinidae; genus Echiichthys; species Echiichthys vipera. The sequence goes on from NC_139826.1 coordinate 23,985,940, forward strand.
GTAGAAAAATGTCATCTTGTTCCCACTGAACTTATAGAGGAGACGCTTGTGAGGCCTGCTGGAGGACAAAAGGCAGCCAAGAGCCCATGAGAGCAGACGACATTCATTATCACACATCCAGCTTCCTCTGCTTAAATCTAATTCTAATCCTATACCTCCAGTGTGATTATTTTCAACAGATCTGTTACAGATGTGGTCACGCAAACTAAGGAAGATAAACCAGCAGATTAATTAACAATAAAAGTACGATTTTTTAAAATCTGTCTTTATAACCCTATTCCACACTGTAAAGCTCACGGGTGGGTGTGAAATTAATTTTTTGGTCTAATTTGAAATTGAACGTTCCCCTCCTTTCTCTGCTCTGCTATGGCACAATTTAAATTGCTGCAGTAATGGGGGTCAGCCAGGAGTCAATATTATTTCTTTTTGTCTCGTCTGGAGGGACCAGAGGTGAGAAAAGCTCATCATGAAGAGTGAGGGAGGTGGTGAAGAGAGAGGGAGGGGTGAAGATATGGATTGGCAGCGAGGTAGCTATATCTACTGTGTATGGAAAATGAGGGCCACTGGGAACTATTGTTATATGAAGCCCTTTGTGTGATGAGGAGCCAAAAAGGGAAGAGAGATGCTCGTTGACTTACTTAACAGTGCCGGTGGTGTTCTTCTTCTCCTGCTCATCTCGACGCGCTCGCAGCTGCTCTTCAGCCATGGACATCTCCTCCTCCATGTTGGTGATCTCCTCCTTGGCTCGGCGACGGTTCTCCTGGAAGAGCAACACAAACAGATGTGAAAGGTACACAGGAAAAATATAGCAGTTTTTAGTTGACCTGGCCACAACCGGTGGACCTATGCAAACACTGACAAGGGATCACAAGTAGCCGTTTGTTTCATTTTAAGAGCCGAAATATGTGGTCATTCCTCGCTACATATTTTTGGCTGTGTTGTGAGTCAACCTAATGTGCATTGAGCAAGTACCAGCCATACCTGTCTGCTTTTACCCGCATGTTTGATGCTGTAAAACATGGGCCCAAGTTCTGCCAGCCACTCTCCATCCACTGCAGTCACGCACTGCATGTACTCCTACAACACAAAGTGCAAATTAAACATCAACAACACATATATCATTAATTGTTTTCACGCTGGACGAGCACCACAGCGACTTTTTACCTTCGTGGTCATGACGAGCTCGTGGTAGATGATGTAGTCGGGAGTGTAGCCCATACCAAACAGGGAGCTGGTAGGGTGGAGGTGACATGGCATGCCTGTCCTCACGTTCACATATTCACCAATGCCCTGGAAGCAAACAAGGTCATAAATACCATATTAAATGTGCGACTCAGGCTTTCATTTTATTTATCCAGAAATTCTGTGTGTAGTGGGCAGCAGGTATGTGTTGGTCTAAGTGTGTGTGCATCTCTATTGGCGGACTTTTAGGTCAGAACAAAGCAGTTCATATGGGCTAATTTGCTTCTCCACCTGGCTCAGACAGCAGAAAAAATAAAGAAGTACATCCAACACAGCAACGATTGCTTGGGTTAGCTGGCTACTCATAAGTCAAACGGAGAACCTTGATTATACAGTCATGATTTCAAATTCCCTTTCAGATTTTTAGTGCTGTATTAATGTGAGGCCAGAAGGGATATTTCACCACACCGTAATTATGCTGCTATAACTCTGACACAACCAGTTGCCACTAGGCGTAACATATTAACTGAGCAAAGTGCAGGAAGTACCTTGAGCTTGGCAGCCTGGTGGAAGTATGCGGCACAGATACACTTTCTGATGATGTCCCAGTCTGAACCACAGGAAATCAGGTTCATCCTCTGCTGCACCATGATGTCCTTTAACTGGGAGCGCACCTCCCGCACCTGCACAAAAGATATGTATTGGAATTTGAACCACATACAAAAAATATCCAACCAGCTGGCTTGCAATCAATTGTTTTGGGGGAAATATATATCGCTCAAAGGACTTAATCAAACCCCAAATTAAAAGCAAGCTATAGATACAATGATAGAAAGAACAGGTGCAGCAGTGGGAGTCTGACCTTGCGCATGGCCTTGGTGTGGATGAAGTGCTCGTTGCACCAGATGCTGGAGTAATTGTTGTTCTTCCACTGCATGTAGACGTTAAGGTAGGTGAGGTGGTCGCTCTCTGGGACTGAGAACTTCTCCCTCACCTGGTCACTCTCCTCCTCACGACCCTGCAGAGACACACAGACTCAGTTTTCCATAAATCACTGAAGGTTTTTTTTCATCATGGAATATTGTTCTACACAATCAAATTATTTTAAGCATTTAAAAGTGTCAATTGTTAAAAACTAAAATGAAATACAATAACTATTTTTTGGCCATGCAGCTGAAACGAGCTGTAAACACAACAATGGCCCCTTCCCTACTTCCTCAACTCTACTTCAGGCGCCCTTGCTCGGACCACACCCATCTTTGAATTTGTCCTTCATTTTTGATCTCAACTACACTCTTAAAGTTTTGTGACCTAATCTTGCACTATTGGGACATTATTGGAGAGAAAAAAATCTAAAACAGTCTAAAATATGCTAATATGCTAAACACTTGGCAAAACACTCAAAACCGCCTCTGTAGTAGTTCCCACTACAGTAGGTGTCTCCAGGACCACATTTTGTCATGATGACACACTCGGTTGCTGTCAGAGCTTGTAATAAACATATTTTTTACCTTTTAAGCTGATATTGCAAATTTGTTAGCAAAAACATTGACAGTTCGTCTGTCTGATAGAAGTCAACATTTTGGTCACTTGGGGAAAAAGGTCCATAATTTACTCTTCCCTCTTTACTTCGTTCCTGTGGGAGATTTCTGGCTCTTTAGCTGCTAAATGCTCCCCAATGTCACCAGCTAGTCTCTCACTGTACCTGTCTGCCATTTGGCGCTAGACAGATAGTATGCAATATGTTCACTAAAAACAGCCTGTAATTGCCAGAAAAAAACTACCCTGCAAGTGATCTACCGCATCAGATTTGCAAGCTGGAAATCCACAATCAACTGAAAAAATGCTTTATAGAGCTAAAGGGAGCTGCAGATTTTGGGGATAATTGTTTGCATTTTATCCCTTTGAGTGATCACTTTAACACAAGGAAATATATGTATAATAAAGCGTGAAGGGGCTGCCACTTACCGGTACATTTCATTGTGTAACCCTGTGTTGTAAAATGACAAATAAATTAACCTTGAAACACAAAAGGATGGAAATGTGACAATGGGATTGGCAGCCTTCTATCTATTCCTCACTGACACTTAGTAAGTTGAAACTAAACAGTACCCGTTTCAAATATACAGTACCTGTATCAAATGAGGCATACCTTTGGTCTGTAGAAGATGGCCGGCACTGACAGCATGGATACGATGATAAGAATGTCTGCACTACAGCCCATGTCGCAGGACACAATCAGCATTTTGGAGAGGGCGGGGTCGAGGGGGAACTCCACCATCAGACGCCCCGTTGGTGTCAGAGAACCTGAAAGGACAACATAGAACACAATTACGAGGTCATTTGTAAAGATTATAAAAGCGCCGGACATGAAGAATGTTGACGGAACAAGCACATGACGAGTGATAAGCTTCTTTTCCATTAAAAAAGTGCGCTAGCGTGAGGGAATAGCCAGCATAATGTGACACATATTTGTCTATCACCATGAGAGAGGAGGATGAACTGCTGACAGCTGAGAATACTTGTAAAAAAAAAAAAAGGGAATGAGATCAAAAACTTTGCCAGTGCTGATTTAAATGATTAGGCTACAGAGTCTAAGAAGCTTATAAGGAGGAAAAGCAGAGAAGCAGAGCAGCCAGTTTGTGGCAGGTAAGCCTTAATCAGAGATAATCTGCTGTTAACACACCATACAGGGAATCATCAAAAGTCCCCCCTCTTCCCCAAATCCTTAAATCCCCTGGAATCTGGCTAAGGATGAGACAGAAATGAGACCCGAACAGTCAAATCAAACACAGGATCAGTTACTAGGCAATTACTCCACTGGCTAAACCTCACAACTACCTCCTCAAGGCCTGTTTGCTGTGTCTGCATCATCACTGCAGCATCCTTTAACAGCTAGTCTCCTGTCTGTGTTTGTGGTGTCAGCTTCACAATGTAGAAGCTCAAAGCAGCACTGAGGGGGAAATAAAACCCTGGAATACTCAATATCCTCTGTCAGCGTTTTCATCTTCATCTCAAAATGTGATTACTGTTGTTTGGCCCCTCTGTATAGAAGACCACTCTAGGCCTTGTTAGGCCTACAACTAGAGGCAGGAAAAAGTAAACTGATTTAATATCTAATTAGGATACTTGACAGAAGGAACACACAATGTACATGTATTAATAATTAAACAAAGACAGCTTAATACATTTAAATTAGCTCTGCAGCAATTACTTGCTTGTTTTCTTTGCGTCTGTGACAGTTCACTAAACATCTTTGGGTTTGAGGATGTTTGAAGACATCCACTTGAGCTCTGGAAACTCTTCACAATTTGCTGACATTTGACATCCTAAATAATCAATCAATTAATTGCGGAAAACAATCAGTCGATAAATCAATAATAAAAATAACAGCACATTTTAGTCTGTCAGTTTACATTAACAGAAGATTGACCTTTTCTAATAATATAACCAGTTCAGACTCTATTCAGAAGCATACAAATCTGAACGTAGATCATTAGTAATGAATGTTTTAATAAAAAAGACGGAGGTGAACTGACCAGACCAATTTACACTTTAGATTTTCTTTATACCCATTTCCTTTGATGGATAAAGCACTTTTTTTTTCTATTAGGGACACAATTAGCTGTCACAAAGGAAATACATTACAGTATATAAGAATATTCAAAGTCTATTCATGTATGTACACACAAATGTATGTATGTAAATACATACAAAATAAACTTAAAACATCATATTGGGATGCCTTTGGTAATTCCACCCCCTGTTCACTGCCCACCTGTGTTGTCCAGAGCTCCCAAGATCCAGAGCTGGTACATGGAGTTGAGCATGTTGTCCTCAGGTGGTGGATCCATGAAGTGGAAGAGGAGCAAATCCTGAACACCGAGAGACTTCAACAGCAGGACTACGTTGGCCAGGTTAGTCCTCTGGATCTCTGGTATAGTGGTAGTCAGCATCTCATTCTTATAGGCGCTCTGAGTGTAGAGCCTGGACAGAGAGAAGGACACAAAGAGTGATGTTAAAATAAAATATGATTTTTCTAAACAAGAAAAATTAACACATATTTAAACTTTTTATTTAGCACAGAGTAATGTAAAATCTGGTACTCTGGGCCATGTTGTTATGTAACAATGATGTGAATTATTTTGTTCTCCTACATGTTTAGACATGTCAGTGGTATTCTAAATAAGCAGTAAGCACCAGGTGTATATCTGCTGCAATGTAAAATTCAGGAAGCTACCATTTATTAATCCAGATCCTGATTAAAAAAGAGCTGACTTAGCATAGCTCTCGCAACAATTACAGCTGTCTGAAGTAGATGTTATAATTACAGAATGATTTGAATGTACAGGTATACGGAGCTGAGAGCTTGTGAGCGAGTGCCCGCAGTCACAGCTTAAAGGGTCTTTGAGTGGGGAATTCTCCACGGGAGCGGAACAAACCAGTGTGACTCGCTCTGTCTGCTCTTAAACACATGCACTGCAACTCTAACACCTTGACTGTACTCAGTGTACAGCTCCTCCAAAACTGATTTTTCGTAGATTTGTGTGAGCTTGTGCGTAAGAGCAGGTTGGCAGGGTTAATCCAGAAATATGTGGAGTTTCAAGTCGCCTAACTCATTGGCGATGTAAAATATATCACCCTTTGTGTGTCTGAATAACTCAATCTTTACTTACGTAAATATGGCAAAGGAAGATGAGGTCAAGTAAATACTAACAGGGTCTTTTCTGACACATTTCCCTGCCATAAACAAAAATAAACTGCATGATATCCTCTGGAGATTAACGCACTCTTCCTGCCTTGTGCTAAAATGATGCTTCATTTTCAGGAAATATATCCTCCCTTTTGCAAGACAAGAAACCTAACTATGGCACAACTTTTAACCATACACCAACTCAACATCAACACTGATTGTGGCTGTGTGCATGCGATTATAAACACATGCCTCTGCAGAGAGAAGACAAGAAGACATTACCTGTAACACTGCCCTGGTCCTGTACGTCCTGCTCTGCCAGAACGCTGGTTGGCATTAGCCTGGCTGATGGGATAAACCTGTAGTGCATCCATTCCAATGCGAGGGTTGAAAACCTGTTGACAGAAAAAATCACGTCACATTAGTTTAAACTTAAACACAAGGGAAAATTACCTTTCTAGAACCTCAGGGTGAATGAATATGTATATATGTATACATGTAGGCACATACACACGCACACATACTTAATGTGACTGAGGCCCTGGTGTACCTTAAGTTTGCAATAGCCTGCATCCACAACAAACATGATTCCATCCACAGTGAGGGACGTCTCAGCGATGTTCGTAGCGACAATGCATTTCCTCACACCATCTGGAGCCTAGCAGAGGAGAAATTAAAGGCAGTGCTCTTTGTTTTTTCACTTTTGTATATTTCAAGGATTCATAGATGTTAAGTGTAAAAATGAATGCTACATTATGGGCAGTTACACATACAAACCTTCTGGAAGATCTTGGCCTGGAGGTCAGAAGGCAGCTGGGAGTAGATCGGCAGCACGGCCAGAGCAGGGGCATTCTCCAAGTCCTCCAACCGCTCCACGATCTGATCTGACGTCACCTGCAAGGACAAGGATTTACCTTACTTCAACCGAGGACACACGATGGAAAGAACCCCCTGTTCCTTGTCAACTAACAAAATATGTGCGCAATATAGATGAATAAGCTAAAGACAGGAAATGACCAGCAAAAACTACTATTTTGCTTATAGAGCGCCTTTTTTCTTCATAGAATTCAGTTTATTTTTAGATAATAGCAGTGATGTTACTCACCTCAATATCCTCCTGCCCAGGCATAAAGATGAGGATGTCTCCTATCAACCCACTGAGGTGGATCTGCAGGGCTTGCTTCACTGCTGCCTCCACATAGTCCTCCTGAGGAGTCTACACGGCACAAATGACAACAAATCAGTCCCATACAAAACAAAACAACCAAAATGTAAGTCTTTGAATTTTGACTGTAGAGAGCGTTTTATTGTTATATGCCAAAAGCTAACAAACCAATAGACAGTAATGGCAATGATGTAATGTATTTAGAACTGAATGTAGGTACCTTTAAGTGAACGTAGACTAGAAACAGAAACGTACCTTGCTAAACAAGATGTCTACAGGAAATGTTCTTCCTGGAATGTGGAAAATGGGTACATTGCCAAAAAATGCAGCAAACTTGTCTGAGTCCATAGTTGCAGATGTAACTATGAGTTTCAAATCAGTCCGTCGAGATACAACCTGATAGGAAACAGTAGAGAGAAGGCAGACAGTTGAGTGGAAGCAGTGTATTTACACTGAAATAAAAAAAAGGAAACAACAACAAAAAACAAATCTATCTAAATAATAATAATATCTATCTAAATAAATCTATCTTTCAAGGGTGCTATGTAGTTGTGTACAGACCTCACGTAGAAGGCCGAACAGCACGTCCGTATTTAGGGAGCGTTCGTGAGCCTCGTCCATGATGACAGCACTGTAGTGGTCCAGGTCAGACTCTCTCAGTGACTCCCTGAGCAGGATACCGTCTGTCATGTACTTTATCAATGTTTTCTCAGATGTGCAATCCTCAAAACGGATTGCGTAACCCACCTGCAGCAACAATGTCAATAAGATCAACTTTAAATAATATGCATGATTGTTAAAGGATTTGCTAACAGCAAATACTACTGTATGACATGCTAAGGAATTACAAATACAAAAAAAGGCAAAAAACAATCTTAAGTTCTACCTAATTTCAGTTTTTGCAGTAGCAGCTCAACTTCTGACAAATTCTACTTGATATTCAAGCAACTCGTCTTACCCTTTACCCCAAGCCAGCAACACACATGATATTTTCCCTTTGACCACTAGATGGAAGTGTTACACAGCATATAGGTTGCTATTAAGTTTGTGCAAGGGAACCATCAGAATGGGTGCTACACAATACAATAATTACTGTAGTGTACAGACCATTCATAGCGTCATAGCAGAGATATAAGAGCACACTAGCTCTTTCTATCTCTATGCAAAAACCATGGGGAAAAAACATAAAATAGCTGCTCCCGCATGCAGTTTGACAATGCAATGAATGAGTCTAAAAGACATTTTGCACAGGTTACGAAATACATCTCACTTCAAATTTTTACAAGCAAAGACACAATCGGAAAAAAACCTTCAGTTATCAGAGTGCCTCTCTACCCTTCGTTCTATCCTCCAGGAGTTGCCTATTAATATGTTTAACAGAGGGACAAATAATGTTCCTGATGATTTTGCTTACACAAGGGGACCCTATTATCTCCCTCCAGAAGTCATTAGCACATAAGAGTTCACATGAGAACAAATATTATCACATTAGACAGAAGTGATGGCCACATGTGAAAAAAACAAAACATTGGGCCTCATGTAAGAACATTGTCTTATTCTTATCTTTCTCTTTCAGCAAATGTTCCTAACTTCAGATACCCTTATAAACATGCTAAACACCACCTAAATGAGCATGTGTTCAAAATATGGGAAAATTGGTGAATGCAGCGTTCTCCTAAATCAATCATACAAGCCACTTTCCGCAATCAGAAATAAAGCTGCACTCAAGAGTGCTGGTTCACAACAGTAGGGCTAGGTATTCCCAAATGTAATTAATGTTAATTTGAGCATCAGTCTCACCTCTTCTCCAAGGTTGGTCCCAATCTCTTCACTGACTCTCTTGGCCACGCTCATGGCTGCCACTCTTCGGGGCTGAGTGCAACCCACCATGCCATAGCTAGTGTAGCCGTCCTCATGCAGGTACTGAGTCAGCTGGGTGGTCTTTCCACTGCCCGTCTCCCCAACAACAATCACAATGCTGTTGTCCCTGCAGATGCCAGTTAGCACATTGACATGCTATGACTCGAACAAAAAAATAACACTTTTGATGTGATGGAAAACACTTTTTAGGTGAGAATTGGGAATGAAATTTGAGAATAGCAATGAGCTCTGGGTATCAGTACCTTATGATGTTAAGAAGTTGCTGTCTGACAGCAAATATAGGCAGGTACTGTCTCTGTTCCAGAAGGGTCTTTTTCTTGGCAAAATCACTGGTGGCTTCATTCTTCCCTTTCATGTGGTCTGCAAATTTCTGCTCTGCTCTGTAAGGCAGAGAGATATAAGTCATCAACAATGTATATAGCAGGTCAGACATTACAGTTCCAAAAGTTATAAGCATGTGCATTATATATAAAATAGGGTCATCCAGATTGTTGTATAGATAGTCTGGTCACCTGTAGTCTACTTTGCCGTCCTCGCCTACTGCTTTGCCACCAGAGGTGTCTGCCTCCTCAGTCTTCTTGACGCCCATGATATCACCCAACTTGGTGCCTGCCAGTTCCCAGTGTTTGTGCTGTGCCTGAAATCAATTAATTATTCCAGTTATATCATATGATTGTGAAGACCAAAGCTCCACTGATGACAGACCATCTAGTGTTGCATTTGTCAAGTTGTTTCACCTCAATGACGGTGGTTTGCAGTTAAAATGTCATCAACAGCCAGGTAAGAGGATCATGAATAAATGATTTACTGAAGTGATGAAGTTAGACAGCGTTGGCATTATCAACCAGACAGGTGCACACCAACAAACCCAATTGACATTTCTCAACAGCAGAGCATGAAAATCATTTCTTTGTGTTTAGCACTTCGCCACATTTTCCATACAGATGAATATAACAATGATAAGTTCATTTAGAATCCTTGCTGGTTTTTTTGAGACACACACAGACAGACAGACAGACAGACAGACAGACAGACAGACAGACAGACAGACAGACAGACAGACGGACGGACGTTATTAATCCAGACAACCTTCTTGCGTTCTTTCTGCTCACGATGTTTACGGACAAGCTGGCTGCCTTTACGAGCAATGATGGCCATGTCAGAGGTAGCATCTTTCACAGGGATGACAGGCTCTGGCTGCAGCAAGAAAACAAATATGCATATACAGTAAAAACATTAAGATCATAAACAAACTCTTAAGTATGGTAATGACAAAAATCTGACATCCAGGGCCCTGAGTCTATTTGTATGTTTTTTTTAATTTTTTGGGCATTTCTGCTTTATTGGATAGTGATAGCTTGGAGAGACAGGAAAGGCGGGGAGGGGGGTCATGCAGCAAAGGCCTGGTCTGGAATCGAAATTGGGCCGCTGCAGGAAGTATTCAGCGATCATAGGAGAAGTAAGCCTTTCGGGCTTCCTCTCAGAAAGCCTTTCTAATACATGGCTAATGTTGTGAAATGGTCCGTTTTAACCTTAACCATGATCTTTAAATAAAAAAGATGAGCCAACTAAGTCTTAAAATAATAAGTGATTTTTGGTTTCTCATGGGACACGAATCCCAGTCTCTGGGGTGAAAGTCCTGCGTCTGACCCTTTAATCCACCACAACCTCCTCCCTAAATTAGTTTGTTATTAGTTACTCTTTATACTACGTAGCCTGACTTTCTGGCAGAAATCCCTAATGGGTATTTCAGCCTAGATAGATGGTGTGTGCAATCTACCAGGCAAACTACCGGGGTGCCCCGCACTGAGTCATTATTATACAATTTTGTCAACCTAAAGGGTAAACCAAGTGATTAGAGGCCTTTGATCATGAACTGTTTTGGCCTTGTTTACCTGCTTAGTGAAGACTATTCTTCCATCCAGAAAGGGAGGCACCAGGTTGTGAACCAGAAGGTGAACCTTAGCAGCATTGTCTTCCTCAAAGTCTTCATCCACCTCCAACCTCTGCACTACGCCACTGGTCAGCATACGGTTGGTCTCCCACCGCTCATTATCCTGAGACAAGAAACGCAGCCTATTACACAGATAAACCAACACAGACAGATGCACCAACAAGACAAGTATAGCACACACATATATAGTATATGCTTGTGCATGCAGAAACACAGATCTGATTAGGCTGGTATGAAGCACTGTGGTTTTACCTCATTGATCTGTCGCTTCTGGGCTGATATTCTTTTTTGAGTCTGCTTCTGAACGATCTGCTCTCTCTTCTTTACATATTCTTCAGAGGTGGTAGTGAAAGGGTTGTGGAACTCATCATAGCCTTCGTCCATCATGTACCAGTCTCTGTCAGCTTGCTGCAAAATGGCGAGACAATTAGAGATGATGAACCAAATAATTTAAACAGGAAATAGTAAATACCTTCTATAAAGCATAAATGAGGGATAACTGTGCCACTCACCTTCTGGTCCTCCTCCCACTGGTCTTTCTCACCCTCGTTATCAAAGAAAATCCCTCCCGCACCATCTTCTTTCCTACCTGAAGAAGAGACAGAATCAGAAATGTTATCGGACATACAGTATTTCAATCATGCACAGTACAAAATAGCTTGATTTTAGAACGGTACCTTTTCCTTGTGATAAACGAGGTGTAGAACCCAAATGCTTTCTGTCATTGGCCCACTCATTGTACTTGTATGATGGGGTAGGCAAGGGTGTGTTGTCAGGGTAACGGCCTCTGATTGACCTAAGCACACAGCAGACACAAATTATAGAAAAGCATCAAGTAGCATTAGTCAGTTTATAATCATGGAGCTGATAAAATATGGTAATATCAAATGGAAAAAAACAGTAGCTGTCATCACCAATAGGTTGGAGAAACAAGATATTTGGAGAATGTTACTCAAACCAAATTCAAACATTGATCTTTTTGCCAAAATCAATGAAAGAAATGAATAATATTAACATCAAGTACAATAAGAGTTAAAACTTTGCTTTCACAAATGGTATGCCTATTGAGGAATATAAGATTTTGTTTTCATTTTCAATCTCAATAATTCCATATGGATTGAACATTCAGGTATTGTTTTTCATTACAATTTTGCTATGTACTTTGAGTACATTTTTCAAATAAAACTAAGGTTTCGGGTCCGGGAGGATAAAAATGTCATGTAAAATGAAGGATAGGTGTTTACTTGTCTCTCCTCTCACTCTCTCGTCCGGAGCGATGGCTTCGCTCTGAGCGATCCATCTCTCTGTTAGACGGGGCTGGGGACGGAGACTCCCACTGGGAATGCCGTGAACTGGCATAACCGCTGTCATCCTCCTCCCAGTTGGAGCGTGAGGGTGTGAATCCATCTATGAAAAAAACAAAATACATTTAGTCAACCAATTAAATTTTGAATAATTAATCATTCTGAACAATTTTGAAATAAAATAAATTCTGAAATAAAAACAGATGAATTAAACAAAACTACCTCTGGGCCGCTGCAGTGGCGTTGGGGGTTCTTCTCTCTTACTCCCCCGGCTGATGCGATCGGACCAGCCATCTTTCTGTGAGCGCTCGCTCCTCTCACTGCGCTCTGACCGGCTGCTGCTGCTGCCACGGGTATGGCTGCTCTCTCGCTCATCTAGACAGACAGAGGCAGGAAAAGTCACTCTCAACAACCCTGACTGATTTACCATTTGCTTTCATTATCACTTGATCTACCGGTTATGTTTTTCAAATACTTGTTCCACTTTATAAAGAATAAATAACTGTCTGAAATCCCCTTTTACTTAATAAATGATGGTGGACTACAAAAGCCATACCAATACAAACAGAATACAAACAACGTGAGTGATGTTTAGAATCACCTCTTTCACTCCTTCGGTCCCTCCCCTTATCTCTACTCCTTTCTCTGTCTCTTTCTCTGTTCTTGTCCTCCTTGGAGGAGGCGTAAACTCCATGCTCCCGTCTGTCTTTCTCTCTCTGCTGGTGTCTGCGTTTGAACTCTTCGCTCACCCCTCCAGGGTTTGAGGGTGTCTCGGAGCCAGTCACACGATACTTCCTGCTGGAAAGATGAAATAAAAAAAAAAAAATACAAGGAATACATAAGAAACGTTCACAGAAGAAAGGGAAGAGGGGGTGTTAATGTTCCAAATCCACTCCTGTGGCTCACTGACTCACAGTGACAGTCCTGGTTTAATATTTGCACTGCTTTAGTGAGCTGATCTTTTTCTCTGAACTCACAGGCTAAAAAATCCGACCAAAAGGTGCTTTAAAAATTCCCAGGGAATGCAGGGGAATAGAGATTCATAATATTCAAAATTGCATTAATAATAAGAAATAATGATAACCTCCACAGACAGGGATAGGTGTTACCTGTCTATTTATACATTATCTAAATCAAATTTTATTCTGTGAAAAGCACTGACACTTACCTCTCCTTCTTAGCATCAGTGTTCTTATCTTCATCTTCTTCGTCAGATCCAGAGTCACTTTTACCTTCCTCCCAGTCCTTGTAGGAGGAAACCTTTGACTTCTTAGTAATTCTGTCTTCCGCACTAGCATCTGCAAGTTCCTTATTCTCACGCTCCTTCCTTTTCTGGGCTGCCAGCAGATCCAGGCCCAGCAGGGAGGTGCGCGGAGTGGGTGCACGAAAAACGTGGGGCTCCGCAGCAGCACTCTTCTTCTTTACTATCAGACCTCCAACTTGAGCAGAGGGATCAGTCCCTTCCAGCCTATGCATGGACACATCATCATCATCCATTATCTGTGGGGAAATAACACAAAAGGTGTTTTTACTACTGGCTTGAGATTTTAGGCATCATGAATCCAATTATAGTTGTTGGCAACCTTTTTGATATGAAGTGCCATTTTTACATGCTCTCGTTAATCAGTGTGTCATATCAACATCTACAGAACCGGCTATAGCCAATCAGAGCCAGATTTTTTTTTTTTTAAACCAAAAGCGTCATGAGTGGCTTCATCAAATAATGCAAATGCTTCATGAAGCTTCATTTCATTTGGAAAAAGTCAAACTACTGTAAACAACAGGCAGTGCACCTGCCAATGGTTGTGAAGAGTAATTTGGCATGAAGGGTACTCAGTCAACCGTCATGGAAGATTATGAAAATCAACAATACACTTATGAGAAGTTGAAACCTGTATGATTTTGGCATATTTGGTTACAAATGACATGGGCAATAAGCTTATGATTAGAAGTGATGCAGACTGTTGCAATCAACAGGAACAAGAGAATGCTTATAGTATAATCCTTACTACTATACTATTCTTTCTTAATAAACCGTGAACAATTAATGGGTTATCAAATTTGATGTCAGTTACTTTCTGTCAGTCTAATACTCAATTCAGCACAACCCAACCAAGATTGGTGTCACTTTCTGACCCTTGACACTATGGGCTGCAAGATGACAGACTTTAAGCAGACTTTAATCGTTATCTTCCACATGAATATTTATTTGTTCCATCGAATTTTACTTTCAAGCCAAAAGGGGTAACGTTTAGCAAATCTGTTAGTTCACCCAGCAAAAACCCTCAGGCCACAGCTTCATTCATATAATGATATTTCATTCATGTATGATTAACACTATAAACATGTTCTGGCCGTTGGTAGCGTTAGCCTCATTTGTGACCTCAACACTTCTTAAATGAACGTTATTCCAAAGTCACAAATGGACACAGACTCGTACTAGATAGCTCTCCAGTAATTTTTTTAACGTTACTCAAGTGACGTATATATAATGTTGTTTTAACTCATAACAATGCAACAGCGTTAAGTTAGTCATTGTCATTAGACATTGATGCGTTTCGGAGGAGGAAACGTGTCGTAAATCCCACGTTAAGGCAGTTAACCGTGATTCATGAAAGCCTTTGTAAGTAAAAATAATAATAATACACGTCCCCTTGTTTGATAACAGATAGATGACATTAAAATAAAGTAGGGCTACTGCGTACCTTAAATTGAGCAGCTAGCGTCAGTTAGCCTGCGAGCTACCAGGTTCTGTCCTGACCAGGCCGAGCGGCGAACTGCGGGAAACCGCCGCGTGTTCCTTTGGGTCTAAACTCCACAAACTCTCACATCAAGTTCAATGTTTGAGGTCAACAAATGGGTGAGTGGTTAGTCAAGGATATGAGGGGCCTGTAGCTGTCACCGGAAAATATTTAAACTACGGTTTTCGTAAACAAAACGCGTATGTTTACAGACAAGGGAGCAGCCATTGCAATCCCACAATTCTTCTTCTTCTTCTTCTCCTACTTCTGATGATGATGATGATGGAAACTGCGGCAGACTAGACGCAGCAAATGCGCATTGCTGCCCTCTATAGGTCACTAACTTCAATGAGTGATGTATTTAAACAGGTCGCGGTTAACAGAGGGGAAGGAGTGTAAGAAATAGTATTTATGAATTAGATTCCTTCATAACCAGGCAGAATGAATAATGCAGATGAAGCGCAACGAGAAAATACTTACTACATTTAAAAGCTATTGTTCACTGGATTGCTAAACAATAATTGCAAGACCAATAGAAATCGAGTTTAAAAGTACAAAGATGTTATCAAAGTTATCCATAAATAACCATAACCATACATTTCCCTAATGCAGCAGGCTACTCCATTTTAGACATATTAGAGAACATCATTAGAGATCACAACACATGTATAACATGCTTTAAAATGCCTACACACCAGGAATCAGCAAAGTGAGTTCAGTTACTATTGATCTGGAAAAGTAACTTCAAAACACACACGACTAAGGTTTTGCTACCCCTCTAAAACTATGAGAAGACATGACTTTTCAGTTCACCTCTAATCGTCTTAAAATGTTTTGTATTTGTTTCTTTTTCACAAAAGAATAGAAAATAGCAAGCAGTTCCTGAAGTGGCCTCGACTGACTTTGGCAAATTGCATTAAAGACTTTACGGTGTTTGTACAGAGGTATGCAGGACCTTTATTGGGTTGGGGGCGGTCCTTATACAAGTGTTTTTGCTGCAGTTGCATGAGTAGAGACTTTTTATCAGGTTGTTTTGTATAACACCAAAGGTTATGCTGCTTACTGATGTTTCTTTTCAAGTGTCTTTTGAGACAATAAGACTGAAGTCTTCTAAAAGGTTTTGACAAATGTGTGGCTTTAAGATGACATCCAGAACGTAGGCTACATGTTTATCAGTAACATACATATGTTTAACAGGCTCCTTGTCAGCACAGAAGGAGGCACATTAATGCATTTTATTCCCATTTAAAAATGTTAAAATGAACTGATATTTTTTGCCATGACTTAATTAAGACTGAAATGCAACAGTCCGATTATAATCGCTACAACTAAGAAAACCTGCCCAGGACTGAAGGCCTACAACCATAGACTGTATAATGGATAATTATAATAATTATAATAATACAATTCATTTATACAGTCTGCCTACAACCAATGCAAAAACTTGTATGCGCAAAGACAGCACACGGTTGACAACGTTTGCAAATCCCTTTATACAGCTAAATCCTTGAAGAGTTTTTAAAGGATATGTAATTATATAGCCTCACTTTCAATTTCATTTTTTTGTATTTAATCATGCCATATGTATTGTTTTATTATTTAGTTTACTTGTGTTATGTCCATATAGTCTGTGGTTATGTCATCATAATATAAGATTGTAATCTTTATTGAAAGGAAAATTACTGACATAAATATATAATTTTTAAAAGTGTGATGCCGAAATGTTCTATAGTTTTTTACCTAATGCTTGTAAGAATTTGCAAATAAAGTTGTGAAGAAAAAAGTCGTTTGCAAATTCCCGTCTCATGATCATCAAGTGGTCGATTTTGATTGGTCTTCACTCAGTAAGACACTGTTTCATTGGTCAGTTGTCTCATTTGCGTTTCATGGTAAAGTAACACGTATGTCATTGGTCAATTTCACATGTCTGCCGATGTTAGCCCGGTTAGGGTGTTTTTATATTTCGTAACCCAACAGTTTCAGCATTTGTTTGGTGACACTACTGTTTATATCAACTCGTACCTGCGACGTCATTGGGAGCTGTTATCACAACCGACCACATTCAAACAGGGTGCAAACTGGTCTTAGACGAAGCTATCCAGCGTTACACCCATATACCCGCTGTGGATACCAGAAGCTAACGCTAGCTTGCTGCTCGTTGTATTAACGTTAGAATGGGTGAGGAAACTAACGACAGCCTCATTAGCACAGGCAGTGTAAATGAGCCCTCTAATGACACCAATGTGGAGCAAAACGGCGAAACAGTAGAATGTGGTGTGACATATTACACATTAGAAGAAATAAGAGCGCATAATATGAGCAAGGACACATGGCTCATCATCCACGATAACGTGTATGACATTACAGGTTTCCTTGAAGAGGTAAGAAACACTCTCTGCAAGCAGGTAGCCACTGCTTTAGAACTATTGCTGTCATATGTCAAGTGTTTGGTCAACGTTGCTTATGTCGGCTAAGGTTACTTCCTGGAGTTACAAAACGATTGTTAGCAACGCGTACTGACGGTCTTCGTTTAAGATGTTAATGAACAGCGACGCTATTTAACACTAATGATTTAAAGTGTCGATTTCGAGTTTGATTAGTTGTTAAAGAAGGTCAAGTTTCGCGATAACGTCCCTTGGAAAACGTTGTTACCTTGCGCAATCTTGCGAGAACTTCGCGCAACATTAATTAGACGTGACGGTTAGGTAACGTTAGCAATTTACGTACCACGTCGTTGCCATAGAAATTCATTCAATTTCCATAGTTTTAGTTTACCATTTTCACAACTATTTGTGCGTATATAAGTGGCTTGGACATGCACCGATATACCTGCATATTATCCTTAACTGCAATATTGTTGTAAATCGATCATTCTCTAATTGTAATTAATTTTAGTAGGCTATTGTTTAAATTGTACCCATGATTATCCTGTTTCATAGAAGTCTAAGGCAACGATGTGGTCATCATGGGAAATACTTAATATAGTTATATAAAAGTGTTTGTTTTAACGTGTAAGCAACATTTTAATACTTGATTTAGTCACTGATTGTATGATTTTGTATGTAAAATCACAATCCGTAATGTAGCTTTAACTGTCAAATTATAGTGGAGAGAAAACAACACACACCTTTTCCCTTTTTAAGTGTATTGATGTAGAAGTATGAATAAGCATAAAATGGGAACACTCTAGTACAGTTAAATATCTCACAAGAGTACAGCACTTAAGTAATTGTACCTGGTTACTTGTATCCACAACTGAAAGACCATATTTCCCAAGTCTGACAGTGATTTCAAGTGTGTTTTCGTTGTGTCAATTATCAAGCATATAAATTAACTGTATAATATTTTGAGTGTGGGGCAAATAAGGAAATTGACAAGTTTAACACTGTGTTAACCCATTCTGTGATTTCAGCATCCGGGAGGTGAGGAGGTTTTGCTGGAGCAGGCGGGTGCAGATGCCACTGAGAGCTTTGAGGATGTGGGTCATTCCACAGATGCAAGGGAGATGCTTGAGCAATACCACATTGGGGAGCTTCACATGGTAAGATCAGGCCTCTTTTAGCTCTGAAAGACCAGATTCCCTGACTGTACTGTCTCTACATGATGTCTATATCCCCCTCTTACTAAAGTTTCTTGGAGTTTCCAGCGGCCTCTTTGGCAGTAAGATGTAATTGCAGGCAAGCCTATTCTTTCAAAGCCTCCATCTTGTCACATTCATGGTCACTGTGTGTTGACAACTGTTTTTTTTTTAGCTCTTTTGTAAACTTTATTGAAACACATTCACCTCTCTACTTCCAGTCCATCCCCTATATGTTACCCTCTTAAATCCATACACGCACACATGTTCCTGTTACACTTCTACCCTTATCACAAGCCTGACTCGGATGTTGGAATTTCTGATTACACGTGAACGCAGCATAACCGTCGATTTGGGCTGACAGGCCAACCGCTGACAGCAGCATGACTAACATATTTGCTTATTTACATCTAGCCCGCAAATGCCGCCACAGATAAGGATATTGGAATACTCAGCAAAAAAGGCAACAAGTGCTTTCATTAGTGGGTCATATGATCAGTCACCATTGTTTTAACTCACTCTTTGATAGCTAGTAGCTTAAGACAATTAAATAGATGGAAATCTTACAGAGTACAACTTTAAGAATGAATGTGGGAATATTGAGGGTTGGTCATCCAACTAAACGGAGAAAAAAAAATGCTGCTTCAATTGGAGATTATGGCAATAGAACCACATACACTACAAATGTAGTCTACATGGAAGCGCGCCTGGAAACGCTGGGAGACAAAAAAAGCTTGACTGTGTACACCAGAACACTCAGTAAGGCATGTGAAAGAATGAGAGCATGAAGCAACAAATTCTGTTGTATGATGAAACACAAACTGAAATCTTGGGAACTGAGCATAGTTTAAAAAGATAAATTCACAATTTCAAGTCTGTCTTAAAACAAAATAGTTAGGTGCCTATATGAACATTGATAGTTGAGTTGGGAGTGTTGCTTGTTGTAGTCAGTCCTCCTTTTTTATAGTGGTCAGAAAAAGTACAAATCAATGAAGGTGTTTTGTTTTATTGTACAAATAGGCCCATGGTCATGTTTACAGACCAATGTAAACATTTGTGATCCTTTTAACTGACAGAAAATCCAAAAGCAACCCCTCCTACAGCTAACAGAAAAGAGCAAACAATGACAGAAAGTGAGATTAGACAACAGAGAAAGTGCTCAAAGACCATTTTAAAATATTCCAACTTTGTTATTTAAATTATTTTTTTAACTATGCCATGTCTTGATATTTCAGTAATTATCAAGATTACATTGTATAGTGATATAGTAATACTGGTGAAGGTAATCATACTGTGTAATTGTGGTAGCAGTGCATTCCTTCTCCTGTTATTCATTTTAACATGAAAGCAGTTTTGCATTGCACCCAATTGTGTTTTAGTGCTCCCAAAGTTTTGTGTTGCTATATCACATTTTGCTGTTTTCAAGCAAACAGCCTTGCAGCAATCAATGAATAAACATTTATAAATTACAATATTCACAAGACCGGTAAGGGTAGAAACTGGCTTTGTTTGATTATTAATAATCAAACAGCAAGGCCAGAAATATTGCTCTGGCTCTCAAGGGACTAAATTTGCCAGCAATTGGCACCTTTCCAACAAGGTTTTCTCTGCCAACACTCTACGCAGAGCATATTCATATCATCATATTCAATCCAATGGAAGCAACCACATAGGTTTTGTGATTAGCTGCTTTCTGATGTGTTTACCAGAGCCATTTTACTCATATCTCGATTGCTATATTGGGAATGTCAAGTGTTACAGCAATTGTACTCCAGAGTCTAGAACTGATATTTTGTAGGCTTACTATCTTTTCAGTTATTCTTTAATTATCTTAAAATGTCTTTTGTTTGTTTGTTTTTGACAAAAGAATAGGAATCATTCCTATTCATTCAATGAACAAGCAGTTCCTGAATGTTGCACTGACTTAGAAGTAGGGTAAATTGCATTCAGGCATGGTGTACAGAGGTATTACGACCTCTGACGGAGTGGGGGCGGTCCTTATACAACCAACAAGTGTTTTTGCTGCAGTTGCACGAGTAGAGACTTTTAATCTGTTTGGTTTGTCGGACCAAAGGTTATGCTGCTTACTGAAAATGCTATTTCTTTTCAGGTGTCTCTTGAGACCATAAGCCAGACTTTACATGTTTATCAGTAACATACACATGTTTCACAGGCCCCTTATCAGCACAGAAAGAGGCACATTAATACATGCCCTATTTAGATTTAGTCAACCGTAAATATTTAACTGGTAATCCGTATGAATACATCTGAGTTTTGATCAACTATGGAATACCTGAGAAACTGACTTTAATTTTTATTCTCGGTTTGAGTGTAATTTGTGTCAGTGATCACATGAAGACAGTAATACTAATTTATGCGTTTTCTTTGCAGAATGACAGAAAAAAGCAGGACACAAAGGTAAGCCCCATTGTTCATCTGAACTACAACAGAAAAGTCACTATTAGAACTAACAAAGACAATACACAGCTTTTGGTTTGTTGGTATATCATATCAATATATAAACAATAGGTTTTTTTATGCATGTGTTTTTTTTTTTCCTGCTACAGGGTGAAATTGAGGGGAGCTCAGGAGAGTCCAGGTGAGTCGTCATTATGAACACTGTCGGGACCATTGTGTGGCGTTTTCTTACTTGTTTTCATATGCACCAAAAGATCATGGTTCCTGCTGCAAGTGAACATCGATAACTGTAGTTTTAGTAAACAAAGTGTGTGTAGTGCAAATTATTCTACTGATGTGTATGAATGCCTGTAAATTAAATTGAATTAAATATTGTATAAATAGTACTTTTTTCTGCAAATGGCCAAATGTGATTTTCACAGATTTGTATATTATTGATATAAATTATCAATACAAACACTGATAAAATCACACAAAAAAAGCAATGAGCCATAACCATATATGATTCATATTGTCCATTTTAATTGCTGTGGCTCAAAAAAAAATTAACCTCTCATATTTCATTTTTTCCAGCAATTCCTGGACCACGTGGTTGATACCTGCTATTGCCGCAACCGTCATTGCTGTCGTGTATCGCTACTACATGTTTGAACACAAGTCTTCTTGAGTGCTGGCATCCTGTTTTCATCTCATTCTTTTGATCTGGAGGCCTTGAATAGTTTGACCAAACCTCCTCACACTGAAGCGCACGCAGTTAGGAGTGTCTGTGTCCTCTGCAACAAGGAAAGAAGGGGATCAGTTTGATAAAGTGCTTTGGTCCATAAGTGCATCAAACAAACAGCTGGGCAGAGACTTTATTAAATTGTCTGCCTTCAGTTTCTTTGTATTTCATGTCACTATGCCCGTTTAACATTGTCTTTAACTTAAACTTTCATATGCATTTGATCCATTTTGTTATACCCCATTTGCCTGTTCAAAGAAAGATTATGTTAACATCCTGATAAACATAGACCATCAGAACACTGATAGACCAAATGGAAACATTGAAGGAGATGTTGGTATGCAGAATGGGGATGAAGTCAGAAAATAGTAAGCCTTGACCATTCTACTTTTACACTGAATTATAACTTCAGATCCATTTTTCTAGTTTTAATACAGGGAAAAATGTTACTCTTTTCCTTAAGAATCAGGAGTTTATTACATTCACTCCTTACTGCACAGTTCTAGTTAAGCATTGCTTGATTGCATTTATCCCTTGGTTGCGAATGCATAGTCCTTCCAATTATGTGATTGCAGTGTCAAATCTCTGTCCTTTCTTCTTTTCTTTTTAAAATGGTATGTTATATTGTATGAGTGATTATTTAAAGTAGAATGTGTTCTGACGTCCTATTTTTCTACAGTTCTGTTTTCAGGAATTTATGTAAATGTTAAAACTGCCTGGTCCATATATGAATAAATAATTATGTAATAACACAATAATATTTAATTACTCAGATGCAACAGCTGACAGTGAATGATGAGTGAACACCCTTAAAAGAATACATATTTCTTGTTTGATTGTGTGTGGATTTTATTTTTCCTCACTATGCCATTTCTTATTTCATTGGTGCTTTTTCCACAACTTTGTTTCATTGTCATGCATCTTAATTTTATGTTTTGGGTGAGAAGTACTGTCAGTAGGTTTGAATTGTATTCAACATAGTCTGGTGTCTTTCAGGCCACAGTGCATACATATTTATTAATCTATTTTAGTTACTCAACCTTTTTGATTTAATTATGAACTAGGTTTTTGTCCAGATGTTGACGCCGTTAAATATGTTTACTAGTAAATATAAGCTTTGCAGAGCAATTTTAAAATCACTCCTGTAATTAAATACTCTGAAATTTCCTATAACTATCAGAACAGGCAACTAAAAAAACCATGACAATATGAAAAAGAACATTTAAAGTCAATCTTCCAAAGTTCTGAATATGACTTGCTGCTATTTTACACATTGACTACAATTTTAATTGCAGATGTCAAAATCTAGTTGTTTGACTTGAAAGAAAGATTTGCTATCTCTGTCATGAAAGTCTCTGAATAAAATTAAGATTTCAAAAGTGTAAGTGGCTGGTCACTGATATGCTGTGTGAGTAACTTAAAGATAGATATATGTATGATATTTTAGAGAGAGAGAGAGATCGATATGTGTGTCAGGAGTATGCATGGTTCCCACGGGTCCTTAAAAGTAAATTTGAGGGGAAAATCCAGACGTAGAAAGTTTTTCAAAAAAGAACTAGTCAAGGGTCATTGAAATGGCTTTATTTTATATCTGTATTTTGTGCATACAAAACTAAGCTTTTTTTGATATTTTTACTTAACATTAGTAAATTAGGTTTATGCGCTACTTGCTTTTGAATGATCAAGTCGAATGATGTAGGTTTAATAGCAGGAAGCGAGAGAGAAAAGCTAACATTAAGTAAACCTTCAGCTATGCCTAGAAAATATAAACATACAAGCCTCTCTTTTCAATTGTCTGTGAGATTCTGTAAAGCCTGCTAGTTGTCATTATAAAGAGTGTCGTAACAGTAATTAACCTGTTGGGAATTTGCAGGATTTGAGCCTTGGATAGTCCTTGAAAAGTCCTTGAATGTTATGCTAAGAAGGTTGGGAAACCCTGTATGTGTTATCATTCTTAACAATACCTTTGTTTAATTAACTGTTCTTTCGGAAATCGACTCCCCACCTGTCGCTATTGTTACCTACAACAAAAAAATACATTAAATAAGTGCTTTGTGTACAAAACAAGAACTCATGTTTGTGTAGAGCCAACTGCGTAAATAGCCTTTAATCTAAGACTGAGGACAAAGTGAAATGAAAAAAACAAAAATTGTAATCATCACAGTCATGTTCAACTATGGTTGTAACATTAAGTTATGATCACAAAAGAAGGGCAAAATAATGACAATCTAACCACTGGTTCCCACCTTTTTTTCCTTCAGGGACCCCTTTTCTAACATTGCGTAAACTGATGACTCCTGAAGTGACATTCTATGGATATTTCATATTATATTCATTGTATTAACAGCACAGAACAAGGGGTAACCTTGACAATTAACCCAAAAAGTGAACATAATAACTGCAGGAAGTTTGTGTTAAATTAGTGATTTCCTATGAAAACTGAATCAGAGATGACTTTTCCTGTTATTTTAGGAACGTTTATTACAGTTCTCTATATCATATTTTTCACACATACATACAATGGGCTTCTTTTTTTGACAAATTCAGTGTTTTCTTCTCCCCAACGCTTGACCATTGTTCTATCTCTTTGTTTGTTTCACTTTGTTCTTTCCTGTGACATTTCTTAAATTATAATCCAGTGAACTAAACAAACCAACTTCTACTCTTGATATATTTCTAATTCCTGGAAATCAGCTTCTGAACTGTGCAGCGGGCTCTGACATGACAGGGTGGTACGCCCAAACACAAGTTGTACGGTTGTTGGAGAAACAGCAGCAGGTGTTGATTAGTCTGGAGCTCTAATTCAACACCTGTAATGGAAGCAGCCCAGAAAACAAGTCCACTCACTCTCTCTTCACTTTGTCATTAGATGAGATGGCTATAGACAATGGAGCGGTCTCTCATAGTGTTGACCACTGTTGTTGCATTAGCTCATCATCTGTGTATTAATATTCAGTATCCAGTATGCAGTTCTCATTTTCCTTCAGATATGCATAAACTTAAAATTAGGCCATGTCACAACACTGTGCTGATTTGAAAGGAATACAGACATGAATGGGTACAATTTCCAGCCTGCTCCTGGCTTTAGTATGAATATGGGTGAATATTCATACTTTGATGACCATGAGCTCCTCTAAAACAGCATCAAAACTCTAAACTCCATAATGTTGTAACATATTGTGGTGGTGGGCGACACATAATAGTCTGTCCACTTTTCAGGCTTTACAGGGAGGTGAGACAAATAACTGCACAATCTTCACACTCTGGTATCTTTGTATTAAAAATGTTTGACAGTATGTGATTAAATGTAAAATAAAATGCATTCAGGTAGCTGTTAATGGGGTTAGTTCTTTGTATTTCATTGTGAGATACAAGGGCAAACTCAATAATACTTGAGTACTGCATATGCCTGTTCCCCTCAGCTGCTTTTCCTGTGGAGAGGAGTAGAAGCAGTGATTGAAATTAAAGGCTTCCCATCTGCAACGTCCACAAGAGCTCTCACAACGCTGAGTGCCCATGAATGGCAAACCACAGCAAGCATGAATCAACACATACTGTCGATCCATCCTAATTTAATCAGCGGAGACATACAAATAACTGGATGAACTCTTGTTACATAAATTAATGAATTGTTTATCTTTTCCAAAAAAGACTCCAATACCACCTGTACTGATTGTTTTTTTGTTTCTTGAATGTGCATCAATTTTAGCAACCAACACTATTTTTTGTTTCATCACACTCATTACTATGAAATGACAACCATTCATTCTAATTAGCACCACCACAACTGGTCAGACATTATACATTTATTGATGTTTGAAAAGTCCACTTTGCCATGCCACACTTTGTACAAACACTAGGTGGCAGTATAACTTCAAGCTGTTATGTCAGCTGTCTAATTTGGCCTTTACCAGAAACAGTGAAAACATAGGTATATCAAAATGGCTATATCTTACGTGTGCACCCACACTATCTCTTCATGGAACAGCAGTAAACTCAGTAGACACCATAAATACACCATGCAATGATTATAAAGACTGTGTGTAATGAGACAATATACTTACAATTCTGCCGATTTTAAGACAATGAAAGCAGTGTTTTAAAAAAGTGTTAGCTCTCAGTTGTGTATATTTTCTCAGTTTTTGAACCAAAAAGCATTGAAGTCATTTTACA
Source organism: Echiichthys vipera (assembly GCF_963691815.1). Classification (NCBI taxonomy): domain Eukaryota; kingdom Metazoa; phylum Chordata; class Actinopteri; order Perciformes; family Trachinidae; genus Echiichthys; species Echiichthys vipera. The sequence goes on from NC_139826.1 coordinate 24,011,749, forward strand.
TGAATGTCAGCCTTGATGTTGTGGCAGCAGTTATGACCAGACAAATGATAAGCTCTCATGAGGCAGCATATTGCATGTGTGGAAGCGTATGAAGCCCTTAGATAGACATCATTCCCCATGACTGGACGGTCTGTCATTTCTATCAGCAGTCATCCTCGAGAAAAACTGAGGCTGCTAATGCACAACACTCCTGTGTCCTGGGAGACCTGCTCGGCAAAAACCTCAAATGGCTGGAAAAACACTTGTGGATGCTGCAGGACTAAAAATGATGCCTGAAAAGTGGTTTGACTTAGTCCAAAAGGTCACCTATGTGGAATACATACCATTTGTTTTGCTTGTGACAATGTTAAAATCAAATCCCTTCTTTGTTTTCACACACACCATAGCAGAGATAAACCTGCATACAGACAGCCAACATCAGTGTCAAATCTTCTGCAGAAGGGATCCCAGAGCAGCTATGCAGCTTTGACAACTGCCTTTAAGGTTCTACTCCCCTCTCACAATAATAACATTACCAACTTGACTTTTTTCCTGAAGGACTCATGAAAGGAATACATTCACTCACTCAACAAAGTAACATTTTCATTGCCTGGGGCAATCTATCTATCTATCTATCTATGTATGTATATATATATATATATATATATATATATATATATATATATACACACAGTATATATAGTTTTATAGTATATAGTTTTGGTACAAATAATGTCAATAGAAAAAGTCTTAAATGTATATACCTGAGCAAATTAGACTTGGCCCGTGTTATTACACCTGCCTTATATCAATATTTCATTGCTTATTTGCCAACCATATCGCTTCACACGTATCAAGGATGCTATGTCTGTCATCGTTGGTTTCTTCTGAACCTCAGAATTCTAATATCATAAGACATTTTATCAGATGTGAAACTGAAGAAAGTGAGCATTATGAAAATTGAATAACAGGTTAAATGTTTGGGCATAGTACGGCATACCGATGTTATTAGATATATTGTTTGTAAGAGAACTTTCCGATGTTTATGTGTAGGATAATGCTCGATGAGGTGTCCATTATTAGGAATTCCTCCGCTGTGCGCTGAACAGTTCCAGTCATCCATTAATTCCATGGACACGACATAGGGCATTAACCCCCTTATACCAGGGTCAACTACCAAAGAAAAACTAAGATCATTCATATATATTTTAATGCATTTAGCAATCAAAATCTAATGTTTTTTTCAAACAATAATTCAGTTTCTCTGGTAACACCTTAGGGTTTGACTAATGCCTAGAACAATAATTACAACCCATAAGATTCTTATGCAATGGAAACATTCCCTGCTGGAGTAGAGAGGACGAATCTTAGATATGACTTGGCAACGGGAGACATATCTAGACTGCCTAACTCTCAGAACCCCAGCTGTATGAGCCACAAAGGTAATGTCATGCTAGCAAGTTTCAAAGTCAATAGAGACTATGGTGTACTGGTCATCTAATCCCTGCAGTGTATGTTGTTTTAATGTTTTAATGTGATCTTTCCAGTTATAAAATGGCTACAATGTAATACAACAGTAAACTGGTCCCTTAATTCAATTTAAATTCTTCTTTTTAGACCACAGACATACACATGCTGTGGCTTCTATAAAACAGCACAGTTTGGGGTATGTGAAACGAACAGAACTTCCATTTGTAAATCAGTGGTGGTGATCACAAACCCCTGAATTCAATTTCTGTACACTAGGTATTGAGAAAATATTGCAAGCGTGAAATGCTAGGAATTTGCTTTCAGATTCCATCTCCAGAAAAAACAAATCAACAGCAGTGTTACAGAAGTGTTTGCGGTCTAGCCCAGATATATCCACGTCATACTAAAGCAGTGGAGTTCACTGGAAGCCAACCATGCAGTACCACGCTGTCATACTGCAGGAGTGAACAACTCAGGTTCTACGAGTAGGTTACACTTCACAGGTCTGTTCTGTGACGTGGAGAGCAGCCCAACAAATAGCAGAAACTGATGAAATACAGATGTGTAAACATTTCTCACTATAACATAATTGTGTAGTGCAATAATTTGATATAAATACATATTTTTTCTAATAATGAACACATTTGCAAATACCTGACTCAGACTCATTTAAGACAATTCGAAAGGCATAATGCTTTATTTCATAGATCATCCATAAACCAATACATTATCAAATGTTATTTGTTCATTCTTTTTAAAATTAGGAAATTAGAAACATAACAAAATGTATTCATACAAATGCCATTAATACGTTGGTCATTGTTTTCACGTAATTTAGTGACACACCCTATGATGCTCAATGTATTTAAATAATTTGGTCATGGAGAGCATCATTTGCACATGAACAATCATGACACCAAACAGCGACCCAAAGGCTATAAAAAGTCGCATAAAATGTTTCGGAATTTCAGTTTCTTTTGAATGTTGTTGGAAAACTATACTCTTGATTAACTTTAAATCTAAACCTTCACTGTGGCAATTAAGTCAGACAAAAATAACAGCGGCAAAGCCAAGTTGAGTCCGTACCGCAGAAGATACTGACCGGAAGATCATGTGCTTAATACCTCGAAATAAACAACCACAGCCTCAGAAGTTATCTCTTGCCAACAAAAATATGGTGACCTTTCTAAAGTGTAGCTTTATAATTACTTTTCTCCTTGCATACAATGAAATGTCGTGACTTAAAGGTTAACTTCACCAAACTGTTATATGCCAAGGTCTTTGACGCACTGTTTAAATTGAAGAAGATGGCCTTCAAATCCTTCAAAGTGCTTGTAATCAGAGAGTGATGTTAGTTTTAAATATCAGTCTCTTGTGATGAACTAATTGACTAACCTCAAATGTTTGAAGTGAAATATGTTGACGTGAGCAACAAGTCTAAATATGCAACAGCGGACACTATTAAAAGACAGACTATAAAGCTGTATGCGGAGTAATGGTATGCATTTCTGGGGCACAGAAGAGGTTGATGGCTTAGGTTACTATAAAACAACTAAAAGGTGGTTTAAGAGGCCATCTCTGAGAGTAAATCATATCCTGGTCTGCATGAGTAAAACAAAAAATCCAAATAAGTTATAAATTGACCCCGTGTTTCACTTAACTGAACACTTTTCTGATTGCAAATTGATAAAAGAAAATAAGAAAAATATACAATAATCAATATAACTCAAATTACAATGACGTTGACTGTACAGTGGTTATTTCAAGTGCTTGCCATCATAGCCTGTCTTAATCTGTTTGCACTGCGACCCATTACTACATCTTAACCTTTGAAACCTTATGCAAAGAAACGTCAATAAATTGGCTCCAATTGACCAGCCCTGCAAGCCAATATTAGACAGCACAGATCCCTAGATGTCCCTTACCATGCCAGTGGTACTTTTCAGGTGTAGATATCCTATGCCAAAGACAGCAGGGTGCATGTGGAGGATACACTGGAAGAACGCTCATGGACACTGTTGTTATTATCCAAAACTCCTGACACAAACTGTGTCTTTGAAGGGCTGCAGCACCCAAAGGTGTCAGCCAGTTTGGGACAGAGGGCCAGTGCCAGCCTCTGGAGGACAAGGTGGAATTTCCTGCGGAAGCTTCGGTTTATCCAGAAATAGAAGATGCAGTTGAGGAAACCATTGGAGGTCGGCAGCCATACCACCACAAACTCAATCCACTCTGGTACACTGCTACCTGAGACAGCTGTGGGGCAGAACACATGGGACTGAAGTGGAGCAGGAGTTCACAGCAACAGTTAACACAAGACAGCTTCTGAATGAGAAAAGTTCTTAACCTTTCTTTATTTTTATGAAGAGTCACAAATGAAATAGTCTAGCTATGGCTGGTTTACATCATGTCTAAAGATTGATACATCTATTTTTCAGCAATCAAATAAAGCCATCAACTCAACATTTATAGTCAAGATATAAAAGTTCAAATTAACTGGTAGATTTGGTGGAGTGAAAGTGAGCCACTTTACAGTGAGGCTCATTGGCATTTGGACAGCGGCACACTTTGAAGTCTAAGTTAAGACAGTCAGCTTCATTTCGCAGGGATTTTCATCCATATCAGATAAATTACAGCTCTTTTTGGAAAAAGGTCTTCACTTCTAAAAATATTCAGCTGTGACTCTACTTTCAGTCTTGATTACTCCAAGACAGTACATGGCTGGGGTAGATAATAAAAAGTTGGATTTTTCATAAAACTGGTCTTGGATCAGTATATTCATGCCCAGAATTACATAAATAACTGACAGATATCTCTCTCTCAGCACAGTGAAATGCTGAAATCAATAGAGAGATTTGTAAAGCAAATGAATCGTAAAGCAGATATTTAAAAAAAAAGATCTGTTCTCTTGCTTCCTTTGAACCCATTAATTTGACTTCAGCATAAAGGGCCTGGTTACACCGTGTTGCAATAGCAGTTTTCATATATTACACAACAGTTAATGCCATCTAGTCTAGAATGCCATCTTCAAGATATGACTTCCTCAGAATATCCTGGACACCTTTGTCATCATTTCCTTAGTGACAAAATTCAGTTATTTCAGCCAATGTGCAAACATAAGGAATATATTCTATACTGTGAGCTTTTGCACATTCTGCACATAACTGCAAAGCTTTCCAACTCTAAAATAGTTCCATTACACCTATTTGCATTTTTGTAGTAGTCTTAAAAGTATCTTTTTCATATTTTATTTATTTATTCCATTCTATATTTGTCTTACTGTTGCAGTACATTGTTTTATTGCCTCTCAACATTTTTTTTTGTATGCACCAAACACCAAGTCAAATCCCTTGGCAATAAATCTGATTGGGGAATTGTGGATTGTAGGAAAGCATTTCATCCAGTCACTATTTAGCCTATTCCACCAATGTCTACTTTGATACTTTGAACTACTGTATGCACTTTTTCAATAGGAGTATTCTATCACCAACAGAATTAGGGAAGAATATGGGAGTAATCTCTATGACAGGCTGTTTCAAATCTGTTTTAAGCTTTCCCCCCACTGAACCTCCTGTAAATGTTTATTTCCACTGCTTACCATTGTAGATCATAGCTGCCATGCAGGGTGTCCAACAGGTGTAATAGGCTGCTAACACGGGCACAAGCACTCTGGATGCCACATTGTGCCTCCTGCCACGCGCACTGTCGTATTTGCGCAGTTTCAGTCTCTGTCTCTTGGCAGCGCACCACACTCTCAGGTTTGCGTATGTCATGATGATGGAGCACGGGAAAAATATCAAACACGTCAAGCTCAGAGAGTATCCGACATTTGTCGAGTAGGACGGATTGCAGACCAGGGATGCAGTGGAAAAATGAACCTCGATGATGCCATCTGGAAATGATATTGGCGACAGTAGAAAGGGAGGGAAGCACCAGGCGAAGGCAATCAAGAGCAGTGTTCTTTTTCTCGTCAACAGAGATGAATATTGCAGCGGGTAAAACACCGCAATGTACCTCTCCAGGCTTATCGTGGCCAGTGTGTACATGCAGGTGGAGTAGACGGTGGCGTTGCAAAAGGCCACGACATGACACAGAGCATCTGGCCCTTCTGTGTAGTCCTTGAGCAGACTCACCCAGAGATTCAAGGGCATGAGCAGCAGTCCAAAGGCAGAGTCTGCAGCAGTGAGAGAGAGCAGAAAGTACCGAGAGTTTCTGGACCAACCGGCCACGGAGGAAGAAATAACTAGGAGAACTGCAATGTTTCCCAAAGTGATCATCGCTCCCAAAACGATAATGACGCTTACTTTGATGGAGCGGTGAGTTAGCTCCTGCAGTCTCCGAGGGTCAACGCCTGACAGGTTGTAGTCATCAGAAGTTGAGAAGTTAAGCGTTGAATACATTTTTCCTCACAGTGGCATTGGTGTGACCGAAACATAAGGCACATGAGGCAATAAACAAAATGCTTGAAAGACAATCCAAGTTTGCAAAGATGTGGGGTTTACATTGGAAAACAACGCTGCAGCTGCTTGTACGTAGCTTTCTAGCTCAACAATCAGAGGCACACCTGGAGCAATTAGTGTTGGGTAACACAAGTTGTGTTACACAACAGTCTAGCTCTTCAAACATCCACTGCAACACTATCGCAGTTTCTTTAACTGGTATATATAATAATGTATTTTTTATAGTTTTAACAAATGTTATAATTGTAGCCAATAATTTAGTATTTTTTTTATTTATTTATATAATGGGTGGTAGTTTATTGCGGGTAGCTTCTATTAAGGCATCCTCGCAATTATTATATTTCATACAAAGTGAAGACTTGAAAAACAATTCCAAAGAAGTAAATCAGAACATAAAATTCTTTACTAGTTGTGAAGTGCATCTTGTCCTAGTTGGACTACTCTTTTGAGAGATGGGAGACAAAATTCATTGAAATAATTGTTGTCTGTGGGTATCAGGAATTGTAGATGTAACTGGAATCCCCCAAGTCTATACAGTGAGGATTTATGCATGCATTATACATGGGTGCTGGGCTAATCCCCACTTCACTGATATTATGCAAAAGCTGACCTGTGTTCTCTTTGTGGCGTTATTTATTACAATTAGCAAGACAGTTTCAGCCCTGCAGGGCTTTTGTCCTATCCAGTAGGGTTGTCTCATTACTTGGAAAGGTGAGATGTCGATGTAAAGTGTAGAATTTACAGTAAATACTACTATGTAAATGTATCCAACATCTCTTGTGAATAATTCATATTACAGGAACACTGTAGTACAGAATGCCTTGCTTAATGTTTTACAATGAGGTATTTTTCAAATGGCTCTGTTTATTGCAAGTTGTCTTGTGAAATCTCCAAGTTTGCTACCTTGCCAGGTTTACATGTATACATATATATCTATAAAATAGGCAGTACAGTAACATCATCTTGATTCATATTTAATCAGCGCTGCCTGATGTCACAGTTTGATTGGGGTTCATGAGCAGTCATTAAATCAGAGATTGCTCTGCTCTCATTGGTTGTTTTAGGTTAGGCATGGTACAATCTAGCAGATGCCATTAGGAGCAGACAGAAGCAGCTTTATGCAGAGATACATGACTTTTTTTCACAGATCGTCCGTCTCATAGTGATGTCCGGCTATAGTGACAGTTTATGCAAATATGAAAAAAATATAGAAGGTTACAAACTTCAGTTTTAAGGTCCCACTTAAGATATATGCTTTGTCACAGCCTAGGAAGACTGACAACTTACAAACAATCATCTTCTTATTTCCACAATCACACAACATTCGTGTCAGGCTTTACTTCACCTCCCGTTCCAATGACCAGCAGAAATGTTTTTGTCTGTGCCGTGAGTGGTAAGTGCCAACCTCCCTCCTTTAAAAAAAACCCTAACATGACACAGGGGCAAAGAAAATGGCAGACATGATTGTCACTGACCTTTCCCACCCAGGTAACCATCTGTTTCAGAGGTATTCTGCTGTGTGACAGTCAGGCCATTAAACAGCATACGCCAACACACACTCCCCCGGCACCCACTTTCCTCCATCCCCAGTACAGGGATGATTTATCATTCCACTAGCAGACAATCATACAATCTTACACATCTTAGAATCTCCCATTTATATGAAGATTTCAAACCTATTTATTACAGTGAATGCATCATATGACCTTTAAAAAAATAGTCTTTGGGGAAATAAACGGAACATCACATAATAAGTGCATCCCATAAATGAACAAACACAGTTGCACATTGCGCAGAAAACATTTAGATCAATGAAAACAAGTCATATTTGTATTGTAGAATCCAGGTAATAAAAAAATATTTGAACTCCATAATACCTCTCCCGGTATAGTCAATTCAATTTAAATTCAATATTATTTATAGATTCAAATCATAGCAAAAGTTATCTCAAGACATTCTACATACAGTATAGAGTAAGTCCAGACCACACTTTATGACTTATTCATGATTTAAAGAGACTCAACAATTCCTCTACGAGCAGCAACAAGATGCGCTATCTTTAATAATAATAATAATAATAATTCTAATAATTATAGGTATTATATACAGTATTAATCCAGCAATCTTGTGCACACAGTGGTGACGAAAACCTTCCCATTAACAGACAGGGGGGTCGAACAGACCTAGCTCACAAACCATCCTCAACAAAATAAAAGGCCCTTTGATAGGTTGATTGTGCAAGCAATAACACATATTTTGATTTTAGGCGAAAGCAAACAAAGTAAAATGAGTATAAGAGCTGAAAATTTGCGTAGCAGGGGAGGGTTAAGTTGGTGGATGAGTCAAACAAACACAGGACTTTCACTTATGAGACCATGTGTCCCATGTGAAACCAAAAGTCAATGGTGAACTTTTTTAAGTCAACAAACAACCAACAGCATAGTTATATCCATGATTGATTTAAGCCAAACCGTGCTCTTTTCCTAACCCTAACCAACGATTTTTGTTGCCTAAACCTGACAGTGTTTTAGTTGCCTAAACTCCATTTCACAATGTTAACAACATGTTTAAAACTGCGGCCGTTTCACAACTTAAAAACTTAAAATCAACTAGAAAAAAACAGTCGTGATTAAAAGCGCTACCGTTCAGCAGTTTCTCAGCAATAAATAGAACGGTCTTATATGTCGTTTTGGGAGTTATCGGCAATCACCCTAGTCTGTATGTTGTATATGTAACAGTATGTAGCAACTGCTACAATTTGCCATGGGAGGAACCTTTCCTATAGGAAGTATACAGAACACACACACACACACACACACACACACACACACACACACACACACACACACACACACACACACACACACACACACACACACACACACACACACACACACACACACACACATACACACAGGATAGACTGTAAATAAACATTTCTATACAGTATATGGCCCTAAGACACACAGCTTCCTCTATACCATGGCCGGATCCCCCAGAGGAGAACTGACAGCGATGTGTATTTGATATATGTGTTTCTCGCTGTCCTAATGAGTGGATTTCTCTTGGTGATGTCTAACACGAGGCCTGGAGGAGGGGGTGGACTCAGGCTCTTGGGTTAATATTCACAATCCCCCTCCCCCAGTTGCACTCTTTCATGTTCATTGCACAGTCAATTACATGCCCCTTACCTCATTCTGTCTCTTTTTTAAAAGGATGTGAAAGCACCAGGCAGTCACAGATGTAGCACAAGATGCTATATATACTGCATTACTGAAGTGCAAAGAGTGAGTGGCAGTATATATTTTCAAGAGGTCAATACCAGATCCATTTATTTCTTCCTATATATTCCAGATTTGCTCTATTAGCTGTAATATATTCACCGCTTGTGCTCGTAAAGAATTTACTCATAACCACTGAAGTGGTAACCTAATTCACATTTTGCAAAAAAATGAAGTAAGTGCCATTTACTTCTCCTCTCAGTTCATTCATAAATCCAGCTGCTTTTAGAGTATTTCTGTGTGGCTCAAATCATGAGATGTTTTTATGTGACAGAGAGTGAATGTGTTTCTATGTTGGGTCTACATGTGTGGGTGTACACACACCAGCAGTACTTACCCAAAGGTGCATGTGTAAATGTAGTTGAGTCCATGCAAACATAAGTGAGATAGAGAGGGGATGTATTCGTACATGCTTGCAATTGAATATCCTGTGAGTGGGTTGACACCTCCATTGGCCAGCTACTGTACAGCACTTCCTGATGTGGAGGAAGGTTGCCATTGATTTTATCTGTCTGTGCATGTGTGCTGTTGGTGTGTGGGCAGCAACTTCTAATTCTACCAGTGAGGGTTGATGCATGATGTTTAGGAGAGATAGTACAGCGGGGCGGCTTGATGAGCGATTGTGTGAAAACTTGATGTGTGCCCTGACAGCCTGTCTAACTGATAACAGGCCGCTGTCAGCGCAGACAAAACCAACCTGGCAGGTTGGAAGTTATTAAAGTAAGGTCTAAGATATATCATCTTTAACGCTACACACCAATGCTTACTCCCGGTGGTGTCAAATAAAGAAGACTATCTCATGCTGTGTGCAAGTATAAGTGCAGCAACTGGATTTAGAAAATACTATAATATGTGGACTGCTTATACATAATCCTAAATTGCATGTAAAATACAAGATAAAGATCATATTCATATTTGACGCCTTACAAACAATATTCATAGGCTGCTGTATAAACCTCCCATTTTTAGACTAGATTATTTATTATAAAAGAGTGACTCTAACACACTCTTTAATGTCTTCGATGGAAATGAGGACCACATGTGTGATGTTCCCTTTGTGTTTGGAAGAAGGTACACCAGAGGTGAGAGAGAAGCAACAAGACAACTGTGGGAGTTTATTGATGAAGTTCAGTCAATAAAACAAGCTTATTTTAGGGATTTGCAGAGAAACAGCTTGTGTTCCTAAATGCTGTGTGTCGACTGAAATATAGCAATCCGGTGCTCCTCAGTCCTAAAACAATCCTGGGTAATTTAAGCAGCACATATTGACCCTGTTACACAATGTTTGTATGTCATAGTGCCTCTGCTTCTCTTCCTTGTACAGAAATACCCTGCATAACAGCTATTCACCTCTCATTGGAAAGGGCTGGGTATTGAATATCACTGAAGATCTTTATACTTTTTGTGTTTTCTGGAGAATCACCATTGATATAACTAATGTACCTCTATATAGTTGCTCTTATGCAACAGGGGTCATTATCAAACAATATCTTCTTGAAGAAGGGTTGTCTGACATTGAAAAATTGACCCACTAAAAGGGCAAATCCTGCTTTGGTACTGCTGTGCGTCAAGCATAATAGCATTAGACTAGCTTTAAATTAAATGGATGAATGAATAAAAGTTGTGAGTTAAGGGGTTAAATGTTCTACAAATATAATCCTGTGAGTTTTGTGCTCTGTGTGAGTGGAAAAGCAGTACCATAATATACATTGGGGACACATCTCCAATATTTAAAATGTTTACAATGTCCTCCCCAATATCTTGATGAAGAATATAAATAAGTAAAATGTTGCTATGCTATGACAGGCAGCCACCACTCACCGCCGTCTAAAATAATGATTTGCAATTTTTGCAAATCTACCATAAATAAACTTTAAATAATGCCATTACTATTTCTACCGGTTGTAGGTCTCCATGTGGCTTGTCCAAGTGGTGTTGCCATACCCCAACAGAAGCTGTTGGTCGTCTGCTGTGGGTTGGTAATTAATGTCAAAAGCTACTGTCTCTCTGTTAATTAAATACAGGACAGACACAGGTGACTTAGAGGTGGTGACTGAGAATAGAAACCATCTTGGAAACCATGACAGAATAAGTATAAGACTTTGTTTACTTGGCAATATATTGTCTACATATACATCTGAAAGACCAAACAGTTTGGGGATTTATTCACGTCTCAGTGTTCTGATCTCAATATGTTCGAGGTCCAGAGCCTTGTCAGATGTGAGTAAGGATGTTGTCATCACATGCTATTGGACAATGTGTAAATGCAAGTTCCAAATATGGCTTGTGGACACATGAAGTTTGGAATGTTAGGATAGTTTCTACTGTATTATGGCACAGATTTTTCAAGTAGTGCTGGGTTCTGGGAGCAGACTGGAACAGAAGGTGGAGGTAGACCGACAGATATGACTTTTTTCACAGATCGTCTGTCTCATTGTGGCGCCATAAATTGACATGAAAGTGTTCAGGAAATTAAAAAGAAATGCAATTTTCATGGAATGTTGCCGACTTCAGCTTTAAAGGTGCACTCAATAAAATCTAAAGTAAGATTTAGTGATATCTGTAGGAATCATTTACAACATCAGCACACATCATTCTTTTAAGCAATTTTGTGAGCAAACTGAATGACATATTATCTACTATAATAACAGCTCCCATTAGTCATTCGTATTTGTGAAATCTGCAGATGAACACTTGTTTAGTCACTGAAATGAAAACCTTTGTACACGTGGTCCCCAGAAGCACATAACTTGAGATGACTATTCTGTCTGAGCTAGTGGAGGTCACTTTTGCACTACAGTTAGTCTCAACCCAACCCTGCCAGGTTCACCCCACTCCAGAGGAAACTGTGATAAAAAATGACTGTTGTGTAACTGCAATAATAAGACCTTGGTTGTGAAATATTGTGAAAATTAAAAAGATACCAAAAGGTAGACCATATTTATTGTGCTTATTCACATATAGTACACATTTGGCCATCTCTTCACAATTTAAGCCATAAAGTATGGCTCATTAATTGAATTTGTGACGCTGTGTACGCTTTAATTATAAATGGAGTTTACCTTTTTGAAAATGTGAAGGGGAAAAAACAGGAAATGATTCACCTTCTTCAAATTAGGCTCTTAGTCTCTGAATATTCCTTGCACTAGACACCACCCAGACTCCTGCGATCCTGTCAGGGTGGCCAAGAGTTCAGTCAGGAGATGAGAGAAAAACATTGCTTGCAGCACTAATAGGTATGGCTGTATTTATCCTGCTGTAAGTTCTCAGCTCAATTCACAAAACAGAGACAATACTGATGAGAGCTTAAGTGAAAACCTCCTCTCTGATTGCCCACTCTGCACCGGTGATGAATTTCTCTTTTATCAGCTGCTTCCTGATTATTGTGCACGGAAATGTTTATTATTTGACGTCATCCATGTCTGTGCGTCAAACCTTTGGGGCTGAGTAACATGCAGTGAATGACAATGAGCCCCTGAGTGGCTGAGAGGGCTGCCTGTTACAGTTATGGCACTGCTTTTCTCCTCTGCATGCAGTCCATTAAGATCAGAAGCAGCAACAGAATGGTTCTCGTGAGAGAGCCATAACCAAAAATTTGTGTTTTTGAAATGACTGTGTGGGATGTGTTATTTAATTTTGATATACTTTAGTTTTTTATGCATCCCATTCCATGGCAATCACTTTTTGAGTGATGTTTCCATACATAGAGCCGTGCTCATAGTTGGGCTAAATTAACAGTCCAGTACTAATTTATGTTACAGCAGAAAAATGTTGGTATATTTTTGCAAATCACAGAAACATTGATATGAAACATATCTGCACCCTGGCTTTCATCTGACTCAAATGTAATACCATACGTTATGATTACACGTTCAGAGCAAGTCCTCTGGAAGTCAGATGATGAAGTATAGCAAGCATCAAACTCCTTTTTTTTTTTTTTAATTCACAACCTTAACCACATGCATTAACTGTGACCCTGGAGCGTTAAATAGTGATGGTAAGTGAAAACATTGGTGTATAATGGCAAAGATGTCATTGATTACTACACCTAGGGCAAATTTAAATAAAGTTTAAAGTAGCAGCACATCAACATTGGAAACCTTACCTTTTTTTTCCAATTAAAATTCTTGTGTGACTCATAAAGCTCTATATAATAAGTAGTGGCCATAACATTGAAAATGTATCTTTTGGGGTAGCTAGCTGGTCTATTCAAGTCAACAAGGTAGTTGCAGGTCATGAGGGACTCAGCACTGAAAAGTCAGTGGTGCTCCTCCTGATGTCCTCGGGTCAAAATGACCCGCCACTGTGTTAAAAACCAAAAAAAAAATCCCCTAAACGATTTTTTTTTTTACTTGAAATTTTATGACTTAACCTAGATTGGCACCAACAGTAGAAAAAGTGAAATGTTGCTTTTATTCACAATTTCATGTAAGCTGTACAAAAAAAGGTACAAAGGTGGTCTTCATGTCAAAATGCCCCGTGAGGCAAAAAGAGTTGAAATCAAGGTCACAGAGTTATTTACAAACCACAGAATGTTACAATGTTTTAGTTGTTTTAGTCAACCAGTAGCAGACGTGAACAAGACAAATCATGTGGTCTTCTTGCGGACTGCTGTGCCTTTGATCAGTCTCAGATCAATTAGTAGTAGACGTGAACAAGACAGTAGCAGAAGTAAACAACACAAAGGCGTTATCGCAGACTGCAGAGCTCTTTTTCTGTGGATTTCAGAACCCCGAATTCTGTCTGTGCTGAAGCCATGAGTGTGCGTTATAATGCTGAAGCGGCTCTAGAGCTGATTTTTTCAGATGTCCAGCAAGACAACCCTGATACAGAAGAGGAAGTGGAGGATGTATCAGAAGAAGAAGATGGGGAGGAATACAACCCAGAGCATGATGAATCATCTTCAGAAGAAGAAGAAAACCCTGAAGCTGAAAGAGAGACTTTCCTTTTAAAAAATGGCAAGATAACATGGTCCTCAGCAGCATATGACCAACACGGCAGAAGAAAACATCATAAAGATGACCCCAGGACCCACAAGGTATGCCGTCCCATGACATTGTGTCTACATTCTACCTGTTTATCACACCAGCAATAGAAAAAATAGTCCTGGAGATGACAAATCTGGAGGGTTTTCGCAAATACGGGAGACAGCTGGAAAAAGATGGATGAGACTGACCTGCAGGCCTACTTAGGGCTGCTAATCTTAGCCGGTGTATACAGGTCCTGAGGTGAGGCTGCAGCTAGTCTATGGGATGCAGAGAGTGGAAGGCCAATTTTCCGAGCCACAATGCCACTCAAACTCTTTCACACCTACTCAAGACTGCTACGATTTGATGACCGTGAGTCAAAACCAGCAAGACGAGTGACAGACAAACTTGCAGCCATAAGAGAGGTCTGGGACAGGTGAGTGGCGCGGCTGCCCTACCTCTACAATCCAGGGCCTGACGTAACAGTGGATGAGCAACTGTTTCCATTTAGAGGTAATCTATTTTCATATTTGTAATAAAAGTGATTTTCACTATTGATTTGTTTGACTGTTTTCTGTGACACTGATACTAATCACTGATGCTAATGTCTTCTGTCCAAAGGTCGTTGTCCTTTCCGGCAGTATATGCCCAGCAAGCCAGCAAAATATGGGAGCAAGTCATGGGTGGCTTGCGATGCCAAATCAAGCTATGCTTGGAAAATGCAAGTCTATACCGGGTAGCCGACCAGTGGATGCCCAGAGAAGAACCAGGGGATGCGAGTTGTGCTTGATGTGACAGGGGGACTGAGGGGTCACAATCTGACATGTGACAATTTGTTCACATCTTATGAACTCGGACAGCATTTCCTGAAGAGGAAGATCACCATGGTTGGTACAGTTCGAAAGAACAAGCCTGAGCTCCCACCTGCACTGCTTGCGTCAAAGGAGAGAGAGGTTTTCTCATCAAAGTTTGCCTCCACGCCCAACACCACTCTAGTTTCTTACCTCCCAAAGAAAAACAAGAATGTAGTTCTTCTGAGCACACTGCACACAGACGGTGACGTTAGCGATCGTGAGGACAGGAAGCCAGTCATCATCCTAGACTACAACCGCAACAAGGGAGGTGTGGACAACCTAGATAAGGTGATTGGAACATAGAGCTTCAGAAGGATGACTGCCCACTGGCCCCTGGTCATCTTCCACAACATCATTGATGTTTCCTCCTTAAATGCCTTTGTGATTTGGAGAGAGATCAACCCGACCTGGATGTCTCGTAAGCAGAACAAGAGGAGGGTGTTCCTGGAGCAGCTGGGAAAGGCACTTGTAATTCCACTCATTGAAAGAAGGAAGCATGTCCCCCGCACAGAAGCCTCAGCAGCAGTTGTCAAAGCTATTCAGAGTGCAGGAGCTCCTGATCAACCTGAGGATCCAGCTACCACAGCCACTTCCCCAGCTAGGGCAGGTAAGAGGAAGAGATGTCAATTCTGCCCTCAAAAGAAGGACTGTAAAACACATACTGTGTGCTGCAGGTATAAGTAATATACTGTATCTGCAAAGGCTGCACACTTGCATACTGCCCTACATGTGCCAATTAGTTGAATGGGTTATGTTATTTTTCATATCTTGTATTGTACATTGTCTTCAATTGTTCACTGGAGAAAGAAAAGAAAGAAACTGAGTCATTGGGATGAATAAAAATGCATTCAAAACTCCTTTTTGCACATTTTTTTTTCTTAAGCTATAGAAATGAAGTGAAGAGGGAAAACTCAGTTATTCACACATTTTGTGGTGAACGACAAGTTGTTTCTTCAAGCAAGATGAAATTTGGTTTTTAAATTCAATTAAGCTGCTTATATTAGGGGTTTAGTGAAGACGGGTCATTTTGACCCGGAGGACACAGGGTGTATACAGAAAATGAGGACAACAGGAGGGTTAATACGGAAACACACATTCTGTTTCACAACACGCATCTCAATTCATCTGAGAAGGTGAATGGAAAAGTCCTGAAAAACAGCTTTAGCCACCACCATAGGAGCAAATTTACACAGTGAGAAAGTATAATAGTCCTCAAAAATGGTGATAATTTGAAAGTAACTAAAAACGAACAAAACCCAAAAATAACATACAGTAAAAAAGGGTAAAATAAATTAAGGCCGTCCAAAAAAAACAGCCAAATAAAACAAAACAGGGCCTAAAATACAGTTTCAAGTGAGTTTCACATCTATTTTAACCATAATTAATAAATGGCTGTTACAATGTAACAAACATCCATTCACTTCTTGGCTGAAGGCCAAATGCTCCTTATCAGTGGTTACTAATGATAACGCACCGCATCAAGTGGGCAATCACACCGGGATTTCTGCGACGTACTGTATGATCCTAACACACTGGAGCAGTGCAGCACAAGGACGTTATCTGAAATACATTTTACAGATCTAATGGCATGTTTACACAATCAAAGTGACACTAAACCCACATACCTCAAGCAGGGAGGGCAGGAACACCATGCTTAACGGAAGAGAAAGCTTAATATTTATTTCTGGGGGACTGATCTGGTAACTCACTGCCTTGGCTGTATAGTGCGGGTCAACTGGCTGAATTTGGGCGTGACAGTACTGTTACATGAAGATTCATGTTGGTACAAGAGGAAAAGTTAGTAGGGTTCATCCTTTGGGTACAATTTTGAGTCAATCTATCAGCAAATTTCACAGGATAGGTGAAAAGGCTTACCTGCAGGTGGCGTTAGAGGAATAGTCAGAAATCATCAAAGTCAGCAGGATTTGGCTGTAGGCGCTGGCTCCACCTACTTCCTGTGGAGGCTCAGAGGCTTCAACATCTACAACAAGATGCTGCAGACAGTCTACCAGTTTGTGATGGACAGCGTTTATCTTTGAAGGTGCCGTGTGCTGCTGCTGGGGTGTTATTGGTGCAGCCATTTAGGCCACATTTAAAACATTTAAAGATCTGATTTTGAGCTCTATTCATTTCCCTATCCATTTTACAACAGATGTCCTACAAACTGTCATTGTTAAATGATAGAACACTACACTTACTCATACCTCCCTCGCTATTCTTTTTCTCCTCCCCCTCAATCTACATCCCCTCCTGTTCTGGATTCACTGCTGTTTATCTAAGAAGGAACAGGTGCTTGCAGAAGAATCCCCCAGGATTTCATCTTCGTATGAAGCCTGTTTACCATTCACATATTGCTACCCTGTTCACTATCAGTTTGTAGCTGCTGCCTTGGTTTTTACTGGAGAAATAAAGATGGATTTCTGGTATCCAAACATTACAAAAGACAGCATATTCTATCACTGAATAAAAGCGAGAATGACAATTCCCCATTATCATGTGGTTTACATATATATGTTATATATATATTATGGAGTTGTCAGCCCATCATTGAGAGGTAGCTTGTCAGTGTGATTCAGTTTCTTCCTAATCTACCTTGTTGATGATAAATGAGACCTGGTTTATTGTATTTTTTTATTGTATTTCTTTGCCATACTTTCTCTCCACCTGTTAAACCCACTATCTTTCCCTTTCAGGTTGCACAAATCCACAGGTACAGGATGTCTGTGTCTGACCTGCGGAGAGAACAGACTGTTCTGTGTTTATTGGGACGCTGGTGAATCATAAAACATGGGAGGTCCCTTTATTCCATCCAAACTAACTATTGGTAAATACATTAATTCCTGTATATACATTTTGCATAAATTCATAAAATGAGTTTCACAATCCTCAGAGGTTACATAGGCTTATACAAAGTATACTGTCTTCCTAATGGAATATTTCCCCCAGCTGTTTAAAATGTTCTTGTGTACACCACTCTATTCTAAAAAATATATATAAAAGACAAAATGGTAGCACTGTCCCAAGAGAACCTTTTAGAATAAATATGTCCTTATTCTGTTGAATTTAAGAATGAATATGATAATGTAAACCCATTTTTAATAAAAACACAATAGTAAGTGTGTATGTGGACCTCTTAATTATTTATTGTTTTAATATTCTCAAACACATTTAGACAAGCATTCTTTTGAGTACAGATTCATGTTGTTTATTAATTTTAATCTGCAACAGTTTGTCGGTACAACACCTAACTGCATTTGGGAGTCATTTTTTAATCATTTAAGATGATAATAGAAAATAACAATAACCGTTATTTATATAGCCCTTTTAAAAACAAGTACTTTGCAGAGGCAAAAACAGGAAATACACAATGCAATATCAAATTACACCTATAGGTTCATAAGGCTGTTATCATCTATTCACATGCCCATGACATGCCCTGGGGACCTAAGGGCAACAGCTGGTCTGCAGATTAGAGAGCACAAGCAGGTGTGTAGGCGGAGATGCATTTGTCATGTTTTGTATTGTTATATCACCTCGGCACACATACCTGTAGATTCTGCAACCTTTCTTCAGTAAATTCAAATTTGAGTCTTTTCTAATATATGTTTAGTCTGTATAATATTTGTTCTTTGTATATCTGGAGTTTTGTAACAAAAATAATTCAGGGGATTATTAAAGTATTTCTGATTCTTATTCGGATTCAGATTTTTGTTCCTTTGAATACACTTCTGAGAGATATTTATAGTGAATTATGGACTGCACCTCAACAAACCATCCATTTTCCCTTCTCTTTTATTGTGTGAGCTACTGTCAACCATGTGTGTCTTTACAATGTGCTGGTAATGTACAGATATTATATAGGCTGATATTCCACAAATTAGTCCATTTATGAATCATTTACGAAGCAATACTGTGGCAGCCATGGTGATAATGAATAGGGATGTTGGCAACATCACTTCTGTCAAATGAAGGCTACAGTATGGGCATGTAGTCACAGAGGGAGAAATGGGCTTTTTGGCTGTTGCTGCTGCTGCTGCTGCATCCCATGTGTCACAGACTTGACAACTCTCTTTCATCCCCTCCATTTACTGTTGTTTCTACTTGTGCTTGCCAAAAATAATATGAGATTCAACAAATATGCACATGTTAGTTTATATTCATATACTGATCAGTTAAATGGAAGAGACAGGAGCTACTATGGAAAATATAAGCAAAGTTTGATTATGAAGTAAAGCTCAAAATGATACCATTATTATTTTTTATTTCTTCTGTACAATAATGCAGAATGGACTGCTACACACCAAATTCTGTACTATAACCCCCTAACATTTCATCCATAACAGCCTTTATCAGACTGACATATAAGATAATGGATGAGATCAATTAAAGGACAGCACAGCACAGCACAGCATTTATCGGAATAAAAACCATGCTGTGCTGTAATTACTTTTTCTGTTACCTTTGCTGTGACAAATACCTATAGGTTTGTATATGTGTATATATCATAAACTTTATAGAGGTCTGCTCTCTCAACTTGATCCAATCGTACTCTCCTACGGGAATCACCATCTTGTCAGACTTTGACTCTGCCTCAGGAGGGAGGGAGACACTGTACGTCCATCTGGCTGACATATGCCTCCGAGGTGGATGAGGGCTAGCGGCTAGCTGTCACTCAAGAGATCGCACCCCTAATTATTCATAAACTTTAACCCCCAATAAAATGAAAACTAGCCTGGTACAAAAAAATTCACCCCTCTCTGTTGCCATGAGGATATGACCTAAACATACAGGCTAGAAGGTTTTTTTGTACCACACCTTAAAATGGTTTAATGATGCTGTAAAACGGCCTGTTTAACATGGGGGTCAATAAGAAATTGCTCTATTATGAAACATGCCCCTGGTGGCCACTCTGTGAACTGCAATTTTTGGCACTTCCTTATTGGATCAACCCAGGAGGTCGCTGTGGTGGGGACTTGGTAAACATATAGCTATTTGTCTTTAAAAAACATTTCAAAATGTTGCTCATTTGTAAAGCCTGGTAAAAAGATATTGTGAATATTTCTCCATATTTAACTTAACTTTAGTTAATTTAACTGTCAGTTGAATAAAGGATTCCAGTTACGGATAAGAGCAGAAGCTTTTTCAAACCTTGTGCTCCTTTTGAAAAATCGTCTTCCCTACCAGTTAATTATTCATTTTATTTATCCGCACAAATTAGGAAGGAGAACCTCTAGTCTGGGGATCCTGTCTCAGTAGACAGTATTGAGTGTTCACTCCTTTAAATGGAACTCAGAAAATTGTTGTTTATTATCCAATTATTGGGAGTTGGAAACTTCTTCACCTTCAGAAAGTCAGCCTTGACTTTTCTGCATCTTGAGGCGTTGCAGCCTGAATAAGAAAGTGATTTTTAGACTGATATATAGCTCTATCACCCAGTACTGAGGTCAGTGTCTCCGTTGGCTCAATATTGTATTGTGTGTTATTTTTGTTGTTTGTTTTTCAGAGAATTTAGGGCCGAGGGAATCTGACTGCCCAGAGAGGCCACTTCCAATTACACTATGTAAGCAGTAATACATACTAAACTAAACAATCTCTTCGGTCTTGTATTTCTCACATTTCTCACTGCATTGCACACGAGCGCAAACATGAATGTTATTTGCTTTCAGAGAGAAAATGTGCAAATTGATTTAGCCCTCCAGCTTTTATTGTTTTCCACGGCTCAAAGATTGTAAGTTTACTTTTAAGAAAATGTGTTTCCTTGCTATTTGAAGATGTTTAAGTAGGCACGGCTTGTGAAAGGCCAAGTGGAAAGGGGGCTTGTTTGTAGGTGTATATAGGGAGGTGAAGATGCTTCAAGCAAAGCAACAACTTGAGATACAATTTTAATCAAATCATATTAAATGGCCCCACTGATGATCGCTGACTAAGAGAAACAGTAATATTTTAATGACTAAATATTCAATTTGATCAACACCTTTATAGTAAAGATGTCTTTAATCGAGAGAGTTAGAAATTTCAGGAGCGACAACCAAAGTTTTCTGTAATATATGTAATTTATCAGGATGTTGAAGCAGCAATGCTTCAACATATTAACATGAGAAACACAGAGACCTTGTGTGCTCCTACTGGCCTCAAAGAAGCACTAATAGATATGAGTCAAAGCCTACTTTTCTCAAGCAAACTGCTTGAATCCATATTTTCTTAGTATAGTATAACAAGACTCTGTCAGCTTTCTTAGTGACTGATCACTTGAGCTTATTGAAGATAAATCATATTCTAATATCCTCATGTGAAATGTTGAGATTAATGTAAGTGAAACAATGGGCAACCTATAAAAGAAAAATAACAAACGACTTTAAACAAAAGATTTCAATGAGACAGGATTGTGAGAGATGGAGCTGTCTGCCACTGACCAACGACTGCATGATGATGTAGGAACCCTAATTATCAGACAGCTCATTTAGTGTGACAGAATGATTCACAGCCACTGGAAATATATAGTCTGCGTTGTGTCCATGGTGAAACTAAATAAAACACACACACACACAAACACCAAGTCAGAAACTGCTACTATATTACTCAATATACCCAAAAAGAGAAAGAGATCTATCACGTTTTATTTCCTTTTTCTTTCATTAAAATAAACTCTTTTAGTGGAGATCATGAGATCATCATCTTTGTTTTTTCTAATTAAACTTTTTCATTCTTCTATTTGTTCAAATTGCAACATACCGTCCGCTTTAGGACAAGAAAATATTTTGTCTTTTCAGAAAAATAATCCAAACTTGCTGGGGACTTTTGTTGCATGCCATCGCCAACTCTACATTTATTTACCGTCATCTATCCTGTTGGCTATGTATGAAGGCATAAATATTCAAATAGGTGATTGATCAAACTTTTAGCATTTAACACATAGCACGTGGCTGACTGATAGCGCCTGTCAACATGGTCCTTGATATCTAACACAAGAGTTTCCTAATGTGAAATTACAGTTAATTGTTATTTAGAGGTTTGGGTACGTAATTTCACAATACAAATGGATGGTCAATGTGGTATGCATGAGCACTGTCTGAATTCTCAAACTTTTAGAAAATATCAAATTCATGTGCATTGAATTACTGATTGATTGCTCTTGCTTTAACGGTTGTATTTGCATAGGAGAAAAGAACATACACACAGAGATTACAAACTCTGAATGTATGTCAGATCCGTCCAAGGAGGCTGTACTTGGTTGGTTGCATTAAAACAAAGAGATCATCAGTTCATACCAGCATTGTTCAGCCCATGGCAACTCCATTATGCTAATTTCAAAAACATGGTTGTAGCACTGGCAGTGATAAACTGCAAATGCTCAGCGCTGTATTTTCCTTTATTTCTCTATCAGAGGGTTTAGGACTTCACAAGATTAAACTTATTATTTTACATTTATGTGTAGACACATGATCAAAGGCATTCAGAGCCTTCAGCTGTCGAATACACCATTACTTTTATAATACTCTGGGCAGATTGTGTACAAAACCAAATAGTCTATTGTTATTTTATTTTGTTCAGAGCAACATGCCAAACATGAAAACCAACAGTTTCTCATGGTTTGGTCAACTTGTAACAGAAGACCGGGCAGTTATTATGGTAATATTGTCGAAACACTTTCTTGTATCACTGTCTAATGCATGCAATGAAAAAAAAGTTAATTTTCATGGTAAAATGTAATCTGATAGTAACATGCTCTTTTCCTACAATAAACACTTAATTTTCTAGCCTCTCAGTCCAAATATATTCCACGTCTCAGTGCCGTGACAAGATTGGGATAATCTTGACGGCATCCCTTCAGTCAAAATCTGTGGCAGTGATAAAGCGCCAGACAAAACATTTTAAAATGTCAGACACATCGATACGAGGCACAGTGGAGGTCTGTATGTGCAAAAGGAGTATAATAGACAGAACTTCAGGGAAGGTTTTTTCAGCTGCTGGAGACGAAACGTTGGCCTGAATATCTGAAGAGCAAAAAGCAAAAGGGAAAAAGATTCATAGATAAAGAATGTGTTGTTGTTACCGTTCCAAACCTTTACTTCAGTCATTGCACTGTCCAATCTGTTATCTAATATAAATGTCATATAAACTACAGGAAGATTTTAGCCCTGTCTTCTACAAACATACTTGTTGCCCATGCAACTAAACTGCTTTTTCAATTTGTTGTTCAGGTTTAGGTTTGATTAGAAGTCTGTTTTCAAAGTTTGCATAGGTAGGAGTTCAGGATGGATGATGGGTCAAACAAAGGGACTTTCACCCTGGAGACCACTGTTTGTTTCTCCAAATGTCACAATTCTGCATTTCTCCAGATTTATGAGCTGTCATGGCAAAAGATTGGAGGTTCAGGAATCTGACTAAACTCATGAAGGCACTTTTGCGCATACCACACAGCAATCTTCAGAGAGGGTGTTTAGTATGGTCAGAAAGATAGTGACAGAGTATAGAATGAGGATGGGCAACTCTACCCTTTGCTCACCCCCAGAACCCCACTTTGGAATTATCTCTTTCTAAGTCTCAATGTTGGCAAGTATGCCCAGAAATACTGTTTCAAGAACCTTGAATTGTGTTGAAAAGTGAGGATAAGGCACGCAGACTAATTACCGACACAAGACAGATGTGTTTTCAGGATAATGTGTCATCGAAAAAAAATCCAAA
The DNA here is from genome assembly GCF_963691815.1 of Echiichthys vipera. Taxonomy (NCBI): domain Eukaryota; kingdom Metazoa; phylum Chordata; class Actinopteri; order Perciformes; family Trachinidae; genus Echiichthys; species Echiichthys vipera. The sequence goes on from NC_139826.1 coordinate 24,035,442, forward strand.
TAACCAAATAGGCAACAACCGGAGCTGCAGGTGAAAAAAGCAGTGGCTAAAACTGATTAGCTTGGGGGCATTAAGGTGAACGGATTAAATGACGGATGAATTTAGGCCAGAATTACACTTTAAGTACCTACAGTCCAACAGTGGAGAGGAGGATTACACAGAGGAGTCCCTAGGGGGGCTTCCACTTACTCACAGGTGCTAAACAGCAATCTTCACAGCAAAAAGGGTGCAATCTACATTTGTTTACCGATGATTTTACTTACCAGAACAAAGTATGACCTCACCATGGATGCCGAACCACCCGACAATATGACCCGTTGCTGCACTGAAATAACTAATACAAAAATAATTACAAACAAATAAACAACCCACTTGGTTTGATTATACGGGTAAAACAATGACAGCTCAAGCAAAACAAACCGGCCAAACAAAACTGAATTAACATCGCTCACCATGCTGCATACTAATATACATTTTGATGTTGTGACCCACGGGATGACTCAAAGGTAGGCAAGACAACAATGTGATTCAACACACAATATGTTAAGCCAAAATGTCAGACCAAAGCTAGAACTAAAGGCAGTCAACTAAGTATGCAGTGTAAAAAGGCTGACTTGTGTAAGTGAAGTTATCACCTGTAACACCAAATACACAGATATAATCTGGCCCAAGACAGGCCCGAGGCTGCATGCATGACAAGGTTGCATATTTACATAGATACAGAAAGAGTTTCACACATAAACAGAGAAAAAGTATTTTGTGTTAAATATAAGCTTGTTACCCACAGTGCCTACAGAATTCTACCAAGCAACCTCAGTGGCTGAAAAATAAAGCCAAAGAGCAAGTTTCAAAAGCTGCAGTTCTTCAAAGGGCCACTTGAAGCTCGCTCCAAAAGCGAGTCAATCCCAATGGACCCCCATGTGAAAATGTCCTACTTCAAAGCAGAAATAACAGTATCAGTATGGTACAGAAAAAAATGGTCTCTATTGCTAATTTCCCTATTTGTGTATCAACAGTGTGTTTTTTTTATAGAACTCATCAATTTACATTTTATTAAGGCTTAAAGTTCTGTATAATTAAGGGCCTGGCCGTTTTGAGTGACAATTCGGTGCTGTCACAGGTGGCTAGTAAAGAATGTAGGCTTCATTCAGCCTGTCCCAACTCCATCCAACTCCATTTTGCCCATTTTTAGATTACCCATATGTCACTTTCAAGATGGCAACAGCCAGAGCCACCTACATTGAGCTTCATTTTGGCTGTTGAGAAACCTATAGGTGACGTCATGGAGAATACATACATATTTTTTTACAGTCTATGAATTATACCAATTGAAACAAATCAGATAACAACAACAGAAATGGTATATGTAGTCCATCAGTGTCAATCAACGATCACCACTCATTTCTTATATTCGATGACTAATAAACTGATACACTAAATATTGTACTTTCTTATATATATATATATATATATATATATATATAAAATAGTTACATAAACAACCTTCTCCTCCCTTAAACATGCTGCTACAGATACATTGTGTTACTTCCACCTTTGCTTCAATAGTCTAACTTTTTCCTCAGCTTTGAGATTGGGCAGGATGAGGACTAAATTCATATCAATCCTATCATCTAAATGTTTTACCAAACATGCTTCTTTTCCAAAATGTCAGTGCTCCTTTAAGATTTGCAATGTCTAATCTACAGTATCATCCAATCATTTAAACTAGGGATGTTATGACACTGTGTAAGTCTGGCTGGATGGCTATATATTAATTCTGCTAAATTAGGTGCAAAAACAGAAATATTAGTCATTTCTGTTTCAAACATTTTTACACTGGAAGGAGTGTAAACCTACCTGCATGTCGAAGGTGTTCATTTCAAGGTACCGGTTACAGAAATGACGTTTTGGATGATTTAGCCATTTTAAAAAGCTTGACTTTGTAGATGATTTAGAGGAAGGATAGAGTGTCACGCATTATTGAAATGTGTTGAAATTCTAAATAATCCTTGGTAAACCACTGAATTTCACAGTTGGCAGGCTCAAAGTGTGTTGCCATTGTCATCTCAAACAAACAAACACAGAGCACACCCTGGTGCTCATGATATTAAGGATATTAATAAGCAATGCACATCAGGCAACAGCAAGTAAACTTTCCACTGTGAAGTTTTATTATTCACAGCATGTTGCTGTTGAATGTGTATGCTGGTGATCTTTCTGACCGAGGGTCAGCCTGGTCCCACCTGGCTTCTGCTTTGTCACTGTGACTCTTCTGTGACTTCAAATAACCTACCTATCAAATGTTAAAAATTAAATAAATACAACAATTTATAATCTGCTGCATACCCAACGAGGGACGACAGCAATATCACTTTATCTTTAAGAAGCACTATGTCTGTCTTATTCTTAACATCTCACTATAAAATCTCAAAATCAGAGAAATTTAGTTACATTTCAATATATTATTTTGTATGATATGATGATTTTAGACCATGGAGCATAAAACATGGAGTATACATTCAAGGCTTACATTAATTTTCTTTCCACAGAGCCGTTATCCATTTCAACACACTACTACACAAACCAATTTGCAGAGACATGAAACTTGCTTAAGATATATAATCTGCCCCTGTGAAAAATGTGTCTTACCAATGAGTATAAATGCAGTCATGCTGTGAACAGTGCCTTTCTGAATGTACAGAAAGGCACTGTTCAAATTAACATAACATTATTTTGTATTATACAATGTAGATTTAGAGAGAAATGTGTCATTAAATATCTTCAAGAGGGATTCATTAAGTGTACATTATTATCATTATCATTACTATTATTATTTTATTATTAAAAAGATGCATGAAACATTGTGGGTTTTCCTTTGATATACACTTGAAACTATGAAAAACGTGTTGAAATTATAGTGATGATTTAACAGAGTGTAATCACATTTTTGCCTACATTAGTATTACAAATACATAATACATATATGTGACTGTGATGCAGTGTATAACATTATTTTTCACTTGTCAATAGTCAGTAGAAAAAAACAGAGTTCAAGAGGTTAAGAATCAGCACACACCAACAAAAACACAAATATTCAAGGCATATTTTAATTAGATATTTTAATAACAAAACATTGCTCTTCTGTCAAGCAGTGTTGGTCTCACAACAAAAAGATTAGATTAGATATTTCTATGCACGGTTTTATACTGGGACCACAGTATCTGTTTAAAAAATAATTTTAATAAACTAGAACATTGTTTTCAAGTGAATTGGTTACATGATTCCATTGTGATTTCCTTGCTGCGGCTCAAAAACTGGAATAATACACAGAGGGCTCTTTCAAAGTGACTACCAATGTCTCACGTAATGGAGCTGCTTTATGCCTGCAGCGGATGCTAAATACACTCCCTGTGGCATCTTGTTGGGTTTTTTTTTGTTTCTTTCAAGGAGTGAACCGTGGAGGTCATTGATTACTCAGACCCTGAGGACACCTGCTCTGTGAGAGTTCCGGTGGATGACAAAGCTGGAGCAACCACAGCGTTTCAGCTAAAAGTCTTCTGTTAACAGACTTTTCACCAGGCTGATGCTTTAGGATATCTAATAATCTAACTAAAGGGTGTTGAATATTTCCTCAGTGTAGCTGATACACAGACAGTGTTCAAAACAACGCAGCATCGTTTTGGTCAGTCACAGCACTTCTTCATCCCAGTTTTTTGGTTGGACTCCAGCTGTTTAATCAGATTCAGTAAACAGTTCCCGGCTGTTTTTGTGCCCTGGCAAACAGCTCAACGCAAACAACAAGAACAAATATGTGTAGATGTTTCAGATACTCTGGACAGCACAGTGTAAATGTGGCTTTTACACCCTCTCACTTGCAAAGAACAGCCTGTCTGTCCACTAAAAATGGCACCTAAACTGTCAAGCGGTCAGTGAAGCTGGGGAATAGTGATAGCAGAGTCAGACAGGAAAAGGAATATTGAGCTAGCTCCACATCTGATCTTCACCACACAATGGACCGGTAAAGAATCAATAGCATTGATCACAGCATTGTTGTAAAGACCAGGAAGTATAGGAAGAATCAAGAACTGGACCAATATGCTGCTCAACTGCCAAAAAAAACCCAATTATTTAGTTCTTTAAAAGTTGCTTTTTTAAATACAGATCATAAATTTTGCTGATCGTAAATTTTGCTGAGTGTTAAGTTTATCACATGCTCTTTCACAAGCTTATTTTTATTTCCACTTATAAGCATTTTGTTGCTGATGAACAATCACCTTAAAAAAATCACATCTCTGTTGTGCATATTTTGTAATCAAAACTTTTTTTTATCTTTGGCATGTTGTTTTACTTCATCCACACAAACTACCTGAATCCGAACGAGTAGAAATGAAAGCTCTGAAAATGAAAATGAAATAACAGCAGGGATATGGGGCAAGTCAGAGGCTTATAAAGGAAGTCGTCATTCATCCGTGCAGTCGGCCAGGGAGTAAGTACCAAAGCACAGAGGTTTAATCCAGGAAGTGTAGAACTGCAGAAATCTCACACCTACTCTCTCAGCAATTCAGTGCTGACTGGTTCACTGTTTCTTCTTCATCTCCAAGCTTACTGAGATAGGAAGGAATCCCTCGCAACTGCTGCTGATCGATTATCCAGAATAAGCAGAAATTTGATCAATGCATTGGCCTCAATGAAATGCAGCCAGGGGCAGTTACTGAAGGCAGTTGATAAAAACGTGTAGCAAGCACAGCATAACAGTAGCAGAGATTCATAGGTTTTTAGAGCTTTGCCAAAATGATGGACAAAACATTTCTCTGAAATAAAGCTGGAATAATTAAAACTGGTGGTCATGACATACACCTATATGCTTGTTGGCACATTTGGAACAGCCCAAGTGTAGAAAGAAAGCTGAGTATACAATGTGCTGACAATTGGAGAGTAATCTCTTGGGGATACTGATGAAAACACACACTGAAGAGCAGGACCAATCTAAATCTCTACCAGGTGTTCAAAAACAGATTTGGAGAGATTTAATTTACCAGCCAACAACACTAGTCAGCCAACTCTATTTGACTCCCAAAAGTTTGCCTCTAGCTACTTTCACACAGGCACTGCAGGCCTGAAATGACAAAGACATTACCCAGAGACATATGTCTGAATTAGTTGGTAATGTAGCCGGTTCGTAATTTGGCCATTAAACTGACTTTGGATGGACTTACAACATTAAACAGACTTTGCCCTGCTAGCGCCATAGTACAAACATGTTTTAATGTCCAGGTGAGTGTGAATAGAGCAGGTCATTGTCCAGAAAATTCACAGCAAGCGATTGGGTGTGTTGATGACATTTCTATCTATCTGTGGCTGACGTGGAACCAGAAGAATGCAAACATCTGAGGGTGAAGAAGAAGGTGTGATTTACATTTAGGTGGCAAAGAAATCCTCTACCTGGAGAGATGGCGAGATTAAGGAACTTCTGGTTTAAAGGGCCAACACCCAAGTCGTCAGACAAATTTGAGGAAAAAGAGGCAAGACACAAATTACCAAGCGACTATGTGATCGGAGTGTAATCCACATAATGTCCTACCTCCTGCACGCTCTACAAAGGGGCCACCCCTCATCTAAATCAAACAAAGCAATTTCAATAAGAGCACAACTGACACTGAGAATCTCTTGTTTTGTGCTACATGTGTGAAAAGCAACTTTCAGACAATGCCAGGACCTGATTCTCTTGACTTCATATGAAATATTAGCTGTCTCTTATCTCTTCTTAAAACTAATTTTGTGTACAGTCACATGTGTGTGAGTAGAATAAAGTAGAATAATGTGTATTATCACATCTCAGTGTTTGTGCAGTGGCATTAGGGGCCCATTAACATTTATAGCATCCAAACCACCATGAGAAGAGAAAGCTTATTCTGGCATTCAGATTAAACTATAATTAAAATAGGGACTTTGGCCTCTTCACTCCCATCAATACGTTTTGTGCTTGCAAAACACTGACACAGTAAGAACACGATGTGGCAATGAGTGCTAATGTGGGATGGCCCAAGGGACAATGCCATTAAATCACTCACAACAGTCTCAGGTGAAGCTTTGACTTTTCCGCACACACATGGGCAAACATTTAATGGACCAACATAACCATTATTAAGATCCTAATGGACTATAGACTGTCTGTGCACCCACTCCTCCTCAGATAGTTTATGGCCCTAACAAATCTGTATTAGTGCTGCTGAAAACAGAGGGTTAACTTTCAGTTGAAGAAATGGCCCAGTTTAATCAAACACATGCAGTCGGGATTAATCACACAAACATCTTAATACCAGGAATCTCATCCCTATCCAGTGTCTTTACAATCCAGTTATGATAGTCATTATCACAGTGAGATTAAAAGGGACAGAAAAATAAAACACTGTTCCACTATCTAACCTCCTTATACACACATACATGTATAACACAGCACATCTTTTCCAGATTTCTGTATCAAAGTTGCTCAAGTGAATGATTTATCTTTCCTGCACTCGGCTGGTATCCTTCAAAAAATCGAAAGGACATGAGGCACACAGCCCACATTGCATGCTGGGAGATGTTGCCTCTATAGTTTCAGTCAATGACTTCACATGATACCTTCTGCAGATGTCTGCTCTCTGTACAACTGACACATAACCCCATTCACACATAAGAACAGGATGTGGTAATGGGTCTGAGAAAGGATGGCTTTTCCCTGTGCTGTGTCGCGGCTGGTGTGTGCGAGGCAACAGGGGAAGGACCCACATGCAGATAGTGATTTACTGAATGATTCAGCTTAGAGGCAGGCACTGATAGATAGACAGAGAGCTACAGGTACAGGTGGCCACAAAACAGAGACACGGAACATAGTAAACAAATTTGTTTGAAATAGACACAAATACACAAATCTCTTGTGTGAAATAACCAAAACTTGTTGCACTCATGTAGGAACACATTGCTCATATAAAGAAGCTGATTAAGACAAATGGTATGAGGGCCCTTAAAGCTGATCCACTTCAATTGTGTTCCACTGCCAGGCTTTGAAACCGATTTGACAAAAAAAGTTAATCTACCACGATGGATGGTCGAAGTTGTAATTCCATATAGATGGAGTTTTTTGGCTTCCTGCGCCACTGAGCAACTTTTGTATGAATCAACGGGGCCCTGTATCCAGCCGACGTAATATTGCTTCCATATCTTTTTCCAAATGTCTTGCAATTACTTTTTTTGTCACAGCAATCACTGTTAGCATCTCCTGTGATAGAGTAAGGAACTGTGATTAATAGAGACAAAACTGTGCGGTTTGTTCCACAGAAAGATTGTGACAGATGTATTTATCCACTTCAGTTCTGATAGATGGTCCCGCTGTCATTGGTTTGCAGTTAGATGCAGATACCGTCAGTGGCCATTAAAAGAAAATGTCTTGTTTTGAAGTTTCTCTCACACATTGCTCGGGGACATTAAGGGAAAGATGTTAGCAATGCATTACTCCCTCGATAGATATGCTTGGTGAGGACAGACCGCTCTGTGTTGTGGACAGTACAAAATAAATATTACTTGCCGTCTAGTTGGGAACATTTGTCTCACAAATGTTTTGCTTATGTCCTTCTGAGTGTTGGTTTTAGAAAGTGCAGCAGTGATGACACCTGTCCCCCATTCACCAAACACAGGGCTCTAACCATGACTTACATGCATGCAAATCCATATAAATGTAAACCTATTATTAAGCACTTCCTGCTTCTGTCTTTCTTTGTGAGCCCCGAATTCAATTCAATTTAATTCATATAAATCATTACAAAGGGTATCTCAGGACACTTTCCATATAAAGTAGGTCAAGACCAAACTCTATGATTTATTCATGATTTATCGAGAGCCAACAATTCCCCCATGAGCAACAGTGGTGACGAAAACCTTCCTAGTCTTCTTCCTCTCATGACATGATTACCTACTTTGTGGGGAGCCACCAGTGACACTCTGTGTCGAATCTTTCTGACTACAGTGAACATAGCATGTGGCATTTTAATATATAATCTAATATAAAAACTGCAACTTTAAGTAACTAGCCCTGTACATACCTGCTTAGTATTTGTCTGGTAATATGAATGGATGAATGAATAATTACATTAAATGTGGATATATAGGCACACCAGTATAATGCAATCCAATGCAGTTGTTTTGTGTGTATTATTTTTATTATATATATTGTATCTATTACTAATTATATACTGGTATTGTAATGTATATACAGCATATCGCTTTTTAATTTCTATTTCTTCTATTTTTCATTAAACAAAATGCCCTGTTTTGTTTAAAAGAACAATAACTGACAATGAAGCTGCCAGTAAAAGAGAATGCTGCCATATTGTTAATCAAAAAAGGTCCATAGAACAATGAATACCCTCTGCCCGTACCCATATAATGTTTAATTACATTTCTACTGTTATGACCTACAGTAGATCAAGCCCCGGCTTTAATAGACTTTTTCTCTTTATGTGCTTGGATGGAAACTGGGCAGAGGTCATATTTTTTCCCTTTATTACAGTACACTTATATGTTATAGCTCCTTCGTTTGAACAAGGTCTATAAATAGTAATCTTAACTTTCAAACTTTCAAACTGAATCTTGATCAATTTAGGAAATTACCATTTGCTTCACAGCCTGTGATCACCTAACCAGTAGAGTTCAGGTCACATACTGCAACAGACCCATGGTTTGTCCTGCATCCTGTCTTACCTGTCACACAAACAAAATACAGTATACTGTGTCACAATTACCACCCCCTCTTTCATATAACCAATAAAATCAGAAAATGAATACAAAATGCTTCAAAGTTGCATGCCACAGGGACCCAGATTCAGGTAAAATGTCAGAATGGTTTGACAGACTGAAACATCTCCTCTGGGGCCACTTTTCCTCCAGGCCTGAATGAGGAAAGTTACATTTATCTTCTCTGTGATTTTATCTTCTGTTTATGCCTGTTTGTGACTTTGAGCCCCAGGAGTAAACCCAACTATGGGACCCTTTTATGTGATTTTTTTGTCATGCATGGGACTTGATTATTACTTTCAAGATTCAAGATTCAAGAAGCTTTATTTATCCCGAGGGAAATTATTGCCAATAAAAGACTAAAAAGACTAAAAAATGCAGCAACGAAGAACATTTTTCAGGCAAAATAAATGTATTTCTACCAAGGTTAATATAATGACAATTTAGCTCTGTGGCTTTTAATTACTCTGGCTATCATTATTCATCTGTATACACAGCAAAATCTGTAGCGTTCTTTTTTGAGTGTTAATAATTTTGAGTTGGTGGGTGTTGATTATGGTGTTGTTTTAACACTCGTAACAATACTAACAAAGCTCTGCGAGTGTTGTCAATTAAGCAAGTTGATTGTTTACACCTGTGACTGAGTTACATTCACTCCTGGCGGAGTTGATCACAGCAGGCCATGATCTTTTGTAAATATTGAGAATAAAACAAAATAAATTAAGTAATTGTGATTATATTTTTTTATTCACAGCCAAAGTATCATTACTGAAACCAAATAAACATACATTAAAGAAAAGGAGGAGAAAATATACAAGTTGGGTGGGATTACATACCACCATGACTGTGATTTATCAGAAAGTGAACACATACCAGTCAGCTCGCTTTTGTTTCAGGTGGAACTGTTTATCAACTATCCTTAACTATGCTGCTGAATGTATCCCAAAATAATACTGTAAATTTATACTCATAGAAAAAGTAAATAACACAATTTTGGGGTCAAAACTAAACTTTGTGTCATAAAATAACTCTGTGTACGTTAAAAATTAATACCCCGAGTGAAAGGAAATAACACAATTTCAAGCTAAAAGTGCATGTATCTGGTGTCATAAAACAACATAAAGGGGGTCACATTTGTCATAAAAAAGTGCTAAAATGAACACTGTGGATGTTGAATTAACACTCCGATGCTGTTCTATAGGGCATCTAATCTCTGCGCATCTCCTCTGGGAAAGAAAGAGCTTTCAATCATTCAATGTACGAAAATGCATGTTAATATTCAATTAACGTACAAAAATGTTTGTTGATAGGATTCTCAGGATTCAGTGACAAAATTAATTAAATGTACATAGAATAGGAATAGGACTGTTTTCTTTGAAGGTATGAAAGAGAACTTTCTTATCTCCCTCTTTACCTTTCAGCCACTGATAAATGGAGACATGAGCATCTGAATCCTTGTAGTTTTTACCTCCCTTTTGTTGGTTTGGCAATGGATCCATGCAGGCTGAGCTCTGGACAAAATTAAGTCCATTTATCTTCTACAGAGGCAGTGAGGCACTAGAGGCTGTAAATTGCTGCCTCTCTTTGTTGGCCTATTCAAAAACAGAGAGACCAGGTTCCAACACATTTGTTTTTTGTTTTTTTAATCAGTTAATTTATCTGGCTAATTCAGCAGCAACGGACAAAAGAGCATGAACAGATATAGAAAGATACAGAACATGGCCGCACATATGTAATGTCACGAAGAAGCTGGCCAGGACCTCTTGGAGAAGAAAGGGAGGAGATCAGTGCATTTCATTGTCAGTCCTTTTTAAAAGCAACCAGTTATTGAGGTTTATTTTAAGGGTTTTAATTAAGTAGATTGATTGATTGACCAATGAATGAGGTTGCAATCACAGTTCCTTAAGTCATCTCTAATCCTCCTATAGCTGGTGGTCTATGTGGCAGCTGTCTACCAGTACAGACAGTCCTCATTCACCCATACACATGTATGGAATAAGGTCAGGGTACTGGATGGATACCGAAACACAGGACCTTCACCCGGGGGCACTGTTTTTTTTGTCCTGGGGGTACTAAACCAAACCATAGCCTTTTCTCAAGCAACTTAACCACGTCGTTTTGGTGCATAAACTTAACTGTGACAGTCACATACTGGTAGATGTTTCACAGCGTTAAATAGAATGTCATATTTCGTAGGATGTCATACATATTGTTGTGCATATATTTTTTTTAGATCATATGAACCCATTGATGAGAAGACACACTGTCACACAAACTTAAGATCGCAAGCAAGAGATTACATTTAAGATTACAAAAAACACCCCACCAGGCAAAGGGAGGAGTGTGTCCTCAGAGACATCACTGATCAATAGGTAATTGACTCTGGAGTTCAGCAAGTCACCTCGTATGCTGATGCAACATCAGGAAAGAGTTAGGATCTTAATCGATAAAAAACTGTCTCCCAAGGCTGGTGTGATAACCAGCATTTCAGCGCAATATCAGGAAATATCACCATTGGCATCATCGATCGATACAAAAATCTTCACAAATCCGATTTAAACAGATCTTGGTTTTGTTAGGGGATTCCTCTCGGGTGTGACTAGCTTTTACTCTTAACATAAGATTAACAGACGTGGAATGGCACGGTTTATGGAGCCCATCAAGAGAAGGAGGGGCTTTATTACTGTAACATACCCCAGGAACCTGACCTTAACCCTGATGGACACATAAAGCATCCTGTCCAAATATCAAGCCTCTACATTTACCCTTACATTGTATGTTTAATGTTACGCAAACTTCTGTGATGATATAAGTGATTCATTGAGTTAGCCTTTAAAAAAAATACATTTTCTTTTTGTCTGTGGTAAATTCATGCTGAATCACAGATGCACACTGTCCTTTATCTTAAGATGAAATTCCCATAATAGCATTTAGTCTACAATAGATTTAATTTTCTGATAAGACAGTACTCAGTGATGACCTCTGAAACCTTTGGAGTTGACTCACAACATTACTGTTCTACTGGATGCAGCATATATAATAGTAATTGTCTCCTCTTTAAAAAAAAAATAAAGAGCATGTCCCCACCTGTCTCTAAAGACAGACTTTGACTGGACTGCAAGGGACATACAGCACACGTATTGTATTATCCATCCAGTTTGTGCTTGTGACTTTTTTAGTTCTTCTGTTTATTTTTCTGTGGATAAGGGTAAAATATATCTGGATCTACACGTTTAGATGTCATCAATTTATCATGTCCATTTCTGGGTCTAGGATGTGATATTACTTTATAGTTTCTGCTTAATTTGCCAGTCCATCTTAAGATTACTGTTGATGAAGAAACTGGTATTTCTTACTATTTTCCAAAAGATGTGTCCCTGTGTGATGATTAAATACCAGTGTGAAATAGTGAGTTTAGGGACATTTCTATTTCTCTTTTATTTAAATGACCTGACTCTGGTGACATTTTATGTGGAAGATTTACTTATCTCCAGTGTAGCTGGAAATGTCTGAACACAAAGTCTAGCTGTCACTGCCACTTATCTGTGGGCAGTAAACAAATTAAGAACCAAATGATTACCGATCTTCATCGTGGACCAGAAAATGTCTCTAAGGGCTCATTGTTCCTTTCATCTTGCATTAGTCACATCCTCTAGCAATCCCAAAGTTGCCATAGCATTGTACACAGATATTGCACACCCATATTGTGACACGTACATTTATTTTTATTCAGTGAATTCATTTTGCTGGGAAAATTTTATATGAGAACAGAAAAAAGGGGGGAAAATGTCCTCTCTGTTTCTCATGTATTGTTCTTCCATTCAGGTTGTTCTGCTTCACTGATTCATACAGCGAGTGCTGATTCCTCATGGCTTCTGTGTTGCCGCCTACATATTGTGGATGACATCATTATCCATAGCAATTGTTCTCAAGATGTTTGACTCATGGTAGTTTAACACCAACGATACTAATATCTAATCACGACCCTGCCGCAGGCATCTGCATGTGCAGAGCGCCAAACGGTTCACAGTAATTTCATTATCTGTTATGTCTCTAAAGATCCACTGTACACTATGTACAAATGGCAGACAATGCAGTTAGCGCCTTGGTGGTGAACATATTGGAGCATTTTGCAGCTAATGAGCCATGTATTTCCTCTTTTTTTTTAAAACTATCCTATCATTTATTGCCTTCGTTTGATTGCAGGGCTCGCAGGCTTAACACTATTCACACACTTTGCCACAAGGAAAAACGGAAACATTGTATAATATAGATGTTTGTCCTGTGCCACAAATGTTGTCACAAGGCTTTTCATTATTTACTTCCTCGTACTTTTACAAGATATACAATTAAAAGCTTAAATCCATAGCCTTTGATAAAAATTTCATATCAAAGCAGCATAAATTACACATATATGATAATTTTAACACAATGTCTGAGTGATGCTTTGGTTTTGCACAGCCCCTCCTGGTATTGTCAGTCAGAACGTTAGCATACTGCTACCCTGAGTAATGAGACTGAAGCGCAGGTAACACAAACAAGTCACAGTCAATATGCCACTGTGTGATCTATCAAACAAAGACCTTCTGGCTGCATCAGAACTGGGAGAAGAGGACTGCAGAGGACTGCAACCCAGAAAATACACCATATGAATGTCCAATCCAACTCCTGGAGTGCCTGCTCCATGGAGATACTAATTACAACCAGATTCTGTAGCACAGCTGCATGAAAGACTTTCCCGTGGGTTAGCTGTTTAATTTGATATAAGTCAAGGGACACAAAACCCACAGACAAAGTTGTGCAGTTATAGAAGGGGATTCTGTTTCATGAAGCAGGAATGGAGCACTGCAGTCCAGCTGGCCAACAAGGCCCTATAGAGCCTAATTATATTACTACATCTGTGGGTGTCAGAGACATAGACAGAGAAGATTGTTAATTCTTCTTCTTCCAGAGGAGAGTGGGTGTTTCCTTATCCTATAGAGACCCTCCTTGTTTTACGCTGGCTGAACATATACAGTACATCAGTGTAAAAGTCCATTTTTAAACTTGTTTACAGATATCAGTTTCACTTTCTGTTGGGTGCATATGGATGTAGCAGGCAAATTATACTGTATATATATTTTCCATCATTAGCCATACTAGTGGAGTTACTCTAGGCATGGTAGCGTTGGTCGACTGGCCTACCACTCTGGTTTGGAATGAAATATCTCAACAACATTTGGATGGATTGCTATGAAATTCTGTGTCGACATCCATGGTGCCCAGGTGACACATTTTTGAGTAAAATTCCTTGACTATTGGATGGCTTGCCATGAAAGAAGGATTTGTAATAACTTTTGTGATCCCTTAAAGGTGCTCTACTCGAAAAACTGGGGGAAAAAAGGGGTTTGGGTTTGCCTCCACACAGCTCTCAAATCAATACTTGAAATAAAGACGTTGCACAATTAAACACTGATCGTGTTTGCGTTAAAACAAAGTTATGACTGGGGAGTTAACTGTCTAATATAATCAACGCACGCAAGGCTACATCATTTCCAGCAAACTTCACGAAAGACACTTGCTTGTTAATGGACACTGCCTTGATACTGATAGGATATTGCTTGACGGTGGGAAATTTTCCCAGAAGGTCAATTTAACTCAACAAAATAAAATAACAACTAAAGTCCCTTCTGTTGATCTGTCTCTTTTCTTCTTTCTCAGCAGTGTGTTTGTGTGAGTTTTGATTCTAGATGACTCATCTATCAACATGTTTCAACAGACTCACTTAAGTTAAGCTCTCTGCATGCACGATCGACCAAGGACACTGAGAAAGCTGCTGGTGACTTGGAACACTGCATCACTAGAACATACCTAAATATTATAATGGTTGTCGGAGAATACATTTTTGTTTTTGTAATGTGCTGCATATTTAACACAGTGTACTCAGATGCTTGTCACAAAAGCCTCATTAGTCATTTGGGATGAATTCCCAACTTCATTCTTCAAAGTGTGAACGTGTGTATATATAGACATGTATGTGATGTACAGGAAGTGCACACTGACTGGGAGATAGAAAGCATGCAACAACATCAGAGCTGGAAGCATTTCAAAGGTGCATGCTGTCCCCCGGGGGAAGGAGGAGACAGCTAATTATTACTGAGATTTCTTATTCTCCATCTCTTATTAGTCATGTCCTCATTACAGACAGTCATTAGGCAATCAGCCACTGAGAATCCTCTGTATTAACTATTTTTACAGTGTCTCCAGCTAGAGCTCCCAGCCACACGAGCATTAGGGAAGCCCAGCTGTGTTAAAAGGTACTGATGTAATCTGATAACATCAAGGCAATGGGCTGATCCCGCTGAACAAACGCACCTTGTCCCAGGGTGCAAGCCTCCTGTTGATTTCATTGCCAGTGAATGTTAAGCGGTGGTGAGTGTTTTTTAATTGTGGCCATAAATCAGTTGGCCAGGCACATAAGGGGTTATGGGAGATCGTAAGAGAGGAAGTGTCGGTGTTGAGCTCACCTGAGGCTCACAGCCCCACTGGAAATGCCTTGTGAAGGACAGCAGCCATCATAATCAAAGTCCAATCTTTTTCATAATAATGTTCGGATGGCCTCCTCCACCACATCCTGCATCTTTGTCCCTGAATCTGACAAAAACGAAGGTCTCCGACTCCCCGCAAGTTGGTGTCACCATGGAAACAATCGTTATTCAAGGCTCTTAACAATAGCCATTAAATGAAAGGAGCTGTCTGATGGAATTAAAGAGTTGGCTCTGTCCTTCTTCCCATGCAATAAGTATTAAAAGCATCTGCAGTAAAACCACACAGGGCAAATTTGTACATGATAGCGTAACCTATATTTCATCAAGCATATCAATATATTCCTCTCATTTCCATCCCTCCCTCCTGTGCAAGGGTGAGCAATGAGAAACTGTGACATGAGTGAGTAGGATATGAGGAAAAACTTCATTCAATACGATAACAAATCACAGAGACAGTTTCAGTTAAATGATGAGATTTATTTGCAAGACAGAGAGCGTAAACTACAAGAACAGAGGTTAGTGCAAATGCAGGCTTGCATATTAGCATATCATAAGACCCAAAGGAATGACCGCACAGCACAGCTTAACAATAAAACTAAGCATGCAATAAATCCCTTTCTTTCTTTTCACTAATCATTTTTTTTATATAAATGATGCACAGGTTGCTTCTCACCCACACAACCTGCAGTTAAACCAGTTGCATATTAGGGTTATTGGCCGTAAACCTTGTCCTGATAAACAGTGGGTGGGTGAAAGAGAGAGAACTAGTGTCTATGGGAGATTTCAGAAAACGTCAGTGTGGTGTAAAACCTACGTCTTGTTAATTTTGTCAGACAATGGCGCAAGTATAGATAGGGGAAATAAGCCGCTCAGTTAATTCTTCACAGCTTTTTTAGAATTCGCAGTGCAAATGGTCACATAAGCTGTGATTTCATCGTCTCCAGTGTTTCAGCTCACTGTTGTTGCACCATTGTGGCACGAATTAAGCTTTCTCATTAAAACAAAAATTTAGTTGGGTTTTTTTTTTTCCTGTGAAGCTTTTTAATGTGATGACACCAGCTCCAGTAGCTCTTGCACCCGGTGATATTATTTAAATACTTTAAACATGATTAATTGCAATGAAACATGTCACTTGTTTGGGGCAAACCTGGTGAGGCATTAAAGACCCATGCACCAGTGTTTAACATGTATTAACATAAGACATCTAATACATTTTGTAATTGAAGTAACCCGAAAAGAGCATGAAACACTTGCATGGGTAATTGTATTGATGTTTGATGCAAGAAAACATTTATTATTGGCATTTTAGTGTTACTTATTTAAAATACTTATTAGATAAAGGAATTACTGTATAATGTGTATGTTCTGGGTGCAATTGTAAAATCCAATCTCATAAAAATGGTAAGAGTACAAGGTAATGAACCATTTGAGCTTATGCTGCTCATGACCTGGGGCCAGTAGCAATTATCCAGGTAGAAGAGGGACAAGAAGTGCTAATCCCTTTTAGATATTAATATGTGAGATGGTTTGCCCAAAAGGAACATAAATATTGGCTGATATCTGCCTTATTTAGTTAGAATAGGTAGCCACTAAAGCTTTTTGGGAAAGCATAAAGCTGGTTTTATCAATAAATGCATTCATCTGTACAAAGTAATCAAATTAACATTTCAGAATGGCAATGTTTTGATCATACTTTTTATGCTGCAAATCTTTTGAGAAACAAGAATCTGTATGACTGTAGGAGGATGTGTAAATACAAAAACAATTCATAAAGCAACGACAAGGTTTCTGAATAAATAACCTATGATGTCATTTATAACTACAGCGGTGAGACCAAAGTTTTTCCAGGATTATTTATATTCAAGTAACTGAGTATGGCTCCAAATCTTAGCCTGCTAAATCAATAGGTCTCCTGTGATCCACAGTGACAGAAGAAATAGTTGTGATCTTCAAAGGAGTTCAAGGAGCAGTCAGCAGCAGAGCTAGCTGTGTTTAGGTACATTCATGAGCAGTCAATAGTCTATCTGGGGAGGGCTGGTGAAGCTCTAGAGGACAAATCAAAGTCTGATTAATATGTGTGGGTTGGGGGTGGATATGTATATGTAAGAGTAACTGTAAAGACTGCAGTTCCAATGCACTTAATGGCTTTTGGCCGAGTGAATTTGTCACCATTCAGAGTGATTCAGAGTACAAATACACCATATAAGATAAATGCAAAAACACAAAGCAAATATACAAAGTATAGAGACATTATTAGAAGAGGCAGCATCTGTCACTTTTACTGTATCAAGGTTTTAAAACAGGAGAGCATGATGATGTTTTTTTGCTGATCTTCATAAAATGTTCTACTTTAGGGGGTAAGTTATGCTTTCTTTGGATCTAATAAGTCCACTTCTTAAACTGAAACCTAAAATGTTTTTTTACTCCTAATGATTCTTGATAATAAATTGTCCAGTCATCTACTTTTGAGTTGAAATATTCTGTATTTTCAAAATATTTGCTTGATAGCACTAAGAAACCATTTCAAGGTTCCTTGCAAATGTAATAAATGGCAGGATGATTAATTTTAAAAAGCACCTTTTCAACTCTTTTATGTTTAATTTACTTTTTTCACACTAATTCTAACATTTGAACATAGCATCTCCCATTTCTTGTTTGGTTAAACGATGACTGCAAACAGCATGGAATTTACAGAACCATAAGAACAGCATATCAAACAGAAATCTTTATGCTTCAAATAGTCAGTTTCAGTGAGAGGTTGTGTCTCAATCTGAGTAATGTTCATCATAATGAATATGCTGAATATTATAAAGCTCAATATAACAGTAGAAAAACCCAAATACAGCCTCTCAATAAAATAGTGGTCCTTCAGGCAAAAGATTCTTAAAGAACAGAATTGTTTGTTCCAGAAATGCACATGTGCAATCATGAGCAAACCTTTAACACTCATTTTATGGTTGTTACTGATCACTGAAGAAATTGACCAATAATTATATTTTTTCAGATTAAGGTGTAAATGTAACATATAAAGCACATTCCAGAGCTGATTTTAAGAACATTACAGTGTGTTTTACAGCACTCACTGTGATTGGCTTTGTGCTTTCGTTGGATCCAAACTGTGCGCTCACCAGTTCAATTCCTTATAAAACATCAAGTAGAATTGTATTGCATAAATGATCGCAAAATCATGATACACACTGCAGAAACGGGAAGAATACTACATAAAGTACATGGCGGCTGGCTCAGAGGTGACAACAATAACAAACAGTTCAGAAGGAAAATATTCACCTGACAAAGGACCAAAAAACATTGTTCATCTTTTCTTGGAAAAAAATGTCATCTGGCCTTGGTCACAGATAACTTCAGAAAAAGCAGCGCGGAAATCCAAACACATCCTATACTCAACTTGCCATTGTGAATGTCATTTCTGTCTTGTTGCTCCCTGTTGTAAATGAAAGAAGCACACAAAGAGCTCAAGCTATAGCAAATATTACGCATTGCTGAAGTTATGTCACTTGCAGTTTCTGCTTTTAAGGAAGGCCCAATTCCTGGGGGCTTAGCTATTTTACACAGACTACACTGCCTGTACAACCTGCGCCTGCTAACTGCAAAACACACTCAATCTTCATTTCTTTAATATTTTTTCTAGATAGGGGTGGTGTCATTCATGGTTTGTGCTGTTGCAGACAGGACATGTTGTTTTTTTTCAAATGGTTGGCGCACCTTGGAAGAGAGCTTTAATTTTTAGCAATAGATTATAACTAATTTATGATTTTCTACTAGTCCGTTCCAATGTCAGGTCATGGTTGGTTTGAAACTGTGGTCTGTTTCTGTCTGGAACTAGTGTTGTCTAAATTAAGGCCAATCCTGCAGACAGACAGTTAGGAACATGAGGAAAGGTCAATGAATTAATAGGTCTAAATGCAGCATCTCTTCTTTGTACTTCATGTGATTCAACCATAACATCTGGATTAAATGTTGTCAGTATTTTCAAGTTGAGCAATCTAAATTGGATTGTGACGTACAGTACAGTATGTATATTACTTCTTCAACATTAACTAAAGATTTGACATAAGGAAAACAGTAACAAAATAAACAAAGATGAGGTGCTGAATATCACGGGCACTGAGGAATAATAAGCCTTCATCCGATCAATGGATCAGCACCGCGGGATTGGCCTGCATGCGTAAGTAATTAGGAGGGGAAGAAAACAACACAATCCTTCAGGACACATGATGCAGAAACAGCTGGATGGTCATGGTTCGCACAGCCAAGGAGAAGCACTGAATCCACACTAAGCAGAAAAATGTAACCCACAGCCTCTGTCGTATCGTATTTGTGTAAACACTTTGATAGGTGCAAAGAATGAAATAAATGAGTAATAACAACATTTAGAAAGATTTTCTCTTCAGTCCTTGTCCAAAATCGCGAGGCATGCGTCCTTTCTCCCTCTCAGTTTGCCGGACTGGCGCTGTGGTCAAACCTTGGTTACAAGAGTAGGATGGCTGGTTATTCCGTTGGGGTGGTGGCGACAGGGCTGAGAATGGGAGTCAGTAAGTCCCTCACAGGACACAGAGGGGAGATGGCCTTATGGCTGTAGTACTCTACTACTTGATTGGGCACCTCCGCCAGAACACATTTGGCCAGGGCTGCAGGTGAGGCCTGCAACAGAGACATAGTTGTCAAAACCACTGTTAGATATTGTTTTAATCTGAGGTACAGAACATTTTCCAGTAAAGCTAGCTTGCTTAAGTGTTCTTTTTCTTGACCAGGGGATTATGGACGGTGTGAATTTTCAGTAGCAAAACACTCATCATTACTTACTGTATGGGTATCATCCTGTGTACGCCTGCGCAATAAATGTGCTTACATTTTTACCAATTTTCTGCAGATCATGTTGTGTAAAGTGGAGTGCAAATATATATATTGCACTTACGTTTTCAATTCTATATTATGGAAGTGTTTACTCATCGTCTAGGTGATTTATATCAATAATATTCAGGTTAACTATATTACCAACAAATTTGTACAGAGGCTAAAAGTCCTCGCCGAAAAACAGCCCGGGTTCGACACTGACCTGTGGCCCTTTGCCGCATGTCGCCCTCTATAAAAAAACGGCTTGAAAGGCCCACAGAAATAATCTTTAAAGAAATGAATTATTCCGACATATTCTCATCAACTTGTTTGTATCATATTTTACAAAATTTAACGCTGTCAATCGGCTGCCGGTATGTTGCCGTGACAAAAGCTGACAATGAGGTTTAGGCTCTAAAATGAGTTGCTTAAGATTAGAAAAAAAGGTTGTGGATTGGCTTCGTACTTCCGGAACACAAATACAAGTCCCCTGGGCAAAAGGCCTGTGTTTTTGGACTTTCCACCCTATACACCCTCCTCCCTATACAGATTTTGGCAGTTTTATACTACGTCATCTGATTTCCGTCTTTGCTCTAGGCATCATTTTTTACAATATAAATACGTAGACTACATACACATTACAGTGCATTACTTTTCATAGGTTTATGTAAGAACAGTAAGTGAGGACAGCAAGACAAAACAGATGGGCGACAACACCGACCGCCATCTCAGTAATACACTGACTATGGATAGCTACCTCATACTGTACAACCCCACTTTAACATACCCAAGATATCCTATTAAGATATTGGGCCACCACAAACCTTCAGATTGCTCAGATTATGTAGACTCTGGAACTCTACTGGAGGGATGAACAACATGTATTCCTTTATTTGCTGTTTTGATGACGGTGGCAGAAAGCACTGTGCAATGCATCGGTTCCCCTATCTGTGTCTCCTTATTTCTCATTAGCTTGTTTCTCTATGGGAGTGTCTGAATTTGTTTTTGTTTTTTTTAATTGCCACAGGTCACTGTATATAGTAAATATAGATTAAAATGCAATTTTTTTGGAGATGTTTCTGTCCATAAAACATCTAGTCCACACAGACAATATAATTGCACAGCTGAAATGTTGCTGGTTGCATGTAGCTGTATTAAGGATACCAAAAATTCGAACTAGTTGGATCTCCTCCAGTCCATGATGTCCATCTGTGGCACTGGCTTCCTGTCTGCTCTTTTAAATAAAAAGGGAGGGGGTGTTATGTAAAAACATTAAATGTCCATGAGCATCACTAGAACAGCAGTCAGAAGGCGTGGAGTTGAAGCTGAAAGTCATCAAGTGAAGATTGACAGACGGAGGAAAAAACTGACCGTTTTGAAGTCTCTGAAGGGCACAAACTGCACAATGTCTCTGAGGACTGGCTCGCCCTTTGGTGAGCGTAGGACTCCATCATCTCCATCCAAAATCTGCATGTCTGTGAAGTCTGCATTGCCCACACCGACAATGATTATGGAGAGAGGCTGGTAGGAGGCTCGCACAATGGCTTCACGAGTATCTGCCATGTCTGTCACTACACCATCCGTGAGGATGAGCAGGATGTGGTATCGCTGGAAGGAGATAAAAGCTTTCAGTCTGTATTAATCCATATTGAGATTAACCCATTTTAACAGTAACTGCGTGGCTATAAGCAAGAACTCCTCTCAGTGTGTGTTGTAGTCTGAAGTAGGCTTTTCATGCTGTCTTTCATTATGTGTTTTGTTAAAGTGTTACACAGAAATTAAGAATTTCCAGAACAGATAAAAAGGGGGAAAAAAGAGGACATAGCAACTGCACCATAAACCACAGCAGAAATGTTTTATGTGTGTGCATGCATGTATGTGTGAAATTAATTTCATGTGTCCACTGAACAGTATAATATTAAAATACAAGAATTACAAGAATACTAACATGGCACAATATACTGTAATCATTTCTGATTGGTCCCATGAGAAATGATTAGTTTGTTGGTACCCTTACTGTGTTTATGTGTTAATCAAAGTGTGTGCCCTGAAAGCCTAACTGTTAACTGTGGTTCATTTACTGATCAAAAGAAGGACAAACATTACTCAGTAAATACAGTAATTGCATGAACGTCAATGCAATAACAAAAGTATAATATTTGAGAACACAATGTGTGTGCAGCAGGTAATTTGAGCAAACAGATAAAAGACTTGTGCTCTTACTCCCAAGGGGATACTGAGGGAAGCGCAGTTAGCCACTTCGGGAATATGAATAAAAGAATACACAATCAATACAGCATTGTATGACTTCACTCCGAATTTGTTCTATAATGGGCCCGTTCTTTGTTTGCTGTAAACAGCGAGGTGAACCAGAGGCTACTTACTCTGGGAACTCAGTGGGATGTACTAAAACAAAGCCTCTATTGCATCCATATATTTCCACAAGAGCTGTTCGATATCACTTCATACTACACCAAATACAAAAAAGGGCTGCCCTATGGCATTTATTAGTAACTGACTCTGGGAAAGTGGGAAAGAAAATTGGAAATTCACCAAAATTACTGTATCTCCAAACTATCTTTTCTTTTTTTTAACAAAATCACACACATTAATGCTACTTTATATGGTCCTCTTTTGATAACAAATGTAATATTTGTCCACTTTCATTCACTGAACCTTCCTGGAAACAATTTGAAATACCCCTGGGAAGACCTGCCTCACTCTTTGAAAACCTCTGTAACAGAGTATAGAGACACTCACAGAAGCATCTTTAATGTTGCCATCGCCTGCTGACAGCTTGGCTATCCTGTTAATGATGGGAGACACATTGGTTGGGCCATACAATTGGATCTTAGGTAGGCAGTTCTGGTATGCCTCAACCACTCCTTGGATCTCTGATCAAAGAGAGCACAGAGCAAAATGAAGGAAACATTAATACAGTTATCTACACTTGTCATTTCACAAGCTGTAACTGTAAATTTAAAGGTGCAGTCGGAAGAATTATTCATTGCAGTCTCACCAAGAATTATAAGAGGACTGAATATGTTTAAGCTGTTCATGTATTTTAACAACTAAACATTTAAGGCTGTGGTTATAATTCAGTGGGCCATTCTGCATAATGAGTACTTTGACATTTTTTATTTTAAGTAAATGTTTATGTACTTATACATAAGACTTTGAATGCAGGACTATTAGTTTTAACAGAGTATTTTTAGACTTTATTGCTACTTTAACTAAGGAAAATATTGGAATCCTTCTTCCACCACTGCCGTAAAGACAAATAAACATAAACATTACTATGATGACAATGCATGAGCCATGAGTGAATACGTTAGGAGTCAAGAATATGATCTGTCATGTATTTATTTACCTGCTGAGCAATAGGAATATTTTATCAGCTGTGTTGTCAGTTTACAGATGTTAATTCTAGTATCATCAGTATAGAGATATACTATTCAGGGAAGCTGGTGTAGAAATCCCTTCCTTACCTTCACATTCATCATCATCTGGGTTGAAATTAATGGCAAAATCATGAGACACCTGTGGATGGAGAAAGAGACGATTGTGAAACACTAATTTGGTGTTTAAGGGGGCTTTGTGCACTGCTTTAAAACATTATTCCCTTTTTTTTGCTGACTACAATTTTGTTATGAAAAAATATATTTTTTAATGCTGTTTGATTGAAACCAACCAAGAGCTCAGCATAACCAAGGGGACCAAAAGTGACCAAAACAGAAACTGGGAAATGTTAGTGAACCTACATGAAAATTTGGCAGCTTTGTGAATGTGCGTTTGACAGTTTTGGCAAGGGGCCATCTGGAATATTTGTGTGGAATACTTGCTTGGCCTGGTGCCAGTTCTCCCCGGCCCCGGTTAAGTGGAAGAAAATAAATAGAAAATGAAGCAATACAGGATATGTATAACAACAGTGACTTAATGGCTGATACATTGGTTCAGAAATTGATAGTTTTGCATTTATTTTAATAAAAGCAGGGAAAATATACTTCTACTATGTTAAAAGAAAAAAAAGTTTAAACAGGATGATAGAAAATGTGTGTTAACTGTATTGTGGGTTTTGCTTGTATCTTAGGCTAATACAGTCAAAACTCAATCAAAAATAAAAGAATATCCATTTCAACCATTGGATAAAATTACCTTACTTCTTCAGGGTTATTTTTTACAGTGCTACTTGGTTATGTGATGTACTGATTTGTGTATTTGCTCCACTTGTTTTAATATCCTGATTCATCACTTCATCACAATACACAGTAGCATATAGCATACATTATATGCTTAATATCTGGTTTCTGAAAAGAGACTACAACCCCTCTTCTTTAATCTGGTCTATTCTTGCTATTCAAATGTCAGATTTACTTTGTTTAGCTCAAAGCTGTTAAATTGGCAAATATGAAACTCCCTCTGGATATGTCCTCTCATAAGAAACCATTTTTTCTCCCTACAACCAACTGTCAGCCAGTTCAGTGACAACTGACTCCTCTCCAGCTGGCTACTTTTTTTCAGTCATTTTTGTCTTTAATGTGATCAACAGCCTGAATTCATCACTGTATAGATAGATATAAGGAGCCTTAGAGAAATTAATCATACAGACCACCATTCGGTTTTTGCATTGGGCAAATGCAGGAGAGGAGATCTTGTTTTGTTTCTCATTTAACAGGCCTGTTTTGTGGTATACCTTTTGACACGGAAACCCACAGGTGTAACTAATAACATTAGTAATGTCTGTCCAGTGTTCTAGTTGTGAGGCTCTAGTATTGTGTAAGCTGGTTCACTGGCATGGCTTATAGGGACACTTAAATGGAACGGAGAATCGTTACGCATTGGTAATGTTTTTAGTTACACCTGTGCCTTTCCTGACAGTCAGTCATTCAATATTTCAATGCCTTTTTTTTCTTTTCTTTTTTAACTTCCCTTGTTTTCACATGTTCATAAAACACCATTTTTGTGGTGAGCACCAGTGGGAAAACAGCCCTTCTTTTAAAGGACATCAAAGCCTACTGTTGCAGTCATTTTCTTACTATGAACAAACAGAATAAACACAACATTTACTGATAAAGTTGGAAGTCAGTTTTGTTAACTTCAATTAAGAGATATCTGTATTTGGGTTTTTGTCTTTTGGATACACTAGTTTGAATATGGCAGGGCTCATTTGGAAAAAGGTGATGTCACATGCTTCCCAACACTAATCAGAAATTTGCAACATTTAGATTTAAATCTGATCACAGTTGTAGAGCAGGCCATGCAAAAATGAACAAACCACACTCACACAGTCCAGATGAAGCACTTTTACTAAGTTTTTTATTTTTAAGAGGCCTGGAATAAAGGAAGAAATGATAGATTGTTGCCTTTGAGTTCTGGTCCAGTTTGTGTTATTTGTTCAATTATGTTCTCTGGTGTCAAAGAGATCCCCCAAAGAAATATCTGATCAAAAGCAATATCATAATTATCTGCCTTCAAATTGACCGCATGCTATGAAATAATGACCAAGAGGTGTCTTGTATGATGTTGTTACCTGGGAGGGATTTTTTGTTTTTATTTTTAAGGAACTTATTGAGCTGCCAAAGTACAAGGTGTAGGATGCAAGAGCACCATTCTGCAATTTTAATTGCTTTTGACTGTGGTATTGTTCTGGGAAAATGCCCTGCACTCACATGCATTAGTGTCTCCATGGTTACCATAGTACTTGTATAAATGTACACATCCCTTCCTGAACAGTTTGCAATAAGCAGGTGGCTTTAATAGTAGTTAAGCTTTAAATTCATGTAAAAATCAATTATGTTCTATCATAAAATCCTGTGGTTTTCTGGCTCATTTACTTTCAGACCATCAAACCAAAGTCCCAATAAAGGCAAACAACTGGACTGAGACCACCTGAAAGGGGGCGTCTTGATGTGGTTGTTAAGTGCACCTCAGAGTTTGATTGGACAGCTGTCAAACCAGCCACAAACAAACCACACTTAACAGGCAAACACACCAGGGTATGTTTTATAAAGATAAAATGGGAAGGGATATTCTTTTGTAAACTTTAGCATTGACTGGTGCGAGTTTAAACTTTACAACAAAGTGTAATTTCACATCTGAATTTAGTTATCTCTATATTCAGTGTCTTGCTCAAGGACACTTTGCCATGCAGAGCCCTAGGAATGATGGTAGTTAAAGGAGCACTGCTCTAACTCCTGAGCCCCGGCTACTTTAAAGGTTTTGTGTCAGTAAATATAATTTCATTGCAATGAAATATGAGGCTTCCCATCCTAGGCTGGCCAATAGACTTCTTAGATATTCACTCATTATATGTTTTCGAATCATACTTATTATGCATAATGTGTAATTAAGGATATAAGAATACAGAGCAACACACTGAAAGTGCCCTCGTCTGTCAAACCTGCACACAGTAGAAGCCTATGATTTCATGGATGCAGTTCATGATTAGTATAATGGCTTAATTAGCATTCACCTGCACCACCAACCGCAATGTGTCAACAGCAAGAATTGACAAATAGTCTCATGCAGTCGCTCTCATGGTAAATGTATAAATTAATAGTTGGTATTTACTGAGCCACATATCTTTGCATGATTGAAATGAGTATTATCAGTGTTTCGCACAGAACAAAGAACATTTAACACACTCAACTGATATATTATTAAACAAGCTAGTGATTTAACTTAGCTTGTGTGTGTGTGTGTGTGTGCGTGTGTGTGTGCGTGTGTGCGTGTGTGCGTGTGTGCGTGTGTATGTGCGTGTGTGCGTGTGTGTGTGCGTGTGTGCTTGTGTGCGTGTGTGCGTGTGTGTGTGTGTACTCATTCTACATGTGTCAGACTTCTCCTCGGGGCTCTATTGAGACTCACCGAAGGCCTTTGGTTTTAAAAGTCCAATTTACTTAAATAAATGGTCTTACACTCTGAATTCTAATGTAAATTGAACATCAACACTATGAGGCCTTTGTTTCATTGGAACATGTTATTTTCTCAAGACAAGTTGATATTTCAAGACATGGGGCTTATGAATAACAATAAACCCAGTAATTAGTTTTAAATGTGAGTTTTTGACGGTATGATGAATTGTGTCAGAAAACAGGTCATGGAAATCAGATGCTTAATGTAAATTCCCAGGGAAGCGTAAAACATATGCATAATATTGTTCATGTGAAGGGGAGGCCAGTGGAAATGAATAGAAAAAAGGGGAGGTTTAGAATGAACAAAAACAGCGAGAGGAGACATATGGAGCGATAAGACACTCACCTCATAATTTGGAGGGATTCTGGCACCAAACCCCAAGGCTGAAAATCTTTTGTCACTGAAACGATAAGCATATTACAGTTACTAGAATTAAATCTGGAATAACTTTTGACAGAGATCTGAACAATATTGATGTCGTATCCATCTGTTCACATTCTCAATGCCAACTCCAGTACTTGTATGCATTTCATTAATGTTGAAAGCTTGAATTATAATTTGAAATCTGGTCCCTGCTGCCAGTGTTTGCACCTGTTTAAAGAGCTTCTCACAGTCTTTATCCTCTCAGTTTTTAGATGGGCAGATATTACTGTAAGAGGCTCTGCTACGCTGGATTGAGTGCTCCTCGTCAAATGCCAGGGTTAACAGATTTGTATTTGTATTTGAGACAAAATCTGTGTCTGAAACCACTCCCTATTTACCAGAGAGATCACTGTATTTACCCTCTGCTATTTTATTTTTTTGTATCAGTATTAAATCTATAGACTATTATAAAGCCCCCAAAAAATTCACACAATTCCTAAAGTGTTCATGGCACGTACAAAACCTTCTGCTAAGAGTACCACAATTTGTGTCAGAAATCTTAGTTTAATGCTAACTATAGAGTAAACTATCAGTCATCTATAACATTGGGACACATTTTATACACAGCTGAGGAGTCAGCAACTCTTGGTGATGAAGGGTCTACCAACAGCAGCTCAAAGTGAAATGGATAGAAGACAAAAGCTTGTGCAAGTCAAGTCCTAGAGTGTGGTCCAGACCTACTACATATGTAAAGTGTCTTAATATAACTTGTTATGATTTGGCGCTAAAACTAAAATTTTATTTAATTTTATTTAATTGCCAGACGTGTAGAGCTCGTAGTCCATACCTTCCTTGCTATCTAAAACAAACAAATGTGATATTGTGTAGATACAGTAGACAGGCAGCAAGGCTCAAAAGTTGCCCACTTGATGGTTCAATAGCATGCGGTGAGGAACATTTTCCTCTAGCATTAAAACTTTTCTTATCATGCTTAATGCAATGTAATGTAGGTAATAAAATCAGAGTTGCATGGGATGTGTAGTATGTTGTTTTCATCATTGCCTTTTTATGAAACTGTCTCAAGTCCCCTTACTTTATAAAAGTGTCAAATCAAATTCCTGGAGTACCCCTTTTAGGCAGTTTAAGCAAGGTTTGAACTACAGGGGGGCCAGGGTGAGCTTAGCTCCTCTTAATAAGACATGAGCTACTCTGAATACATGATTTGTAAAATGTTGGGAGGTCTCTAAAATATTGACAATATGCTATTTCTGCCATGCATTTTTATTTTTCTGTATCACCATCATCACAGACCATGTGTAAAATGAGGCTATTACTGATGTATGATTCACGCATGACGGTGATTCATCACTAATTCACTTTAATAAAGACACCAGCATGCATGCTATTATT
Source organism: Echiichthys vipera (assembly GCF_963691815.1). Classification (NCBI taxonomy): domain Eukaryota; kingdom Metazoa; phylum Chordata; class Actinopteri; order Perciformes; family Trachinidae; genus Echiichthys; species Echiichthys vipera. The sequence continues at coordinate 24,064,280 of NC_139826.1, forward strand.
GCCATCGCCATCGACTGTTGATTATTATAAATCAAAGTTGCTGACATAAAGCAAGTAGCAGCCCACCCCCTGTTAAAAAAGTGAGCCCCCCAAAAGCCATGGTATAGTTTGTACATTGAGTTTAGGAACATCCCATATAGTAAACACACACTTTGTGTTTATTGTAATACATTAACACTAAAACAAAGGCATTTGTTATTCAAATTTTTGAGGGGAGGAAAAAGATACTTACTCCCAGAACATTGCAGTATTATCTATTTTACAGTGGCTCCAAATGGTAAAAGCAGCACCCTGCAGTCTTAATTTGAAAGACGCCATTGACTATGGTGAAAGGGCCATTTTGAACACATATTTGGTTACCATCATTATCCTCTGTTCCAAGACAAAAACAAATGAATGAGTCTAACGTTTATTCTCTGTAATCAGGGGCAGAGTGGCCATCGGGAAAACCGGGAGATTTCCCGGTCGGCTGGTGGCCAATAAGCTCCAGTGAACCAGCCGGCAGACTGCCCTGCGCAGCCGTGTGATGTTCATGACCGGCCCATTGGGTTAAAACTCTTCGGAATCAAGCATGTTCCTGTGAAAACCTCAGAAATCTCTACAAACTGTAGTTATGGAGAGTCCAAGCACTATATATAACACCTGTTGTGTCTCTAAATATCACCCATGGTTGCTACAGTGTCACAGTTTTGTTTAGCCTCCTATCTTGATCTAATTTTTTTTATTCAGAATTACATAACTTTCATGACCACAAATATAAAATGGCCAATGATTGAATTTGTTTTTTTGTTCAGAAATTAATGTAGAATGGTCGGAGCAGAGCCTCATGGGAAATGGGAACTGCGTATCGCTCCAATGATCGCTCCGCGCTTTTCAATGAACGAATGGGGATGAATGAGCGGCTTTCAGACAGAGAGAAAGCGGGCAAGGTTAAAGTAGTGGATTTTCTTACACTGGAAAAGGAATCGGATTTGCGTGTTTGATTTGCTCAGTTACACCTGATGGAGGACAAGAAAAATGTGAAGAAGAAGCAGATGCTGGAGGAGAGTGCATCAAAATGGTCAAAAATCACAGATTTATTCCGGAACAACCAGGCGTCAACTAGTGATGCAGGTGAGTTGACAGGACAACGGTTAGCTCAAGCTTTGACATTGTTGAGAATTAGCAATCATTTGAGCTGAGTTCTTCATAGGTCCTCCTCACCGCGCCGCAAGTTTTACACACACACACACACACACACATATAAACAAACTGCAGTATTAATGCAAATAATGCAAATAATAGATTTCAGTGTCTCGGATATGGTACAACAACATACAAAACTATCTCTGCTCTAAACTCACCTTCAACACGTACATGTTTTCAACTCACTTTTTTAAATCAATTTTCATCAGAATAATCTGAATAATCTACTGAATACAGGCTTTACTCCCACTATTGTGACCTTTTAAACACACTGGGGTCTGTTATGGATGCAAAATAATAAGAAACAAAATGTTTATTTGATTTTTTTTTTTTTTGCCAGCTCTGCCAATGTAGGAAAAGTAATGAAAATATTCTAATGGGGAAGGAATTATTCATGCCGAGATGGATTGTACAGCTCTCATTATCTCAACTGCCAGACTTTTCCAATACTTTTACCTTAGCCTTAATTCATTGATTTTTATGCACATAATGTCCTAAAGTTCCCAGGTGTTGAGATTGAACTCATCCTCTACCTTTAGCCAAGACAAGAGGGCAGAGAAGAATGCTGTCAAGTCATTTTCATCATATGAATGTTGCTGTGTGCATGGTGGTCCTTGTGTTCTCACTTTGTCAGCACACGTGAGGAGCCACGGGGAGATGTTCCCAGTATAACAGCCCTCTCAGCAAGGTAAATGAGCCTCTGCCCACACACAAATGCTAGTCACTCCAGCTCCGTAATGCACTCCTCTGCATGGACTCTAAAATCCCACATCACCTATATTCACTAAAGGCTAAAAGGTTTGCTTGCCCACGTTTTACACCTCAATAACAATTCCAACTTAAGAGCGAAGGGCTGCCTACACTTTCTGTCACTGTTCACCCAGAGACATGTTTCTGGTTACGATGCTCTTGTGTATATGTAAACATGTACAATTGATTAAGCTACAATGATGAGTTGCTAATTTCCAGGCAGGTTTTCAGTGTCTCCGGTGCTATCTCTTGGATGCTATAATTAGCCAAACAGTGCTCCCCTGATATTCGACAGGAGGATCTGCATAAATCACAGTGTTAATCCTCATCTGGCTTTGTTTCGACAAATGAGAGGGTATTTCTCTGACACATATCATATTATAAATAATTTCCCAACAATTAGCATGTACCTGCGAGCCTGCAATAACTAATGGTTTTTGCACATTTGCACATTGTTTATTTGCTTTTAATCAGTCAAACAGTCATTTTCAAATCAAAAATATGTGTGACTGAAGCCAAAAACTGATAGCTTCATCAGTCAGTTACAATAACAGGACTTGTCCCATGAAATTCAAATAGCCTCAGTGTCTTTAACGATTCCTTAAACCAGCGTCCTGCTGCACCTCCTCTGTCTTTACATCTGATTATACACCCCACTGTTATTTCACCAGCCACAATGCCTCCCACTTCTTTTGAAGTGCCTGCTATCCTGGTGTTAGCCTCTGTCTCTCCATCCTCTCATCTGTAGTTCAGGATAATGAGCCAGTGCAAGTTAAGAAGGGAGACCAGTAGCGGCGACAGATGCTGAGAGAAAACTGTATCATTGAGTTATCCACAGGAGAAAGCCCATGCAGGAATCACTGTGAGCTGTGAGCCTGTGAAGTGCATGTAAAACAGAGAGCACTGCCCTCACAAACAGCAGTGGCACAAGCTTGTGCAAAAGTGTGTTTTTGTTTGTGTGTGTATGCGTCCTTTTTCACAGAGATTCATAAACTGATAAACATGACTTTTTTTCTTTTTTTCCTGTACATTTTCCAACTGTATTTTATTTTGTATGTGCCAAATGGGATTTATAGGATTATATACAGAGGTAGTCAGTAGCCTAGGACACCACCAATGAGGGGAAATGTTTTTTTTTTCATTTTTGTTTTAATCTATTTTAGAGAGAGACCAACATGGGGTGAAAGAGGGGTATGACATGCAAGGTCTGCATGAATGTAAGGGTTATATCTTAGGCTACATAAGCCATCATTATGCCATCAGGATGTCCAAATCCAACTACTTTTAATAATAATGTTGCTGGATGCTACCAGTATGTAATATAGAGGTACATTTCCCATTTCCCCAAACCCTCATCCATGGGTATGGCATGAAAACATTTCCAGGCACTCTTCTTAATGATCCACTTAGAGTACTTTTATTTCAAATTTTTCTGTACTTCACAAATGGATAAGGGCCTATTTTTTTCTCCCATCCAAGAGCACCATTACATGTAGTGGAAAATAAGTGCTCCTGTTTGTATTTGTATAGTTTTCTTTTGAAATCTGTTTAAGGGTTTTGAGATAAACTGTGAATTAACAGACTTGCATGTGAGGGCCAACAAACTGGACCAATTTCCAATTTGGGTCTGAGTGTGTAGTGTCGGTGTAGGATGGGAGCTTGTGCTGTCTCTCTCTCTCTCTGTGGCAAGAAATGGAAGTAACATGAAACCAGATTTGTGATGATTTGATCATAATATGAGTTTTCTCAGTAGTACCATACAGAAAGGCAAAGGAAATGACAGAGAAAATGAGAGGTATTTATAGGCACTAAAGGTAACTATCAAAATGTATTTTTCACTTTGGTTTGTTTTATTGTGTTATTTAATATAATACAATAATTTGGTATTTTTTTCAAACTGTTGCAAGAATGGATTAGAAATAAATTCGCAATTGCTTAGAAATCTCTGCTAAAATATCTGTCAATAATAAAACTGATGCCTGTGGCTATAAAGGTGAAAATGACACATTTCTGATAGACTGTTCAAAGCTGGAAAATAATAGATGCTTTGATAAAAATGGCTAGTCAAGCGTTTCCAGAATATTGTGCCAGTGTCCTTGACTGCTGCTCCAGCCCCAGATTAGCCTCATGCATAAGTAATGTCAGTAGAGGCCAAAATTGCTTGCTCTAATTTTACAGGTACAAACTGTTTCTCATGCATCCCTTTGCAACGGGTTTAACACAAATTAAAATACATTTACAGACATTAAAATGGACATTAAACAAGACTGCATTTGTGGCTGCTTTTTTGACATGGGAGGCTTGTAACTATTCACAATTCAAAATACATCTCATGAATCAGAGATGGAGGAGCTGATGGTCAACTGTTCTGGTTCAGTACCCCATGATTTCTGTTCCAACACTTTTGCTGTGGTTCAAATTGACTGGCTCGTTTCAGTGTGAGAGATCCCACCGACATGGCCTGCAAGGGCCACTCTGCAGGTCTATTTCACAGCCGACACTGACCATCTCTATAGGCACCAAAGAGCCTTTATTGAAGCACCTTTCCCACTGGACAAACAAAACACTAACACCCACCAACATCTGACTTTTGTCTTGGTGTGAAAGGTTACAATTGTCATTCATTCCTAGGACAAATGACTCTGCAGTAGCCACAAGTATTTATTAGCTCCAGCTCTGATCAGCAGTGATGCAAACATGACGCTTGGGTGGACACGCTAAGTTTTGCCTTTTTCTTTTCCAGTGCAATGCGATGAGGCATCTGTCTGTCTCTGCCTAAGCAGCACTCTGGCCTGTTTTTATTTCTTTAAACCATTTCCAGTCATCTTGGGAGTCCTAATCTTCAGATGCAGGAATGGGGCCCTTGAAAAAAAGATAGTGGAGACAGCGCGAGGGGAGGAGAATCCCTGACATCCGGCGCGGCTCCCAGCACTGTACAACTGGTAAGCCAGACTACGTTGAACGTAACACACCCGAAATAAGAGAACTGAAAGACATACTTCTCCTCCTGGCAATAGGAAAAGAGTGTATCGCTTATTTTTAGCAGGCGTTTAAGAAAAAACCTGCATATAAAAGCTTATTTTGGTGGAAAAGGGGTATGACAAAGAAAAGACTGACAAACCTATCGTAGTCTTGACAGATCTCCCCCACTGCTATCAGAGCCTTCAGGTACTCGTTGGGCTGGTAAGGGTTGATGTAGTGCAAAGAGCAGCTGTTCCTGGGGTCTCCATTGGAGGCTGTGAAGTCAATGGCAACCTGGTAGAAAAAAGTGTGCAACATGAACAGTATGACAGAATCAAATAAGTTTTTCATTCGCTACTTAACTTTTTTATTTGGCTGCTTATGATATTGCGAGTAATTCTGCATGAGGGAGACTGAAATATGCATGATGGCAGTATAAATTATAAAAAAAGAGGTAAGAACTAGCGTTTTTTACACCCACATGGATGGAAACAGCTACAGCTCCCGTACACAAAAAACATTTATTCCATCAAGAAGGAACTGAACTCTACCACAGCAATCCTCATAATTAATATTCATTGCTTCAGTGATCTAGCTCGAGAGTGAGAGGTAGCGCTACAGAGGGCAGACCACAGGGCAAGAGCTCATGGTTTGAATTTATTCCACGAAGCTGCCTACATGAAAACTTTGCACACAGGCAAAAACATCAGAAGATGTTTCAACGACTGAACATGTAACACTGCTGCATATCGAATGCTAAAGGCCCAACCAAGGAATTCCATAGGCTGTTTATCTATAAGCGATATGTTCTTAAACAAAGAAGTAACATGCAGATCATTTGACAGTATAGGACGATTCATATAACCAGGTCCAATGCAGATAAAAGATTAATGACTAAACACAGAGTGCTCCATTTACCGTAAAGTGAATCTGGCATCCTCCCATGATGTAATCTAAGAAGGAGTACACTCTGTGGAGCTGCAAAAAAAACAAACAAAAAAAAAGAATATTTCTTGAAGGCAAAACCCCAGAAGCATCTTGTCAGAAACATCTGGTCATTAAAATGGAATTAACTCAACAAATCTGTTGACTGTAAAGGATAAAATAAATGTTGTGGTATATCTTCTCAAAGCAATGAGCTAAATCAAGTAAGATTGTTTCTATGTACAGTGTGCATGCAAACAATTCAACCAAAAAAAAAATAAAACACTGGTTCAACTGATTCTTACCTTAAGCTCACTGAGGATGACAACTCCTGAATTTTTATAGTTTCTCTTCTTCTGTTTGTACTTGGGGTTCACGCAATCCCAAGTCACCTTAAACAAAGCAAGATGAAGGCAAAGAGAGCAACACAACATGATCATTTTGAACATGCAGTATATCTTAAGCACCATGACTATTGTTTTTATCTGGGATAGATTTAAGCAGGGTAAAATGAAATGCATATTGGAAATGGATGAAACGGTTACACGGCTGTCTCTCCATTCACTGACCTTATTTCCACTGGAAATCTTCTGCATTTCTCTGAAGGAGGCGTAGAACTCACCGATGAAGTCATGTTTCCCCCTGGAGTCATAATCCCACACTAGGCACTGTGGCACACACGGACAACACTGTTTACGACTTTCCCTCAGTTGGTTTGGCCGTACAAACAACATTGATAAGATACGTATTCATTCATCCCTCAAATATTCAGGGAACACCTTTTTCTATCTTTATCTATTCCCATCTAGTCCTATAGTTTGACCCCTGTGTGTTGCTGAAGGTCCCTTACCTTGAGCTTCCGCTCTTCATCACAGCTGCACAGAGATATGAGAGACACTTTGAAGGGCTCCCACACGGGGTTCAGGTTGTTTTTAATCACCTGTTAGAGTAGGAGGACGTCACATATGAAGCAGGGTGGCAGAAAACAGCTGTTATGTAAACCGAAGGGGGGGGACTATGATGAATTTACCTCAGTTCTGTGCACAAGCTGTTCGGTTTCATCGTCATTGATTCGGTATATTTCCAAAAATGGATCGGACTTACTGAAGAGATCCTGCAGAGAAAACGGAATATCAAAAAGACTCCTAATGTTTGTACAGGGCATTGTAACAACTGACCCATAATATTAGAAAGTTTAATTTAGTATTTCTTCTGGTAACATCAGGACACATTTCTTCCTGAAATTTCTTTAATGTATGTAAACGAATATATTGTTTTTAAGGCAAATAACAACTGATTCTAATTAGCTGCTTGTCGATTGTTCACCTCAACCTGCTGTAGAAATGGTTGTGGGAATTTTGGATATTTGTAATTCATAATCATAGTTTTGTCAGGTCAGACGCAATTCAGTGTCTCCTCTGTTTAACCTTATCATATGACTAGTACATAGCTTGTTTGTGCTTAATGGATAACTTAAATAACTGCCTCATGACGGTATAATGGCATATCTGCGCTTCTATACATCCTGTTTCTTGCAGATAACTCATGACTGTTTTTATGGCGTATGTGGACCCTGTGTTAGAGACCTTGTGATGAGAGAAGTTCAGAATGTTCAGAGTTGGAATGTCTGAGGCTTTGTTTGATCTAAAGACGTCACCCAGCCAAGGCTTAGCTCGTTCTGTCTATTCCTTTAAAAGGCTGAGCACCGGTGGGCTCAGGGTCATTCCTGCTAAACTGAGCTTTGTGAGGAACCAGGGGGGACCGTATTTTTGTCTGCAGAGGAAAATACTTTGTCAAAATAAACCACGGAGAAAAAGCTGATCCTGTTTGTTGATCTTTATTGAAGAAATCCATTTCCACAACAATATCTAAGGATCAAAGTGTAGATGTTGATGAACAGCAGGATTAATGACGAGATATCATAGATTCCCAGCCCCGGATCGAATTTTGATATCTGCGTCCTTGCTGACGCTACTGGCTAGTAGTTGCCATGACAACGGATAGCGGATGCTATTGCTCTTTTTGCTCCTGTCCCTCAGGAGATGTATCTAGCTAATGTGGCGGGAAATGCAGCATTAAATGTCTGATTCGATGTAGAGTGTCTCTCACTCTCTCTCTCTCTCTGTCTCTCTCTCTCTCTCTCTCTCTCTCACTCTCTCTGACACACACACACACACACACACACACACACACACACACACACACACCAATCATCTTTTTCCTTCCTTTTTTTCCCGCCCTGAAGAATCAATTGACCCAAATAATCAGCGATGATGCGTCCTCCAAAAGAACCAAAACGCTGTGCTGTAAATGAAATGCCTGCTTCTCCCTGACCTTTAATCACAGAGACAATTACCCCTGCCTCTGCAATCACCAATGATAAACAACAGCCATTTGTATAAATTACAGTTTCCTTTCAAACCATCCAAAAAAACAAGATACATATTGAAATAACCCAAACACTCAACTTTTTGTGGTACTTTTCATCCCAGTCCCATGTTAAATATTATCTGACTCATTAGCTATTCAATATTTTCATGTTAACATCATCATCAATGAATCCAGAATGGATGGAGGGTTTTAGCGTCCGTAAGCTGGAGGTTTCGGTTTTACAGACAAAATCTGGCTTTCGGTCCTACAAATGTCAAACAGACAAAGTTAGCGTCTGAAGCAGGTGAACGTAGCGGAGCACTTAACAGCTAAAAAGTTAAACACTGGAGTTGGTGGAGACCTTACACACACACACACACACACACACACACACACACACACACACACACACATTCAAGTTTGTGCTTTTAACACGAAAAAGGCAATACGCCTACAGTTTGGAGGTATGTACTAACCTGTTACAAAGTAATGGCACAACACTGTTGTAAACACCAGCCACCAGAGTTGTTATTCGCCATAACAACTCTGGTGAACAAATGTCACTGTAGTATTTTTAGGTACTTTTGTTGTCCTCAAGTGTCCAAACAAAATAAATGATTTCTGCTTTAACAGTAAACTTTAGCACATCCCAATCTGACATAAATCATTATTTCTAATACAAGAAATTCTAACCCTGCATCAGTGACAGCAAACACAGCTCACGGCCATGACATGACAGGTGATGCAAAAATGAGCCTGAGTTTAGTAACAATACCAAACAGGACAGCTCAGAATTTGAGCTTTTTCTATAGTTTATTCTGACCAAGTTATGTTTGCAATCATCCACCCAAAGATGGGCTGGAAATTGTCCGTGCACATAAACAAAGTCAGTGTCTGTCATTTTGTCTGTTGAAAGGAACTAGACTCTGGTCCAAATGAGCTGCTGAAATGTTTGTTCAGAGTGAAAACATGAACACTTTTGTGTTTCGGTGGCACATGATTACACCCCATTGCTCCACAGTGATGTGCTCACAGCTGTAATCATATCAGTTTAAACAAAAAAAGCACATTGGTGGATTCTTCAGGCAGAAACCCAATACTTTCAGTAGCACACTGGATATACGTAAATATCACATGCTGGCGAAGATACACATTAGAGCGAGGATTTCTCTTTTTTCCCCCTCATGTAAGAGTCAGGTTCAATTTTACTGTCAGAGTATGAGGAAACTGCTAACTTTAATTTCAAAAATAAATGTGTATGCTGCAGGAAAATGTGATGTTTTCTCCCAATACCTCTACGATTCAAGGTCAGCCTATGAGTGTGGCATCGTAAGGCTCGTTCCTAAGAACATCGAGCAATTTCAGATCAGAGTTGTAATTGGATGTAAGCTCCTGCTGTCTTTTTGATTGAAATATGCCATCAGCAAAGTTTGACAGTGGCAGAGCAGGAGCAGTTAAGGTCAGTGATATTCAGACGTATTTCTCATGGCCTTATTTCACAGTACAGCTGTAGATTGACAGGAAGGGGGGAGGGGGTCTATCTATTTTAGGCACAAGTAATATCATCAATGTGTATAACTTCCAGGCCAGTGATGCACTATGGGGTCTTTCTGAGGTACAGCGTCATGACATCAATACGTTGCACATTACCACTATAACTATCCCTGTCTAGCGCTACTAAATCATAGCTAATAAAATATGTTATTTCCATCACTTCCGCTCACCTTATCATCAAGCTTCTTGGCACAGAAGGAGAGCTCCACATACCCGTTGTTGCCAGAAATTTCCTCAGCGTGCACCTTGGAGGGAAAAAAAAGATTTGTCATAAAATGTTGGACTTATGAGCTTCATTATTCATGGCAAAAGATCACAACCATGTTATCTAGATTTCAGGAAAAAAAAAAAAACAAAGATCAAGTTTTGTCTGAAATTGCACCTCCACTCTAGAAATATATTTATATTTTGACAAATGGCATTTGGTTGCAGAGTAAGATCGAGCCTCTACAAACTGCTTTACTTAAGATTTTATACACCATTTTTTTTTCTACGCCGAAAAGTAACTTATACTTTAGTAGTAGTTTCACTGTGACATGAAGTTAACAAGGTGAAGTGGTCATTAAAACTAGAGAGTAGAGAGGCCAATTAGTTGCAAACTAAAAGCCCGCCTGCTGTTATAGCAGGACAGTCAACTTTTTACGGATGTAAAAGTTACGACATTAAAGCAGCAGTAAAGTTTTCTAACAGCTCTCCAACATTGTTTATACCTGTGTGTTTGTTAAAAAAGTATCACAGAGCACCCTCTGCTGCTCCCTCTGGCCCACTCACAAAGCGCAGGAGTTTGCTGTCTCTCTCGTCTTCTATGTGAGACTGACAGAAACATTAGATCAAACTGCCGGAACAGTAACAACGAGAGAGAGAGAGAGAGAGGAGAGAGAGAGAGAGAGAGAGAGAGAGAGAGAGAGAGGGAGAGAGAGAGAGAGAGAGAGAGAGAGAGAGAGAGAGGGAGAGAGAGAAGAGAGAGTTTGACAAGCCCTGACAGTAATGATTGGCAAAGTAGGAAACTTGCACTTTTTATCAGACAGTTTGTCCTGACAGGTACCGAGTGCAGGGGAAATCTTTATAAAAGGTGAGAGTGGAAGGTGTGTGTGCGTGTGTGTGGGTGTATGTGTGTGTGTGTGTGTGTGTGTGTGTGTGTGTGTGTGTGTGTGTGTGTGTGTGTGTGTGTGTGTGTGTGTGCGTGTGAATGCAGAAGACCTGATAATGCTGACCAATCAAAGCAGATTTGGATTTTTCAGAGGGGGTTTAAAGAGACAGGTGCTAAAAACGGAGCAGGTAAGGTATATTCAGACAGTATGAGAAAAATAATGTGTTGAAAAAGGGCCCCTGCCTGGATTTGAAGCAGCAACCCTCTTGCTGTGAGGTAACAGTGCTAACCAACACACCGTCATGCCACTTAAGATACAAATACAAACCTGGGAAATAGCATGATATGAGACCTTTAGAAATAAATATGTGGATTTAGGGTTAAGGTCAGGACTTTCGGCAGTGAATTTTTTCAGCAAAGTTTTTACTGTTCATCAAACGTGGTATTTCTTGTACTAAACCCAGATCAGCTTTTATGTTCTGACAGGCAGGCCACCAAAATGGAGCAAGTAAAGTAAACACAACATGAGGCAGCAATATTAAATCAGAACTAAGTGTTCACACTAATTGGTAACTTACAGCTTAAAGTATTACACTTTGTGTGCCTGTGCATTGTGTATCTACAGGGATGTGCAGACTGATTAGGTAAAAGTAAACAGTATGTTTGGAAGAAAGTTCTGGACATTCAAATGTCTCAGAAAGCCAAATGACCTGACGGATGCCACCTTGTACCTGGTAATGATGATACTAATGTGTTAGAGTCTCTGCTGCTCTCTCCCCTAGATCCCATACAACAATGAGTTCGGCTGGATCACAGTGCCCCAGCATTGTGCCTAATACATAATGTTACCCAGTTTGTTCATTCAAACACAGCTGATAACTGTTCATTTATTAGCTCTTATTTTAAGCAGATTGGGCAGTATTTTTTGTTTGCCATACAATTTGGCAGATGCTTATTCTACCTATTCTAACGTGTACCTTTAAATTATCCACTCTTCATGTTTCATATTGAATGTATTGCTCATATAGCACATCTCCTAAAGTATTTAACCAAAGAGAAGTAACATGAAATTAATTGGCTACAGGCACAGAAGATTTTTTGTACATTGTTCAAATTACAAAAGCCAACAAACAACTGTCACCTAGAGTCGTCCCTGATCAATGTTACAGTAAAGGCTTAGGAAATGCATTATGTTGAGTCCTCACTAGTATAGAAGTACAATTATATGTTTACAGTATGTGTTTGTTTTGTGTGTGTGTGTGTGTGTGTGTGTGTGTGTGCGTGTGTGTGTGTGTGTGTGTGTGTGCGTGTGTGTGTGTGTGTGTGTGTGTGTGTGTGTGTGTGTGTTTCCTAACTCTTGTAATTTCATAATTCAAAACAATTGTTTGTTTTCATGTCTCCATCTCAAGCTACAATACATCCATGGTTGCATTCATCCATCCATTATCCATAACCATCCATTATCCGTAACCACTTATCCTACTGAGGGTCGTGGGGAGCTGGAGCCAATCCCAGCTGACACTGGACGAGAGACAGGGCACAACCATGGACAGGTCGCCTGTCTATTACAAGGCTGACACATAGAGAAGCGTACAGGCAATTTAGACGAACCATTAACACCTGCAGGTCTTGCAAACCGGAGAATAAAAGGAAAACCCACTCTACCCACTAACACAGGGAGCACAAGCAAACTCCACACACTCCCAAGGCGGCCATCTTGTTCTAGGGCTTCTGTGCTAATTGTGCAGCATTCCTGCATATATCATAAAACATATACACACTTTCTATAAAGCAGGCAAAGCAGATGGTACAATATTACAAATGCAAAAAAATTGAATATCTTAGTGTCAGCATATGTGGGTAGCAACTACACGTTGGAGGGATAAGGGATTATCATAATGACGGTGCACTGAATTCTCTATACTTGTGTAGATGAAATGGAAAAAAACAAAAAAAACACACAGTAATTCTGAAGTTATCCTTCGCTGTTGGCTCTGGTTTTAACAAAAAAGTTGAACTCTCGAGTTTAAATTATTTAAGAAGAAGAAGAAGAAGAAGAAGAAGAAGAAGAAGAATTACTTTATTTATCCCGCACGGGGAAATTTAATTTTTTCACTCTTATTATTATACATGTTACACACACATACAATAAAAGGAGTATTATTTAATTATTTAAAGTTAAGGTCCAATCCAATACCATGGATGGTCGCGCTACCTGGTTTTATTAATTGAAGAGCTTGTATTGGGTACAGGTCCTGTTATCATGTCAACATTCTGCCCGTCTTGTGTATTCCCAAACAAGGAAGCGTGGAAGACTGCTCAATCTAGCTCCTCTTGGTATTCAAATGCTACCACCACTGGCTTGCAAGATGGTGATTAATGAACCAACATCCCCTCTCTTTACATGTGACTTTTTATACATCCTCATTTCCCGGTGTCTATTGGTATGTTTGGCAGGAATTGAGGCCTGTGGCACCAAAAATGGATGCTAATGAATGAACTAGCGACATAAAGTAGCAACATTAAACAATTCTGTGAGTGGTACCTTCAACTTTATCTTTTAAAAAAGTATTTGACATTATTTTGCTTTTAAAGAACAAAACTAGAAAATATCCAGATATACACAGCATAACATGCATAGAACATAAATCCATTATGGGTCTTGAGAGTGAACAGATGTGAAAAAAACAAAGAGAACAAAAGTCTATTTGCCATCCATTATTGCTCTCAGCTCTCAACGGCCATTAGCCACAAACTTCCACTTTCTTGATCGACGGCAACCTGGACGATTTAATTCACCAGAGCAGCAAGGTCATAAGCAAAATGCAAGAAACCTACCGTGATGGTGGATTTGCCGGCATATTTCCCATACTTCAGCAACAAAGGCTTCACCATCTTCTTTTGGGCGACAATCTGTAAAGAATTAGATAAAAACATTTTGGTCCTTGAGTCTTTATTTTTTAACATTAAAGAGCAGAATACAGGGATCTGAGTCATCAACACCAGCGTCGGGTATACTTATTGATGACATTTATGTTTTAGGTCTTTTAAGGGAAACAAATCACCATTTTTAGGGCAGCAAAACTAATACAAGGCAATGAAATGTGTAAGTTAGACAGCGACATCTCCCTACCTGGCCAAGAGTGCACTCCACCCCACCCAGAAAGTCATCATCGCGGGTCCCGATGCTGTGAGTGCCGTGGATGTCATAGACTTCAAATCGCAGCTTCTGAACCTCCTCAAAGTAGTAGTCCAATGAGAAAACCTTGGCGAAGACCGGGTGCAAATTGCTCTTGATCACTTCTGTCCTGTCCAGCTGAGAAGGAAGACACGTTTTCATTAAACACATTGTCAACATTGTCATAGTTCTTATTTTTAATTTACTATAAGTGTGATTAAAGCAATAGTAGACTTTATGGATTGATAGAACTTTTACAGATTGTAACCTATTGTATATAGTTTTACAGCAGGATCTCACAAAAATATGTTTAGAAGATATAACTTATTACTACTTATTTTTGAGGAACACCAGCTTCTACAGAAGGACAAATGTTATTACGTTACATCAAGAGGTTAATGGACATTTAATCTCAGCGCATTGGAAATAGCCATGATTGTCTTTCACTGCCTGACAAGGAAAAGCTGAGCTCTCTGAGGCCCCATCTGCTCATGATGTTGGATTTAGCTCCTATACAGCTCCACGAAACATTTCTATATACCCAATTCATCACAAGGAAAAATCATCATTGGACGCAAAACCACATGTAGCAACAATCTACACACAGAGTTTTCATGATTTATACTGTAGTTATGTTTATGTTTAATGAATGTTTTAGGGACTCAAACATCTATCTATAAAATTCATAGAACACGGAAGAGATCAGACCCATCAAAAGGCATAATCTGGAGAACAGCTATTAATGGTAAACACCAAAAAAAGGCTTTACACCTTTTTAGTGGTTATCCTAAACATTGCCATACACTTGAATACAATTTTGTCATTCACATAATCCAGAGTCATTAGTACACTGTCAGTGGAGCAGGTCCTGGTGACATTGCCCTCTTTTGTCTTGTCTTCTTACTTAGGCAGTTTAAATCTTTTTTTTTTTTTAGAAAAGGCAACAACGTTTGCTGGGTTTGAACTTCTCTCTAAAGGTGTCTTCTTTCCTTCTTTATCCACTCTTTATGATGTTGATGCTGTAGTAGATGAATGTGGTAGATCCTACCCGACGAATGAATCTGGCATACTACGTAGGCATCAACACTTAAGTAAGCAGCTAGCTAATGTTAGATATGTAGGGTTAAGGTTAGGGTTAGGTCAAAAGACTATAAGTTACTTATAAGGTCGTAACCTATGCATTCAAATAACCGTCTGCGTGTTGACTCCTGCGCAGTATGTTGTTGTTGGGTGGGTACGACTTATCATCTACCTGAAAACATACGCCATTATTTCCATTTTCAAATGATTATTGGACCCACCCCACTCTTTTCACCCCTAACTTCCATTGCGGTCGTCATACAACATTCATTCATTTTGAGCATACTGTAACTTATTATACTTTTTTTCCCCATATTTGCTGAAACTGTTACTATATACTGACAGCAACAAATTTGCCTGGTGGGCTGTGCTCAGCTCGACTTGGTCACAAACAAATAGTACACTAAATGTATTTCTGAAAACACAGTATGTGAGAAATAAGCAATACAGTAACAGTATCTTGATTCATATTTGATCAGGTTGGGCTAGGTTATTCGTGGTGGAATCCAGTTGCTGCCATTAGCTGCACACAAGGAACAGAAGGTGGAAGCAGAGGTACATTACTTTTTCACAGATTTTCTGTCTCATATTGCTGTCAGGATATAATGCCCGTTTTAGCAAATACGAAAAAAACTAACAAACCAGATGCCAACAGTACACCTTCAGTGATTCTTCACATAGACTGTAAACCCTATGAAGTTCTAACCCCCCCGTCTCTGTCCAAGAACATTTTGTTTGTATTTGAAGAAAAGTATTTCTCGATTTGCTTACAAGCTGAGAAAGGACATTTGTCCTTATCATCCATGCACAAATAAACAATTTAATTGAAATGCTGACCTGCTATTGATTTTTAGATTTTGAGCATTCAGCACCCTTCTACATTGAACTTATTACCAATTTGCAATTCAATTTGTTGGTTAGTAAATGTTTAAACATAGTACATTTGTTGCTTACTGTAAAAGGGAGAGTTTTGTTTTGTCACATCTTGATTTGCTTGAATTAAGTTCTCGTTGAATAACCTTACTTGTCCTCTAGTTAACATCTGCCTCACATCTTCAGCTTTGTATTATGAAAACAATTATAGTCAGGCGATAATAAATGCAATGGGTGGCTAGTAGCAGAGATTGCTCTACTGTTTCCTTTTCACTCTGGCAAACCTCACAATGAACGAAAAAAACTTCCAGTTTGGCTTCCTCAGCCTCATTCATCCCCATCTCTGTTCATTGTCATCTCCTCTCTCTTTGTGCCATCTGGATGGACAGATTTAGGATGAGTCTGTTTGTTGATGAAAGCTTATCAGAGCAACGGAGGATAGGTTGTGCTGAAAGTCAGTGACGCCTGTTTATTGTTGGTGTGTGGGTCCAGAATATAGAGCGATCCCTGACAGAAAATGAAGGCTTCTATAATCAGTTCTGCCAGGAAGGTTGTGCATTATCTCTGTAGCTCGATCATAACAAGCCCCTGCAGCTTAGGTCAGATATCAGCGGAAAGATCAGGCTTTGAATGAACTCACTATCATGTGTCATCACACTGAGTCCAGTTTACACAAAAAGAAGAGAAAACGGTAGGAGAAAACAAGCCCTTTCCATGCTGCTTCTGTCCTTCGAAGTGACAGGTGGTGAAATAAGGTAATAATGAAATAAATGCAGTTTGACAAACAGCAGTGGGGCCATACACAGAGAAGAGAAATAGGGTGGTGGTGGTATGAGTGGGCTTAGCTTCTTACTCAGCTGTTGACGTAAGTGAGCAATTTACACAAGCAGTGGTACCTCCCAGCACTGAGGGATTTGACAGCGGAGGATTGGACAGCTTGTGTACACTGTCATGACTCAGAGATAGATAGATAGATGGATGGACGGATGGATGGATGGACGGATGGACGGATGGACGGATGGAACAACGAACGGACGAACTGACAGACGGATGGATGGATGGATAGATCATATGAATTGGCTAGTGGAGCTAAAAATAGCCACTCATACATGTTACATTGAACCCAGGTCAGTAATCTCATGTAACAACCCTCTATCAAATTACAACCAAGAAAAAAAGACATAACCATGTGCTCAACACTGTCAGTTGAGAATTTTTTTTCCAAATAGTATCTTGAAACCTGAGGATCTACATTTGTACAGCCCAAACATTACAGTGAGCATCCTCAAGAAATGGTTCCCACGTGGCAGGAATCGGGCAGATTTACACTTAATAATTATCTCCCATTTCCCTGGAAAGATAGAGCTTTTGTTGGATGATGGGTAGCGGGGGAAAAATCTATATAATTAGATATCCTCTGCCACATTTTAACACATCCTCTACTTAATGGAGACCTGTGCTTTGGCTTTTGCTCATGAACTAAATGGCTTAATTAACAGGGAAATGAGAGACCTGCTGCCTACGCTCCAAATCAGCTTGGGACCAATCCAAGAAAGTAAACATTTTCAGCTGGAACACCTCATCACACCGCTTATTACCATCCCACTGTTTGTCCACACACAGATCAGTGAATATACAGTATGTAGCCTACAGGGTATATGGTATAAATTAGTGAAATGTGGAGACAGGCAATGTTCAACTCTTTCTATGCAAATGTACTCTGCATTTCATGTTATTCATTCTGAATCAGACAGCTGCTGTGTAAACCATGATGGTTTCTGAAAGGGCGAAAAACCGATGCAGGTTCAGCATACCATTAACAGATTTATTCCCCTGGTTGATCTTGTACAATAACACAGGTTTTGGAGATGGAATGGGACTAAAAACTCATCCCAATGTATTACGTTTCACACATGACCCCTGCTTCATCTTAAAATCTGAGGTTTTCCAGATTGGTGATACAGGCTGGCTAATGGTTCTTCCCCCCAAATGTCTGTATAACAAGACTTTGTAACCATCAAAGAGATAGTGGGTTGAATGAGGTACTTATATATAGTCAGTGTATTTTCTACAGTAGATGGCGGTCGGAACGCCCTCAGTGTGGAGAAGCAGGCAAGAGTACTGAATTGGAAGCTAATCAGTGTAAGTCTGTAGACGAGGGCAGCAGCTCAACGTATTCTTACCACCTTAAAAAATTATTTTAAATTATTTTAATTTTCACTCTTTACCTTAACATCAGACAGCCCTGTTAAGTTTTACAGAGAACTGAAACCCTTATCTATGCTCTTGTTAAAGCCACCAGACTCCATTGACAAAAACAGTACTTTTACCTTACAGTGTTGCTATCAGTTTTTAAGTTGTTTTAACCTAACCCTTTGTAACATCAACTTTGTAACACAAACAAACTAACAGATCGAGGCAGCGGTAACTTCCGTGGTCTGTCTGACAAGAGCTTAGAATTGTTTCTCCTCAAAACTTAAACGAGCTGTTTGGACGGCAATGTAAAGTGGTGAAAATATAGCGTGCACTTAAACTGATATTGATTGTTTTTAAGCTGGTCTTTATTAGGTGGCTAAAATACATTTAGCTGCTGCCCCCGTCCATAGCAGTGCATTGCTTAGCTTCAGTGTCGGAACTCCTGTCTGCTTCTCTGAACCGGGGGCGTGCCAACTGCTGTACCTGTGCCTTCATAAACTACTGTAGGAGATATACTGACTATGGATAAGAGCCGACCTCATACAATTACACTTCAAAAAATCAGAACTATTACTTTAAGAAGAATAAGTGCCTCAAGGCACGGTCAGTTTACAGTATATATGTTAGATTCAAGGCATGATTCTTTACAAACAAATAATATGGTTAATAACTCAGATATGAAGTTTAATAAAACATGCTGCATACATTTTAAATGCTACGTACTGCTGCCTATAGAACTGATAGTTGAGGAGATATCAGCCTCACACTTTTCTTCTTTTTTTTTTTTTTTTACCAAAAATGCCCGTGTCTTTTTCAGATTAAAGAAAAAAAAAGAGGGGGATGGGGCTCACCTCTGTCCACTGTCCGTTGGTCTGCCCCATGATTATGACACATGGGTCTGACTTATTCAGCGTGTCTCGGTCCAGCAGGGCTTTGCAAGACACACGCAGCTCTACTTTGGAGACGCAGGTAGCCGGACCACTTAGGCTGGTCGCAGGGGAGGTGGCCTCCTGAACATCATTCATCCTGGCTCAGGGTTGAGAGGAGCGGCCAACCGGCGAAGCAGTACGATGTGGTAGCTCCGAGGGATGGGAAGATGTAGTGGTAGGTTGAGGGATCTCAGTAGAGCTGTGGCACGCTCACAGGACACAGGCTCTTTTGACTTGGTGTAGATGTCATAAAGAGAACAGAGATTCCTGTTGAGTCCCAGGGGACCAAAGCAAACCCTATCTGTAATTACTGCCTGTCAGATCTATCCATTTGTGAGGGGTATCATCTCGCATCTGAAATGACGAGAGACGGGACATGAAGGGAAGGTGGTGCTTTCAACCGGCCTTGATCAGATCCCTTGAAAGGTTCATTAAAGGCGATCAAATCTACTGCTTCTTCTTTTGAAATGCTCTTAATGCCAGTTTGAAAAACATAAGGGTGGGTGTCACTCTACACTATCCATACAAAACACTGACTTGATATCATCATTTTTCTGCAAACCACTATTTTTTTATCCTGTTTCCTGCTCTAAACATGAGATAGCAAACCCCTTATTCAACAATGGGTAAACAAGAGAACATGGCAGATAAAGTCAGGAATCTAGCAGACACATGGCTGAGCGGCTTTATTGCCCAGTGGATAACATAAAACTATGAAAATAACTTTGTTTTAGATGTGACAAGCCTCCATTCTGCTTAAGTGTCATTGACCAAAGGCTGTCTGACCCTGCTGAACTGTTTTAAAGGGGAAGAAAGTATGAGGCCACGGGGTTGAATGTCTCTACCATCCAAGCATCCTTCACTGTGTCACATCCAGAGACAAACAAACAAGTGTACGTTTGGCTTTCAGCACCAGGGACAGCGCCCGTGCTTTCCTTTTTTGGTTTTCCAGCTGTGAGTCTGGAAACCAGATGTTACCCAAAAAGCATCAAACTTAACCCGATACAGCTCAGAATGCAATTAGATTCAGAAGCTATAAATTATGACCTAAGTAAAAGTTATAATGTTAAAAAAAAAGACGCAACACGTTCACAACTTAACAATGAAGGTGATGCAGGAAACGCTCCTCAATGGTTTCTTGATAATTCACCACAATAAATCAACTGTAGTCCTTAGGAGAAAAAAAAACCCGGTTAGCGATCACGGTCGCAAACATGACGGTCTATCTTTAGTTTATCACAGTAAGCAAAGCGTCGCACTGAAAAAAAAACTAAATGAATAGTCTACTTTGATAGCATCGTTTGTCATTGCCTTACTCACTTCCAATAAGAAAACATACAGCTGATGAAAAGCAAACGAGGAGCAGCACTTATAATCCCCACATCAAAAACCGATCAACTCTGCTGATGATAAAAAACGAGAAACTCACTTCCTACCTGTCGTTGTTCCTTACTCTTAGACACACTTGTTTTAATCCTCTTCCTCCTCTCGATTTTCTTTTCTTCCTCCGCCGAAACTCATTGGTTTAGACTGGCGAAGGGGGGGAGTAGGCTCCGCTTGTGTGGAGAGATAGGGAGTGGAGGGAGTCCAGCTGCTGATGTAAGGATGGGGCTTTCGCTGGGACTCGATTATTGGGAGTTCAATTGAGAATCGAGCCCTTTCAAACAGGAGACTGGCAATGCATTACAGGAGCTTTTTATTGATTTTAACTATCTGGCAGCTTTCACAAAGCATGGCAGCCTGAGATAGGCTAAATGAAAAATATGTGCATGGATTTTATGTGATTTGCTATGAATTCTGGCTAATAAAAAACTTAAAATATATGAACAAATCAATGAAATGCATTTAAATCTAAGGATAAGACATGCAATGCATTTCACTCTTCCTTTGAGTTGAAGTTAATCTCTTCGCACCAATAAGCCTCTGCAAGCTTAATATAAAGATACAGTATATCAATCTGAATTTCTTCAGATTAAGCCTAATAAATGGGTCATGCTGAGCATATGTAAGAATCCCTCATTAGCATTATGATAATGTTTACATATTGCATACATGGCACAGTTCTGCATACAGTTGGCAAGTACTTGACACTATCAGGAAAGCTGTTCCAACAACATGCTCACAATCTGAGAAGTTTGAGCATAAGATGTGAGACCAGGTGCTTAGATGATAATCCTCTCTTATGGTTTTTATCAATTTTCATTCAGAAAAGAAGGAAATGCAAGCCTTAACCAGCTGGTATTGACACGTTTTGTCTCATCTCGGTGATAGAAAATGCCAGGGGGGGAGACATTTCACAGCAAAACAACAGGAACTTAAAGGATGGATCTTCCAGCAGCAGCACATCACAGCCAAATCTCAATGTGGAAGATCCAGACAGACAGCTGAGGACTTATAGCTCGTTGCTCTCTTAACTCCATTAAAAACACATACACCCACATGTATACTGAACATGCACATACAAATACTTAAGTAACATGTCTCTCACATTTGACAGCAATATGTTATGTAACGTACTGTTTTCCACACAACTATTATGCCTGAACCTTTTCACAGTCCACCCACAAATGTATTATTTTCATGAATGTATTTCCAGACATTGCATAACATTTATGGATTTTTTTAAATTGCACTGACAAAACAGCAGCCCTCGAGTTTCTGCAAAACAAGAGTGAAGGCCACAAAAGACAAAGCAGCTAGAAGGAATAGACAAAAATGACTCGGGAAATTTGGGTTCATCAATAAACGCTTTTGTTTGACTGCTTAAAAGTAGCTTGCGTGGTTACAGTGCACTTTATGATGATAGAAATGTATAGGCTTCAGCATTTTTATTCCTTGAGGCATTGAAATTTCATGATTCTAAAGTGTCCTTCAGACAGAAGGAACATTTCTTTCATTAGAGCTTTGCACACTTACGACATCTTTGATTTCAAGGGGGCACGACTGATTCTTTTAAGAGCTGAGACACTCAGAAGCTCCCAGCTGGCAAAATGATGATGTGTGCAGACAGGCACCTCAATCAAATTATTCCAACAGCTAGAAAAAATAAAACAATAGCTCCTTGCTTTTTAATTATCTGCTCTGTTAAGATGATAACAATGCAACGTACACACAATACAGCACAAATACCACATTCATTCTTCCCCTACAGGATATTCTGTACAGGCTCACACTGTGTCTGCTTTCTGACATAGCCAGCACCTAAAAGTCATGTTTTCTCCTGCAGTCTTTTAAACCCCACTGCCTTGTCTTCCGCGGAAAGTCAGTAGGAATCATCTCCTTAAGGGCACACACCTGAGCCCTGTTACGCCAAAGCTCCAAACAATGGCCATCTGCTGCTGCTGCTGCTGCTGTCTCAGTACCTCACAGGACGTTCCCTGCTTTCACCCATGGATTATCTTTTCAGATTCCCCCTGCTGCTTCTCCACTGTCACTGACCACATTGCATGTAAAATAACCCAATTATGAAGACCGCTTAAGATGACCTAATGCACTCACATTTTCAAACTCCAGTGTGTAACATCACCCGCTTTTTTTCAACCAACAGCTCTCTCAAGAAGAGGTCATTTTCGTAGGGCTTTTTAGGGCATTTTTAAAGATACTATCGATTCTAAAGTCTTTCTTATTGGTGATGGAAGCTGCAGCATCCCTGTTAATGGTAATCAATCACCAAGCTTGTGTTTCAGAAGGCTCTACTCCAGGGAACAGAAATGTTATCTCTACGTGTCTCGTCTGTCATCATTATATATTGGCCTTATTGCCCTACAAAAACTGTGGTCACAAAGATCTCAGAGTTAACATGATACACACAATACACCATAGGGGTGAAGGTGATACTGCAAGATACAAGCATGCATGTAACCTCATTGATTGAAGTAGGGAATATTTAAGAAGCAAAAACCAGTACTGGAATACTTAAATGATCAATTATCAAATTTGTTGCCCAATATTTTTCTTTCAATACAATTTTTATTGAAGTAACTACTAGTTACTGGGTCAGTCTTTTATCATATACACTGACTGACTTCTCTACCTGATCCCTTTTTGCATTTATGATAGCACAAATAAAATCCACATCATTGAAATAATGAATAATGAAAATAGTTGACATTAATTTTCGTTTGAGGACTGGCAAAGAATTTAGGAAGAAGAGGTAATGGCTCACAAAATCCGCAGCGTCCGCTTACATACGATGGTGGAAGAAGCGCTCAGATCCTTTACTTAAGCAAAACTAGAAATACCATTTATATAAATGCTCAATTTAAGCAAAAGTTCTAAATTCTAAATCCTACTCAAGTAAAAGTACACCAGTATTAAACTTCAAAACGATAACTGCAGCTGTGAAATTGTCTATAAGTGTCAAATAAATGTAGTGGAGTAGTATAAGTGTCAAGCATAAAGTGTAAATACTCAAGTGAAGTACAAGTACGACAAAAGTGTACTAAAGTACATTACTTGTGAAAATGTATTTAACATGTTTTATCAAACAGATTCTTTTGCAGTGCCCTGTCTTTAGGATAAATAGGAGCATCCCTATGAGTTTCTATTGTAGCCGTATCAATCAGATATGGTCCAAAATAATCTTGACTGTCCACTCACCTTCATTAACTGAATTATTTATTTGTGTTCAGACAGCCAGAAAACAGAGACACTAAAGGAGACTCAGACAAGGGCATTCAGTCTCATCTTGATTTTTTTTTTCAGTCTGTTTGGTGACATGCTCGACTTGGGATCATTTTAGGAAGTGGACATTTGAAACAGTCAAAAGGATTATTCCTCTTCCGCATTCCACTCGTTTTGTTTGTTTGTCTATTTTTGTTGTTCTGAAAACCAAGACACAACCTAATGTTAACATTTCAATAGTCTGTTTTGGTTCATTATGGTCTTTCTGTTAGAAAATTAAATTTTTCTGCAGAAGCCCAGTGTAATCTGTCCCACTGGGATATGTTCTTGCTTTCCACGGCTTTTGACCTTCCTCTGCCTCTGGGGCAGTTGTTGACCTCCACTTCTATTACCTGTGCATTAACATACATGCTAAAGTTAATAAACAGGTCTTTTAATTATATATTTTTTATTTCTGGTGACCGGACTGTAAAATAATTGGCTCTTAACTGGACAGGTTTTTATAAATACGCATCAATTTGCTTTCTTCTAACTGCTGAGTTACTGACACAATTATTCGGAAAATACTCGTAAATTGTATGGAAATTGCAGTCACATCAGGTTACTAACCTGCTTTCAAAAAATGGATTTACAACTAGTCGACAAACCCTGCTCTTTAATGCTTTTATGGCTCCATTTGGTGCCTCTACTGCCACCTACTGCTGCAATTATGAGCCCAGACTCTGAACCCTAGTCACATTTATTCAGTTTATAACTACATAACTAAGTATTGCATTACCAGTTGCTCAGATTTCACTCCACAGGGACTCAAATCTTTTCAACAGTTACTGAAATGTGCAAAATAAGATGCAATCTTTTTCACAGAAGACATTTTTAAATGCCCTGGCAGAAGAGACAGGTGTAAATTATACTATTTAAAAAAAAAACTGAAATACGTTCCGCTGCGTTAGTTTCAGGGTCCTGGCTCACTGTGACACTTCAATACTACAGAGCCATCTTTGTCAGTAACACCCTTTCCCTACTAAGACAAGCGATACCTGCTGTGATAAGGTCTATTCATATTCACAGGCGTGGAGCTAATTTTTTCACAATCTTTTGGTCTATGAATAAAATTTCAATACTGTTTTAATATTTTTATTTCTGACCATAGGTAAGACCTGAGATGCAATCTGAACCCAACATACTTAAACATTTGATACCATCTAGACATCTTATCTTTACTGATTTGTGCAAAAGTGGTTAAGCGCTCCATAAACACTTTACAGACACCTCGTCTTTCCCCCAATCTGCTATGTGCAGCGACTACACCATGAAAACTCTAAAAATCAGTTCATAATCATGACATCCTCGATGGTCTTTTTTAAACACTTTATTTTGCAAAGTTCCATAGTGACTATTTTCACTTTTTCTTTTCCACATCTTGCTCTGCAGCCTCTTTGGCTCTCTTGGCACGGATGCCGAAGAGACGAGCATTGGCGCGGGCCATACGCAGGCTGGCGAAAGCCTTGAAATTCTTCTCATCCTCAGAGATAACGCGAGCCTTCTCCTTCTTGTGCACCTGGGAGAGAAGAAAGAGACCACATTTGACATGTTTAACACATTTGCTTGATTATAAAGCACTGCCAAATGACAAAAACAGCTAATTTAACATTTACAAATAGATGCCCAACATTATGGCAACATATTGGCTTTTCCAGCCCAATTTTAAAAAGCAGTCATCAGAAAAGGGGTTCACATGTTTCATCAAAGAAATACAGCGATTCCGGAGATTTGTCATCATCTAACTGCAGTGAGGCAAAACAAACAAGATTGTTTTTATATTTCTGAACAGACGGCCTGATGTAAGAACACCAAATTACAAAATCCATCTAGTTCAATGTTAGCTGGTGTGCAATTTCAAAGACAAGATTCAGGCTAATTTTTCACCTGAAACTAATGTTCATTACCACTGATCTCATTGTAATCTATCCTAATGCACTCATAATGTGTTGCTAGTGGAATCAAAACTTACTGTTTTGATGGGCATGACGGGTCCAGCAAGCTGAGTGGCCATCTTGAGTTCCTCCTCCTGAAAAGACAACCAAACATTAGTTCAAGGCAACAAACATCCATATCTCTCACTACAGTGTGCTATAAGGAAATCAAACATATAGCTATCACCAGCATTTGGTTCTTGTGAAATTACTCAAATCAAAGGCAAAGTCTGAAAAATAACTGATCAACCAGAGCAACGTGTGTAATCGTAATGCATACTTAATTATGGGATGTGTAGGGATCTGATTTTCATAAGGGTGTGGGTATAAATCTGACTAGTGACCTGTTTCAGGTCAAACCCAATGAAATCAATCAAAAACGCCTGACACGACCAATCTAATAAACCAACAGGATGGTATTAAGAATGAAAATTATGATCTTTCACTGAAAGGTGTGCAGCCATCAAGAACAAGAGTTTAGCTCAAAAACAGTGTCCTGTAGAGATCACGGAGAAAGTGTAATCACTGCATCTATAAGCAAAGTTCAAACAAATATACACAGATTGAGGCCAAATGTTTGAGCTCCTCTCTGCACTTCCACTTTAAAATGCACACGGTATAAATTGAGATGTTATACAGGGTTATATTGTGTTTTATAAATGACTCGTAAAAGCGGTTTTCATAAGACGGAACAAAAAGCCTGCTCCAGTAAAGCACTGGAGAAGGATCTCAAATTGTACTTCAATTTTGAAAGATGACTCACTCCTACAAACCACATGCCTTTGATGAATGCTTAAACACTTATTTTGTTTCAGGAAAATGAGTCACAATCAAACCATAAAACTGTTCATTAACAACAACAACTGTCACATGCTTTACAGATTGGATGTGAAATCGTATGCTCTGTACGAAGACATAAAAAAGAAGCTTACAGTGCTGTCTCCCTTCTTGGGAGCAGACGCCTTCCTGGGGAACAGGATGAGTTTGGAGCGGTACTCCTTCAGACGCTGCACGTTGGCCTGAAGAGATTCTGCGGACCTGTTGCGACGACGAGGGTCAACTGAGATGCCGATGGTGCGGGCTGTCTTTTTGTGGATACCAGCTGCCTGTATAGGAGAACACAGCACAACAAGAGTTAAACATATAAACTTTATGAGATACTGATGTCCAATTTGTGACCTCCAAATTGGTTTTCCAAAAAAAGCAGTCATCAGATAAAGGGTTCAAGTATTCATCAAGTAAATACAGAGATTCCGGAGATTTCTCATCATCTGACTGCTGCAATGCAAAACGCATAAGATGGTTCTCATATTTCTGAACATGTCTGCCAATGACATGCTGGCCAGGTACTGGGCATTTGCACCAATCATGTGGAGGCAATTCCCGCTCACTTTTTTTTCAGTATTAGGAGTACAGCTCCTTTAAGGCTTAGAAAGAATGACCCCTTTAATAGAGCATTTACAAAGGCAAAATGTATTTCCATATACTGATATGAATTAATGACAAATATATGCACTCAATTACACCCTATTAATTCAGCACTTCAACCGAATAAATTAGTGCTTACCACTCCCTCCCACAGTCTCTTTAAGTGGCCAGAAATATCATGTGCTCATTTAAAAAAAGGCAGGAAACTGGCGTTATATTTGCGCACATATAAATGTGGCTGATGTGAAGAATAAATCTCCAAGATGAGTTGTGCATTCAATGCAACATGAGCATTTGTTCCCTGGGAAGGTTGAATAGCAATTGGTGATTGAAATAAAACATTCTTATTCATACAGAGGGGGTCTGACCTCAACGATTATTATATATACCGTAACGTGTACAATATTACCATTACTTGTGTTTGAGCCTACTTCTAGTGAAGGAAAACACAAGTTGTCTACATATTCTAGGGTGATGCACATCAACAGTCATTTAGCCTTCCTCCCACAGCAGGCAAGTACAGGGGTGGAAAAGAAAGGTACAGTTTGGCAAGAACATCCCATCTTTGAGCGGCACTTTATGTTCTTCTACAGCTATTGAATTTTTTTGGCTGGGTGGGCTGCATGATTCATCACAGAAGGGTTGAGCTTGTTGTTTTGGATCCTCAGAAATCATTAATAGCCTTTCTGAGGTGAAGGTCACCTTGACAGGTACAAAGTTTAAGACATCGACTGCATGTAAAGCATCTATTAACAGTACGCTTACCTTGAGTTCCTCCAAAGTGAAGCCACGTCCGGAACGAACCTTGGTGTGGTACCTGATTGTGGGACACCTGACCTGTGGCCTCAATGGTCCAGCAACAGGACGAGGAGCAATGAGACGGGCCTTAGCCTGACGAGCCTTTCGCCTGAAGAAAAAGGTTATCTTAGTCAAAACTACAGTAACCACCCCCACTGCTAGCATGCCACTATGGCAAATAACAGGGGGTTTAGTATTGTGAGTTCAGTATTGTGTGAATGAAGTTTGTATAGATGTAATCAATGGATGTAAACAAGACATGCAGCAGTCTAAGGTAGCCGATCTGTTGAACGTTTAGTAGTTATTTATGCTTTTGTACATCACAGAAACTACACAATTTGAAGATAGTTATGTTACACTTTGTTGCTGTCACTCACCTACTATAGCTACATTCACACTACAGGTCTCAATGCACAATTTCAATTTATTGCTCAAATCCAATTTTTTGTTTGGCTGTTCACATTTAGTCTTTAAATGAGGCCTCTCTATGGATTGCTGTGTGAACAGCTCACGCTCCTGTAGTGACCTGCATGCTCAGTTGATCATTGAAGACATCCCGCCATAACGGTGTTTACGGAAGCGTACATGGCAACGGCAACCGGTATTGTAGCACTTTATGGCTCAATGCTAAAAACACTGTGAGAAGTAGCCAGAAAATTTAATAAAAACTCCACTATCCCTCCACTGGCCGCCTGCTTCACTGCTGTCCTCTGTTTTAATTCTGTTCCTGGCTCCCGTCTGAGACCCATTTTTTTTTCAATCAACTTATTAGTCATTCATTTACAAAAGAGTGCAGCGTGTGTCAGAATGATGTCAAAGCCGCATTTAAAGCAACTTGGCTGTTTAGATTGTGGTCTCATTCAAAAAAATCCAATACATGTCCGTATGCAAAAGTGGCCCGATTCTGATTCAAAAATGTCAGATCCAATGTGACTTGTGCTGTGCAGTCAAAATTCTCCTCACTTAAATCTAGCCAAAGAATTGATCATATAACTGTTTAATGTAAACCATTGCAAAATCATGTCTGTTTACAGACATCCCACCAATATATCAAAGGAGCCCTAATACATTCATTGTCCACATCTAAAAAAATAATTAGTTAAACACACATGCAGTCACATCTTAGCACGATCGGCAATATAAAGCTTGGTATTAGGAACGTGAATAATAGATTTGGAAAAAGGGGTACTCTGTTGGCCATCAGGGAATTTATACGCTCACTCAATTTATGAATTACCTACTCGTGTACTTGATACACAATTACTTATACCCTTCAAAACTCCATGAGGTTCAGTGTAGTAACATGGCAGTAAAACCAGTGGAGACATGATTTAAGAATTACCCTAGTTTATACTGTTACAACTCATGTTCCTAATATGTATAGACCACATTCAGGTTAGTTTGGGTCACTTTGTGCACACAAATTTACTTATCAAGTTGACATTTCATTGTGATACTCATTTAATTTGGTTATTGCCAATTTATCTTTGCAACTGCTCCATAATGCAACTGGAAGGTTTTAGCATCTCTTATTCATGATTGCTGCGCCTTTTCCAAAGTCAATTTTAAATTTAGTGCATTTTGATGCTTCTCCAGCACCTTACAGCTAGGATACTCAGTACATTACGCATTATCGCACTTGTCCATCGCATTAAATTAGATGTTATTACCCTAAAAACAACCAACATGAAGGTCTGAAACAGCCATCTACCGGACGTCAACAAATGACAGGACAACTAACAAATATGTAATTTAAAAAAAAAGAAAGATGGAAAATGCTGATTTTAGTCTCAAATACGGAGATATTTACTGTTTTTACATATACGCCATCCCATATAACGTACATTTCAAACACTTCAATATTCAAGTACTTTCCAAACACTCTGATTATAATATGGTATTTCCAAGGGTTTCCAGCACTCGTACAAACTCTGCACAAGGGAGCGCTCACCTGCGGATCTTCCTGGCTGGCTGGTTGAACCAGGTGCGCACTCTTTTCTGCCAGTCTTTGTGGAAGTGAGGGTTCAGGAGCATTCCATTCCGGCTGGGGGCCATGGCTGCCTACTTCTTCCCTGCAATGCAGCGTGAGACATGGACAAGAGCAAACTGTCATGCCGGCACGCACCATGAGTTACCAGGGGCTACGTGTGAGATGCTAGGCTAGCTGGTTAGCGATGTTACCGGCTGTTTTGATCAGACAATTCCCGCATGCGGCTGCTACAGCCCATAATAACTAGTGCTTATCATTTCGGTATTCAGTACGTATGGTAGTATATATATATTTTTTAATACCTAAAATACGGAGCAACATACTGGCCTCTAATGCTAACAGTAACACACAAACATCACTTGACCGGGGATCACTACCTTAACAGATGTCGTTCAACTATTTAACGAGGAAATCCTATCACAATAATCACCTTATTTCAAAGGTGACACAACACTGTATCCCAGGGTGTAAGTGGAATAAATAAATGCCGATCAAATACCAAGGATTACAGTAGATTAGTTTTTAAAATGTGGAGTAAATGTATCGTACCTACTAGGGAGGAAAATGGCCGAAAGGAAAAAGGAAGTAGTAACGCGGTGTATTGTGGGATATGTGTCAAACCAGCCAATGGCCGAACAGACGCTATCAAAGAGTATATAAAAGATAGTTATCCCCTCAAGAACAAGCCGCTGAAACGTAAAATAGAACAAACAAGTTCCGATTATTTGTTGTAAGAATAGATATTATTTAATTATTGCTCTAAAAACATTTATTATAAAAAAATAAAAATTCCAAGAAATAACTCAAGACATGCGCAGAACTTCGTCGCACTTTACAGTTTTTGGCAATCGCCTCGGGTCACTTTGTGAAACAAAAGTGCGAGAGTCATAATTGTTACATCACAAAAAAGTCTGCAAAAGCTAGAAACCCACCCAAAAAGCATGTTTAATTAATTGATAATGCCATATTTATTACAGCACTCTGACCCATTGCACTATTACCATGTCTATAATTTCATTATCCTGTGTTTTTATATTCTGTTCTTATATTTATATCTCTGCATACTAGTGAAATGTTTATGTTTACCTTATTTCATTTTTGTGATCCTTGTTCATTCTGATTCAGAAAAAAAATAATTTATGCTTCAAAACCTTTGCTAGCTATTGTGTCATAGACTGACACTGACTGAGCTTTGGCTATATCTGAATGTGTATCACACTGCACGCTAGATTCAGATTTCAACTGTGTGTAAACATTAACTGGAAAAGGTCAATTGTAGGCTGCAATAGTACACAGAAAAAATACGCTTTGATTTAATCAAATACATTTTTTTTGTTTTTAAACAGTAATTGGTTGCCTCAAAGTGGAAATGAATTAATCCAATGATTTATGGACTTCTATTCTTGTCACCAGAGAGTTGACTAGAATAGTAGCTTTATAACACTTGAGCACTTTTCAAGTGTGCATTAATATTAAACATGCTGTGACTGTTTTAAACAGATATAAAAAAATATAGCCTAATTTACATTTATGAAGCTTTAGAATTGGGTGCTCATGTTCCTGAATTTAAATTAATTTTGCAAACTGATATTTACTTTAATTATTTTGTGATGCCATTTTGTGTTACAGTAAAGTACAGTACATGATTGTAATGTCATCTTGTGGCCTCTAGATGTGGGCCTAGCACAGTACAAAACACAGTATAAAGGGTTCTTTTAAATTGGTTATCTACTGTATGTGTTAAATACTAGTCTTGATGTGTCGGGTCAGGGGTCTCTGTTAAAAATTAATTTGGATATTCAAAGGTTACAGTAAATAGCAGAGATTACCCCAGTTTTGCTCTTGCTCTTGATCCGAGTCCTTTCATACTGAGGAAAAATATTATAAGTCAGATACAATATTTTTTTCTATTAAATGTTAATGTAGCTGTTTTGTGGTAGGTAAAGTGGGGGGCATTTAGAAATCTATGTATATAAATTTGCTCTATAAATCGATATAATGAAGACATACCCACCCATGTTCTCTGGTTAGATTTAAAATCACATGTGACAAAACTCTCCTCTGTATGATACATGAACATAAAAAAAACATACATAATACTTTATTTTTTTTCAAAAAGCCTTGAAAATGCAACCTCGGCATACCTTGAGCTTGATACTTTGATTTCAGTGGGACACAAGTCTCATTGTCTTCTCCATCCTTGTGACTGTCCGTGACCTTTGTGTCTTTCTATTATTCAACAGCTTACAGATGAAATATTAACATTAATTATACAGTGGCATCAGAAACCTCATGAATCTGAGAGGTGCTGTGCAGGATACTGTAAATATGAGTGTTTTTATTCAAGATAAAGGCATTTAATGCACAGAATGAATGAATTAAAGTTAAAAAAAAACATACGTGTTACTTTCAAAACGTAGTTGATTTTACTGAATAACTTCTCTTTCTGAAAGACATCTGAATATAGTCTCATTCAAATACTTTTTAAAGCCTAATAAAAGGAACAAACCAGAACCACTGCCTTCTCAGTCTACCAGAGAAATATGAGAATTGTAGGTCAAGTGTAAAAATGTATTATTAATGGAGAAATATGCAGTAGGTCAGCATTTTCTCTTCATGAGGAAGTTATTGTAAGGATATTTGGCTATAAAATAAATTATTTAATAGGAATGTTGTAAAATAGAATCAACTAGAGGTTCTCAGTGACTTTAACCACCTGTAAAACTACAGTTCTTATTTTCCATTATCACTCTGAGAGTGCAGTTTTTTTGTTCACTGCTTCATTAATCATTGATCGACTGCAATCTCTGCCTATCTTCACCTGAGGGCAAAGGTCAAGGTGCGTGGAACTGTAACAAGCAAGAAGAAGCAGCATGCTCCGTCAGCACATGTGCAGCAACATGATATGAACATGTCTACAGCACATCGTAACTGCATGGGCCTTTTTAAAGTAGATACATTGCATTGTGCTTGTTGCTGTGTGAATTGGTGCCATCTTAACACCCTCACAACACATTCCTGCAAGTTTACTGCCAAGAATATGTTTTTTATTCAATTTTAAAGCTGCTCAATCAATTCACAGACAAAAAAAAAATCACAGGAGTGTAAGGACCAAATTTTATTAAATGAATGTGACATGGCTCTTACAATCACTTCCCCGTCTTTAACCACATCTGTGCACATGGAGCAAAGCACGAGAAACACGTATGCTGACAGATGTTGAGATTTAAGAGCCCTTTAAGATGGCTGGTAGTCAAAGAAATCCTAACCTAAGTGGACGATGTTACTGGGGATTTTTTAATTATTATTTTGATAGAACAATTCCAGTATCAAAATAAATACCACAGATAAGAAAGTGTCACACAAGATGTTAATAACTCTGCCTACTAATCTTTGATTGCAATGACATTATAAAAACAGCACAGTGAGCGTCTCAATTCATTCTTCAAGTGAGTTAATAAATTTATCATATGCAGCTTGATCCATGAGGCCGTCAAGTTCCTCGGGCTTTTCGATCGTCATCTTGATTAGCCACCCTGAAAAGCAAGAGTTCATATTTCAAAAGCCATTTTTTTTCTCCCTCATGAAAAAGCTGTTAAATTATTCTGTTTTGGCAGCTTGTTGTGTATCTTGGTAATAACTGTACTGGGAGAGATGTACTAGAAAAGAACAGTGACTGCAAGACACTTACCCTCTGCGTAGCAGGCTTTATTCACGACTCCAGGATTCTCTGCCAGCTCTGTGTTGATTTCGGTCACTTCTCCTGACAGTGGTGCGTATAGCTCACTGGCAGCCTTTACACTTTCCAAGGCACCAAACTCCTCTGCATCACAAACACAACATGACACAACATGACAAATACTCTATCACACTGCTGGACTCAATTACTTTCAAAAACGTGCAGTGTATTCCCCGCTCTTACCCAATTGTTCAAGTCTTTGGCCAACTTCAGGGAGTCCACAGTATACCACATCACCTAATGCTTCCTAAAATGGTAAAACGGAACTTGATGAATTATAACCTACATAAAGTATTATACAGAAAAGGGAGTAAAAGCAGGAATCCAAGAATGTCTTTAATGCAATTCTGTATTTTAAAAAAGGACAACTATGCTTTAGTCAGTCTCTCAATACATATGACTTTCCTCAGCCTGTCTGCGGTTCCCATTTGATTCTACTGAAGAGGTACATATCTTTAAGAACAGGTCACACATTTATACTTCCATTATTTCATAGTTTATTTGTATTATAATAGTAACAACAATACTTAATAATAAACATCTGATAGTGCTCTATAATAGTGTATTTGCTGCAGCAAGGGGATGGGGACAATTTACAACTGCAGATTAATACACATTTCTAGTGAGTATTTAACGCAGCAGGACAGTGACATGTCACCTACTGTACTGTTTTGTTTTAATTATAGTCAAAATGTTCTTGGTAAAGACTAAAAGTTCACAAATTCCTGGCTTTAACAGGGAGCAGCTCAAGATAAGGAAACTATTTTGAGACCCTGCAATTGTTGAAGCCTTTTTAGACTCAACAAACTTTAAACGGTGTTTTAAAGAACTGTAGGAATACTGACTATCATTCTTAAAAGCATTTGTTTATCATTCTATAACACCCTGAGAAAACCATAAGGCTTTAAAGGATCCAAGCTACTATCTGTGTTAACTATAGTGATTATCGTTTCTTTAACAGTTTGCCAATTTGTTCCACTATAGGCTCTATAGGCTCATATACAGTTCACCTTTCCAA
This sequence comes from Echiichthys vipera, assembly GCF_963691815.1. Classification (NCBI taxonomy): domain Eukaryota; kingdom Metazoa; phylum Chordata; class Actinopteri; order Perciformes; family Trachinidae; genus Echiichthys; species Echiichthys vipera. Next base: position 24,098,939 of record NC_139826.1, read on the forward strand.
GATGCTGTGGGTACAGCACATGGTCAGAGAGCTGCTCAAAGCTCACATTCCCAAGTCCACACACTTTGCTCAGAAATAATCACATCCACAGTTTATGAGCATTTAGTCATGAGGGTTAATGAATTATATATTTATTTACAATTTTAGTGGCTGTGCAGCAGACTTGACAGGTGCCCACTCTGTCACATTAGCTGTCATTACGTAATAGTAATGGTTTCTCTAAAAGCTGCATTTAAGCCGAAGACAAAATACACCTGTTTTCATTCAAAGTGTTAAATGTTTATAAGTGAGTGAGTGAGTGAGTGCTCGCCCTTGACTTTTTCTGCACACCGCTGCAGTTCAGCAGTTATCAATTGCTTCAAACAATAGTCATAAAGCAGTAAATTAGCTTATTATAGTACAAATGCTGCAGGTGAGGACAAAGTGCAGTACCGGACTGCAGACATTAGCATATGACTATTTTTACATTGCCATCAGTGAACCTCTGAACCAATCAGTGATTAGTAAAAAAGACCCAACAACCTACCTGAGCATAATTGCTGATACCAACTGTGCCAATTCCATCTTCCACTCGCACCCACTCGTGCTTATCTGTGAACTTTAGGGCTGCGGAAAGAACAAAGGAATAATTCAGCTTGGAACAAACTAATTCATTAGTGGGAGTCAATAACCTGAACATGCAGAGTAGGTGTTTTTTTTATGCAAACCCATGTGCTGCCAATTAGAAATAAAGAATCTGTAGGTTACTGGTTACAATGAGACAACCAAAAACAAATTAACTAATCGCAAGCATTCTGTTGCTCTGCAAGTGCTGTTCTGGATCCTGTTCATCAGTGTTTTGATAGAAAAAAGGTGCAGCATCAGGTTGAGTTAGATCTGCATGCAATTTAAAAAACACTGCAGTTAGAGCCCTTTGATAACAAGCTCATGCTGTCATTTTAACGACACCCTCGGGGAAGAATCACAATGCCTCAACAATTCTCACTGTTGGCATCAGACCATGCAGAAAAATACAGGTTTGAACCAGATTGTGAACTGTTGCATGCATGGCCGGTGAGAGCAGCTTGCTGCAAAGGGCTGAAGAAGCCTGATGTTTTTTTTAATTATTAAAATGGACAAGAGCCTCAAACCCACGTTAACGTGTAACAGGGAAGAAGAATAACACATTAAAGCAACAACTAGGAGAACATAGTTCAACTGATGTACATTTTTGGACCACGTTACACATGAAATGATGAAATCACAGCCATTTGTGGCACATATCCAGGATCATGGGCGTTTTAATAAGCTGCACGAGACAGAGGTCATTCGCTGTTTATGGTCATTTATTAAAATCCCAATGTGGAGCTCGTGGTCTGACTTTCTTCAGTGGGGAGTCCTGGGGGAGTTCCACGATTCCCAGAAAAATAGGAAATAGTTTACTTTCACTATGTAAGACGTGAGCCCAGCCCAGTGTGAGCAAGAATCACAAGACTGACAGGTTTCACTTCCTCCACAGTTTTCTTCTCAACTGACAACTATATAATTCTGGTCTTAATCATGTATGGCAACACAAATGTTTGCAGATAGAGGTCCCTGAAGCGAAATCTTATCAAATGAGGGGGGTCCGTGACACAAACACGGTTGGGAACCACTGCTTTATATAATATCACATGCGGGTGTTTTCGTTTTTGGACTTGACAGCCGCCTCCGTAAAACAACTTTTAGCTGTGCTTCCTGTCGCCTCTGGTCCTCTGTGGTAAAGTACAAACTGCGTGAGTTGTTTTGGCCCATCACAGACAGACAGGAATGTGTGAGCAGCTCCGCATGTTTAGTTTGTAACAATTCAGCCTTTTGGACAGCCGTGTTAATGTGTTTTTACCTGTGGACAGGACCGAGGTGGTGCTCAGTGTCCGCGGAGAGCCGCTCCTCCACAGCAGCCGAGTCGCTGAAACCTGAGCTGCCGACGAGAGCTGAGGCAGTCCCGGGGAAAAGTTTGCAGAGAGGCACCGCAGCGCTGCTCTCATCGCCATCTTCACTCAGTGTGTGTGTGTGTGTGTGTGTGTTCACTGTTGTCTGGTGCATTTAGACTTGACCGCGGGAGCGCGCACCATCGCAATGTTTGCGGGCTCCCGCCGGGAGGGGGGAGGACCGACGAGCCGGTGGGAGGAGGGTGAGTCCAGCTATCGGTTTCATGCCTTTTTTATAAAGGTTTATTTATATATATTTTATTTATATTATCTAGTACGTTCCAGAGGTAGCGCCTAAACAATTCAGATAAAGAATTACAGTTCTGATAAAGCATGATTAATAATGTGTGTGTGTGTGGGGGGGCAAACAAACAGTAGCCTCAGGGCCATGACCACCTTAATCCTCCACTGGGTATTGCAGGTTGCCAGATCGGTAAGCTAACTTTCCGGGTTACTTAGCTTTATCGGTAACTGTCAGTCAAACTCCTCTGCAATACTTGTTTTTATGGTGCAATTTGTCAGAGGGGACGGGTTCAAACAGACTCAAACAGACTCAGGTCTCTTGTAGGCTACTGGACCAGGTCTGATGAACCTGGCAACCGGACTGCTTTTAATTATTTTGTTGTTGCGACTACGATCTTGAGACACTAGATGGCTGTGTTCTGCTCATTCTCCATATTTACCTTTATGGTCACATATTCTGCTCATTCTGCAAGAAGAATGGACCAAGATCAAACCAGAGCAGTGTGAGAAACTAGTGATGTTCTGTGGATGCAGATGTGCTGAAGTCATTTGAAGCAATGGCCTCTACACTTCCTATTCATTTTTTAATCCTATAACCTTAAGAAAACATTGTTCAGATCTTCTCTTCAGTTACTTTTCTCTAATTTTAAAAGTTTTTTTCAAAAAATAAGGAAAAACAAATTACTGGGGTCTGAAGAAGTATTAAGATTTTAGTAAAAGTATCTATACTCGGGGCGGCTGTGGCATAGATATGGAGTGGGCCGTCTTCCAGTCGAGAGATCGGCGGATTGATCCTCGGCTCCTCCAGCCTGCGTGTTGAAGTGTCCTTGGGCAAGACACTGAACCCTGAATTGCTCCCTGTGCTGCGCATGGGTGTGTAAATGTGGTGGGAATGGTTATATTAGATGGTATGTATGTGAATGGGTGAATGTGACAAGTAGTGTGAATGCGCCTTGAGTAGTCAGAAGACTAGAAAGGCGCTATATAAGTACAAGTCCATTTAAGTTATTGCAAGGTCAGTGATTGCTATGTGTAACAATGATCTGTCCCAGTCAAAGATCATTTCCTTACCAGCAATAAATCATCAGGATTATTTAAATCAAGTCAAGACCACCATTGGTCATAATCTGTCAATTCTGTAAACTCTTGGGCTTTTGAGATACATTGAATTTTGTTCTGTAGACAGACCAAACATCACAAGAGAGTGAACAATGTTGATTCATATGCACTTTAATCATCCGTACCCATGTTTAAACGTCTTGGCAGGGAAATATTGACTTAAGAAGTCTAGCTTGAAAGATCTGACTATGATACAAGCAGACCTTGTAAAAACAGACTAATATTATACTTAAAAATATCAGCGATGCTTGAGCTCTGTTATGTGGTGTATCTACTCTGCATTTGGTACCCAGAATCTCAAAGTATATTCAAAAATAGTATTATCTAAGACTGCATACAACAGCATGAATTCTTGATCAAATACCATCCATTAACTGTCTGGTGACAATGAGGATTAAAAGTCTCCTTACAATCCAATAAGAAGAACACTGCAAATATGATCACAAAGGTGTAAGAAATACAACAAAAAAGGGAAGGAAAAAAGAAGCATTCATCAACGTCAACCAAGTAACAGATAAGATTCCTTTAATGACAGTAAGGATCAAACCTTTGACAGACCAACATTGATAAAACACAAAGCCTACAGTGAGGTAAAGGCTCCTACATATGGACTCCGGCACAGAGCTGATGGCAGGAGAGGTCAGAGGTCATGTTGTTAGACGGAGGTGCCCTCTGCTGGTGCTGATGTCTTGTTGTCGTCAGGCTTCATGGCTGGGAAGAGCAACACTTCCTGTGAAAGAACAAAACTGTCAGCTGAGGGGGTTTTCTCTTACAAATAAAGGATGATCATCTGCCTGATGTGGTTACAACGCCCGCAAGATGAATATTTGTGTCGCTTCATTTTGGATCGTGTTTACTCATGTCATGGCGTATTCAGACCAGGTGCAATTTGCACAACTTGTATGGCATGAAAACATAGAAGTGACAATTTGCGGTGAAGCAATGCGACTGACGCAAAACCATTGGCACTTGGGTGCACTGTTATCCTCGCGTGATTATACAAGACAGATAAAAGGGGGGTGAACAGAGAAAAACAGCTTTATAGCACTATTCATGGTCAAACCTCCACTGGGAATCTTTATTACTCATACTGGGAGTTTTAGAAGAAAGTGACAATCTATTTTGTTATTGCGGTACAAGGACTGACTGCTTCTGCTTGCATCATGATTCAAAGGACAGCTTTACCTTGATGTTGTTGGAGTCAGTGAGGAACATGGTGAGACGATCGATGCCCATCCCCCAGCCGGCAGTCGGCGGCAGTCCGTATTCCAGAGCCGTGCAGAAGGTCTCATCGATGAACATGGCTTCATCATCCCCCTCAGCTTTGGCCTGAAAACAATCCAACTCAAATTATTAACAAGCTCAAACTGCAACAGTAAGGAGCCTGAACCTTCAAATAATGGGACGACGCAGCAGGGAAAAAAAGAGTTTAGGCTTGTATACACACCATAGCCTGCTGCTCGAAAAGTTCCCTCTGTCTAATCGGATCATTCAACTCAGTGTAAGCATTGCAGACTTCCTTCTTCATCACAAAGAGCTCAAAACGCTCCGTTAGGCCTTTCTCGGATCTGTGCCTGTAACGATTGAGGAAGTGTCAGTATGAACCGGAGCATCCCATATTTAAACCAAAGATATGAGGCTGAAACAACGCATTTCTCACCATTTTGCTAAAGGACTCATGATTTGAGGGTGGTCACAGATGAATGTGGGGTTGATACAGGTGACCTCAAGGAAATCTCCAACCAACTGAGTGGGGAAAAGTCATAAGTAAAAGACATTAAAAAATAAAATCATTAAGAAAAAGCAATAAACGGTACATCAGATGGTGAAGTTTATCAATAGATCACCTTGTCAAGGAGGCGGGCAGTGGTTCTGGGTGCAGGACATTCAACTCCTTTCTGTGCGCACAGGTTGTCAAAGAATTTACGTGTCTCTGAAGACAAAAGAGTGAAAGAGAAATATTAAGAAAAAACAGTAATGAATGTTTGAGTATTACTGAGCTGAATATATAAAAAATGTGAACTAAAAAGGCATTCAAATGAAAAGAAGAGTTTAAGAGGCAGTGAGAGAGAGGCAGTGAAAAAGAGTGTCTCAAGAGTATTTCATCTCAAGGCAGTTTTTTTATGTTCATCCATCTCTACATATTTACAGATTCTCACCATCACTGTCGTAACTGTCAGTAGGGGGGAATTTTACTCCCAGGATCTTCTCCAGGTCATGTGTCATGCTCACTCTTCTAAATGGCGGCGTGAAGTCGATCTCACAGGCCTCTCCCTCTGGACCATCAGGATGATAAGTCACCTTGTATCCTCCAGTGATGTGCTTCACCATTCCTGAAGCAAGGAGGGAAGCACTGAGTTAAGCAAACCAGCTTTCCTATTTTTCTTATTGGACACTTTTCCTGTGTCAAAACTAAGAAGACATTGAGAAGAAATGGCACAATTTATATTATATATATAAAATATACAATAAATTCCAGTTGTGATAGTGTCATCCTAAATGACGCAGACATGCATGAGTACAAAGCATGTTATCAGGGTTTCTATACAGGGTGGAAAATGACCTTTTTTTGGTCCACCAGCTGAATGGCTAGTGAATGTTCAAATTTTACCAGCCACTCAATAGCGTACCATTTTTTTTTCGCAGGTGAAAGCAAATCTATAGATCCTTTGTATATTTTACCAGCAATTGGCAAATAAATGGCGCTAATTTTGTGCCCTGTTTCTATAAAACTTTTATCTGCCAACTAGCTCATTACCGGCTTCATACTTTATTTTTTTAAGTGGAATATTCTCCTAATCCCAAATTGACACATTAAGTCTGCGGTTCTGCTCTGACACAGGTGCAAAACCGACTTTTACGTTGACTAAGCCTCCAGGGCAAACCTTCGTCTCAGGTTGCGTACTGTCCCAAAAGGTTCTATCAAAAAAAAAAAATTTAGTTTACAAGCGGTTGAAGTTAAGCTTAAAACTGCCAATCTTAAAGTTGTTTTTTTTTTGCAATGTGGGAACAAGGCTGCAAGGAGAGGAATGCCACCTGACAAGAAGGCTCTCCTCATGGCATGCTCCACACCGATGCATGTAATTATAAAAGGCAATGCACATTTTTTTCAACAAGAAGTTACTTGCAAAGAGGATGATTTAGGTGTGGCAGTTTACAGTGTAGGACTGTCTCACTTGACAAAAAGGATTTTAAAAGACACCTGTAGGAAAGGGAATCTTCTTTTATATAGAATATAATAGAATAGAAATACTTTATCGATCCTAAGCTGGGAAATTGCACCAATGTAAAATTGTTTTTAAATTGGTGGGTTAGCCAGCTTTCTACTAACTATTTTTCACTGTGTTTTCACTTACCTGAGAGTAGTTTCTCTGTGATTTCCATCAAGTCATGGTAATCTGCATATGCCATGTAGAATTCACATGTGGTGAACTCTGGATTGTGAGTCAGGTCGATGCCTTCATTCCTGAATTGACGACCAATCTCATATACTCTGTCTATTCCACCAACCACAAGCATCTGTGGGAAAGATATGATGTGCAGCGTTAATATTAGGATAGTTGATGAATGTAACAAAACCTTTAAATTATAGTGAAGTTGAAGAATACAAGAAATAATGTATTCTGCATTCACAGGCCTGTCTTCAAATTGAAAAAACATTAGCTAAAATATACCCCCTAGAAGTGACTTATTAGGGAGAATGACGACTGTGGAAAGTGATGCATGACCCTTAAAGCATATTACCTTGTGGTAGAGCTCAGGCGCAATCCTCATGTACAGGTTCATATCCAGCTCATTGTGGTAAGTAACAAATGGACGGGCCACTGCTCCACCAGGAATAATGTTCATCATTGGTGTCTCAATCTAAAGTAACAGCAAATATGATTAGGCAATGCTAGCTTGACTCATTCAAATGAATTCAAATTTGGAACAAGTTTACAAACTCATTGATCATTATAAAATCCTTATTTTTGTACAAATTCAAATAGAAATTTGTGCAAACAAACTTTTTTCCACTCAAGCTGAAGACTTAAGATAAACTGTTTAATTGATTAGTTGTAGGAGGTTGTCAACCTAGATCTGAAGACACTACAGACACCAATTCTTACCTCCAAAAATCCCAGCTGGTCCAGAAAACTGCGCAGGTATGTGATGATTTTGGAGCGAGTTATAAACTTTTGTCTCACATAGTCATTGAGAATCAGATCCAAGTAGCGCTGGCGGAATCGTGTTTCCTTTGAGAGAAAGATTACACAGTAGTGAGGAAAACAAATGCTTCAATGTTGGTTACGGTTGTTGTAATGACTGATCACTTTGCCTTGTCCCCATCAATACAGGCTACTGTAAGCAAATTCAGTAAGATTACCTGACTGATATAAAAATAAAATAAAAACACTAATTGACAAGCAGAGGGGCTTTGAACAGATGTCAAAATCCCCTTCTGCAAGATTCTGTCTCTGAAAAGAAGAATCATGTGTCTGTTGAAAAGACTATAAACCCTTCAGTTATTGTACTAGATAAACTGGAATCTTCCCTTCAGGCACACGCCGTTATGAGATTCTCAGAGTAAAACTTTGACTTCCCATAGCAGGACAAACAAGAGCGCATCTTCTAACAATTATAGCTCTACTCCATTGTAGGAGTGCCAGTAAGCCATGCCAAGTGGGGCAGCATGTACGAGAGAGGATATACATATGATGTCCTTGCATGTAGAAGTCACTAAACTATCTCCACCTTCAGTTGCAACAACAGTCAACTTGCATCATGTGTTCAAGCAGAAAACAACAACTAGAAACATTTCTACAGTGGTTAAGAGTTGCTATGCAATCAGTTCCACAAACAGATAGAAAAAGATAAACACGAGAAAACAACATAATGCATTTTACGTTGGTTCCCTCTAAATATCGCAGCTCTATACTTTTGATATAACCATGTGTTTGTGTGTTTTGTCCCACAGTGATGGTAGAGAGGTCATTTCTGTGCATACCTTCTATACCAAAGCCTGGCCATTGGTATGCATAATTATGCATTGTTTTTAACTACACCTGTGTTTGACAAGTCAAATTTAAACGTTCAAGGAATTATTTGCCACTGCCATAAATGCACTGAAAATGGTGAGACGTTAAAAACTAATGCTTCTGCTTTACGCAGTCCATGCTCACTTCCTAAATGTGGCATATTCCAGAAAGAGTGATTAAGTTTCTTTTTGAGAAAGAGGACAAAAGTGCTGGCCGTCTCTTACTAAAGGCCTTTTCACACCAAGTCCATTTTCGTCAGAAATTGTACCACAAAAAAAAAAATATATATATATATAACCTATTGCAACAATCATGTTGAATCATTCATGTTTACACACTGACTCAGTGTGCAGGGTTTCTGTGTGTAAATTTTTTTTCAGATGGCAGATTTTAAAACAAGTACAAAAAATATTGACACATTGTTCAGACTTTAATTCGGAGTGTCTAATCACAATGAGCATTACCTTGTCTTTGAGGCCAAAGTGCAGGTGGGGCAACATGTGCAAACATGGCGATAGTAGGGTCATCTCGATGGGAATGATGCTCAATTCCCCTTTTTTTGTCTTCCCTGGGTTACCGCGGACACCGATAATGTCACCACGGCGTAGTTTGTTGTTGATGGCCACAAAGGCCTCCTCAGACTTGTAGCTCCTGACAGAGTTAGAGAAGACAGGATTTAGCTCACTGCACTCTTAATTATGAACATGGACAATATCAAATAATAAGATGTGATGATATAGTGAATAACATTTCACAATACAAAAATGTGATAATATTGGTCTGAAACAATCATATAATCAAGTAACCTTGATGACGAGTGAAATGGTTTTGCATGTCTGGGCTTTTTGGCTCCCAGTTACAGTCATGACAACAACATCCTCATGAAACTTGCCATTGAATAAGTTTTACTATTATTTCTCCACACCCTCTCTTTAAAATTGAAACATAAAACAGGCCCATCACCAACTAATGCCACTCTGTACAAATGTCCATCTGTTTGCAGTTATGATGCATGTAAATATCAGAATAAATTATGTTTTTTTTGACGAAGGCTATCATTCTGTACCTCAAGTTCGCCATGACTTGCAACTTGACACCTTCACCTCGCAGATCGTAGAAGATCAGCTTGGCACCAGATTCCCTTTTGGCATGAACGCGGCCTGTAAATCATATATGAAGCTTAACAGGGGATCTACTGCTGGATTACACTGCACACACAAAATAGCAAATACGTTTAAGATCATGAAATATTTCTGGTACCTGACACATTGAGAACAACATCAGTCAGCTGGTCTCCAGGCTGTAGATGATTGTATTTCTCAATGAAATCTGTGAGTGACAAGTCCACATGATACTTGTGAGGGTACGGGTCCTCCGCAGTGCCTTTCAGGTCCTGAATGGCCTGGGTGCGAATCTTGTAGTATTGCTATGATAGAGGGAAACATATGATTGTCTTTACACCAATATATCAAAACATTACGGTTAAAAGGTGATGTAGTTTGATCACAGAAAAATCTCACATTTGGGTCAAGCGTCTCCTCATCCAACCCACAGGCATTTTGCACTCCCTGGTCATTGGATTCCTTCTTTTGCACCACCTGCTCTTTGAGCTTGGCTTCTTTCTCAGCCGCCTTCTTGTCGGCTTTCATTCGTCTCTTCAGCTCACTGATGAGAAAGAAAGGAGCAATCAAAGATGATGCAACTACAACTGAAATTGCATAGACTTTCAAACTGTTTAACAAAACCTAACACCTGCTAACAATCAACTCATAACAGAAACACTCGTGCAGAAAGTGTTTTTCTGATGACAAAAGGTTGGGTGTTTTTCTCATTGGAATGGAAAAGCCACCAACCTTTTGTCACCTCTCCAACGAATCCCGTAAATTTGAGCTTGGACTGCAGCTGCACATGGTGGTGCACATTTTAACCACTGTCCCCTGACCCCAAAGGCTTGGCACAGCTGCTGCCTGGCTACCCTGACCAGACACAGCATGCTGAGCTACCACAGTCAGCGGACAGACCTGAGAAAATAGACATATATACAAAGACAGTGTGGCTTAGAGAATATGCAGCAGGGGCTGTCTTTGGCCAGGCAGGTAAAATTAAACACTGGTGAGAATATAACTCTTTTACATATTTGTATTAGTCCCCACACAGCTGTAACTTCCAGGAAAGCAGAGAGAAAACAACAAAACAACAAAAAAAAAAATATTAAGAATGGAAAAAACAATGAATACAAATAAATAAAAAATACTAGTCTGCACCAATTGAAGCCTTCACCAGGACACAAATCCAGTCAATAAGTTCAAAACAAGTTAGTTCAAAGCTTAACTCGTAGAGAATGATCACATCGCCACATCAGATTAGGTTTACTTTTGCTTTTGGTTAGCCAGGTGTGTGTCAGAGGTAACATAACAGTACTGTTAGTAAGTAAAGAAAGTCAAAAAGAACGAAGGACACCCAAATTTGCAATATTTAAGACATATTTACACGCTTTTATACCAGCAAAATATAAAAAACAAAACGCTCTGGTAGTGAAAAAAATCAACAATTAAATATATCATACGCCGAACACTAGAGTGTAGGTTAAACTAATATCTGACACAAGAAAAAGATACCGCACGGTTTCACGATCAATGTGTGGAGGACATTTCTCCGAATGTATTGTGGATCTTGTAGTTCTGCAGATTAGTAAAACACACGATCGTAACAGGCTCCGGGACTTCAACTACCAGACACACAAACAAACTGAATCATGGGATGTGTAGGCGTGTGGTGTGTCTCCATATGGAGCCCTCACTTCGCTTTCATCTTCTTGCCTGATGCAACGTTTAGTAACACATTGAAACGGTCATTACTGCTGAAACATCACATGATTTGAAGGAAATAACACAGCGAAACGGCGTGGGAATGGTTAAAATGCGACGGAAGAAAAGAATAAGCTCACTTTTTGCTGGGTTTCCCTCCGTCCACCGCTGTCACGTCGGCCATGTTGGAGTCGCTGCGCTCAGAAAGAGCAACCGTCGTGCACGCACCGCAAAAACGCGAGAGCTCGATGGTGCGTTTGCTTGACTGTGGGAAATCAGTAGACTAGAAACAGAGCAGAAGAATACTCAAGAGTACCACAAAAACTGCGTGTGTACCATACAGGCCGTGTGTTTTCACCGCTGCCTTGAAAGCAGCATGACTTTTATAATATAGAAGTAAGGGACATTCATTCGTCCTGATGGTGGCACTGCAGGACAAATGGACACTAAACACCATGGAAGAGAATGGAGGACCATGACTTGTTTCAGTAAAATAATAATAAGAATAAATTAAATATTCTTGCCATTTGTTTTACACAACAGTACAACAAAGTGCTGGTCAACAGGACATTTGGACCTGGCAGTAATATTAATAAAAGATTAGTGAGTCATATGTGTTAGTACCAAATTCAACAAAAACGGAAAGGTTTCTTAACTCTAGCATGATGCAAAACAGATTACTTTGTAGTATCTTTATTTAACAGAGATGCAATTATTACAGCTTTATAAAAAACCCGTAATTTATTTAAAGTCCAGATCAAATGTCAGATGGGTTTTCAAAATCACACTTAAAAATGTAATGCCACTCATTTGACACTATAAATAAATGGGATGCCTGAATAATAGAGGTGATAAATGGACAGATAGATGACTGACTGACACGGTCTTCCTTTAAATCATCACATTACAATTTTTCAGACAATTTTATCCAAAGCAACTTACAATAAGTGCATTGAACCATGCGAGTACAACAACCCTCAAAGGGAAATAATCAAGTTTATCAACTTAATCAAATATGCTGATCTACCGCAAACAGAGAATGATTGTTTTTTATGGGCCAAGGTGCAGTCTTAACAGAGGAGTTTTCAGTCTGCGATGGAAGATGTGTGAGTTTCTGCCGTCCTGATGTCAATGGGAAGTTTGTTCCACAATTGAGAGGCCAGGACAGCTAACAGTCGGTACTTAGTAGCCCCCTTCTTCATACAGACACATTGATAAACTGTAGCTTAATGTATTCTTTGATTGTAATTTTTATTTTTGTGAAGATCTGCATTTAGTCTGTAATGACACATTAGTTGATAATATGGATAATACATTATCAAGCGGGCAATCAATAAGGTTATATCAAGGCCTCAACCGATTTCTATTAGTCAGATTTTAAAGTCAAGATAAACTGTGAAACAAGGCCTGACTAACCTACAGTACATTGTATATGCGGCTGGTAGCAGGATTAAGGAGCCAGAGGGGATGTTCTGTTGACATAACTGCCATCATGTGGTTTCTAACTGGAAGTTCATCCTTTAAAAAAAAAAAAAAAAAAGTCAAAGTTAGGCTTAGGTGCTTTCCCAGTGTTGCACAAGGAGGACTAACATATTTTCCTGTATTGTTCATTTTTATATGCTTTTAATTTGCTTTATACTGTATATTCTAAAGAAGTCCGATTGATGACAGAGTATATCAGTAAGAATTAAAAAATAACACCAGCCATCAGTCACAGGCCAGTAACTTCAGATGTGTCAGGGCGGGTGCTTTAACAATTAAAACTGAAACTGAAAACACATATTTCTGAATCATTGTGAATCGTTATCTCACAGTCACATATTTTTCTGTAGTAGCAATGAAAAAAAGCTCATAGTGCCAACATTTAAGGTATATATGTTTATTATAGATAGCAGCAAGTTTACAGAAATTTAATTGCAAGATAATAAAAACATCCCAACAAAAGAAAATTATAGGTTACCCCCTCCCAAGGGTGATTATTTGAGAGTTGTTCAAATGGTTAGAAACAAAAAGGCACATTTTCCCTCTTGTCATTTCCAGGATCAAAAATAGACTGTTTACTAGAAGAGTGGTTCACTCGTGTTGGGAGTGAAGAGACTTAAAAGATGTTAAAGAAATGTGGAGTAAGCAAAATTGATTTTGGAAAACAATAATACCAGAGTGGGAACAAATTACATGAAGATTGATGTTTTGCAGAATTTGTAATCCACATTGTTCCTTAATTACAGGACAAAACAATTCAAAACAATTAAATGTCTTGACTTTTACTGTGAGAACGACAAGACATCCTGGTAACTCAGAAATATTAGGAACCACTGGACCAGTAAACAGTAAGCCTGGAGCCACATAAACCCTACAAGCAATAAAGACTGAACAAAAATCAATGACTGAGATGGTTGTTGAGAAGAGGAAGTTGAATTGCAACTGACTAAAAAAATCGGTTACAGACGGCACACAGAGTATCAGAGAATATCTCAAGCAACATAAATAATAGAAAGAACATCTACTTTGGTTTCTCCTTTATGCTGCAAAAGGGAGATACTACTTAGAAAAATATATATTCAAAAACTAACAGATCTACATTTACAGTATATTAGCTGCATAGCAGTTTCAGGGAAAATTTGTCTGCATCTAAGTTTTATAACATAAATGCAATGGATACTTCAGTACGAACACGTTAGATGCATGACAGAAATTGCACAACACGTTTATCAACCACAACCACATTTATCTGGTCACTGTTGTCGAGCATTTAAAGTACATTTAAAGTCTTATGGCTTAAAACATTCTAGTTAATGAGGACTAATCATCACCGGCAGAACCAGTGGGGTATTAAACAGGCAACAATGGCAAAACATTAATTTGGTCACTACTACAACATCTCCTCAGGGCACATGTACAATATCTACTAGTGTCTGAAGTGACATTTTATGGAAAAAAACAAAACAGCCTGAACATCTGTAATAGCAGATTCAATTTGTTGATATTGACGGGTAATGTTGAAAGAAAATCATTTGTTCTGTTGCAAGAAACAGAGAAAGTTAGTCTGTAGCATATTAAGGGAATATGAGAACTTTTATCAACAACCCCACTCTTTCCCACAGATAGTAGTGACTGTATAATGAGCCATGCTTTTAAACATGCTCTCCAGTTACAGTGTAAATACACAAATGAGGAAACAGTAATTTCAAAAAAGTAATTACCTCCACAGTGTGTGTATAAAAAAGCGTTCTGGGTCTAATATGAGACATTTGCAGCCATCCTGTATGATCACATTCAGTTCTATTCACAGTAAAAATACTGAAATTTGTTGGTCCTGTTCTGAAGTATTTCTGATTTTGACAGCAAAAATGATTAGTCAAAAACTATACTACAATTATAAGTCTTGAACAAGCACATGATGTACATGCACATTAAGGTGTATATTATTACAAAATAACAAATGTGTAACTGTACACACAGGAATGTACATTTTATTCATAGTGTACAAAGCACTTTACAGTCTCATCTCAAGGTGCCAGTTACAATATCAGCAGGTGTGAGGGGCCAATTCACACTGCTGTCATCAATAAAGACAGAACATATCCAAACACAACTGTATAGGGGGAAACAATTTAGATAACAAACAACACACAAATAAATTAAATATGCTTCTCTGGCACAGGCTCTACAAAGATTTAAAAAAAAAAAAAGAAAGAAAAAGATCTAAACTTTGTAAAACAAACAAAAACAAATACAATCATAAATACTCACAAGGTGAAGAAAGCCAATCACAGATAGCTCTTTTCTCCAAAGTCAGGTTTCCTTCAGGAGTAGGGTCCCTTTAAAAACCACTCACAGCCGCTCAAACTGACACGCCGTAGTTCCTCAAAATCACATTAGTCAAGTGTACATAATCTCCATCAGACCACAACAGCTGTTTCTGACTGTAAAGTGTATAAAATGTAACGATGTTTATGTGTTTCTAACAAACTGTACATAGAAAACAAGATAACGACTGGGGCGTAAAACTGAGTCAATCTGTCATCATCAGAGACCAGCCCCTTTTTCACGCGCGCACACACTTGCAGTGAAACTAAAAATGACACAAACATGTTTTTGTTTTCCCCAAAACAAAAAGAAGGAAAAGTGCGGCAGCAGGACATCATGCCTAATAATGAAATTATCTATGTTTGTGTTTTCTTAAGAAGGAGAAAAAAAGGAATAAAAATGCACGAGCCATAAAACTGGCCTGTCCCCAGGAGTTATGCAAAGCAAGATTCGAGTCAAACTTTGGTCCTGAGGCCAATGGTCAATTGCAGACAATTGCATTTACAAGAAAACATGTAAAATGGGCTCTGTTCCTGCATGTTAATACCTTAACCTGGATGAGATGTATAATGTACAGCTGTAGCTTCTCCTCAACATTCACTAAATCCATCACATTAATAAAACTGTTTTTTGTTTTGTTTGTTTTCTTAAAAAGGCTCTTTTCTAGCTGGTTTAAGAATACTATTCCAGTTCATGCGTGCCTGACGCAGAATGATGCCAATAAAATGACACCAAAACACATAATAATAATAATAATAATAATAATAATAATAATAATATACTAAATTACATTCTACTCTCTCTACTGTAGATGTGTTTGAGTAAGAGGTATATGTCAACTGAAATTAGATTATTTGAATAATAATGTCTCGATCCACATTTTTTCCTCATTTGTCCAGATTTCTAAGCTGGTTTTCAGGAATAAAAAATGTATTAGGTTTTTGGAATGAATAGCTGAAAGTTGTAACAGCATGTAAAAAAAGTATCTTCTTCACTGTAAACAATGAGGAAGAGGTGGTTGAAAAAAAAATCACACCACCTCTTGTGGGACTGTACTGTACCCTCGTGGTCACAAAGAACATAGCATCATTAAGTGTTGAATATACATGTTTTTAAAAAAGTCTCAGCCAGTATTTGTTATATTTCCACCGCCACACTTTCTTATAAGATTCGCCTCTTTGTAATGCGTTAAAAGAGAATCTGTTCTAAAAAGAATCAAACTGACACAGTTTGTTTTTTGCTGAATACAGACTAAATGTTAGCCTGAACATGTCTGCTTATATAACACAGTGCTGTCTGTACACTGTGGTGGAGATGGTAAAGTATCTCGTACTGAAAGATATGTTTCACAGCTGGAAGTGATCGCCTTCACTGCACCGCCACACAGACAGCTGTTGGCTGAACTGCAAATATTATTTTATACATATTACTGCACCAAACAGGTCTAGACAAGACTAGATCTAATTTAGCAAGGCCACATAATACCACATTACTTCAGTTATACGCCTACTGAGCACTGTTTCTTTCTACGTCATAAAACCAAAGTCACTGTGGGCTATCAGAGACAGCTAGAGTGAACATATTTATATTATCAGGTGCAAGCTCACTGCTACAACACTGAAATAATCAGCACCCACATATAAGACACTTGTTTGTGACTACAGTGTAAAACACGTTTCTACTTTTCTTCTACCTCTCATTTCTCTGCCTCATCTCAAACCATCTTTCAATTCACTTTCTGCACTGTTGGGTGAAAATACATTTTACGCCAACATCGACTATCTTCCGTTTAATCAACCATACATACCAAAGTCTCTCTAAACTTTCCTGCTATACCGCACACTACACCTTCCATGCAACAAAAATACAAAAAAAAAGCATTAAAGGGAACACTATTCATGGAAACCACTAAACACTTTGGAGAATACTTTGGAAAACACCATGTAAGCCGTCACAGATAACATCACTGACAATCCATCTACAGATACACACAAAACTTCACAAGTTAAATGGATTAACAAGACCACAAAGTTACTGTAATTTCGCAGTAAAAGTTTGAAGAAAAGCGCCCTATGCTGCTTTTCTGACAGAACAAGTCCATCCCTACTTTTGCTATAACAGGGAGTCAGTCAGTCTTAAAGACAAAGGGAATTCACTTTTCTCGGCCCGCCGACTCAGCCAAGAAATTACAAACCAAATTCCTAGTTCACTGTCTGGATATTAATTTGTCCAGTTATAATGTAATAACAGATATCATTTATGCAACTCATCCGGACTTTTTTTTGGAAGGAAGCAGAAAAACACCTTCACTGCTCTTTCCAAATAAATCATCAGCCCCTGAAGCCAACCAAATACTGTGTAAGTAGGGCAGAAAGATATTTGGTGATCAGATATAAGTACATAACTTTATGTTTGTCTCAAAGTTCATAATGCTGGGCTAATTCATAAATATCTTACTGCAAGTGATTTCACTACATTTTAAAATTATTCCACATATGGAATTAAAAGACAAATCTGTGACCCTGTATGAAGGTTAGTATGAACGTGTTAAGTTGCTGCCTGACTCCTGCAGGCTGACCAGCAGGTCATCAATCTTCTCCATGTTCTGAGAGGCAGTCATGCTGTTCTGCACGGGTCCAGACTGAGACAGGGACTGGTTGAGCAAGGACTGGATGTGTGCGTCACTCTCTCTTTGGTTCTGACCAGACTGGCTGATGGCTATTATCTGATCCGACAGCGTGTTTCCAGGAGTGTTCATCAGCTGGCCACATTCTGCGAAGAGGGAACAGAATGCAAACCTCACACTTACAGCGTAATGTTCTGCGTTTGTTTGTCCTTTGTGCTTTCATACGAGTTAATTTATTTGAAGTGCATTGAAATTAAATGGAAGGACAATTAGCATAAAACTAGGTGAACGTGAAGACTATGTTTGAACTTATGATCACAAGAATTAACTTTGTTATATATGTAATATATATAAATTAAATATTATACATCTTATCTCCATGACAACTGAGCAACTCGATCGAGCACACGATGTGGCTGAAAGCAACATTTCTAAATCAATTATGGAATGTGTAAATCAATGTCTTTTGGGACTTAAAGGAGATTTCTTTTTTCAGGTTGCACATACTGTCGATTTCTGACTTGGTTTCCCATTTAATTTGCTGAGGGAGTAAACAAAACCTTTCATCAGTCAATTTTGTAGATAGTTCTTTAAATATTTGCATTCATACAACCTCAACAGGTTTAAAGGTGTACATGTGTGTATTCAATTTCTTACCGTTCTCTATCCCAAAAAGGAAGAGGCCCGGCTGTTGAGGCTGGCTGGGCTGACTGATGCTCGCACTGATGGCTGTCTGAAACAAAGTCCCTGGCTGTTGAACAGGGGAGGAGGTGGTCGTCTGGAGGTTTGCCACACCATTCTGTGTGGCAAACATGGCTGACTGTGCGAGCTCCTGCGTGGCCAGTCCCCTTTGCAGAGAGGCCATGTTAGACTGAGGCATAAAGAGGCCCACAGGCTGCTCCTGCCGGTTGCTTGAGCTGCTGCCCAGCTGCATCGGTTGTTGCTCTTGAAACATGACTTGCTGTCGTGGATTGGTGGGGTTCCCTAAAGTCATGGGCTCAGAGCGATCCTGCTGGTTTACTGTCACTATACTGGCTTGGGAAAAGAGCAGAGAGGGGTTTTGGGGATCCTGGGAAACTAAACTGCTGCTGGTCAGTGGTGGAATCTGACCCTGGCTGCTGAACAGAAGGCTGGAGGCCTGATCTTGAGTGGACAGGGGGTTGTTGCAGAACAATAAGCCAGCCTGCTGTTGCTGCTGCTGGCCTGGAGATAGTGTGTTTGCAGATGGATGTGGGGCGATGTTCTGAAACAGGGAGGTTTGCTGGGCTGCCGGTGTGTGGGGCTGAGGCTGGGAGGGCTGCTGCTGCTGCTCCATGGGGCTTCTCTGTTGGATGGGGGAGAGCTGGGTCTGAGACTGAAATACTGGCTGTGGTTCAGGGGAAGACGTTTGTAGAGCATTGAGGAAGGCTAGTTGCTGCTGCTGCTGCTGCTGTTGTTGTTGTTGTTGTTGTTGTTGTTGTTGCTGTTGTTGAGCGCTACTGGTTGTAAGCTGAGAGGGAAGGGATGTCTGAGGGAGGAAAAGTCCCGGAGTTGAGGGCCGCTGGTCTGGAGACTGTAGTACTGTCATGCTGTTTTGGAAGAGAGCAGCCTGGACCTGCTCCTGAGAGGCTTTCTGAAACAACCCGACCTGTGGATCTTGTGTTTCAGCCAAAGAACTGGGATTGTGGAACATGGGTGGTGAAGGGTGCGAGGGTGTCTGCTGGAGGAAGTTGGTCTGAATAGAGAGCAAGTCACTCGCCTGCTGAAAGAGAGCTGCTTGTTGCTGCTGTTGCTGTTGCTGCTGCTGCTGCTGCTGCTGCTGGGCCTGTTGGAAAAGCGTTCCCTGGTTTGGCATCACTCCTTGTGATGAGCCTTGCTGCTCGACGTTCTTGGCCTGAGGGGCATCCTGAAACATGCCACACTGCATCTGAATCTGTGACTGAAACAGCTGAAACTGCTGCTGCTGTTGCTGCTGTTGAAGCTGTTGTTGCTGGATTTGTTGCTGTTGCTGCTGTTGTTGTTGAATTTGCTGTTTTTGGATCTGTTGTTGGTGCTGGATGTGTTGTTGCTGCTGTTTGGCCATTGAGTCAGACTGAAGTGGTAAGTTACAGAACCCTTTGGCTTTAAGTTGCCTCACCGCCTCCTCCAGCTGGGCTACTTCGTCTGGGGGGAACAGTGGCAGCTGCTGCTGCTGAGCCGCAGCTTCTCCACACAGCCTCCCCACAGCTCCAGAGCTGCTCCCGGGCCGCTCCTGACCCTCTCTGGGCTCCAGGAGGAACTGCTGTGATCCCTGTTGGAGCAGAGAGTCTGCAGGCACAGAGAAGGAGCTGGTGGTCGCAATGTCCTGCTTCTGGATAGTGCTTAAGGGCTCTGTGTTGGGAAAAACAGGAGCCTGGCCTTTGTCAGGGTCGCCTGCAGGCTGAGACAGGTTGTTAGGGAATGGTCTGTTTTTATTTAGATGTCCTGCAGTCATGTCTGGGTTCTGCTGGGCTGGACACAGATCACCAGTCTGCTGAAAACACAAAATAAAACATGTGCTTTTAGATTCTGTGTTTGGTTTCATTGTTCAACATTTATTGTCAAAACTCTCTGCATTTAACACCTTTTGGGGGGGTGTCCCTGACTAAGAGCTTACATAGTTGAATCTGATTGTCAAATGTTGCCCAACATAAACTTTTTTTCTCTCATTGATCCATATTCTCATTTGCAACATTGACTTTTATTCTTTCTACAAAGACAAAAGAGCTAAAACATGCCCTGCGTCATAAATTGACAGTTGTATATCTGCCCCTTCTGTGTAAGCTGTATGTAGAAAGTTAGCAAACACAACATTATTGATGTGACTATCATTTAGCTGTTTAAAAAGACAACTCTGTTTGAAACTTTCATCCTTAATTCAATTTCCTCTCTTTGTAGTAATCTACAGACAGAAGGGAAACAACAGGGGACTGAAGGGACAGTAAACGAGAGGGATACAAAGAGCAGTTTCTCAGTTTTCTCTTCAATCTTAATACTTTTCACTATGTGAAGCTTTTAAGGAGGTCTTTAATAAGGGTACATGTCAATATATTACCTTAAATACACCAGAAGATTTGAGGTTGTTGGTGACCTCCATCGGAGTGACATCTTCTCTCTTCACTAAAGGCAACATCGAAGGCATCAAGGCACCATCTAGAACTGTAGGAGCAAGATCAAAGAATACATTACGTCTTATTCTTATAATGTCTTCTTTTACGTCTTGTACAAGTGGCGGCAGTCCAAATGGGAGAATACAGTCATGGTTATATAGTATAGTAAACAAAGGTAAAATAACCTTTAATTTGTTCATCAAATGAACAAGTCTTCACTGGAGAAGGCGCCTCTTTCTTCACAGGAACATCGTTTTTTGCTACAAGGGCAAACATCAACAGATTCACAAAACTCGAAAACAATGAAAACATACAGTACAGCACAATAATTTGATTATCATATCTTTCCATGTTTTGTTCCGACTGAAGACCTTACAATTACAAAAAGTGCTGATGAAAGATTTTGTTAATGATTGCTAATACTTGCTCTGATCCTTCTAAACTGAAGGTGGTGAGCCAGCTGTCATGCCTGCCAGTCAATCTAAAAAGTACTCTGTAAATAGTGACCTTGCAATTAGAAGTTTACATGCCATCTAACAAGCTGGTCTCCCTAGCAGCCGATTGCAAAAAGAGACAGATGAAGAGGAATTGATTGGGACCAACTTGAATCTGGAGTGTAGGTAAAAGGCTGAACATCATGGGACCTCCCAGCATTCGTCACCACATAGATTCCCACACACACCGACGAGGTGATGGCTTGGTTCTGGTACGGAGGAACCTTCACTATCAAGTGATTCTAGAGGGGTGTTCATTCAAAATAAAAAAAGTCAGCAAAAAATAATAAAAAAAAGAATGAATACTAAAGTAGGCCCAACCACTCTTATCTGAGTCAAAATGTGAGCGGATTAGAACAACTAGAGAATAATCATCTAAATGAGGAGTAACATTTAGATGAGCAGGTCATCACTTTGTCTGTATTTTGTACCTACCGACACAACCTAGTGAAGTGAATGCATGAATGAATGTGCAGATTGGGTTTACACAATGATGACTGCCTTCAGTTATGAAGATTTGTTTTATAAATTATATAAATCTAATATTTAGGTTGTTTTTTTTACACATTTGGATCTTAAAATATTCATCAGTTATGCTCTTCATGCAGTTCATATCTCTAGGACGTTCTTCCTAAGTGATCGGGCAAACTAAGTGTGGCCATATCTACCAAATGACCGGGGCAATAGCTGCATTCCTCAACTGAATAACATTTTAATCCCTCTTATTAACAGCTGGAGGCAGTAAAGCTTTGAAAAATGTAGTGTTGCCTCATAAAAGAGCAGAAAAGCAGACTGCCAACTGAAATTAAGTTTAATGTGTTCTGAGTTAGAAAATGCAACAACATGTTTGTTAGGCCTTGCAAAAACACACTATATGTTTCAGTCAGACATGGGGTTGCGAAGGGATGACATTTTCAAAGTATGATTTCAAAAAATACAGTTACAATATACCGTAGTTTCACAGCATACAGTGTTACACAATTAGTATCAATATTACCGGTTATAATAAGCCTTAAAGGACTGAAAACAGAAGGGAAGGGAAGTTGAACATTTTATTATAACTAAACTTGAAACCATTGTTTTAATGTAAGTATGTGTTAAAAGTCTCCCTTTTGAAAATAAATACTAAATCAATTTTCATATTACAGTATACATATTTCATATTACAATTTACCCTTTAACAAAAACCAAAATTACATCCAATGAGTTCAACAAAAGAACCGTTTCTTTTACCTGCAGATTCACAAACTCTCTCTAATTCTGACCATTTTGTTTCCAAGGGCAAAGGTTTAAAGTGTCTCAAACTGGACTGTTGAGACACACTCAGTATAGCCTTTGAGACTGAGTGTAATTAGGTCAGAACACAATGAGACTACTCAAACCTTTGAACCAGCAGCCTTTTAAGATGATTACATCTAAAGCCCCATACAAATCTCAAACGGCTAGGTCTATCTACTCAGCTGATTAGTAATTGGCAATTCGGTGCAAAAATAACACAAGAGCGATCACAATTTACCTGGTGAAACAGCTCCATGTCAATATCGGCCTCTGCCTTCCACGATTTCTCATCTGGAACAGACAATGTGCAGCATGTTTACTGGAGAAAAGTTTTGGTGAATGAACCCAAAGAATCCAAGGACAATCATATTCTAAAAAACAATCATTTCTTACCAGATACATTCTCCTGAAATATGACTTTGGTGTCTTTAAGAAAGTTTTTGCCAATGATAAAGACCTCTTCTCCACCCCTCACTGTACAGCTGTGTAGTGACTTCTTCAGGATTTCAGGCACTCCTGCAGGCTGAGCTGAAAACAGAGCAGATATAAACAGTGTGGATTTTCACTGAGAAATACAGGCCTTAATAAACGGAACTATAGAGCAAATCAGTTTAGACTTATTTTCACCCATAAGTATGTTTATAATGTCTCAAAGTAATTCATTTAATCCTAAATGGTTCAATTACAGAGGTAAGTGCTGGAAATGGTATTTAATTAAAACTAAAAAATTAACACAAAAAAAGTTAATTCAACAGCCTTCTGCAGCACAATCCACTGTCGCAATCCCACTTGTAGATTTAGATTTTATCTTTTTAATTAATAATTCGATTTTTAATTCTGAAAGTGTGTTTCAAAAACAAAAACCAGCTCTGTTGTATTATCGTGCACTTATCACATGATAAGCTTACTGTATCCTCACGCACACACACACACACACACACACACACACACACACACACACACACACACACACACACACACACACACACACACACACACACACACACACACACACACACACACACACACACACACACACACACACACACACACACACACACACACACACACACACACACACACTTTGCGGAAAGATATTTCCCTGGATTGCATGCTAGCTTTGTGTAAACAATAGAAGTCCACACACTTCTATTGTTTCGTCCTTTCCATTTTTTCTCCCCTGTCTCTCTCAAAGCAGTTCTCCCAAATCCACTTACACATTCTTATAGCCCTAAGCGTCTTTCCTGTTTATGAAACCTGCCACACCCTCATACACTACGCATTATCAAATAACACTTGAATCAGAAGGGATCTTTACACACTGTCTCCAAATGTGGAAATTAAAAGACAACAGTCTCTTGACCTCAGGGTAGACCAAACTTCAGAAACAGGACTTCTCCTATTAAAGAGATGAAAATAGCTCTGATGATAATTATTAACTATGTAAAATACAGGTCAGCTGTCTGTTTAGATTATTTTAATTCTAGTGAAATTAGTTTAATATATTGAAGTAATACACTAGAATGTCTGCACATATAAAAGCATTTCCACAGAGTCAAACAGGAGACCGACTTACTACACAGGATTGGAGATGAGGGAGTCTGTAGTGTGAGCATTGATCCATCTGGGCGGGGGATGTTGACACGAAACACCAGCCGAGCGCGCGTGCTCTTCTTCTTTGATCCAACCACACCAATGCGAGCCTCGACATCAGCATTTCGGAGTTTCAAGATCCCAACACAGTCCACCCTGCACAGAGAGACAATGTTAGTAGTACAACTAGGCAGATAAAAGCAACATTTTCTCTGTCTGTGGGTTATATAAACAATAAAATGACATTCTTTATAGGAGTAATATTGATCACAAAAACTACCCAATTTCAATCTCAAGAAAAGTACGTACGCTAGTGTCATGTTGTTGCCTGGATCAAGGGACACCTCGATGACAGTTGTGCCATCAATGTCCACCTCTTTGCAGGCCGTGGTGTTGCGGCCGGTCACCCTGCAAGCTTGGTAAAAACCATGAGGCTTAACACGCCCACTGTCGTTGCCCACAAACACCTGCAAAACCACTGGCTCATGCACGCCCTCCAGCTGTGTAAGTAAAAACAATTGAAAAGCAATAAACAGTATGCATTATAAAACGTGTTTTATACAGATGCTTCCCTACCTGTCCAGTAGATGCCCCTAACTTCTCATCAAGCAATTAAGCCTCATGTGTACTGCATTCTTATCTAGTTTATTTATCTTCTATTGTTACCTTCTATTTCTGACCTCTATGCTCGTTATCTGTACTGTCAGGACTTGTGAAGAGAGAAATATAATTGGTAGATTGTCATAAAACCTTTGCAGATAACCTCACACCACGCCTCAAACGTAATGCAGGTGGTTGTCAACCGCAAAGACTGTGTGTTTCATTTATGCTAGGGATGAACAGGAGCTGTTCAAATCCAGCCCAAACCTTTCTGACACAAAACTTGTACAATGACAATCCTCTCTCCACATATATATTACAAATCACTTTAAAATGGTATTAAAATATAATAGGAAATCATAATGCAGAGTGACTATTTAACAAATAGTGAATTTGACCTGGCATTGACAAGCAATTAGTATTAACACACCATTTGGGGCACAATAAAACTTGATTGGGACACCCCTACCGAGCATATTGAAGCTACACTGCTACATTTTCATTTAAAAACAAATATCTTTTGCTAAGTTTATGCCTACCGTCCACACAACTCTAGCATTTCTGAGCCCCTAAAACGGAGCTGTTTGGAAACACTGAGCCCCTTTTAGTGCAAAAACCTTTGGGTTGCATTTTAGTGTGAAAGAGCAGAACTAAGACTAAGAATTTGGAAATAATGATGCAGACATGTCATTCTTTTGTGTTTCAACCTTCTTGTGTGGATACATTGTTCCCTTTGCCATGGCGTCCCCTGGCGATGGATAATGCTCTGAGTTCTAATATGTCACTGTATTTGCTTTGCAACATCTCCCAATCTGTGCCGCCTTTACTCGTCTGTTACTTTCTTTACTTACTTTACTTGCCCATTAAACGTGAATGGTCATATGCAACTAAAACACTTGCATGGACAAAAATCCTTTTTGTTTGGAATCGCTGTTTTAGAATGAAAGCATAGTAGTGTGGATGTAGCCACTTACAAAAGAAGACACTTTCCACTTTTTCAAACACTATGACCTTAATTCAACACCGGGTGAGTAATTGATATAAAAGGGGTAATATTAAGGCTAAAATATTCTTCCGCTTTGAACTTATTTGACTTGTGTTTTACCCCAATGCTCCTTTGGCTCTAAAAATAGCAAATCTTATACACACTGTGCGTCTTCCAGCAACAACACACGCCCCCTGACCCCTGAGATCTGCGTTTCGGTGCTGCAGGGACTGCTCTGTGGGACATTTCCCCAAACTGCCACAAACCACAATGTTTAAGTGTTTTGCTGGAAATAATCATCAATGGGCCCCTTCCTTTTGGATTACATTTGATAATTGACTTGAATGGAGCAGCTTGTACCGGGGCCAGCAGGTAAGTCTTTCAAAACACTCTTTTAATAAACTTTGTGTTCACATACTAATGTGTAGGGACTTGTATCATGCTACTGCAGAGGTTTGGTGTTATTTGGAGCAGCATTAGTGGTTACAATATTGAAGACTACAGACTTCATTATAGAGGCTGTGTCAGGGGTATAACAGGTACCTTTACAGTAGGAAAGCCCTGCTGAGTGCGGTCCTTCACTGACCCTCTGCTGCCTTCAGTCAGATAGCGGGCTCGGTGCTGAGTCTCCGGCTGGATGAAGATCTTTAACTCCTTCCCCTCACTCTTCTGTGGGTATTGCATTGAAAGAGTTCCTCCTTTATGGTTGGTTGTCTGAGGATCATCAGAACTGTAACAAAGACCAGTTTGACAGAGACACCAGTAGATTACTTTTCATTCTAACATTTGAACCTAGCTGTCTTATTATGATATTGTTGTGTAAAAGAAATGTTAGAGTTAGAGTTAACAGGCCCTTCATCAACCAAGCATATTCTATCCGCAGCTTTTAAAGCATTCAGAGTTATCTGTTTATTTAATCAGCTCTGCTTATCCTAGGTCTTTGAGAGAGGCTCTGTGATTCACTGTGGCCGACCATTGTTTGTACTTCAGTATCCTGCCCCTCCTCCTCTCTGATCTAACCGCTCTTCTTCACTCAAAGTGTAGTGGGAAATTTGGGACCAGAGTAATCTGCAGAAGATTTACATCTGTTGTGCAATGTGTGATTTCCTGATAATACCTATTCTGACAGTCAGGATGATTGCTGTATGAGATTATGCAGAGGGGCCTTTCAGACAACTGTAATACGGAATGAAGTACCCAATTAAGAGTTTAACTAATATTGTTTTTCCTTTCATTTTCACCCATCTGTATATATCCATAGCTTCATTTGACAACTTCATAAGATGTAGAGGGGCAAGACATGGACATTAGAATATAACAGGTCAAACTCGTCGTATTTCAAACTTAATCCACTGGTTACACAAACCTTCCTTTTGATCCGGTCTTGGTGTCAGGGCCTAGCTGTGACAGGACAAAGTGTGGACCTTTGGCACTGTCTGCATCAAACACGTCCATGCTGGCTTCCCCTGCAGGCAATGACTTAGGACCAGGCCTTTGCCGAGGGGTACGTTTGCGGGACTTTCGTGGCACCTCTGTGTTGTCATTGTAAGAGACGGTGCTCATGATACTGAAGTTGGAGACAGAATCTTCCATCCAGATGCTGTTACTCTGCTCTGAGTCCAGGGATGTTTCATCCTGGCAGGACATCTGGCTGTCATCAAACAGGTCTTGTGGGGGTGGTGAGATGTTCAATATGGTACGGCGTTTAGATGGAGTCATCTGGTGGTGTGGCTGAGCCTCCTGCGATGTTACGCCTCTTCCTCCCCCTAGTTCACTGCTGCCCCTGGTGCCAGTACCATTCCCACCTTCTGCTCCGACGACCTCTGGAACAGCTCTGCTATTCCTGGCGTCTTCCAGGTCAACGCTGCCGCTGCCGCTGTGAATTGGGTTCTGGTCACTGGCTGAAGCACTGGAATGCATGGTGGGGCTGGAAGAGGTGGAAAAAGCACTGCGGGGGCCTTCCATGGTCATAGAGGAGGACATGGCATCTACAGTGCAAATGATTAGACAGTGAATAAAGGCCTCTCAACCAGTGTTGGCTAGCAGTCCCATTTAAGCAGCAAAATTTGTTCATTATTTTTTGGTTTTGTTTAGCATTTTTTTGTTACATCCAATTACAATTTCCCCCTATTATTGGATCTTAAGTGTGTGTGTCTGTGATGCTGAGGATTTGTAAATGTACAGTATGTGAAGTATAGGTGTGGCTAAAAAAGGGCCAAAGAAGAGCTGAGAGGTGAGCAATCCTTTAAAAAAAATTTTTTTTTTAAAGAGATACGACTAAAAATACTTGAGAATAAACTAAGTTTCAACTAAAAAACTGAATGAATGTATCATTATTATTAGCGTTTTGTTCATGGTTTACTGAAAAATTAGCGAAAAAGGATGAAATGGAGAGGGAAGTTCAAAACATTAATATGTACAATATTATGCATGCCAATTATTGGAGCGTTTACTTTGAATTTCTTTATTTTTTTGCTACAAAAGTTCATTTCGTTGGGACTGAACGTAGCCACAGAGACAAAATAAACAAGCTTCTGACCTATGAAGCAGAGAACTGCAGACCATTTTATATGCAGACACTCCCTGCTTCAGAGGGAACTTCCTGGAATATAAAAATGAGACAGCGAATGAGCAATAAGAGCTGAACAGTAAAATTTTATTCAAATTTGTTAAAAAGAATAATAACACAGGGTATTTAGTTTGTCCAAAAAATGTTGCTCCAGCATGCTGACACACACTGTAATTTCAAAAGCATTCAAATAGTTACATTGAACTAGATGAAGAGTGGGGAAAAGTCTGGTTAAGTTGCAGATAGTAAAAAAGGAGTTAGACTGCTGTTGACATTCTGGATTGTTTGGTGACTCATTAGTTTGCATAACACACAGTCAGAAAGAAAAAAAGGCACATAAAAAGAATGGAGGGAGTGTCATTTTGAGCAAGTATCAAAACACAAAGACATATGATAACAAACCATAAATATACAATATGATCAAATACTGTTGGATACCTAATTCTATTACAGATGTTGAGAGGTGGGTTATGAGTGTTTACTCTCTATTATACCCTATGTACTACATGAAAGCTTTTTATAATGGCAAAAACAGTGTTGCAAATGAAAAACAAACCATTATAATACTGTTCTGCTAAAAATAAAAAAATGAGGTCGCTGTGAAGTTTGTTTGAAGAAACATATTTTTTAAAGGAAAAAACAAACAAATAAAAGCCAGGTTATGTTATTGGCAGTTTTCAATTAAACTTATAGTTCCATGTAAAGTAAAATATACTTCACCTTCCTTCTCTTACAGACACATTTTTCCACCAGGTCAGAGTGCTGCAAGTGGCTGTAATGGAGCACTGAAGTCCATGGATTTACTGAAACTCACTCTAACGCCTTGATGCTTCAATGAGGAGCAGAGCAAAACAGCTACAGTGAAGCATACTCATTTTTATCTCATTTATTTCCATTTTTAACTGTTCTCCTGATGGACATTTGGGGATTTTCAGAAATGGATTGGGGCTAAAGAAAATAAACATTTATTCAACTGCTCTGAGTGCTTGAGACAGAAAGCCATAAAAATGCTGTCATTCATAACACTATCAGTCCACTATTAATTAGTTTGGACTATTGATTGTTTTTGTGACTTGTAGACATCGTCAGACCCCGGCATGAGAAAGGAAACCATGTATGCAATGCATGAAGGGCTGAGAGATAATTCAATATGATCATTTATAGTATTTAAATTGAATCGATATTGTAAAAATAATATTGACATTTCATGATACACAGTAATGTTGTCTGTACTGACAAAACAAGCATATTAACTCAAACTTCTCAGAAATGGTTATCAAGGTCATCAAACTTTACATTACTACAGTTTAATGTGTGTTTTGTGTGTGTTTTTGTCTATTTACATTTACTTGCATACATTCAGGAAGTGGCAATACACATTCTGTTTAAGACACTTGATGAGAAAAAAGGGTGGGGTATACATAAGATTTTTTCTTCTTCCCACTCCTTTTGAGGCACAAATTGCATTCAAATGTTGCTGTTTTCTGTGCAAATGCTATTGTAATGAATGCTGCTTGAAATAAATGAGATGAATAAAAAAATGTGATTAACCTCAACTGGATTACATAACCCATGATTTCACATATGTATGTGAGCAGATATCATGGTATATTAAAGTCCTTCTTTACATATATCATCAAAACGATATAAAAATGTTTTTTTTTTTTTGAAAATAGCAGATTAATTGTGTCACAGCAATATTTACAAGATTTGGACTAATTTTCGTTCATATCCTTGCATGTTATGTTAATTCTGCTCTTCTCCATAAAATGAGTAAATACTCCTAAGTACGTTTCATTTGTCAACTGTTTAATTCACACAGGAGTATACATACTGTAAATAGGCTGTACCATGTGGTTATTTATTAATTGAACTACCAGAAAACATGCTATACTGTGATACACATACATACATATATATATATATATATATATATATATATATATATATATATATATATATATATATATAGAAGGTTTTGTGAAATTATCTATATTGGATTTTGGTCATATCGCACAGCCCTGTATGAATTTATTTAAAACCAATGACAACCTTTTTTCCAGCTTGTTAATGTTGTATCACTGCCCTTAACAGTTTATTTTTTCTAACATTATTTACCAATTGGGAGGGTGGCCAAGCAATCAGTCATTTCTCAGAGAAAAGTTTTGTATTTGGACACCACGATGTATCAAGAGAATGCACAATGAAAATGTGAAGGGTCAAAGGAAAGAAGAAATGTGACGCAGCATTAGCGATTCTGACAGAAGCATGAGCTCGGATTTCTAAAGACACTTCAAACCTGTATACCCTCCGTTGTGTATGCACAGTACACTCATCTTGTTTTGTTCTTATGCAATGTTTAATGTCAGCAGCAAACCTGACAAATTTCAACTGCTCATTTGGTGAAGCGTGTAACTCTTTTCAATGACTGGTAAAAGATGATATCATGGCTGATCATGACACTTCCATCAAAACCCCTGTGATTCATCTAACATGCACCAAACAAGTGGTTTCAAGTTCAGTTGTGAGTGACCCTTTTCTATCTGACCACACTGCAAGCATAATGATCAAGATGTTATTTTTATTTTTTTAAATAACTTTTTTTATAAAGCATGAAGTCAGCAAGCTCATCAACGACAAAAATTGGCCTCATAATAAATTATATATATTGTAATATCTCATTTCTGGACTTCTGAGTTTCTAAGCCAATATGATTTTATTCTGTGAACAATACCTCCACCTTGGAAGTGCATAATGGTCAACAGTCATTACAGCCACTCAAAGCTACCTAATTAAAAAACAGAAAAAGTGAAAAAAGTTGTTAAAACAACCAAGTATTTTGTGCTGAGTATGCAACACTTTAAAATAATAAGATCTATTGGGCTCTCTCATTATTATTGGGTTCTGTGTATGATTTTAACCATTAATCTATTTTATAGTCTGTATCAAAGAGGAAAACCTGCGATACATGACCCACATTTCAACACTCTGTTGCTGCAAGAGACCACAACATACGTATTCACAACAATCCCCTTGGCCAAATATTTCACAAGCAGGTACAGACAGATGGCACGTTCAGCTGACTTAACTCCAATGACATAACTTCCTGTTTAAGCAGTTCTTGTTTTTTTTTTTTGTTTTGTTTTTTACTAGCATGGGAATCAGAGAGTAGCAGGCTGGTTGTCTGATACAAGTTTCTGTCAAATAAAGGTGTTTGTTTGCCTTTCAGGTACCCAAGTTGTGTTTTTTTGGGTGGGGCATGATGAGAACTCCCCGCAGAGATGAAATAAAGATAAAAGGAGCAGGAGCCTACCTGTTGCTAGAGCAGCTGAAGGGGGAGGCCCTGCCTCTCCACCGCTCTTTTGACTCATGACTTTTGGGCTCTGCTGTGTGGAGGAAGGCAACTGTAGCTCTTTGGGAAGAAGGTCATACGCAGACTCTGTGGAGAGAGGAGGGAACGAATGAATAGGATGGCAAGGTGGTGTTTTAACAGGTACTTGATAGCTTTTCTTGGTAAAATAAGAAATATGATTCACACACGTCATCTCAATGACAAACTTGTTGTAGACATGAAAAAAATAAAATTACTTCCTGTTGTATTGAGTCATGATATTCACATTACGGTAATAGCAGTTTCACATCACAACTCTTAAGCAATTGTAAGAACATACCCGCTACCTGGTTGGCAACAAACCTGATGAATGACAAGGAAATAACCCACAGTACAGAGCTATGTGTAAGAGAACAATGTAGGATAATTTCAGCCTCAGTTCTGATGCCAAACGAGTTTACCCCTTTTTATTACTGCCAAACTCTGGCTGTGCATATGCAAGAATCGTGCCACACAAATGATACTTGGTTCCAGGTTTTCCAATGTGAGAATTTGCTGTTTTTTTTATTTCTTTTTTAAGTACATTTGGGGTTTTGGTCTGTTGGTTGGACATTTGATTACATCTTTTAGGGCAAAAACTATGTTTTTCTCACCTTTTAGATCCAATTGATTAACAAATGAATCAAATAATAATCTGCAGATTAATTAAGGATGAAAATAACCATTAGTATTTATTGGTGTGACATTTTAGTTTACCTTAATAAATGTTTCCTAAACAGGGAGGTGGAAAGCGAATGTCCAAGCTACATATGGATGCCCTCTCACAAGATTGTCCATTTCATTTGAAGCTGAAATGGTAACTCTGGGCACTGAGTAGACATCGAAGAAGACCAAACCAGATGGAAAAAAAGCACAAAATGACGAAACTGCTGAGGTAAAAGCAAAAGCTGTAGCATACTGAATAAACAGCACGTCTCATTACAAACAGGCTGAAGGGTCATACAAAGCCTTTTTCTCTCCTCTCTGTGCCTCCCTCAGGGCCAACAGAACATGGGGAGAGGAGAAAGCCTTGGGTCAACAGCATGACAACACTTTTACTTGCAGCCTGATTCATCATCCAAATATTATGGTATGAACTGAGAGCGGCCATTACAGTCGCCTGACTCTCTTCACTGCCAACTGCCAGCTTTAATTACTTGCAGCTGAGTCCCAGGGTTCGGTGTGTATATCAGATACTTAACCCTCCCATTGTTACCACTCGCTGTGTACAATAGACAAACCTGGGACATACTGAAACCAGCCCATGCCTCTTCATTCCCAAAGCCCTGCAGTCTCTTACAGCTCGCTTTAGAAGAGCAGGGAATGCTGGTTCCCAGAAAGGGAGCTTAAATCTGGACTCAGCAAACTCATATAACTCACACTGAACCACACATACACACAGGACTCTAGTGTGGTTTTTCTGGTTATTTGCTAAGTTCTCCAAACAAAATCGCAGACACACATGCATGCACATATACAGAAACGCCCCCCCACCACCTCCACGAAAACACTTTCTCTGCCCCTACATTTACACTTTAACTCTAGACTCTTCTTGGGGCTTACTGACTGACTGCACATGCAGCAACATGTGCTCTGAGTGAGCAGCACTTCCAGTAAACAGATTGCCAACCGCACAGACAGAAAATATGTACTCTTCTCTCAAAGCAGTGGTCTTGAATCACTGGCTGGCCTGTTCAAAGTGTTTCCACAGTCCCCTGACATTTTTTTAAAGACTGAAAAAATGCAATTCTTTATTTACACGAGACAAAACACTGTAGCTTTCACACAGGAGAAGATTTAAAAACTCAAAAAGGTCAGCCTCTTTAGCTGGGAAATAAACGGTTCAAACTCACTCACACACCACGTGATGTTTTGATTTTATCTTAAGACTGCAGTCGTGTTATGCAGAACACTGACCACTGAGGAAAACCTTTCATTTTCTGTCCGTCTGTGATCATTATAATAACAAGTTAAAGCCTGACCACAAATATTTACATTGACAGACACCACGCTCGTGTGGTTAGTTTTACTCAAGTCTACTCCTGATATTAATACATTTTGATGAATATCAAAGTAGCTTCCCTCAATAACTGTTTCAAAAGTTGAGTTTCCACCTATGTTTTTAAACCGAAGGGTAAATAACAAACCATATACACTCAAAAACCAAGTTTCACGTCAGAAATCCAGCAATAAGTTCTTTATGGAGCCAACAGTCAAATATTTGTACTCATTATACACTCACCATACCTTGTGATATGTTTATATGGTAAGCAGCGCGGGCTAAAGGTGAAAAAAGAAAGCACTCACCATGTGAATGGCAGGACTTACACTCCCATTCATTTCCCTCGCATTCCTGCTGCTTGCTCTTACTAGCCCTGGCACCTGGGGCGTGGCACTGGTTTTTTGGCTGAGTGACTGATTTGCCTCCCCTTCTGTCCCCCTCCTCCACTCCACCTACCTCTCTCTCTCTCCTTGTCTTGTTTACTGTGCTCCCAGACCCTTTTCTGTACTTCAACTTGCTCAACAGGTTAGTGGTATTGTTATGTGGAATCCTGTCAGGCAGAAATGAACCAAAAGAATAGCCTACATATGTGTTTAAAAACCCAGGAAGATCCACAAGGTGCAGTTAATGAACTTGGTGGAATGCAACCGAACAAAAAGTGACAGGGAAGATAAGATTAAGCTTAGTACATTTGGAGATTATACTAAACAGTGGAGTGAAGGGGCTGGAACCTGCAGCAAACCATGTACAACAACCCTGAAATGTTTACAGCCAAGCCTACATTAAGGCTGCCAGGTACTCCATAGCAACCCAGATCAGGGGACAAGTCTTTTGAGCGTTTGCATCTCTCGTGAGATTATGTGGAGAACATTTCAATTCCAAAGCATTACTACAATGTAGGATATTACATGAATATCATTAAAACATTGTGGTAAAAATCTCTATAAAATTTCACCGCATATTGTCTTATTTAATACCACTCATTAATAGGAAATAACACCAATATCCCAATTCGTTATAGTTCTTTATCAACTATTTATTTGGTCTATAAAATGTCATAAAATGGTGATCCATGTTTCCCAAAGCCCAAGATGACGTCCTCAACTCAAAGATATCCAGTTGACTGTCATAGAGACAAGAGGAAACCAGAAGTATTCACATTTTAGAAACTGGAATAAGAGAATATGGTAATAAAAGAATTTGGACTTTTTTTTCCTTAGAAAAATACTCAAATAGAGTCATTGATTATCAAAATGAATTTACTTAATTTATTAGTTGACCCATCGATTCATCTTTGCAGCTCTAGAGTAAACCATTAATGCTTAATTAATGCATAGTTAATGCATGACTCTGCTTAATCTAATGCAATAATCTGTATGATGTATCACAACTACGAATAAACAACTCACTGAAGTGGGCAATATATAAACCTAAGGGATCCTTCTAAATGTTTGTTTATGTTATATTTTTAAGTTTAAAATTGGCTGATAAACCATTTTTCAGTTAAACATAATTTAATATTGAGGTTGATTTTGTGACACTGACAGTATAAATGAAACACTGTGACCTTCACAAAGGCAGGATTTATTGCAGGAGTTATTGCTAGGTGTACTTACTAAATGGAGTGTACGTTTACAAGCTGGACAAACTCATGAAAGAAATATGCGTACTGTAAAAGTGGAGTGACAACATGATGAACATGAATGGATGCGCAGGCAGGGTGAGCAATAAGTGAAAACATCCGGTGGGTGTACCTCTGTGGTTAGAAACTATTTATTCAATGACAGGCGGCAGATGGGAAAGGCCATATTCAAGAAACGGCAAAACTTGTGAGTGACAACAACTGCAGTGATAAACA
The DNA here is from genome assembly GCF_963691815.1 of Echiichthys vipera. Lineage (NCBI taxonomy): Eukaryota > Metazoa > Chordata > Actinopteri > Perciformes > Trachinidae > Echiichthys > Echiichthys vipera. The sequence continues at coordinate 24,134,367 of NC_139826.1, forward strand.
GACTGACATAGGCAGGTTCCAGGTCACATAATGAGATTTAAATTGTTAGAACACTAAACAAAATCACAGAATTTCCTCCCACCCTGCATAAACTAATAGTATATTAACCTACATATGAACCAATTCATTAACCATGCATTATTTATATTTAATACATTAATTAATGCATTTCATAATATCTGGTGTAATATTTCATCACCATGCTCACAAGTTGAAATCAGATCATCTGTTTGAGCATGGAAGGTTTTATGTAACTGTACTGTTTGCCAATATTGATGATAAAGGTGAGAGTTATAATTTAAGCCTCAAATAGAGCTCTTCTGCATACTGCATTTTTTATTTCTTCTTATTTATCTAGCGTACATGTTTCATTCCATATAAACCGGCGATAATCTTAGTATTATAATAGGTGGATCCACTGGATCACTGTGAATAAAAGAGATGAACAGTATACACATCAAACACTGTTGAAGAGTAAAGAAACATCAAAATGAACAATGAAGAAATATAATTTCCTCCAAATATAAAAAATGATAAGTTCATTTATTTATTATCAGCTTCCCTTCAAAATATGAGCTCACACTGTAGCAGCTATAGTAATGAAGAATTTGTGGCTGCAGATTTTAATGTGGTCAATCCCAAATAAAAAGACAATGTTAAACATTTTCTACTGTGGCTATTAATTCCAGTGATCCCAAAAATCTTTGCGTTCTGACAGCTTTTTTGAAAAAGGCTCACATTATATCCTTTGTGCATTTGAAAAAGTGAAGGTCAGCTATGCTTTGTGTCACACCAGGCTCAGAGTTTGTGGCATGTAGCTCTTTCAGTCAGCTAATCCTGAAGTGACCAGGATGGAATGACCTCCAAGCATCAGTTTACACGCCTTATTTTCAACTAACACCCACCACTATCCTGACTTTACACAACAGCCCACTGAGGCTCACGTGAGGGCCAATCCACCCGGTTACAGGTCAGATTTGAAAACAACGTGGGCTGTTGGTCATATTTAACATTGTCACAACAGTGCAATGAGTTTATTTATTGTCTTTTATTTGGGAGCGAATACAATTTGGAAAAAAGATTGTCAGATTCTGTCTGAAAATAATCTCTCGACAACACATCTGCCTTTGGCTCTGTGTTTACCAGTGGGCTCAAACAGACACTGAGCTTAACATGCACGTGACTTCAAAAAGCAGAGGAATTCAAACTATTTACAGAAGACAACACACACACACACACACACACACACACGCACACACACGCACGCACACACACGCACACGCACACGCACACGCACACAAACTAAACTTTTACAAATCTCTTCCAGTGAAATCAGGCCTAAGTGGTGACAGGAAGCTCCTCACATGACGACCTGTTTTCTCCTGAATCAGAAAAGACCACACGCAAATACTAACAGCCTATATTATAACAAAACTGCTGAACAAAATGTTTGGTGTACCAACACAGGCGTTTCTGTCCAGCTCTCAGAAAAACCATGCTGATGCAACAGGAAGAGTCTTTAGCAACAACACACGCACACACTTATCGATAGTGTGACATCACCAAGCTGCAAAGCTAACCGCATTTAGTCTGAACCAAGGAACTTGTGCAAGATGAAAGAGTCGATGACGTTACTGGTGCCAAGTGGTACGATTATACATGCATTTGATAATTGGAATAAAAGAACTAACTAACCATCAAACTGTCAATGATGATAATATTCATGAGGGCTAATGTTAGCCAGCTCTATCGATAACAGGTTGGACCTGCTTTGTTAGGTCATGTATAACGATGTAGCAGCAGCTTGAGTAGAGTACTGTCTGTAGCTGCTGGACAAATTCACAATCTGCTTGGATAACAAAGAAAACAAACGTGTACATTTAGATTAAAAAAAAACTTTTTACTAAAGGAAAAAAGATTCATGGTTGGACATGTTTCAGTGTCGGGCATACAGTTAATTAACAGTTTGCAGTTCATCTACAATGAAAGTTTGCATGATTTAAAAATAGCTTGTGGCATCGCAGGTCTTGTTTTGGAAACCTTGCAGACTGATTTCAGGTGAAACCGGTTGACTCTAATGATAAGAAAGTGGGAATAAACAGATAACATAGCTGTCACTGGGTCAACATTGGTGTAGACACGGAAGGTCTGTTGCATCATGAAGCCACAGGGTCTGCAGGATGTGCAGGTCTGCGTAGGCCTGGCAAAGCCAGCAATATTTCTGTCCTCATTTTGCAAGTTTTAATTAAGACTATTTATTTTACAGATTTCTGACATTTCGGACAATGTGTCCCTCAAGCTCACCTTCCAGAGCTAGACTGAGCCTGCACCTCCAGACATTAATTACTTAAGAAGATTTGGCATAAAGTCTGCAGTAATTAAGGATCTGGAATGTCCACTGATTAGTTAGGAAAAAACACTGAATATTGTTCTAGCCTTGTTAGACTATTTTACTGAAAAGGTGGGAAGAACTCATTTGGGGTCACCACAGGCAGATTTCATTGAGATTCAGTCTATACAATATGATTCAGTCTATTGTCTGATCAAGTGAAAGCTAAGGCTACACCGTACAGCTCCTGTTGGAAGGAATGTTTCTGTCTATTTGAGCAGGTTGCAGCTTGCTGAGACACGGAGAAATAAACATTGTCTTGTTTAATGATGGCGTCTCATCAAACACAATCCTCTTTGTCGAACTCTGATGCATAAAGGAGTGGCAAGAGGTAGACAGACAAACTATTACTGGATATTATGTTGTTAGTAGTAATACAATGAGAATTTTATGTAAAATTAAAATAAACAATAATTATTATTTTCTGACGCAGTAACAAGTTACTTTACCTGACTTTAATACGGCCAAGAAATTAAAAGTATCACTTGCAGCCAAATGGAAAAAAAGGGGACAGAAGTCAATAATCTACATAAATGTATATAAATCTATTAAACAGCAACTCAGTTCACCTTGACTTGCCATGACTTGTCCTGAGGCAAGATATTCCATTGTGTGTGTGTGTGTGTGTGTGTGTGTGTGTGTGTGTGTGTGTGTGTGTGTGTGTGTGTGTGTGTGTGTGTGTGTGTGTGTGTGTGTGTGTAGGACAACTTCACAAGGTCAAAAAGACCATAATGCAGTCAGGAGCTAAGCAGACCTCCGGTAGCTACTTAATGTGTTTAAGGTTTTATGCAAAACATGCAGTTAGCGGCCTTGTAGAGCTCTAGATTGTTTTAAGGAGGGATTTACCTGTTGTGACAGAGTTTGAGTCAAGTTCAATACAAAACACAACAAATTTTAATCAACTTTCATAATAAACCCTCATCCAACATATATACAGACATCTATTTCAGTCTATTTTTTCTTAATGGTTTCCAAGCATTGTGTCCTTATAATACTATTATACATACGGACATCAAAACATTGACAGAGCTCAAGGTTTTTGACATGTAAGAAAAACAATGGTTAAAACACACACACACACACACACACACACACACACACACACACACACACACACACACACACACACACACACACACACACACACACACACACACACACACACACACACACACACACACACACACACACACACACACACACACAAGTCAACCCGAGTCCAAAACACCAATTAAATTACATTGATCCTTTTATTCTGTCTTCAGTGTGATATAGTCTGCTAGTTTTATGGTGGATTTATTTGAACTTTTCAACAACAACAAGTGACAGTCAACTTATTTCCCACAGGAGCACAAGTGGCTACATGTAGTCAGAAGTGTTCTCAAACCTTCCTAAGGACTTTTTAGGTTGATTTGATTAGGTTGATTATAGCATCTTTCTGATTATTCTGCTGGCCTGTGTTTTGGTTCGTAGAAAAATTAAGTGAATATTGGTACAATGTGTTTCTTTCAGTCATTTATCTAACCTGATCCTGGGTCAGATGTGGACAAGGGCTGTCTGTCACAGTGTTTTATTTCATTTTATTGCAAGAAGACAACACATTAAGAGAAAGACAGGACAAAAACAAATAATGCTACAGTGTGTTGTTGATAATACCTGTGGGTTTGCTAAATGTAAGAAAGATTATATTAACATTAACAACAAATGGAACAAATACAAATGGTCTTGGTTGATGCTTCTTTCTTAGTACGTATCAAGTGGATACATTTAAAAATGAAAAATTAATAAGTGTTAAAGTTTTGTGTGTGGGCGCATGACACAGTTGGTTAGTTTCCCATTTAAGACAACTCCTTTTCCAAAACAATACAGTACCATCTCGATAATGGTTATCACCTGACACGTTAACAACGAAAAGACATAGAAGCTATTTCAACTTATAGATCGATGTGCTTCAGTAATCTGCCGTCCTTCAGGACTTGGCCGTACCAGGCATCTGTCTCAGTATCCAAACCCTTTAGTGTCACTTCAATAAAGACAGTGAGAAAGAATACTAACAATGACAGGATGCAGAGGGAAATCATCCGGTCCGTTCCAGCCCTGCCAGTCTGACAAGGAAGCAGCGAGATGACTCAGAAGAAATAAATGAAAACGCAGGATATTGAGATAACGCAACCACATTGTTTTGTTGCTAAAGGTTCACAGCATTCTTGAAGGGCATGAAATACCTCCCTGTATGAGCCTCTACGAGGAGGCCTTGTGGTGTGACAGGCTATAAAGGTCAACAAAAGACGGTCTCATCTCTGACAGAAAAACAACACTGTTTTGTAAATCTGGATCAGGTATTTGAAACAATAAAGCGTCAGAAAACATCCATGGCAGGGGGAAAAAAACCTGAGGGCACTGTTCATTCCTCTTCGTGGGGTAGTGGGACCAGACTTAAACTGACACTAGCAATGTAGAGATCTCGGCATCCGTAAAACTAATGAAAAATAAAAGTTAGACCCGATCAGCAGCGGTGGTTGAGCAGAAATGCATTTTATTAGAGCTGCAACTGTCGGACCGTTAATCGATTAGTTGATTGACAGAACATTAATCGAATATTTAATGACTCCAGGTTCTCAAATGTGAGAAAGCTCTTCTTTTCTTTGTCTTGCATTTTAGTACATCGTATTATGTTTTGGATGTTTTTTCAGCAACATATTCTCGAAATTAAATTAAAAAACATGTTTGTCCATGCAAGCCAACCTAAACCGCTACAAATCACTGTCAAAAATTAAATCTGTTTTATGATGCGACAACTTGGTTTGGTTAAGGGAACGATCGTGGTTTGATGTTAGGAGACCTTTCCCGTTGTTAAGGTTAAGGTTAGGAAACAATCGTTGGACCTGGCCTCTCCAGACACATCAGCATCCTCCTTTGCTCAGAATCAGAATCGCCTTTTTTTGTCATTGCCTGTGCCACATACAAAGAAATTACGGTGTCACTTGAATGTAGACATGTCGCTTTGGGGTACTTGCTGAATCGACTGATGCTCTTGTTGTTCTAGGGAGTCAAGTCTCTACATTTCAGAATGTCATCTTCGATTATAGAATGAAGAAGACTGTCATTGGCAGATAACTCAATAATGAAAACAATCTATCATTGCAACCCTACATGGTGGTTTCCCTGTACTTCAGAGTTCTCCCTTTTGCTTTAGAAAGGAAATACAATTTTTATCCTGGGACGATCATGATGCACCACACAAACAGGGCTACATAGTCTACATATTGACATATATATGACACCCAAACCTGAGACCTGTAGCAGTAGATCACGACCCTGGATGCTGTTAAAAATGAACACCATAGTAGGATGAACTAATTAAACAGAACAGCTGCTGCACAACGGTGATGAGTACGGGAAGAGTCAGGGTACAGGTGTTAAAGGTCAACTATTTTCAATTGGAAGCTAATTGTAGAACTTTACGATCAAACAATACACAACCTCAACTTTCAGTCTTCAAAAAGAGTTGAATCAACAGCTCTCTGGCACACTCTCAGCAAAAACTAAATATGATAAGCTTCTGATATTGGGTTGCATGAAGCTGGTGTTCTGGTTTCTAGTATGTCAGGAGTTAGTACAGGAAAATATTTATTATCCAATAAAGACTTATAATAAATGGAAGCTAACTAGGTCACACTCTCGATGCCACCTTTCGAGCCAAGAAATATCCCTGTACTGTGTAACATGGTCTGTACAGGCTATTTATGAGCTCCTGATACCTTAACTGCCGCTTCTCATTTGCCAATGGAAAGACTTCTAACAGCCAAGATTCACCACACTTGATACTTAATGTCTATGTTCAGAATGATCTTGCTCTGGAGAGAGACACAAGCAGTGGATGTTAGATATCACGGGTGCTTTGGGCTTTTCACATATGAGCGTGAGAAATCCTTCACATGATAATTGGAAGCACAAGCATCCGGCATCGTGGCCTTCTGCACGCCTTCTCTTACATTTTATTGTGACTAGGAGGGACATAATCCTCATCATCATCATCATCTACACAGAACTATGAATCATTGAAAGACTTTCGTCCAGCTTGGCGCACAGAAACAAACCAGAAACTGTACTGTCTGGAACATAAACAGCAGCTTGTTTCACTTTGTAGTTTTTCTAAGTGATCCCTCTCAACAGCTGATATGTGTTTGTAGTTGCTTCAGGGTAAGCAAAGATTTGCTTACATTTCATCAACACTACTGACCTGCTTGCCTAAAACAGGCCAAGGAGACAAAGTGTCTGCTGCACAAAAGCATTTGTCTGGCAGGGGGGAAACTGGGCAACAAACTTGTAGTATTTTAGAGGTTTTATGGGTTTGCTGATAACTTCACTGTGTATTGTAAAAATCTATTACAGTGTGCTGTACATAGTTTTGTACAGTACATACTGTATTGGACAATGTAATCTGAGAGGCAGCGAATTAGCAAACCTGTTTGGGTTTTTTTCCCGGGTCCACCTCAACCCCTGGTTAGCTGTTGCTGCAGCAAGGGGATAAATCATGGCTCTGTTGAGCTAGCAAAAGCACATCTGCGAGGACTGCAATGCTACAATATGTTCCAAAGATGTTACGCCTCATCTGGTAAAGCATAAGACATCAACCAATGTTGATACACAATGTAGGATATCAGTAAAGTATTACAAGGACATCAAGTGACAGCATTTTTATGTTGTTCCGATATAAATGTCTGGATATTTAATAACAAATATATATGTATGTGTGTGTGTGTGTGTGTGTGTGTGTGGGGGGGGGGGTGTTAAAAAAATGTTTCACACAATTTCTGATATTTTACTATTTTTCACAGAAAATAAAACTTAAAAAAAAAGTTGAACAAATGGGAGGCTAAGGATTTATGTACTGCATGAAATAAAAAAATTGTAACAGAAATCAAATTTTCAATGCAACCAATTGTTTAAGACTGCAACACTAATAAGGGGAAAAAATATAAAAATGACACTTCAGTATCAGATTCAGGTGCTACAGCTTCAAGAGGTTAAACTACTCATATATTGATTTACCGTCGCCAAAACAAAGTCACAAGTGTGCAGTAAATACCAGAGGAGGTGATATTTTGACCTGGGGCTGATTAGCCTTTGTACTGAGGTTTGGTTAGTGTTAATTATTGATCAAATATATTTTTTAAAAAGTTAAGGAGTGTTGAGTGATTTGCATCACTACATTTAACACAGTGAATTTATCAGCACTTAAGCAAATTTTAAAAAGATGAATTATTTTAACAGATATACTATCACTATAGCTAGCTTTGTTAAAATGTCATTACTATACACTGTGCTGGGAACTCCACCTAAGAAAATGATGATGAAAAATACTACGGGAGCAGGGGGGCTGTGGATCCAGGAGCCAACACTGGAAGTAGGTTACTTCAGTCAAAGTTCAGGTAATAAGCTCCTGAGATCCTAAAAGGTTAACAGAAAAGTTGGGCCATAGCACACATGCGTCAGTTTCTCGGCCTGGGCTTAACATCTTAGCACCAGTTTGAACAATACACAGCACCAATACTTCACTGAGGTATTGTAGGCAATAGACATCTGATGAAGAACCTCACCAAAGCAAAGTGCAGCATTCGTAGATGACCAATGAGCCTGTGGGTCAGAATCAGGTGAATATTAAGGACCCCATAAGAAGTGCCTACTATTGGTGCCATGTCGAAATACCAATAGTCTTAAGAAATGTCCCATTGGACACAAAGCTCATTAGTCCAACCGCTCACAAAAGACCACTGCTCCAAAGTCTCGTTGCTCAAAAATACACTCTAACCCTTTTGACCGTAGACCATGATCTTTCCCTAACTAAGGCAGTGGTTTCGTGAATAAACCTAACAGGATTTTAACCACAGCATTGTCACACAATGAAACCAAATCTCAACTTTTGAAAAGGGTTGCCAGGTTGGCAACCAGGCATCAGCTTTTGGTTTGGCTTATATTTTGGGTAATTTAAGATACTATGCAGTTATACATCAGCTTAATGATTACTGTGACATAAAAGAATAAAAGTTTTATTACAGTAACCAAACATAATTATTTTATTTAGGTTTTTCCACAATCAAACAACTTAATTTGTTTCGCCACTGTATCTAAAACAGATGCCTGTGTACTCGCAAGTAAACACAGCAACACATGTGCAGCATTGTCTGGTTTTTACTGTAAATGCAATATTTAAATAAAACCCAGCATAAAATAAATGACCTGTACAAGACTTCTTCAGGGTTTTTTTTGGTTTTTTTTAGCAATATTTAAATATTACTATCAAATATTTAAAAGATATTTATTTTAAGTTAAGTAAAGCTATACCAAATAAACAGGTTAGGGCTGTGGTTAAACGTCATGAATGCTCCGACTACAAAACACTGAACCTCATGCTTAATATTCAAAACAGTAAACTGTATAACTGTTTTAAATACAGCTTTGAGTTCAGGGTCCACTTGTTGGCTCAAACTCTGAATACATTTTTCCTTATTTTTCAGATGTTTTCCCTCTACAGGATTTTCTCTTTCATCATCAGATATCAACAAGCTTTCAAGACAATCAAGTATTTTTAAGCGCATGCCGCTAAGTTTGCTTAACACAGCAGAGTCAATATTAATAGAGTGCTATTTAAGCCCAGGTTTACACACAGGGCAGCCAGAGGGTTAATCATTGACCGGGCTTTGGTGGGTGTCAATATGAAAAAAACAAAACTATGTAGAGATCTGTGGTTTTACAATTGTTAACTGGGCTCGATAGAACTTATGGGAAAGCCATAACATTCTTCACCTTTGATGTGAAACTTGCGGGAAGACATTTTATGACAACCATTAACCCGCTGTCCTTTACCTACCACAAAAGGTAGCATTCCTATCCTGAGTGCCATTGTTACACTTTTTCCTTGGTATTCCCCAAACTACTCACAAACTAAAAATATGTATTCCTCATCGCTATCAAATGAAGCTGTCTGAAACAGCCTTACTGACGAAACAACCTAAGAAATTACCACAAAGAGAGGCCGCAGTCTGATCTATATGTGTCCATCCATAGCAGAGATATTTTATGCAGGTGTGGGGTATGACGTGTCATTTTTTTGAACCAAAAATGCAATCAAAAGGTTCAAAACTAACTTCACCTCTCACACACAGTCGAGTGGACTGTGCTGATACAAATACACAATGGTGTGATTAGTAAGCAAACAAGGAAGGCTAAGGAACAAGCGACTATTGGTCCAGATCTTAAAGGAATTTAGCTGACACAAATGATTGCTTTCTGATGAGTCACAAGTAAAACTGAACATATCAATAAATAATAAAGTGAGTTGAATAAAAAAAAGAAAAAACTTTCTTTTTTTGCCAATGGATCTCAGTTCCTCTGAATAATATTGTAGGATTGTTATTCATTGTTTTAATTGTTATGTTCAGCGAGTAAACATCTAAACAATTGTTCTTAATACTGTGAGAACATTTTAAGTGAACAGACCTTTAAAAAAGCAACTGTGTAACTGAGAGCTTGTGTGTTCTTATTAATGGAGTCCTTTGTAGTAGTAGTCACTGAGTAATTGAGTAATTCTGAAGGCCAACCCAAAGAACACATACTGAATTACCCAGAGTTAAATGAGAAAATAAATTAACAATTTATTCTCTCTACAACCAAAGATTAGCATGAGAACTACAACAGAAGAAGAATGACGAAAGCTGGATGTTGTGGTGCTGCGATGTGAAAATACACTGGAGCTATTTCCTAAATTACAAAACAGCTGGGTAGGGCTTCCCACTCTTAGTAGGTTAATTGGTCATTAGTCAGTTTTTATGCTTTTTTTTCATGCTAAATTATTTATTTCCAAGAAACTTGTGAGCACATCTCTGATAAAAACAAGATTTAAAGTGGTGCTTTTGCATGAATCTTTGTAGAGCCAGACCTACTTATCGGTCAACCGATTGGTCTATCACAGACATATCGGTACCGGCATATAGGATTTCCCAAATGCGCCGTTATGAAAACCAAAAATGGACAAAGAGGTTGCGCGTGCATGGAGCTGAAGCTGGCTGAAAGAAGGCTACAGCCTTACTTTAGGCACCTGGGATGGCACCCACCTGTTGCTCAAAGTGCTCAAGCCCTTAATTATGCAGATCTTCAAGCAGGTGTGACATATAAAAAATGACCCCCTGTAAAGTTGTCATTAATAGTGAAATTAGCAATAGAGACCCAAATTGTGTTTTGTACCAGGCTGTAAACATGTTTATTTCTGCGGTAAAGTTGGGAATTTTAACATGGAGGTCAATGGGGATTGACTAACTCTTGGAGCTAGCCTCAAGTGGCTATTTGAGGATCTTTCATTAAGGTTTTTGGCACTTTGTTTTTCAGACCTTGAGGTTTCCGCACACATACAAGCTGATGAATAACAATACATTGTAAATGCCCAGGATATGTTTACAGTAATGTAGAAAAACTGTATTACTCATTAATTTCTCAACTGTAATACATCCTGCTTAGTACATTCAGTGGATTGGTCAATAATCTATAGTTACCATATTCAAGGGGTCATTTTTGTTTTTATGAAACAGAAAACCATGGTTATATCAGCCAATAGCTTCAAAACTCCAGTCGCTAGCTTTGTACACTGTTATGATGGATGTATAGACTACTGAGCTAGACACCTTAACCAAACAATATATCTGCCTCTAACTAAAAAGATTTGTGAAACAGATTTGGGGACATATTTTTCCACACTGCTGGTATTACACAGTGGCGCATATTTCTACTTCGGCGTTGAAATGATTCAATGGATAACCCCTGTTAACCTTTTCTGCAAATAAGCATGCCACAATACATGTTATTACACACCTGCTCTCGTGAGTTTAGTTCAGTTCAGGTGTTCTACCTGAGACTCCCACACTTCAGGATGAAACAGTTTATGTGTAGGGGCCCACTGGGGGCAGTGTAGTGCATGCATGTGTGTGGTGCCTCAGGGGGGGGTAGATAAGGGGGGGGGGCACTGGTGGACTATTCAAACAACCCACAGAAAATAGACAGCACTGCTTTTCAGCTGCCAGGGAAAAAAGTAAACTGGTCTGACCGGTGTGCACGCAGCTGCTGAGGGCTTCAGTTTGAAAAAAAAAAAGAAAGCAAGAAAAAAAAACAACAGAAGATCACCTTGTCCCAAGAAACAAAAACCAAGAGTACACGCTGAAGGACATCAATGAATACAGATTGAAAAGTCAATCAGCAGACATGTGGCAGGAAGCGGTTTACAGATATGAATGACACGGGTGGGGGGGGGGGGGCTTGAACGCCACCACATGAATAAGTTGCCACCGCGACCAGGTAGGTGGGGGAGGTTACACACACTCACTACACACCACTTGAACCAAAAGCGACAAAACAGCAGAGGATATATAAGAGACGGTGTTACCTTTTGAGTACAAGGATCTGGGAGAATTCAGGTCGAGGTCCCCGCTGAAAAGGGAGATAAAGTCAGAGGGCATCGCAAATCCCTCAGACTGAGGAAACCCGAACACCCTCGAGTCAGAAACTGTCACTCAACGATGTTATCTTCTCTCTGACTGTGGAAAAAAAAATTCTTTACTCTTGTGTTCAGCTAACTGTAGTGACTAAGTTGACCCTGCCGTCGTAGCTGGTTAATCGTCTCCGCTGTCACTCGGCTCCCAAGTCCTCCCTCGGTCCGCCTACGGCGCGTGTTGTTGTCAGCAGCTCACACCGGGAGCCACGCCCACACAGATGACACAATACTTAAAAGAAAAAAATGAATAAAGAAATGTTTGTTTTTTTTCTATCCGGTTTCATTTCTGTATTCTTCCTTCTTTTGTTTTTATTGTTTCTTATTTATTTGCATTATAATTAACCTGTGCAATGCAGTTTACTAAAGGCATTGCTGCACATTTGTACTGCACAATAGACAATGGTGGAAAGTAACTAAGTATATTTACTTAAACACAGTAATGAAGTACAATTTAGAGGTATTTGTTCTTAACTTGAGTAACTCCATTTTGTGCTACTTTATACTTCTAGTCCACTACATTTCAGAGGAAACCATGTACTTTTTGCTACACTTTATTTAGTTACTAGTAAATTTGCAGATTCTGATTATTCATACAAAATATTGATTCATTTATTATTATTAGCAGTTTATAAAGAAAATAAAATTAGCCCCACCTTTTACAGCTGCAACATTAGTGATAATAACATGAATCTATCGATAATTATACTCTAATGAAATCATATTCTGAAATGGGCCCTTCTGCATAATGAGTACTTTTACGGTTTGTTCTTTAAGTACATTTTGAAGCTAATACTTTTTTACTTTTCCTTAAGTAACATTTTAAAGGCAAGACTTTTACTTGTAACAGTATTTCCACAGTATGGTATTATTACTACTATATTCTAAAATGGGAGCAAATGCAACAAAACCCAGTTTATCTATCTATGAAGTATTTCAGAGTTACTTAGCATTATTTTTATATCTGTAGTAGGCTACTATTACCTCATACTTACCTGTGCAACGTTGTACATTCACTTAATTTGTTATTTGTTCATGTCATCTATCGCTCTATCTATCTATCTATCTAACTTGGTGAGTTACAGTCCAGTGGAGTCACAACATCTCATTGAGCACCAGTGCATCCCCCTCTTTGGCTGGTCTCAGGTGACCCATCCATACTGTTTTGCAGCAGACATTTCTCATCTGAACTTTACATTTAATTTTCAGTATACTGTATCTTTCTGTTACAGGTCATGTACTTCCATATAATAAATGAACACAGAACACCTGCACCCTTTAATTAAGAGGGGGCGTTCATCAAAAACACAGAAATAAAAGATGAACAACAATGGTTTGCAGATAGCCCAAAGACACAGCTCACCAAACTATCTGCATCACTAGAACTAGACTATACCTGGCAATAATTGGGTGATATTGATAATTTGGCATTCTTCATAATAGTAAATAAAATCCCCTATTAAATTTAGACATGAAGCCATTCATCTACTCTGTTCAATTTCATTGCACATCAAAACCACAAGTGAATTACTGGATCAACACACTTAAATTATAAAAAGACATTTAACCTTAATTAAAGGCACCTGGCAATAGATATCAATTGCGTACTATGTTTATGTTTATGGTTCACAGATCTCCAGATCGTATTACACATTACTATCTATTTTGACTATATACATACAGTAAAATGATATCTTGTTGAATCTGATAACATCCAGAGGTAGTGGCATCATATGCCTGAACTGTAGTGTATTTTTAATCACTTCTATCTTCTAATAAATGTATGAAGCCACCTTGTGTTTGTTGTCAAAGTGTGAGTGCTAAGTTGTATTATCTATGTCTGCTACTCATAACAAAAGCTGGGTTTCATAATAAACAACTGTTAGTCAGATATATGCAAATGCAATGTTTCACTATTATCGATTATTTATTAGCTTAAAAATATACTGCAGCCTAAATACACTGCCTCAGTGTGTAACATAAGGATCATCCTCAGTTCCTACTTTCTCGCTGTGTTTCAGCATCTTATACAAGAGTGACAGATCTGCAACAGTAGAGAGAAATGCTCGTTAATAACAGACTTGCGGTGATAATATTAAGTCACAAAGCAACAAAAGCAAAACCTGAAGCAAAGCATTCTGCAGGAACACGTCATCCCTCACAAATATTTCCAGAAGAAATCGTTGCGAGTCCAGGAGATGAAACAACTGGCTTCTCGGTGAGGCCTTCGCCACCTTGTTTCTTACATTTGAGTCCAAACAAACTGAAGAGTTTCATCAGCATCAGGTCCACAATCTCATCCTCTTCTGATGGCTGTAAGAACAGTGAATAATATGAATAACTCAAGGAACATAAAGTAATCTCTAATGATAAAATCTCACTTCTTCTACAGCATGTGTAAAATAAGACATTTTGGACATGGCTGAGTTACCTTGTGATGGATCTGCTCTTGACTGAATGCCACCAGAATGACAGAGATGAAGAGGTTCAGCACCACAAAAGTCATAAACACAATGCAGGAGCCAATGAGGAAAGCGCCAAGCACTGGATTGTAATTCAGAACCTGAGGGATCACAAGGAAGGCATACACTGAAGAAGGTTCGGCTGTCACAGTCTGCTGTGGTAGTTATAACAGTCCCATACTAACCTCTTCATAGTTAAAAATGCCAAGCTGTAGGCTGACCATGGTCTGTGCAGCATCCAGCAGAGTCCGATAGGAGTATAGCTTCCACCCATACATCAAGTTAGACTGAAAAGTAAAACGTTGTGTTAATAGTAAGTTCTATTTCACAAAGTATAGATAAAATAGGAAGAAGTGCAGTAAGTGTGGGAAACTGCTCACAGCAATGGAGTAGGCAAGGAACATGATGGTCATGACCACCAGGAAGCCTGAGATATCAGCCCAGGCTCGCTGCAGTGTGGCTGTGATCATGTGCAGCTTTGGGTTGAGTCTCAGCAGGTGCCACAGTTTGACTGTCGCCAACAGCACCAGGAAGGCAATCAGATACCCCAGCACCGCATCAGCCTTGGCTGTCTCATGGAAACTGGCGTATCTGGAGACAGAGCAGGAGAGGACAGAGCCTTGTTTTGACAAGCTATTTAAAAAAGTTTTGAATGGACTGACAAAAAAATTGTTGACTTAGCAATTCTTTCCTATTTATTGAGTTGAAATTGAATTCAAGTGACGGGTTCTCTGTGTGTACATATTCATTTCCAAAGATAAAATTAGTTATTATCTCTGAGCATTTGTCAGACTCAACAACTCAATGTATTTCTCTCACATTCTTCATATTCTGTAACCAAAATTTCCAGATTTAGGTTCTTCAATTTAGTAAGAAATGCACTAGTGGCACAATCACCAAAGATATTATGTGGAATGTTATTCTCAAACACTTATTATCAACACACGATATACAACAGAAAGAAGATTCATGCTACCTAAAGTGAAAACAAATACGGTACAGATAACAGTTGTGTAGAGAGCCATGGTCAGGTGGAATTCATTGCCGGTGCATATTGTTTAAGAGAGTAATAAAAATATTTAAGATTTAGTTAAAACTGAAATTGTATAAGAAATAAAATGTAAACCTGTGTAAACGCATCATCCCCCCTTGGTAGAGAATGAGAAATGTTTCTATTTTCTTGGAATTAAATGTGTGGAAGCACAGGATGGATAAATGCATGATTTAAGGTCATTCATACAATCATTTATCTTTATTATGAATTCCTATTAGTGTTATAAGGAAGGAAAAAGTAAAGTTTTCTATGAAACCTTGATGAATTGTGATTGTTTTATAATTTTGTTTCTTAAAAGAATGGAAATTTAGTTTTTCTTCTGCAGTTGATTGTTAATTTCCTAAATGAGCTGTTTTGTTTCTTTTATTCGTGTGGTTATAGTGTGTATGCTTCTGTTTGACTCTTAGTGTGTGGACCCCAGGAATAATTGCCCCTTTCTTTCTTAAATAAAGAAAGAAAGTGAGTTAATCTACAAAAGAACAGTTATTGTCTACTGGAACAGTGGAAAAAAAGCAGAGAGGATGTGCTGATAAATACAAGCAAAATAAATAAGCAAAATTCACAGTAAATGAGTAAACTTGTCTTTAATACCAATGTTAAGCTAAAACGTAGATTGCATATGTGTATGGGTTATTCTTATTGCTTACTGGTCTTTGTTGTTCTGGTAGTACTCAATGTCCCGCTTTCCCAGTAAAGTCCTCTTGATGAAGACAGACAGCGCGCTCCAGCTGAGGATGATAATCGCCAGCTCGAGGAGGTTCCATTTACTCTTGAAATAAGCCCATCTCTGCTGCTTCATCAGCTTTCCCTGTCCGGATGAGAGGAGTTTGCATGACAAGTAATTATTTTTATCAGTGACGGTAGTTAATTCAAGGTATAATGAATTCATACCTGGACAAACATGTAATAGATGATGAAGAGGAAGTAGATGGCTTCAGAGGCCATGACAAAGATGTGTAGGCCGCCGGTGGACGGGTAAAGACGCACGCTCTGAAGCTCACTGCGAAACTGGAAAGCTCCTGGAGGAAACACAACGTGACAGACATGATTCTTACAACAGTTAAAGTTAATTATATCACAGAACGATCAAAATGTATACTGTGTATACTGCAAAATACATTTATTGCACCTATTGTCATTCTAATATTATTGTCACAATATGTACAGCTTATTTTTTCATGAACATTATCATTCCTATCAATATTATTGCTATAATGTCTACAGATTATCCTTGCATTTTTTTTTTTTACTAATTTTAAAGGTTTTCATATGTTGTGTTACTGTACTACTCCCCCGGGGACAAATAAAGCGTTTTGCATTGAATTGAAAGTTCCTTTGCAGCTCCCAAACTGTAATGTCACCTGGACATGGAATACTTACCTATGGCTGTGGTCTCCAGCATGAGTGTGACAATACAGAAGAGGTTGACGTTGGCATTGTACACTGTGAACTCGACAAAGACAGCTTGGGTGTACACATCAAACCAGGTGTTGTCATAAAGGTACTGAATGGATCTACAAAGAGAACAACATTAAATTATATGATTTATAAAAGTTATACCTCAAAACACAAATCTCTCCTGATGTCATGAAGCAGCAACTTGCTGTCAAGGCCAACTGTGTGGTTACAATTTTGTGGTGTATAACCATCATTTCTGCTAATATAAGGGTAATTAAGAGTTAAAAGCAAATGAAAAGACTTTTACTAAATCTAAAGATGTAGTAGTCATTGATATTGTTTTATATACAAATGTGTATGTATTCTGTAAAGTTTTCTGTCTGTAAACTGTGTCTTTAAATGAGCTATCAGGACTTGTGTACAGTTGTGATGTCACAACTATACAAATATAGTGCCGTCACAGTCATTCTCCAGCTGCAATGACTATGCAGCGACTCAGAGTACTCCAAGTAGAAACCTAAAACCTAAAAAGTACGGACCTGAAAATCGGGGATGATATTTCATTTAAACTAATTTAATTTATTACAATACCTACCTGCTAGAATTTTGTAAATCTGGCCCCAGATCCACCATAAACCCTCCTCCTCTATAGAGCTTCACACTGCCCCAGATGGGGTAGGTCCTCAGTTTACCCTGAGATTGATACGTCCAAGGATTCTGAAGGTTCAGCGAGGTGTTATCACCCACAGAGTGGCTCCAGCCTGCACCGTAGGAACCCATGTCCTCCAACTCCCACGAGTACGGAGCGTGACAGTCCCGCTCAGACTGCTGCATGGAGGGAGCCGCGTGGCAGGAGTTTTGACGCACCCTCAACTGGCGAAGACGAGCGTTACCCACCAGCTTGGAGTTTCCATCTGTGATGAATCCTGAGGCAGATTACCAGGCAACAAGAATAAACACATTTAAAAGAAATATCAGTCAAAAGTGATCATCATTTTATTGTCTGTGAAAACACTTCTTTCTGATAAAACAGTCCATAATTTCTGCCGCAGTCAGTCCAAATAAATTGTAGCTTTGTTCATAATTAACTACATATTTTGAACACCACAATGCCATTTTTATACTTTACTACATAAAGATATTGTTGATATCATGTAGTATATGTAGTATAGTAGTAAGGAACAACGGCACAAGTGAGACTTCAATTTCAGGCATTGCAAATTTAAATCTGAAATAATCTGAAATCCTTAAATATATCATCATCATGACAACTCTTGAGTTATATTTAATTTTGCATGATACTTTTTGTTGTTTTCTTCACTCATTGTTGAAAAAAATCAGGTTACACAATAATACGCAAACACCATGAGCTTTACAATGCAAGAACCAGTGTCCATCAGGAAACAAAAGCTGTCAAATGTTACAATTAATAACGTCACAAAATATAAACTGACCTGGGTGCTCTCCAAACAGGTTACTCAGCAGAGTTGTGTTTGCCCAGTTGAACACATCCTGAATACTCATACTGTCAGAGATCCCTTTGCTGAAGCTCTGTCGAATGTGTTGGGTCAGAAAGTAAGCGTTGGGGTCCCTCTGACCATACGCCACCAGGAGCAACATCCACATAAATCCCATGTAGGCTTCATCACCAACAAATATCACACATCAGCATCTCAGACCGTATCACATTGCTTCCTGTGTTGTATCAAAGTGTCAAAATCTCCTACCAAGAATCTCCCTGATGAGAGCGAAGACCTTCTGTTCTTTAATCATGTTGTTCCTTATCTTCTCTATGTCTGTGGGAGGTGGTGGCTTATAGAAACCACATGTGCTGTCTCTTCTTGCTGCACGCAAAGCATCAGGATCATCTGAGAGGGGAATATTGTACTGACATGTTTTGTTTTTTTCACACAGTGCTGTAGTAAAATTGAAAAATTTGAGAAGAAAAACAGTGTACCTGTATTTCTCAGGCTCTCGTCTATCTGAGGGTCTCCGTACTCCTCCTGGTCTACTTTCTTCAGAACAAGAGCAAAGAAAGCAGCAAAACCAAGAACCTGTGAAGGAAGAGGTTTAGACTTCAATAACAGAGGATCTCATAATGATCAATGCAATATAAATACAGAATGTATGTACTGAAGTACTGGGAGGCACATCTATTGAGGACCTGGAAAGCCTTGCAAATGTTTATGATTAATTGACATTACATTTGACAATAAAAACAAGATCATTTTGGTTTGATTTGTTTCAATGTAAAATCCTGTGATTTTGAATTTGTTGATTTACTTTGCTGCCTTGTATGAAGCACTTTGATATTATTATTTAAATAAACACTGAAATCATTGAATTGGCTCTGTGTGAACAAGCTTTGTTGTAGTGTGCCAGCTTAAATCACTGATTGCATAACCTTAAGATTTTGCCATAAAATAATTGCATCTTCAGCAATATTACAGTTCATACTAAGAATCCCCCACTTAAAGCTGGCTTTTCTGTTGTTTAATGATTTAGTCAGTACATCAGAAATATATCTATAGTATCTTACTATTAAACACAATAGAAGACTGTACATTGGTTGGAAACGCCTCCATCTCACTTAATGAATGACTTTGTAAACATTTGCAATGCTATCCACGTTATCCCTGTATGTTCTGACCATGAGCCATAATGTTGCTCACCTTCAGAGGTTGAGTAATAAAGAGACTCTCAAAAAAGGAGACCACCATAGAGATAAGCCAGCTTATGGAGCGGTCCTTCCCATACGTCAGCCCATACATCATGGTGAAGTATCCTGACACACCACTGGTTGCGATCACCAGTAACCAGCCAACAAACACAAACCACCACGGCAGCCCTCCTTGACAGCACTTCTGGGTGGAGTCTCCGTCGACGCTTTCTTCTGGACTGGGGCTGCGCTCCAGCTGGTCTCCATCCAGGTTGGACGAGGGGAGGTGGTATTCCAGGAGACCCTTCATTCCCCTAACTTGCTGCATGGCCCGGTTGTACATGTCCGGGTTTGGAAAACGAGAAGGTCCCAACAAACCCAGCTCCTTCTCAACATGACGCAGCTGCTTGTACAGGTAACGACTGTTGTTGCTCTTCTTCTGAACTTCATCTGAAGTCTTCTCAGGGCTCCCCCACTCACTGCTTTCTGTCAATGCAAAAATTTGTATTAGTCGGTCAAAAGGTCAAATGCATTACGCCAATATTTCATTTTCGGGGTCATGTATATTTTATAACAGAAAATAAACACTACCAACTAGTAAAGTTGGTAAATATGGAGACGTTTCTTCTTCCCTAGCAAAAGCTATAGGGACACACACATTCTTTCAGGCTGTATTTTCTGACATTTTCAGTCTACTACAAAATGTAACCCCACTCTAAAACACAGAGATGATGTCCAACGATCAAGTGTGGTAAATTTTGAGAAGTTTTATTCTTCCCTAGCAAAAGTTATAAGGGGATACAAGTTATTTCATAATGTATCTTCTGCTATTTTCAGTCTGCTACAGAATGTGGCCCCCTGCTTTAAGCTTTAATTTGTTTTGTCTTTTATTATGCAACTTAGACTACAGGTAGGCCAAAGTCAATGTAAAATCTAAGGAATGGCCTAACTTAAACCACTGACATTATCACAGATAAAATCACCAGTCTTTATAATTTGTATTTAAAACAAGAAACTGTTTGTCAAAAACCTTAATCCAATCTTTCATTTAATACTGAAGAAAATAACTTTCGAAAAATTGTCAAATAGCTCAGCTGCAGAGAGAGTACCAGGGTTTTATTTGAAGCAGGCTTATATTAGAGAGAGGCCATTATTTCTAATTCCCTCTGTTTAATAAGTGTATTTGTTCATATTTTGTTGTTATTCATACATTAGGCTCTAGGAGTTTACCCAGCCTTTTGAAAAATTACAGTATACCTCATAATATTCAGAACTGCGTATGATAGATAAAAAGCACAAAGCCAGTCCCATGAGAAAAATACAGGTGAAGACTAATAAATCCTGAAGAGACAGAAATAAAATAAAGATATGAATAGAATCTCAATTTGTATGTAAGTTATTTACATATTTTGGCCATTATATTAATTTCATTTTTTCTAAATGAGTCTGATTCTCTAAATGTACCAGCAAAAAAAATTGAAAAAAGGGACACACATGATATCATGAGCGTTGTAAAGGTTTTGGTGCTCTTTACCTTGTACATTAACAGCACGTAAGCTCAGAATCATAGAGCGATCCATCTTGGAGGCGTCAGTGTAGAAGTCTTCGGCTGCACTGTTCTGCTGTCTGATGATGTCCTCCACCAGAGACAGCAGTGTGTTGATGTCCGCCTGCTGACCAGGCCGGAGCTCCAGGTGAGGCAGTGGACTCTTCATGGCCTTTGAGAGTGACTGAGCAATTCTCTTTATGTCCTAATGAGGAAACCATGTAAAGCACTTTAGTGGTTATCACTTCAAAATATGGATATTTGTGACCTCACCTTGATCACAGTGTCTGATGTGATGTCCTTCAGCTCTTTCTGAGGGGATGAAGTTTGTGAGGGAGAAACTCGACCGGTCTTTCCTTGTTTGGACGTGTCCTTATTAGTGCGCTTCTCCCGAGGACGAGTGTTTCTGAAGATACTCACGATAAGGAGATTGATGGGAAACATGATGATTGAACTTTGAATGCCAATCATAACCTGTTGCCAAGTGAATTCGATGTGACCTGCAACGTGAGGTGTTGCTTTAAATCAAGTTTAAATTGATTAAAGGACAGGTCCCTTTAGTTACTCCTTCAGTTAGACTTCATTTTCATTATTTTGGATTAATCCATTAAACCCTCAGCACTACTGTCCCAGTTGTACTCAAATGTACAAATTTTCAATGTAAAAACCAACGAGAAATGCTCACACCTTTCTGTATGTGTATGGGGGAAGTTGGATTTGGAAGAGTTGGATTTGAACAACTCATTTGAAAGTATTCTATTTTTTACTTACATCATCCAAATTTTACATGAAAGCTTTGAAAACTTTATGTTTTGTTACCTACCCAGGTCCATGGTCTGCTCAGAGGGGTCGGT
Source organism: Echiichthys vipera (assembly GCF_963691815.1). NCBI lineage: Eukaryota > Metazoa > Chordata > Actinopteri > Perciformes > Trachinidae > Echiichthys > Echiichthys vipera. The sequence goes on from NC_139826.1 coordinate 24,156,270, forward strand.
GGGGATGCCCCAAAACATGATGCTGGTCAGCATGGTGCACAGCAGCAGGGAAAAACAGCAGGACACTCGCTGCACACGTGTGAAAGTGCTGCAGGGAGGCCGACTAATGACAGAGAACCAGATGTGGCCGTCCCGGAAATCCTTGGCTGTCTTCATGAAGAACAGGTTACTAGAAATAAGTATTGGGGGAGAAAAGGGAAATTTGGATTCAGGAGAAATAATATATCACAGAATCAAGCCCTTAGTAATGTGTTTAGTCTTACCTAAACCTCTTCAAATCCATCTCTGTGGCTACTGGGAAGACTTTGTCAAGAGAGCACTCTCCCACATCTACAGCCAACCAGGAGTTACACAGAAAGTGCCATTTCTGCCCACTCTCCAGATCCTGCACCATTACTTTGTTGACATACCTGCATGTAACATCAATACGTAACTCATGTGCTTAAATCATCCTTACAAACTCAGGCTTAACTTCATGATTTAATCCTCTTGTCTTCTAACTCGTACCATGCAGGATGTGCTCCTGAGTTGTCGTGCCACAGCCTGATGCTCTGCAGATCACCGAGGGAAAAGTGTGTGGTCAGCAGGAACATGTCCACCCCACCCCTCTCAAAGACAGGCTTCTCAGGGTCTGTTAGGTGGTGGGGCTCACTCTCTCCCTCTGTGCCCAGCAGGGTTATCGTCACCTAAAACCAAAAATAGTCAATCCTGATGCTCAGAGTCGTCAGCCTCATGACTGTTGTGCAACAGACGCATAAGGCTGTTTCTGTGAGTTCTCTTTTAAACTTTAACAGCCATTACTGACCTGAGAGGAGGTGGATGCACCATGCCGATGCCCTGTGCTGATATTCAGCATATACTGATATTCAGCCAAGGGGTCATTATCCTCCAGCACTGTTATCTTGACCTGCAAGTGAATGTCAAGACAGACACATTTTTAATCGTAGACAATGTAGTATATACCTCAAACATTGAGGTTCTCTCACACACACGAGCATTCTTATAATAAATATTACAAAAATACCCACTGAATATTTTAGTATTTTAATGTGAAAGTGGGTATATCATACAATTACTACTTTATACTTTGTACTTTATATTAATATTTACTCAGTATTTACAGAAAATGTTGTACTCTATATTTCCTTTTTCACGCTTTACTTTTATAGGATAGCCTTAGGTTTAATGCATTCATTCATCATGAACAGCGGTGCTGCAGTTTAGAGATGTCTCAAATGCAGAGTTTTTAATGGGGTCTTCTGACACTTTGAGGCTTTCATATTATACGTGAAACTTAAATTTGATGCAAATACAGATCCTGTATGTAAAAAGGAAAAAAAGGCTGTTCTTTTGAAGAAAGCTGTGAGATTTTAAAAAGGACATGACACTGATAAAAATGTCTTTTGTTAAGTCCATCATAAGATTACTGGCACTACCCTTAATGACCTTCGGTACTGGTATGAAATGAGGGTCACCTCAAAGGGACAGTGCTTTGGACCCTCAACATCCTTTACATGTTGAGATCCAGAATCTTTCCATTAGTGCGGAGGTTTCATCTCCCCAAAGGTAGCACTAACAGATACAGATTGTCCTTTGCTTTCTCTGCTATGGTTTTTCTGAATCTTTAATCCCAGATGAAGTTTATTCAGCAGGGACAAATAAATTGTACATTGTTTCATATAAAATATAAAACAGAAGCTATGCATACAGGTTTTCTAGTCAAGCCTAGTCATTTGCAACCCCTGTTCCCATGTCATTGTTTCGTCTTTGTTCATGCTTGATGGTGACAGTGTAGGAGATATTTGTGTTTGACAACTGTCTGCAAAGCAAACTGCTCTTTGGGGATAATAAAGTTTGTTTTTTTAAATCCTGAATCTTAAATGTGTAAGCAGCAAAGTCTGAATTAGACTTATACATAAAGTTTTACTGAGAATTACCTTGGCTGAGTCCTGGATATCTTTCCTGCGTGCCCACACAACCACCAGGAGATAAGCAGCAAAGATGGCCCCCACAAAACACACCACCACAGGGTTGTTAGTGAACGTAGCAAAAAGCTCTGCGGTGCGTGACACATCGACCAAGTTTGGCATGACAAAGAAAGAGCTGCCAAAGAAAGTTAAGTGGTTACAGAGGCACTGGGTTACCAGGCGTGTAGTGAGCGGACCCACCTGCAGAAAAAAAGAAAACCACCCGGTCAAACTGATATTGATGCAGCCACTATGGATCAGTGCCGTGCTGCCATTTTTTTACTCACCCTGCAGCCATCTTCACTCCAAGAAGACTCAGTTTCATTCCAGTATTTGCACTGGGCAGCGATGGAAATGACGGTGACAGTGGCATTGATTGATTTGACGCCTGGTTCAACAATGGGCTTCATGACAAGGTAGTGCTGTCCAACTTCTCCTGTTCTGTCTTTGGGACTCAGCACCCAGGTGTATTTTTCCTCTGTTAAAATGATATATTAATTTCCAAAAACATACACATGACGATTTATCTAGCAAATTATGTCATTTTGACACCAGTGAATAGAGTATTAGAATAGAATTAAATGTGACTTTCAGCTACAGTATATTATGTGCTCTACAAAAAGTTAATCTGGAAGTTTTAATCTTACCTTCTTTGGCATTCTCTAGAGGGATCTGAGTCTTGGCTATATAATTATCATCATTTGGATAATCTTTAAATCCCAGGAAGAGCATGAAGGAGATGTTTTCAGATGGCTCCATATTCAGCACCAGTGTTACATCCGGCGAGGGAACATCAATTATTAACGTGCTGTAATTGGCCAGGTCGAGGACTGTGCTGTTCTCATGCCCAACATCAGGCCTCGGTAAGAGAATCTGAAAACACATGATTCAACAGGTATTATTGAACAATTTACCAACGTTAAACTTTACAAGTAAAGTAACTAAAATGATCCCCAAAACGTGAACCAAAGTTCATTAATTGGATCAAAGCATTGCCCATAACTATACCTCTGGAAAAGATTACTTGCATTATTTGAGGTAAACAATCACTCTCTGAAAACATTTGGAGTTCTTTTATACAATATAAAGACAATGTTGATCCAAGTAATGTGGTGAATGTGGCAGCCGAGGTGTAAATGTAAGTGGTCCTCTACAGTTGCCTATTTGAATTCCTTTTAATACTTATTTACAATGTCACAATGTACAAATAATGAAAGTATGACATGAATATAACATGGGAACCCTATTTAAAACAGAGACATTTATTTGATTTCAATTAGTTTTTTTCTCTTTTCTTTTCTCTTTGATATTCAACTTATTGTCATGATTGTTGTTGTTCACTTTTTGTTCTTTCTTTGTTGTTGGAAATTACATAGTTTGAAAATTAAAATGAATAAAATACTGATGTTTAAAAAAAAAAGTATCTCTAAAATAAATATTACCTCTATCTCGTCAGGTAAGTTCTCCACATGAATGACACTTCCATTCACTCTTGTGAGAGAGACAGATCCAACTGTTCCTGTGATGTTTTCCCCCTTCCAAGAATATGGGTTCTTCTCAAAACTCATCATCTATAAGGAGGTGGACATATTAAATAAAACTGTGAAAAATTCGCACTCAATACTTTTAAGGCATCAGACCAAGCCTGATCTGATACAGCCCTGATCTACACTTATTATAAACACTACAGCTCAGTATTTGTCTGTTGGGTCCATAGTCGTAGACAATATCATATATTAATAATATGATATACAACACTCCTCTCCTCCGTATTCTATTTAGCTTTCTCTTGAGTGCAACTATCATCATCATCATCATCATCATCATCATCATCATCATCATCATCATCATCATCATCATCATCATCATCATCATCATCATCATCATCATTATCATCATCCATCAGGTACGGAGGAAGATTGGCACCTGAGAGTTAATTAGTCTTTTGAATTTTAATCTTTATGGATGTTCAACAATAAGCCTACAACGACAACACACTTGAAAAGGGCCATAGACATAATATGAAGACCAGTGTTCCTACATCTTCTTACACTTCAAGATTAAAGGACTTTTCAATCGGCCCAATTACCTCTAATTCAAGGACCCATAAAGACATAGAGGACGTTATTGACGTGGGTCAAACTGTGACACAACTGTAGGAGAAACACGTGCAGCCAGAGGAACATAGAGTATTTACTAATGTTAAGTCAAATAAATATCAAAAGAACTACAATTTATATTCTTGCACATAATATACCAATTCATGCACTTTCAATGACCCATGTCGGTCTATTTCCAACCAAGGCCCCGATATATAATATTTATATATATATAAATTTACAGTATATTCAAGCATTTTCAATGACCCGTGTCAATATTCAAAAACTTTGAAAGTCTCGATTTTTTGTCTTCACATATTTTCATGGATTTCAAGTACCCGTGGGAGTGGGAAACATAATAAACATCAGGCTGTAGGAGCATTTTCACTGAGTGCACATCACACACACTTACTCTGACATCCACTGGCTCGTCGGGAGAAACAATATGAGCAGGCAGCTTGGGGAAGGAAAATCTGGAAGAGCTGTTCTTCTGGACATTTATATCCTGCAGTTGCATCTTTTCTGGAGACACTCTGAGTAAAACAGAATCAGAATTATCTTAATGAATTCAGCAAACTCAAGTACATGTCCTAGCAAGTTTCAGTCATCTCTTACCTGTTGACGTACACACTGATCTGACCAGAATCCACAATGGCAGGGTCTCCATTCAGCTTTTTATTATTCAGCAGAGCACTCTGAACATTGCTTATCCCAGCGAGAAGGAAATCTGAGACTTTTTTCTGAGAAAAAGATATTATATACAGTGGGTACGGAAAGTATTCAGACCCCCTTAAATTTTTTACTCTTTGTTAAATTGCAGCCATGTGCTAAAATCATTTAAGTTCATTTTTTTTCCTTTTAATGTACACACAGCACCCCATATTGATAGAAAAACACAGAATTGTAGACATTTTTACAGATTTATTAAAAAAGAAAAACTGAAATATCACATGGACATAAGTATTCAGACCCTTTGCTGTGACACTTGTATATTTACCTCAGGTACTGTCCATTTCTTCTGATCATCCATGAGATGGTTCTACACCTTCATTGGAGTCCAGCTGTGTTTAATTCTAATGATTGGACTTGTTTAAGGAAGCCACACACCTGTCTATATAAGACCTTACAGCTCACAGTGCATGTCAGAGCAGATGAGAATCATGAGGTCGAAGGAACTGCCTGAAGAGCTCAGAGACAGAATTGTGGCAAGGCACAGATCTGGCCATGGATACAAAAAAATTTCTGCTGCACTTAAAGTTCCCAAGAGCACAGTGGCCTCCATAATCCTTAAATGGAAGACGTATGGGATGACAAGAACTCTTCCAAGAGCTGGCCGTCCAACCAAACTGAGCAATCGGGGGAGAAGAGCCTTGGTGAGAGAGGTAAAGAAGAACCCAAAGATCACAGTGGCTGAACTCCAGAGATGCAGTGAGGAGATGGGAGAAAGTTCAAGAAAGTCAACCATCACTGCAGCCCTCCACCAGTCAGGGCTTTATGGCAGAGTGGCCCGACGGAAGCCTCTCCTCAGAGTAAGACACATGAAAGCCCACATAGAATTTGCCAAAAAACACATGAAGGACTCCCAGACTATGATAAATAAGATTCTCTGGTCTGATGAGACAAAGATAGAACTTTTTGGCCTTAATTCTAAGCGGTATGTGTGGAGAAAACCAGGCACCGCTCATCACCTGCCCAACACCATCCCTACAGTCAAGTGTGGTGGTGGGAGCATCATGCTGTGGGGGTGTTTTGCAGCTGCAGGGACAGGACGACTGGTTGCAATTGAAGGAAAGATGAATGCGGCCAAGTACAGAGATATCCTGGACGAAAACCTTTTCCAGAGTGCTATGGACCTCAGACTGGGCCGACGGTTCACCTTCCAACAAGACAATGACCCTAAGCACACAGCTAAAATGACGAAGGAGTGGCTTCGGAACAACTCTGTGACTGTTCTTGAATGGCCCAGCCAGAGCCCTGACTTGAACCCAATTGAGCATCTCTGGAGAGACCTCAAAATGGCTGTCCACCAACGTTCACCATCCAACCTGACAGAACTGGAGAGGATCTGCAAGGAGGAATGGCAGAGGATCCCCAAATCCAGGTGTGAAAAACTAGTTGCATCATTCCCAAGAAGACTCACGGCTGTATTAGCTCAAAAGGGTGCTTCCACTCAATACTGAGCAAAGGGTCTGAATACTTATGTCCATGTGATATCAGTTTTTCTTTTTTAATAAATCTGTAAAAATGTCTACAATTCTGTGTTTTTCTGTCAATATGGGGTGCTGTGTGTACATTAAAAGGAAAAAAAATGAACTTAAATGATTTTAGTACATGGCTGCAATTTAACAAAGAGTAAAAAATTTAAGGGGGTCTGAATACTTTCCGTACCCACTGTATATAGATATTATATGACAAACAACCAGTCCAGTTGTTTTTGACTGAAATTGCTTTGAGGATAACGATGAACTGGACGAATGAGAACATTCACAGGCATATTATATGATGTTTGGAATCTGGAAAAAAACGGATATTTAGCACAATCAGTGATAGATTTTTTTACTTACATTTGACGAAACATTCAAAATATTACTGGCTGCTTCAACTATTGGTGTAGCTGCTTGCGCGACTTCAGCGTCCTCTCCGTCATCCTGGTTAACACTGATAATGTTGAGGGAGGAGCTGAGGTCTACTAACAATGAACCCGCTTCTTCCTGGTGAGGAAATACAGCAACAGATGATCTGTGTCCAACTTTCAAAAGAGGTGATGAAGCATGCATCATACTGCGAGCAACACATTTTCTTAATGAACTGATTTTTCTGAACATTTTTTCTTCTCATGTTGATGTTTTTCCTTCCTCAATTGTTGTTTTGTGACATTAATTCAGGCTCAAAGGTCCCTTTTTGTAAAAAGTTACATTTCCGTGTCTTCATTTGATTATAAAGCAGGTCGCGGAACTATAGAAATACCTTGAAAGTATCAAAATGCTCAATCCACAGAGAAATGCAAACAGCCCGAATTCAGAAACTAAGTCTTTAAACGAGCCGTCAGGACTCCTTTTTGGTTGTGATGTCACAACTATACTATATACAGGTAGAAAATGCTGCTACAGTGCTGTTACAGTCATTCCCTGGCCACGATGACAGTGCATGCATCGAAATCTCAGATGCAGGAGACCCAGAAACGCTGACCAATGAGAGCAGACTGGGCTTTTTCAGGAGGGGGGCTTAAAGAGATAGGTGGTCAATGCAGTACAGGTAACCTGACTCTTCAGAATTGTTTGTTACACAGAACCGTCTGAGAGGGCATCATTAGACGATGACTCACTTTTGCTCTGAACAAAAACGCATTACTTGGAGCCTGACAAGATGGATTTTCGGGATTTTCATGATTTGCTCATGATCTCGTGTTATCCCGAGACTTCAGCAGCCGTGCAAGGTCAGAATACAGGTATATTTAGGCAGACAGTATGAGAAAAATTATGTGTTTTTTAGTATTGAAGCACCTAAATATGTTCTTGTAGAAACCCAAAATACAAGTATGAACTTAAAAATGAGCACAATATGTCCCCTTTAAGCGACTGTTTACAATGGCTTAAAGCAACAGGCTGTCTGTACTGCATTATGCAGATTTTTTTCATATGAAACTTTGCAATATGTTTGACAAGTCTGTACTAATCTACTGTACTGTACTTGAGCAGCAGGACTGAGCTCGTCTGGGCGCTGCGTCAGTCCAGCCACAGCTCTGGCCGTCACTTGCACTTCCTGAGTTGTGTTGCTGGGTGAGTCCAGCAGAGCTGTGGTCATTTTGGTCAGCATTTGCTTTCTGAGCTGAAAGAGGAGGAAGTGCTGATTAACATCACGGTGCACTCCCCACAATACTAGTTCTTAACCTCACAAATATCACAGCAATATTAATACTTTAGTTTAAACATCGACTGCATTCTGTTACCTTTGTCCTCGCATCCTTCTGATCTTCGCTGTCCTCTGTATTAAGCATGTCAGCAACTGAAGTAAATATTTGTCCGAGTGCCTCACCAGAGAGGAGACCCTGCTGGTCCAACTGACTCACAGTCTCCTCCACTGCAGATTGGAGAGCCTCCACAGAAGTATTGGAGCTGCTTTTTCGTACCTTGAGGAACATAAACAGTCACTCAGAATTATTCAAAGACTTTACTTGGATAATGTGTCTCCTTCTGGACCAATAAATATATTAATATAAATATTTGTTCTCTGAGCTACATGATTACTGGTAGATGACAAACCTGAGTTGAGACAGTTGTGGTGGCTTTCTCATATTCATTTTTAACAGTCACCACAATTGACAAACTGAAATTGTTGTTCTCATCGCCGAGAGGCAGGTAGACAGATTTCACTTCATTTATGTTACTGCAGCGCAGATGTTTTCCTTAAAGACGAAATAGACAATTTAGTAAAACTGTTGTAATGACTTCTTGATTATTAATCTACATAAAGGTGACTAAATGACCAAAGCTTTGAAATTACACACGGTACAATTTTTTAGAGCAAAGCAATTTCATTCAAAGGTCAGCCATCGTCATCAAACTCATTCTACATTTGTTTTTCCTGTGCGACAATTTCAAAATCGCTCAAAAATCCCTTCGACACAGGTTTGCAACATAAAAAGTACTGAATAATATTTTGTGTTATATGGTTTGACAACAAAAGAGCTATTACCTAATTAGAAAAATCTACCCCCTCTCCTTCTTTGAAACATTCATAATCTTTAAATAATCCTTTTTGAAAGTTTAACTGTGCAGCAGAAGTTGTCCATTCTCAGCAAGTTTCCACATCACGGCTTCAAAACCTGTTGTGATGACACCAAATCTAGGTCTTACGTTCACGTCTTAAAATGAGATTTACGGTGAGCACAGAGAAACGTTACCCCTTCAGCAGAGTAAGGTGAAAATAAAATTTTAAGTGTCAGACCCAATAAGGAGGACCTCTGTCTCAATTCAAAACTTTTCTTTCCCTTGGATACTTTACAACTCATGCATTAATTGACACTAACTGACACAAATTTTAATCATTTTTCTCACTTACTCCCAACCGATTCATACTTCTTTTGCTTTCGTTTCTTTCTGTCTTTTAAATCTGCCTGGTAACAGAGTTTTCCTTACTTTTAAAGTGAATCAAACTAAGAGGTAACAGGGCACATTCTCACCTGTTTCTGTTTTGAAGCAATAAAAACAGCCTGTAAAGCAGAAAGAGCTTGCTTTGCAGGTGATGTCAAAAGCCTCCAGAACTGTTCCTGACAGTGGGGAGATGCTACATGAGGGGGCATCAGTTGCAGCTGGCTCAGTTGGTTCAGGATCTGGTATTGGAAGAGTGTACTTGGCAAAACCTGGCTCATTCTTGCCTGAAAAAAAAAAAATCAATCAGCATTTCAAAAGGGTCCAAAACTCTGTTTAGACAATCTATAATCTAATCTATATGCAAACATCTGCATTGCTTAAAAAAAACAGTATGAGTCACTGTGGGATGAAAACGCACCATAAGCAATCACAGTGATGTTTTGCAATGTGTCCCTTGAAACTTTCAATTGTTGGCTTTGCACAACGTATTCAGTGTTTCCATCCTGCCTCTCAATAGGTGGCCTGCTTCCTGCTTTGGAGTAACATTTTTCCAGATCATCCTGTTGGAAAAAGATCATCAGTTCATAATTGACATATTAATCTCTTATGCCACAGTTTTTTAAATTGAAATGCTGTTCCAGACTTACTGTCAAAGGTCTGGGGTCCTCAATATACCAAACCACATCTGGGCAAGTTGTCACACAGCTCAGTCTGAGCTTTACATGGTCGTTGGCATTTATCGAAGCGCAATCCTCACACCTGAAAGAATAAAACTAAATATATAATATATACAATATATAAACCTGCAGAGTAATTATTTTTAGTACATTTGAGCATTTATTGTACATTTCCCCCTTTTACCTGATGGTAACATCTGTGAATTCCTTTGGAGCAACAGTGATGCACTTTGAAGCTGAAGCCAGGTCAACCCATTTTCTAAACCAAGTTTTTCTCCTCACCATTAAAGTGTAATTGAAAATATCGAAGGGATTTGGAAGGCAATCCTTATCAATAACATGAGTTTCATTTTGTGTTTGGTTTCTGCATTTGCAATTTCCTTCTGTACAGAAAGAGGCAGAACTTTAAAAATAGCTCTTAAACAATAAAAAGATTACAGCGACAAATATTATGAATCACAGCCTCATGAAAGTGTATTTACAGGGGACGGACAAAACCCAGTCAAAAATCACCACCAACTATAACCTCAGAAACTAACCTACACACAGTGGATGTGTGCACTGGAGTCCCAGCTATGATCAGCTTTTTGGAGGTTTCTGTCATGTAAACATTCTGGCTTCAGCAACCTGCATAAGCACTTTTTTCCTTTTTGGGAAACCATTATGGGCTGGCTGGAGTGTGCCAATACCAGAATACTGTGAATCTATCCATCCAAATCCAAATCCATTCCATAGAATCATGTATACAGAGACCTGAATAACAAAAGGTTTGTCATGTTCGATGTAAAATTCCCATCCTGAATATGTTTAAAGTAATTATGTGCATGAAAATGTTCTCAGTGTAATAATCGCTGATCATTTAAAGCTTCACTGTTCTCAAACTTGTTTGGATTATCTGTGTTGTGTTCACCCCGTAATCACTTTAATTATGTTAGCTGTTATAAACTCATTTAAAATACTTAGTGGTTAATTAATTGTACTTACCACACATCCATTGAAATGTGAGTCCTTTGCTGAAAAATGATTCAGTTCCACTTATGCTCAGTGTGACACTCTGAGTGTAGTCCACCAAAGTGTCTGGAGTAGCAGTTATGCTCACACTACCTGTCTGTAAATGATAAATAAGTCATTGTGTTGTGCCAGAAACAAGCAAACCCCTGAACATATGCACAGACCATTATTGTTTGATTCTAATCTTCCACATACTGTGTTTTCATGTGAAAAGTCAGAGTCATTTTGGCAGGCCTGAAGTATGTTCTTTAAGTCCACGTCCACATCAGAGGCAAAGAGGTCATTCATGGCTCGTACGTTCACCTTCAACAATCCTTTACCAAAAGAGATTTTATGAGAACATGTATTATTCACTACGGATGATTCTTTTCATTTGATTACAGCACAGCTTAAAAGGGATAGTTTGGATTTTTATAAGTGGGGTTGTATGAGGTACGGCATAGTCATTGTGGTGGTCGGCACTGTCCCAGTTTAGAGAAGCAGGCTGGAAGAAAGGACCGAGAACTAAGCAATGTACTGCTGTGGATGGCCCTGTTTAAGTTTATGCGGAGGGAACTGAAGCAAAGCCCCAAGAAAATTATAGATTTACCCCGCAGGACATGACTAATACTCACAAACTAATCGATCGAGGCAGCGGTAGAACAGCAATTCCTGTGTTCTACAAAGTAAAATTATTGTTGTTGACAAGAGTGATGTAACGGCTTCCCCTCAATGTAAACCTAAACAGGGCTGAAAGCAAAGGTAAAGTGGTAACATTTTCTAAATATAGCCTAAACTATAGGCGTGTTTACCGCCATCTACTGTAGAAAATACACTGACTATGGATATACATACAACCTATATACAACCCTACTTCAAAAAATCCAAATCACCCGTTAAGCTGCAAGTACCTTCAAGTGGGCTAGAGAATGTATAAGCTTGTAAGGTGCCAATGAGCATGTCTCTGGACTCTGAGAGTGTGTCCCTGGCTCCAGTCAGATTAAAGAGCAGCTCCACAGGGGCTCCTAGCTCCAACGAAACACCAATGACGAGATCAGTAGAGTCTGGACATGCGTCATCTTCTGCTATCACAGAGGCCGTAAGGCCTTCCACGGGCTCCAGCCGACATAGCTCCAGATCAGCGGACACTGTGTGGGCTGTAACCCTGTTAGAAGCGGTGATAGTCAGGTTGTGGCAGCCGTGTCCAAGCTTCTCCAAGATGCTTACACTCAGTGTAATGTTGTGGGGTGTGATCCCTCTCTCCACTGATGAGTTTGCAACAAAATGGCCTTCATATTGAATTGTGTAGGAAACATTTGTACCTAATTACAGATAATAAAAAAAAAAAAGGTGGGATTCAAATTATTCTGCATTTTGGTGGTTTGTTGAAAGCAGTCATTCAATAGTATTAGACTCACCTGCCTCTACCATAACCTGGATCTGAACAGGCCTACTATGAAGCACATTGCATGTAGTGCCACCTGTTGACATATTCCTGCTATAGCACTTAATGACAGCGAACTCTCCCACAGGCTCCTGAATGGTTATGGCTTTCTGGGCTGTAACATGCCAGTCACTGGTAGAACACTCCACTCGAACCATGAAAACCCCGGGATGGCTGAATTTGTGTATCACATTGCTCTCCATCCTGTGAGACAGGTAAAGAATAAGCTTAAAAACAGTTACATGAATAAAGTCAATGAACAAAACATATCTATTCATCTGTCTGTTGGAATACAAAGTCTTGCTCACTCTTCTGGGCTGTATGGATCAATAGTGTGGCCATCTCCGGCATTCAGTGTGCATGTGAGGTTCCCCTGAAAAGGATGAAGGAGCCACTTCACAGTGATGGTGACATTATCAAAGACGGCCGCTAGCTTGCTCATGAACAAGTGGAGTCCTAATAGGAAATCACACTGTTAATTTCAATCATGGAAACACTGTTTCAGAGAGAGTTAACACATAATGAGCCTAAACATTTCATCACTAGCATAATGCCTCTTGGAATAAATTCCTGTTGTTACAATATAAACAACAGTGCAGTTCATCTAAGTTCACTCTGCTAATAATACCTGCAAGGAAATCATGTGACAGAGTTTAAAGTCAACTGGCAAAGTTTAGCTTGAAAGGCTACATAGCATAAAGTAGATTCAAGCTGAAGGAGGAAGACAGACAGTACACAGTCTGAGGTTGATGACATAGCCATGTTCCACTCGCTTTTCATCTGCAAAATGTCACTCAAACAGAAACATACCGATCGCGAAGAGATGCAAAATGACCACAGACACATAATGACTATAAAATGGGGCAAAACTACCACACAGAGACACAAAATAACTATAAAAGGGGGCAAAACTACCACACAGAGACACAAAATAACTATAAAAGGGGGCAAAACTACCACACAGAGACAAAGTGACCACAAAGAAACACAAAACAACCACAAGGAGGCACAAAAGCACAGAGAGATCTGTAACAACTAGATGCAAAACAACAACAAAAGAGGCAAAAACTTTTGTTCCTGTGTAGGACAGACGGTGGGGCTTTTGCACATCTGTGAGCAGCCCAAAACTAGATGTGAATACACATACTCTGTATGGATTTAAGGCAATAAAACAATACATGAAATATATTGTAAGTTATTATGGCTGGAATTGTCTAATCTGCTCCATCTAATATTGACCGTAAGTATTATTTAGGAGTATATGTATATTTGAAGTCAAATCTGACCATGTCTGCAGCTGTACTCTACAGACAGGTAACTTCCCAGTGCAGGACACGGTTCTCCAAAAGTGCTCAGATCCACTGGAGCCTGGCAAGCCTGCAGTCCGTGGCAATGGTCTGGAATGACACATGAATCAAGTAAATGACAATGTGTTGCAGATAATGTGAAATTTTTAGTTTTACTGATAGAGAGGCCTTCTACAGAGCCCCTAAAGTCCTGATTGTTTTTTTAAATCTTGTGCACACATGTTAATATTCATGTAGGAACAAGTTATCACCTTGTGTGAACAACATCTTTTTTTTAACGAGATAATCATCTTATGCACACAAAAGAATAACTTGTGTGCACAACATAAAAACAATATCACCTTTCAGGACCTTAGGGGCTCCATAGTAGTTCTTGAAAATATTGTTTTAGTAGGTTTAACTTCAATTTCAATCGTCTTAAATTTAAATAGTCTTGCTTGTGTTTCTATAACTGTCTAATGGGAGGATGTAATAGCTCTTTAAATAAGGCATATAACCAAAAAAGGAAGAAACACCAACTATTTGTTTAGTAATTGCACGACCTCCTCCAGCATAACTAATCCCGGACTAATATGAATGTGAATGCATATTTACCTCAAAGCCCATCTATTCAGCTCCTAGGAGGGGATTTGCCTAATGTCTTATCTGGAAGTGTAGTCCTTTTGTCTGCACTCACACGGAAAAGATGGGTTTTGTGTTTGACACAAAGCCATAGTTTGTGGTGATTTTAGTATCTGGCCTTTTTGTTTAAACGGCTTTAACAAAACAAATAAGTTCTCATAGTTTTTACTGTAAATACAGATATTCCTTTAGATAAAAGGCTCCATTATTCATACCAAAGTAGGGAGCGAGTTAAGTAAATATTTTGTAAAAGAGGATTAACCTGATCTATTATACATATACGTTTTTGTTGTTCTATCACAGCTACAATTATGTTTGCAGAACATGAAAAAAAAGACCGGCTCTCTACAATTTATAGGTGATGTTAATGAGAAAATACTGTAATTAATATTACCTGTCACAGAATCTATCACATCTATCCAGCTGCACTCCTCCTGGGAGGATGTGGGCGAGGCTGTAAGTTTGGATCGGCAGTAGTGAATTGTTTTTCGACCATAGAAACTGTCATCTATCTCTATAACTTGACCAGAACCACATTGCAATGTTGCATTTTGGCCATCACATGCGATAGACCTCCCAGAATCTGAGAAAAAAAAATCAAGAATCATATAAGGGGAGCAAACACAACATACATTTAATGCTATTTGGTGATTTATTTAGGAGCTCATACCAAACTGGCATATGAAGTTGAGTTCCTGGCTGCAGTTCCCTGCCGCTTCCCACTGAAAGCCTGAATGTCTCAGGATATGTCCACAGGCTGCTTGTGCGTCTGGCACATTAACCCAGTTACTATAGCTGACGTCTGAGCCATCCAGCCACGCAAGGGAACCTGGAAATGGAAGGGACATTGTTTAGCAAATTCTTTATATTTGATTGCCAGATCTGTTCATATAATACTAGACAGGCTGATCTTTTTCACCTTTCTTTTTACAAAAAGAGACAAGGCCAGTACTTCCTGAGCTATCATGATGAGAAGATATTCTTTCGCCAAACTACACAATGTCATCACATTTAATTTATGATCACTCTAATTTTTTAAAATATATATATATGTACAGTATATACGATATATATATCGTATATACAAACTGTATATATTTTTCCTCTATTTCTCCATATTCTTTTTCATGTGCATCTGCTTTTTCATTCTATGGATTTTATTCTATCATATGTGTGTGCAGATAAAATATGTTGTTAAGACAAAGTGCTGAGTAACATTTTATCGCCACATATGTTAAAACAAGGCTGTTTTCCTTATCTGTTCTTTGTGTTAAGTTAATTGTTGCAATTTAGGGACCATAAAACAACAAAGCAATAGATTGAGCTGTTGACAAGGTGAATGAATGATAAAGACTCATTCTCTGTAAAGGGACATAAAGACACGTTTGTAAATCAGATCACTTGGCAGCAAGCCTTTTGAAAAGTTCAATTGAATGATGAATATCTTTCAGTGCACCTGCTGCTCGAGGGAGATATCCAAATGTGCTTCTAAACAAATGTCAGCAAACAAACGTGTAACAGATCTACGTATACAATGGACATGCAACCTGCTAAACGAGATAGCAGCTGAGGTGATAATCCTTGTTTCTCACATTATTCAATGTAATCATTGATCACAGATATATCAGAAATGTTACTTAGTACTTGGAATTCTAGTTATTGAAATAGTAGGTTTAAATAATTGAACATGCTTTTATGAATACTTTTATATATATATATATATATATATATATATATATATATATATATATATATATATATACTGTAACATATATTATACACTCACTGAAAATCTATATAAATCCATTTAGTCTGTCTACTCTTGTTCCCCCGCTCACATATCCTCTCACCCTCAGTGGCAGCAGAGTCGAGCGTGAGGTTTGGAGCAGCAGGTGCCAGCCCGAGCCACCAGTCCTTCTCCGGATCCAGGTGCTTCTGGAGGAACTGCTGTGCTTCATCATTCAGGATGAAGGCTAGGTGTCCTCCACCTCGCTCACACCAGCCCTCGGCACTAAGGAAGGATCGCTGCAGACCCGTAAACTCATAGCAAGAGCCGTCAAAACCCTCCTGGTATTCTGGGCAGGATAGAGCTTCGAAATCCTCCTGAGCAAAACAAGTGAGGAAGAGAACCATCAAAGTCAGTGTGGGGAAAGTGGTGCTTTCCATCTCTGCACCTGTACACTGTTCAAACTATCTGGTAACACTTGTCTTTAAAGGGTACTGACGTCAACAATGCTGACACTGGTCTGCACTTTAGGATGATTTTCTGACAATAGGATTGCTTCCTTGATGGCTGTCCAGCTTTGTGTTGCACCCATAATTCTAGCGCAGAAACAAAGCTCAGCCCTGTAGTAAAAAGGGACCAAAGCACACTGTCAACAGTCACTAATTACTCCTCTGCCTCTATGAATGTACATGTAGGGCTCCACAACCTGGAGAGTGAGATAAGCTTCTCATTCAGAACTGTTCTACCATGAAAATGTAAATCTGAACCAGAGGCTTCAACCACCCCATAGGGCTGTTGTTGTTCAGACTGATATGTAAGATTTAACTAAGAACATTAAAATGAATGTCTGGGCTCAAGTGTGCAAGTTCTCGGGGAGCTATAATCCCTTTTTTTGACGTAGCATAGTTCATTTATATTTTTAATATGTAGAGTTCCCCTTACAGGTTCCTATATGAAATAGCAAGCATAAAAATTCAATTTTAAGCATACATTGGTCTTATGGGTCAAACGATATGTAGGCTAATGTACCTGTATATGAAACGTGAAAAAGAACACACTATTCTGTGATAAGAAATAGGCTACTATGACTAACATTTTATCTAAAATAAGTATTATACGTGTGTAATTGTTTCATTTATTGTGTATTAGTCTATTTAATCACATATACATAGTGTTATTACAATTATTAACTATTTCTCACAACTTTTTTGCATATTATCACAAACACCATGTGACACTAAGAGAAAGAGTACTTAAATACACAATTAAAAGAGGAAGTAAAAAATAAAACAAGAAATGCAAAGTAATGACAAAAAGTGAATAGAAAAGGTAGACTATATAATCACTTTTACTCAAAAATTGTGTAGTATTTTCACTGTATAAATACTTTTCTTGTTATTAATAATGTGGACAATAAATAAATGCATGAATAAATGGGACTTCCTGCCTCATTAACATATGGACACAGAAATACATAAATAAATAAATGTAGGAGAAAAAATAGTCATTTATTATTTCATTTTAACATGTATGTATGCATTTATTCATGTATTTCTGAATGTATTTATTATTATTTTTATTTATACATGTATTTATTCATTTATTTATTTCAGCATTTATTTTTTTATTCCTGTATGTATTTATTTATTTATTTTTTTAATTGCTGTATTTATGTATTTATTTATTGAGACGTAGGCTTCTGTAAGTCATGTTTAGTCCATAAGAAAAAAGCGACTCAAGAAGTACCCGGATGTCCGACGTCATATTACTGAGACGATGCTTCTCTGAGGACATGACTTGTTGAACAACCACCGGATTTTATAACCGCTTCCGGACTAAATTGACCCAGCTGTGTCACAAAATGTTGGCTTGTAAACGGAGTTTGACCGGCACTGTGATGTCTGCTCTCCGGGTTCTTCGCAGTAATCAAGTAAATACAGAGTCGAGCTGTAAATGCTCACCGCTGTTATTCAAGAACAATGTGACCCAGCTCATCCTCCTTTCTGCCTCCCCAGGTTGTTGTTGTGCCTGGCCATGTGCACAGATGTTTGTCCACACAAACGGACGGAGAGACCCGCATCGCGGACGTGCTGAAGGAGAAGTTTCCGTTAGCAGCATCGCTCAAAGTTGTGGATATATCAGGTGATATGGCTGCACCATGTGCTAGATACAACATTTCGAAAGAAAATACTTAAACTTTTAAGATCCATGAAATGTAATTTAAATTAAGTTTAGCATTAAATGTAATGTTTTTTGTGTCAATATCAGCCTGCTACCTAACCGCGTTCATGAGTCACAGTGGTCACAAGCTAAACTATGATGGCAAGAGAGTGAGCAGAGGTAAAATGATACGTTTAAAAACACTGCAATCGTGGCTTCAAATGGGAACTTTTAGGAAGAGAAGTGGGGATCAGGAGGAGAATATTTAGAGCAGTCCTCCTGAAACTGAAGTCACGGCTGAACAGTCAACAATAATAGGGAAAGTTTTCACAGTAATTAAGTACTCTACGGGGGAATTGTTGGGTCTATGTAAATCATAAATAAGTCAGAGTGTGGTCTTTACCTAGCCTGTAAAGTGTCCTGAGATAACTTTTGTTATGATTTGGCACTATAAATAAAATTGAATTGAATTGAAATAATCTTCTGATAAGGAAAAAACCTGCCTGCCTGCAGCTGAATAGTGTTTATTTTAACATTGGTCTTAGTGGTGGTTCTCGAGAGAGCCTGATATTTTCTGAGGTGGTACGTCATGTGGTACGTCATGTGGTACGCAATGTACAGAGTTTGAGAACCACTGATCATAGATCTTAAACAGGGAGCCCCCTGCTACAGACATCATAGAAAATGTGTAATGTGTTTTATTGTTGGGAGGAAACTAGATGGTGTTGTTTTTTGTGATCCTGTGCTCTGTTAAGGTGGTTGTGGGGCCATGTATGAGATCCATATAGAGTCCAGTGAGTTCAAAGGAAAAAGGACTGTCCAACAACACCAATTAGTCAATCAGGTAAATATACAATTAGCCCAGCATATTGCATGTGGAAGTATAAACTTAACAAATTGTCCGCAGCCATCAGTGTGACATTGACTTTGATTGAAGATTATCCTTTAACTTCGGTTGGACATTTGTAGATGTTCATGCTTGTACTAGTTTATTTGTATTCTTTAATTGTTGTGTTTTGTTCTCTACAGGCACTCAAGGAAGAGATTCAAGGAATGCATGGACTGCGAATATTCACTGATGTTCCAAAACAGTAGAGAAAGTCCTTCCATTGTTGACCTGTTTAACTTTTCCTCTGTTGACCAGATCTATATTATGAATGTACAGTTTTTAAGAGGAAATTCATTTCACTGATCATTGTTAATGTGTCACTGCCATGGCAGAGAAAGCAGAGGGACATACACTACCGTTCAAAAGTTTGGATTAAACTAATCTATACATTGCTAATGTGGTAAATGACTCTTCTAGATGCAAATGTCTGTTTTTTGGTGCAATATCTACATAGGTATATAGCGGCCCATTTCCAGCAACTATCACTCCAGTGTTCAAATGGTACAATGTGTTTGCTCATTGGGTCAGAAGGCTAATGGATGATTAGAAAACCCTTGTGCAATTATGTTAGCACAGCTGAAAACAGTTTAGCTGGTTAGAGAAGCTATAAAACTGACCTTCCTTTGGGCTAGTTGAGTATCTGGAGCATCACATTTGTGGGGACCATTAAACTCTCAAAATGGCCAGAAAAGGAGAACTTTCATGTGAAACTCAACAATCTATTCTTGATCTTAGAAATGAAGGCTATTCCATGCGAGAAATTGCCAAGAAACTGAAGATTTCCTACAACGGTGCGTACTATTCCCTTCAGAGAACAGCACAAACAGGCTCTAGCCAGAGTAGAAAGAGAAGTGGGAGGCCCCGCTGCACAACTCAGCAAGAAGATAAGTATATTAGAGTCTCTAGTTTGAGAAATAGACGCCTCACAGGTCCTCAACTGGCAGCTTCATTAAATAGTGGCCGCAAAACGCCAGTGTCAACATCTACAGTGAAGAGGCGACTCCGGGATGCTGGCCTTCAGGGCAGAGTGGCAAAGAAAAAGCCATGTCTGAGACTGGCCAATAAAATAAAAAGATTAATATGGGCAAAAGAACACGGAACATGGAAAAAAGTGTTATGGGCGGACGAAATCGAAGTGGATGCTGGAAGAGTGCCTGACGCCATCTGTCAAGAATGGTCGGGGTAACGTGATGGTCTGGGGTTGCTTTGGTGCTGGTAAGGGGGGAGATTTGTTCAGGGTTAAAGGGATTCTGAATAAGGAAGGCTATCACTCCATTTTGCAACGCCATGCCATACCCTGTGGACAGCGCTTGATAAGAGCCAATTTCATCCTACAACAGGACAGTGACCCAAAGCACACCTCCAAGTTGTGCAAGAACTATTTAGAGAAGAAGCAGGCAGCTGGTATTTTATCTGTAATGGAGTGGCCAGCGCAGTCACCAGATCTAAACCCCACTGAGCTGTTGTGGGAGCAGCTTGACCGTATGGTACGCAAGAAGTGCCCATCCAGCCAATCCAACTTGTGGGAGGGGCTTCTAGAAGCATGGGGTGAAATTTCTCCTGATTACCTCAACAGATTAACAGCTAGAATGCCCAAGGTCTGCAATGCTGTAATTGCTGCAAATGGAGGATTCTTTGACGAAAGCAAAGTTTGAAGGAAAACATTTTTTTATTTCAAATAAAAATCATTATTTCTAACCTTGACAATGTCTTGACTATATTTTCTATTCATTTTACAACTCATGGTGGTAAATAAGTGTGACTTTTCATGGAAAACAACATTTTCTGGGTGACCCCAAACTTTTGAACGATAGTGTAGTTTATGGCAGTTGCACACTAACAGTGTGGAATGTGTAATAAATGTAATATTCTACATTCACTTATCTTTTTTTAAAATAGAACTAGCGTGATATCTTATACTCTGATAGTATTATACCAGTGAAGGCTACAATACGCACAAAATGACTTGGTGAAATGTCATGTAGGTTTCTGCCCAATGCAGGGTTGATAATAATGCTGGTGTAATGATAAGCAGTCTGAGTAATACACACAACTATCCTGAATTAGGGGAATTACTACAGATCCTTGTTTGTGGAGCATTATTTTTCACTGTAACTAACACTGTTATCACAATTTATGTGTTTCTGTCCCATGAAAGGTAATTGATTGAAATGGATGGACCTCGTATCCACACTACCTATGCATTAATAATGCAAGTTGCAATAAAAAGCCAGAAGCTTTCTTCCGCTTATTACTTGATTGACAATGGAGGCGTTTGTGGGGTTTTTTTGTTTAAAAAAAAAAAGTAAAATCAAGTTTGCGAAGGAAATTACATCATAATGCAACAAGCCTGCATTGTGGCAGAAAACTCAAAAAACCTAATTAATGTTTTTTATATAACAAATCCAATTGCTGTTTAATGTGATTTGCTCCCAGTGATGAACCCACAAATCCAAAAAATATCTTCTTAGTCTACTATATAACCTATAATCTTCTACATCCATTTTTAAATTTTTCCTCCAAAGCATCAATAACAAGCTAGCTTACCTGAACAGTCTTTGACATGACCAGACTCTTGAAGGTTATATAGGGTGCAGGATGTTCAACCTTGTTGCAGGATTTTGGTTATGAATGAGTATATTAAAGGTTGAATATGTAGAATTTTTATTAAAAGCTATATTTCTTTCTTTTTTTTTAATAATACGCCCACGGGGCGTTTTTAGGGGTACAGAATGCAAGTATTGCTTTTCGATAAAACATTTTTTATTATTATTATTATATTGTTGATGGGTTTAGCGATGACTTTCTGGTTCTGTTTACATTGTACCAGCCAATAGCAGCAGGCATTGTGGGTTACCGGGGTTGTCTGTTGTTCGGCTTCAGAAACAAGGAATCATTTTGAGTTGAGAGCTAGCTAAACGATTACACACCACTCACCACTGACTGAATTCATAAAGAAAAGGACTCTGGAAGGTATGAGCACCAGGGCTTGTGTTAGAGGAGACTGTGAGATCCCCCACAGGTGCACTACATTTGGGAAGAATGTGTTGTCTGTTGTAGGGGGGGAAATCTGGAATAGTCTTCCCTCCACAATAAAGGAATGCCCCACATATTCCTCTTTTAAAGGTCAACTCAAAAAGTGGCTTAAATCAAATCAAAAGTGCGACCACTGACTCGTCTGTATCATATTGCACATGACGTTTTATTTCATTGTTTTATTCTTTGTGGGTCTGGTGTCCTGAGTATGTAATGTATTGTGCATTGTATTGTATTATATTGTGTGTCTTGTCTCTTCTATTTGTATTTTATTAATTTATTTAGTAGTAATTTGTATTTTTTTTTAGCAGGGACAACGGATGCAAATTAGCATCTTTGCTATAATCCGGCACTTTTACAGTGATGTGAATGTGCACTGTCCCTAACAAATAAAGTACTGATTGATTGATTGATTGAAAGACTTACAGTTGAAGACTGGCTCACATTAAATACTGTTGTAAAATTAATTGATTAGTCGAAATTAAACCGACTGCTGGAATAATTTTTTGTTGTTGCGACTACAATCTGGAGACACTAGATGGCGGTGTTCCCATTCTCCATATTCAACCATTAACGCTGCACTCTGTAAGCTTTTCAGCTATTTAATTATCTGTTGAGTTACTTTCTATCAAAGAGTGAGTTAAATCAATGCTGACTGAACATATGACCCACTAATGAAAGCACTTCTACTTGCCTTTTTGCCGAGTATCATCTGCGTTTCTGTGGCGACACTCCCTGCTAAATGCGCCACCATGTTAGTGGCTGTTGACATGGTTATGCTGCTTTCACTTGTAATCGGAAATCGTAAACTTTCAACTTCTGAGTCAGGCTTGTGGTAAGGGCAGAAGTTTAATAGGAAAATGTGTGTGTGGATTTATGACGATCACATATAGGGGATGGATCGGAAGTAGTGAGGTGAATGTGTTTCAATTAAACGTGACAAGATGGCGGGCTCTGAAAGAACAGTTACATCTTACTTCCAAAAGAGGCCCCTAGAAACAAGGTATCTCAATTCTCACAGAGTATTGAAAGTATTAACGTTATGTTATAGTTTTGTACAAATTTCCCCAGCAGATGGTGCACTTATACTTGCAGTAAATTGTAAACGTGTAGGAATTATATTCCAGGTTCTTGAATTGGCAAACTTTAGTTGAATTCATCAATCTGTCCATGACTTCAGTGGATGGGGGTTATTCAGTGATTTATAAATTCCGCATGACTGATTAAAAGTGTAGCCGATGAGACTGCAGGCTCCGCCGTGTATAACCATCCATGCAGCGCCCGTCTGTGCAAAGGGTGCACCCAGCATCACTCTGAACCCCGAGGAGGAGCGGAGAGAGGCAGAGCAGCTGGTGTCCGACATGGCTAAAGAGGGAGCAGATATGACAGAGGAGACCGAGTACATGATAGACAAAAATGTGGTGAAAGAAACGGAAAACGTGGAATCGTCCGGCGATGCCATAAAAGAAATGCGAGCGGTGATACTGTCAGGTTTCGGAGGTCTTAACAAACTCAGAGTAACCAAGAAGCCAATGCCCGAGCCTCAGGACGGCGAAGTGAAGATACGCGTCAAAGCATGGTAAATACGAACAGTGATGCATTTCATATGTAGGTTATTATGGGTTGTGATGTGCTCCGGCCTCCCCGCTGCATGCCCCCTCTTCACTGTTTATGAACGCTGATTCTTATTGGGAAAATTTCGCAGCCATGAAGCCACAGGTCTTTTCTAGTGCAGGAGTGGAGCTGAAGCAGCGTTCATACCAAACATGAAGTGCAAACCATCATTATTCAGCCAGTTTTATACCATAGTTTATGTTTGTTAATGTCTTTATTTGCAAAGTATTGATTGGCTCATTACTGCAGAAGATTATTGCAGCACCAATGACAAGTGTTGGCAAATTCAAAGATAGGAAATTATTGTTAAATAGATTGTTTTCACAGGGGAATAGTCAGTGACTCATTGCTGTTAATAATGAAATGATTGGTATAATTAGTCCCTAAATTGCGTTCAAACAGCTCATACTTAGTGTTTTTATTATTGAGGTAATAGCTATCTGTGGTAGAGACAGTTCAGATGCAGGATTTCCATCCAAATGTTGAATCAGAGGGGTTCAATGTCAACAAATTGTAAGGTCCTATTTATTCTTTATCGCAGTGGCTTGAATTTCCTGGATCTGATGGTGCGTCAGGGGACTATTGACAATCCTCCGAAGCCTCCTCTTGTCCCTGGGTTTGAATGCTCTGGAATAGTAGAGTCAGTAGGTGAAAACACAACAGGATTTGAGGTTAGTGACATTAATGTGTTACTCTGAATGAATACTGTCTGTTTCTCAGCAACCAAATCTGCATCAACAAAACTGGGAATGTGATAATGAGATACCTGTTTAAATGAATCCATTATCTACTAACAACATCCTCCTTAGTGCCACACGCTTGTTTCACATTAACATCTGTTTGTTATCCAGCTACTCCAACATGTTTCTTTCAGATAGGCGACAGAGTTATGGCTTTTGTCAATTACAATGCCTGGGCAGAGGTTGTTTGCACACCGGTGGATTATGTCTACAAGATGCCAGAGGAAATGACTTTTGCTGAGGCTGCTGCATTCTCCCTGAACTATGTGGCTGCATATATGATGCTCTTTGAGGTTTCCAATTTGCGAGAGGGGATGTCAGTGTTGGTTCACTCAGCAGGAGGTGGTGTAGTAAGTCCATTTCTTTTATGACTAATGCACAGCCGCAAGACAACTAACTGACGACTTCATACCTAAATGTTGTTCCCTATACTGTTGTTTATGTTACACTGCAAAATTAAAATACATGCTTGACTTTAAATTATTTCTAACTAAAACTTCATGAACATCATCTTTTAAGATTTGGAATGAATGAAAGAAATGCTTAATTATTGTTATTTAAAAAATAGTTAACCTAGTTTTTACACAATGCAGGTATTCTACACCACTGTATCTCATTTTCTATGATTGTTTGATTATTGTTTCATAGTGTGCAAACTGTTTTTGTGATCTTGGTATGTGTAGAGTTAACCCCCCTGTGTTCTCAGGCATTGATAAATTGTTGCAACTCTTTGTTATTTTCAGGGACAAGCTGTGGCTCAGCTGTGCGCCACTGTACCTAATGTCACCGTGTTTGGGATCGCATCATGTTTCAAACACGCAGCCATCAGAGACTCACTGACTCACCTCTTTGACAGAAACGCCGATTATATACAAGAAGTGAAAAAGTAAGCATAGAAAGTGTGTCCATATTATGATGGATCTTGAGGCTGACTGTATTTAGTCCTTGTGGTCTATCTTTGCAACAACCATTTGTTGGTGTTAAAAATGCATTATCGCTGCAGCATCTTATACATGTGCTATAATGTGATAACGTGGACCTCACTGAGGGCTGTGCAAGGAGGCAGATGTTACCTGTTGCCTTATTTGGTCTTGTGTGGCCGTGGTCCCCATGGCAACTCACGGCTCATCTGAGAGAGCAGCAGCATTGTGTAGGGCGGAGGTCTGCACTGGCAGTGTTGAACAACTGCGCCAATTAGGGCTGATTGTTGATGCCCTATACATTCCATTCACAACACAGCACGCCGTCAGCCAGTTTGCACTACAAAGAAAACACCTAGTAGCAAAAACTGCCTGACATCTGATTTAGAATGACGCAGATTTACTGCAATTGTGTGTTTTAATCTTTTTTTTAATTTGACGCTTTTGATTATACAGAGTCCAAGTCCAACACCATGCTGCCCCCTCTGCTTCTGAAAGCTGTAGCAGTAATTTATGGTTATTTTGCTGAGTCATTTAATCAGGATATGTGCCACCATACATGAAAAACGCTGTATGATTATGTTTTCGGATGCATAGCGATTCAAATTTTTTTTACATTTTTTTTACGAGCACTGATTGTTTCATGTTTTGTGCCTACATATCAACAGTGGTAGTGGATTATTATGCCTTTCATCTCTCTGGCCCACACATTCTTCTTAGGATCAAGAGCAAAGTACAATTAAATTAGTCTTTTTTTTTTTTTTTTACAAAAGGCAAAAACCATGGGAATCACAAGACCACCAAGCATTTAAGCCGAGCAGGTGTCCAGGGCTACCAGGCAGGAAGTAGTTGCCTTGATAATAACATGCCTTTCATTCTTTCATTTCTGTGCCTTTAATTGGTGTCGTTATGGCAAACCTTTTTTGTCTGACTGATTCTGTGTGCGATCATTAAATCCTGGTGTAATATGATAGAAAGCATGTTACTGATGAGGCATGATGTGGGCATTGGTATTGCAATACACCAGGTTCTTCATGAGAAAACCGTGGGCAGAGTCCAAAGAAAAAAAAACCTGGGTTGTATACTGCAACGTTTTCCTCAGAGTAATATTCCAGAGAGTCAATAAATTCATAAATTATGAATCCATGATTCGAAGAAAACTGTAGATGCTCTAGAGTATGACTCACAGAATGAAAATGTGGAATTATATATGATGTTTTGCACTTTTGCATTTAGTACTCACAGTTGTATACAAGGTAATACAGCCACATCACTGTCAATATATAAAGCTGACCTCTGATTGTACTCTACCTCAACTGAAAACTGAAACGGATGGTCGATCAACTGATTAGTCAATAGACAGAAAATTAATCTGCAACTAACTTTCAACACTGATTAATCTAATTATTTTCCCAATTGCTTGGACTGTATTGGAATAGTGAAAAATACCAATCACAATTTCTCAGCTCAAGGTGATGTCTTCAAATCCCTTGTTTTTGTCCAACCAACAGACCAAACCCCAAATGTATTCAGTTTATTATAAAGATAATAAGAAAAGCGGCTCACATGTAAGAATCTGGAACCAGGGGATGCTTTTGTTTTATCATAGACTTAAAAAATCACTAAACTATCAGTTATAAAAATAGTTGCCGGTTAATTTTCTTATAGACAACTAATCATTTATTTGGCCAATTAACGAATCAAAAGACAATAACTTGGGCTCTGAGAAACTGTGTTGGGAATATTTTACATGTTTTTCACATTTGATTAACCAAACGAAGAATTGAAAAAAAATAAGCATTAGTTGCAGCTCTAATGTTCAGACTAAAGAATTAATAAATCAGATTATATTAATATTTTTTTTCCCAGTGGACTTCACCTTTACTTTGTCGTTGATGTTTTAGGATTTCTCCAGAGGGAGTAGACATTGTGTTGGACTGCCTGTGTGGGGAGAACACCGGGAAAGGCCTGACTCTGCTGAGGCCTCTTGGAACCTACATACTCTATGGTGGGAACAATACTTTTAGTACTTTTTAAAGTGGAAATCTCTGTGAAACTGTAGTTTTGGAGTCGCAGAATACGCAAACAAGACATAACATCTACTTGTATGAGCTTCAGAGGTATTTATAGTCAGATTTTGTTATCTTTGGACAGAACTAGGCTAGATGTTTCTCCTTGTATTCAGTCTTTATGCTAAGCTAATTTATAGCTTCATTTAATCAGGCAGGCATGAGAGTGGCATTAGTCTTCTCGTCCAACTTTCGGCAACAAAGCAAATTCCCATAATGTCAAACTCTTCCTTTAGAGACGAGTGTTTCATTCATTAAATATGCTGGCAGCCAGAGTGAGTGTGAGGCTCACTTAAATAGAAAATGCTCCATCCATAGCATGCAAATTAAAAGTATTGTCCTTCACAGCTGCCACAAGTATCTGATCTCTGTTATGTTAAGCCTCATAAATCAAGTAACAGATATTAACAGATTATATATATATATGTGTATATGTGTATATATATGTGTATATGTGTATATCTGTTATATAGTAACAGATTATTCTCTCTTAGAGAGAGAGAATAATTCATTAGTTTTAGTTATACTGAATATGTACGAAGGCATGCTTGCACAGATCTATGGGTCTAAAGGTGCCAACTGTTCCTCCCCCACCTTCACCCATCATGCTTTGTGGCTCTCTGTTATTGACCAGTCACTTTTGCACAGCCTACAGCAATGCTTTTATTTTTGTTTTTTCAGGCGCGTCAAACATGGTAACTGGGGAAACAAAGAGTTTCTTCAGCTTTGCAAAATCTGTGAGTCAGAGATGAAGTCTGTCATCAACATTTGAAGGAAACAGCACTACCCAATGAACATCATTTCATGGCAAATGAAACGCACACAAATGAGTCACTTTGGATGAACATATCTCCCTTTGGTTTTTTTCTTTCTCCAGTGGTGGCAGGTGGAGAAGGTGAACCCTATTAAACTATACGAGGAGAACAAAGTCATAGCAGGATTCTCGCTCCTCAACCTCCTCTTCAAACACGGGAAAAGTACTCTTGTGAAATCAGTGATGGACAAACTTTTATGTCTCTATGACCAAAAGAAGATCAAGCCGGTAGTGGACTCCCTATGGGCGCTAGAGGAGGTAAGACCCTGGGATGATCAGAGGGTGTAAGACAGTGAATGAAGTCAATGATGAGCAACTAAAAATGGATCTGATCGCAGTGGTTATATAAATGGAGATGCCAGATTTAAGAGACGATTTTATGCAAACGTCTTGAACGGCATTTAATCTGTTGTTTGCCACTGCTGTTTTCTGTAAGACATTGTCAGCTGTTCTCGGACATCCTTCCACAGATGGTAGGTAGGTTGCCTCTTCCTGTTCCACAATTATTTCACACCCACACAAAGCCTGACAGACAATAAGTCAATCACTTCTACAAACACTTCAATTCTCCCTTTAACTGTGGTTATACAATTTCTGGGGAACTTGAACCTATTCTAATCACAATAGCTACTTTTCACATAGACCTTGACAAGTAGTTGTGCAATGTGTGCTTGCTAAAGTCTTGAGCTTGACTCAGGACACAACAGGTGTATCTGTTGTGTCCTGAGCCAAGCTGACCCTCAGTATCTTATAATCCATTGGATCGGATCGGTTGTTTGATGCAGGGTTCAGACAAACCTCTGAGCAATACTTCACCCTTCAAATGATCACTTGCATATACTTTCTCAGTCTGTGTTGTACATTGTCTTCTTAAAAAAAAGTTTTCTCACATGCCTCCACTGTTAAGAAAGAATCTTTATCAGTTTTTTGGATTCTTCATTTGTCACGCAGGCAGGTGAGAAAAACAAATTTTTTTTAAGAATTCAAGGTGACAGAGTGAGTAAGTGATAAACAAATGATTGTTATGTTGGTAAAGTATTCCTTAAACTATGAAGGCAGGATATAACGTATGACAGCCTCACATTTGCCAGGTGTTTGTCTTCAGTTGGACATCACTTACTGATAAATTAAATCTGCCTTCCCGAGATGGCAAGGGGCTCTGAACACATCACAAGTTGTCTGAGAGAGTTTCCTGTGTCTAATTAGTTGTGGTGTCGATGAGACGACAACTAATGAGACAGTTGGGGCTGGAATGTCTCAGACAAAGATGTCAACTTTGAACGTATACTAATTTGCTTCTTTATTTCCTCATTTTTCTTTGGTCTTTTGTGAGCCAGTAGTGCTTTACAAGACCATTTCTGAATTTGCACAGTTTGAATATTTAAGTTTTTTGTTTGAATTTAAATTAAAATGTTGAATAAAAAGTGACAGCCCTAGCACGGCTGTGTATGGGTGGTGCTTGATTGATTAGTTGCACCTGAGGTGGGAGGGGGTACACCTTAATTGTTCCCATTGGTTTGAAGGTTGGCGACATAATGTAATTCTGACGTAGCTACACATAACTTCAACCTAGGCAGGAGTTTAATTAGCTGGAATAAGTGATTGAAGGTTTATCCCGTGCAGCAGTCTATAACTTTTATGAGCCAAAAATGTAGAGATGAAAAATAAAAGCCACAGATCATGGTGGTGAGGCTTTATCTCCATTTCCAGTAGCTCAAAATAACTGTACTTATGGTAACACGAAAACATAAGCTACAGCCATTTCCTCAGCATAGAGTTTTAGCTAAAAGCGATTCGCCTAATTGTTCCCACTGATATCATAATGCATCTATCATCCTCTGTTTCTATAAGTGAAATATGTGGGTTTGTTCCACACCTGGAAATTGCTGCAGCAATTCAGACAGAATCTGAGGCAGTGCAGGTAATCCATTACAAGAAGCTGATAACAAGTCATTCTGAACTTTGTATCTACAGTCAGAGAGAGAACAGGTTGATGAGATCTTCAGATTTTAATTTCTCATGGGAAACTCCCTCTGTACTGATTATCATTAAGCTTTTGCAGATTTGTCAGGCCATTCACTGGAACCATTGCCCATGAAGAATCTCATTAGAGGGGAGGATGGCGTGGGATGTAGTGTCAGGGACACAGCCTGCCTCATTTGTTCATTTGCCTGGATGGAGAATTCAGAGGGCGTTAGTTTTTCATGTAGACCATGGCAACCTTTTTTTCTGGAATGAAGAGTTTGAGAATAGTATCTTGCAGAGATTGTCTGAAAGTACTAGGAAAGCCCCATTACATCTACAGTGCAAGAGAATTGTATCCCCTTTTACTACCTAGCAGCAAAGTATTGCACAAGTTTCTGACCTATTTTTGCTCTTGGCTTAATTTCTGCTATTTCTTTTAGCAAATTAATTCTTGTGACACAATAGCTCTGAGACAAAGAGAGACATTCATTTGTGCCTTTGTGGGGAGTGTAATGAGAAAGCAAGATATGGCATCCTGAGTAATCTTTTGTGGTGTCTACACAATTGAGTCAGACAAGCTTTAATGAGTAGCACTGTAATTGTTTACAAGTTTTGACTGGCCAGGTGCATTGTTGGAAGTAGAGATTTGGACGTAGATGAGAAAAATGACAGTGAATTATTTCAGGAAGTTCATTATTTTTATGCAAATTCTAACCACGTAGACTCCACTTGGACTCTAACATGACGCATGATCACTGGGGTTGCTCTACACCGATTCCCATTCCTCCACCAGTCTGCTTGTAGCAATCAGACTGCAGTTGAATAACAATATGGACCAAAGCTCAAGTTGTCTTAAGCTGACAGTTAACTGGTCAGCTCGCACAGCCTGAAGAAAAGATTCTGACATATTGTTTTACTCAGTTGTGTTTGCCTAGCAGTAGCACTGGAATGAGATTTTTATTTGGACAAAATGTCAGCTAATAAAACATATTGTGTAGTGTAGAACAACCCTGGCTGCGTACTTTCTCCTTTCAAAATGTTTGCAGTGTATCTAGGTTAAGCACTACTCTTCTTTATCAGTATAATAGACTTGATGAGTCAGTCATGGTTCAATCTGTAATGTTGTCCACAGTTTCTTTGTGGTTTCTCTCTGAAAGAATCAACATTTCTGCCATATTATGTAAAGTTTCATTTAGGTTATTCTAAATGTGTTATTCTGCTTACATACGTAGACAATGACTAGTCTGTGTGTGTGTGTGTGTGTGTGTGTGTGTGTGTGTGTGTGTGTGTGTGTGTGTGTGTGTGTGTGAGTGTATGTGTGTGTTTGAGTGTGTGTGTGTGTATGTGTGTGTGTGTGTGTGTGTGTGTGTGTGTGCGTGTGTGCGTGCGTGTGTGTGTGTGTGTGTGTGTGTGTGTGTGTGCGTATGTGCGTGCGTGTGTGTGTGTGTGTGTGTTTGTGTGTGTAGGGGGCAGAGGTTTGTGTCATATGTCACATGAAAGTATTCAAATTCAATCATCATTGTTAGGGTGGCTGGTGGATGGATGGTTGGATGTAGCACACAGTACACATAATGCAACACAGTAGTGCAAATGGGCAGGGAGCAGCACATGAGTTACCAATTATTAGAAAGTTCTTCATTCTTGTGTGGTGTATACTAGTGTAAGCTTTTTCAAGAAAGCGAATGTGAAAATAATTTGTTTTTGCAGGATGTGACTCACTCTAAAAATTGTATGACATTTTTAATAATTAGTAATTTATCTGTTATTAGAGGCCATTCTAGTTGGTGGTCTTATCCTGGCAAATTCAATTTTCAGTGCACAACAGCCTACAATTTCCCTGCAATCATAGGTGAAAGGAAGTCGTGTACTCATGTGTTGTTAATATAAACCTTGGATCCGTTCTACAGCCAGGCAGTGAAGTGTTCAGTGTGATGCCAAACGTAGCCCAGCAGGGTGAGTCAGCATCATTAAGCCACAATTACGGGCACTCACTTATCTCACAGAGTAAGATTAAATTATAGCTGCTCTGAGGAAAAGGCCCTGTGTCTGTAATGAGCAGTTTCTCTGTGTGGATCCAGCTGACAAAGTTTTTTAGCAGGTGCTCTGAAATGTCTTTTGACCTTGCAGCAGGCTTCTCGTTGCAGAGCTTTTATTGTTGGAAGTCATTCACCAAATGTATAAATTAAATGTGAAAAGTTGTTTGGCACCGTCATTTCTTATGTGTTTTATTTTTCTATTTATTTTACATATTTATTATAAAAATGTTGCAACTCAAAACCCTCAGATCATTAAACTTTGGTTTACTGCCACTTTGGGTTTTTCTATAAAGTGATCCGAATTAAACTTAGATGTAGTAGCATTCTGTTTTCTAACAAGATAATACTGATAATATGAAATAGTCATTTGATATATTTAACTTGTGATATCACAGTTAATGTATTTATGTTTTTGTTGTTGTGGTTTATTCTCAGGTAAAAGAGGCCATGCAGAGAATCCATGACAGAGGCAACATAGGAAAACTCATTCTGGATTTCGAGAAGTCTCCCACCCCTCTGGTAACATTTTTAATTGTGTTTTTTCAAGAAGGGCTTAACTCTGTATTTCATCTTATTAAAAAGCAAACATAAAATATAATTTATAAATTGAACAAGAGACACAACACATACTATGCTATGCTTAAAATGTCACACTGGACACATTATAAAAGTATGATTTACCGTTACAGATTGCTCTTTCTTGTATAGTATTATCACTAGATAAAGATAAGAAAGTTGATTTAGTTTGATGTGATCCATTTGGATGCCAAATTAGATAAATATGGGTATACAGCTAGGACGGCGTATTAGGGCCAAGTATGAAAAGAACCGACCTTGTAGCGTTCTTCATTCTTTCTGAACTTCAAAAACACAGTATTTTTGCTGCAGTCATAGTAGCCTGCACGGCATGCAGCAGGGTCTGTGTTGATCCTGAAGCGATGTAGTTAGACAGGGACTGTAAAAACAAACACTGGAGGTTTAAAATAAAACACTATTTTGCCGACTTTGAATCTCATAAATCTGCAATTTTTTTCTCAAAATAATACCCCCCTCAACGGGTCCGTAATTTTTTTTTTTCATACTTGGCCCTAATACGCCGTTGTACACAGCTGACAGCTGAAGAAGATAAAGGCAATACACTGGCAGATGTTAAAGGGTGCATAATACATAACCAATTTGGGGGAATTCCAATAAGTTATTGAAGATTAATTAAAATATGACAAGTTTACCAGCTAATACTTTTTTGGAAACACTATAAAAGATATAAAGAAGCTGACTAAAATGGGCTATAATTTACTGACTTGCTGTGTGGTATATGTTTTTGAGAAGTAGTTACGTTTGACATTTTCTGATGCCTACAGTACATTCTCAGGTCCAATCAAGGTCATAAGGAGGCAGTGACTAGGATTTACTCCTTTTTCATAGCAGTGGTTTCCATGGTGATCCCAACATCAAACTCAGAAACACTATTGGATGTGTAGACATGCTCGTAGTGAAAGTATAGACCGTGTATACGGCTTCCTATTAGCAGAGAGCACATTAACATATTTACTGTGCTTCTTGATTCCAACGCACATTTATGTTCACAGCTCAGAATACAATAAATGAAAGCTGAATGCTATTTTACCACTAGATGGCCAGTGACAGCACAGAGACCAGCGAGGCAGGAGAGGAAGAAGAGGAGCCAGAGGGAGATAACGACAGCAAAGAGCGAATGCCTTTCATCCATTAAACCCTACAGATTACACCATAACACACCCTAGAGACTGCAGAGGCTGCACAGATTCACCATAGAGGAACACAGCCACACACAATTGTTGTGCTGTATGTATGTATGTATGTATGTATGTATGTATGCATGAGCTGTATCCATGTATGCATGAATGGATGTATGTACAGTAAAAATAGTTGCGCCTCTTCTCTGTTACCTATTGTTTGATCGGTGAAGCAAAATTGTTGGGTAAATGAAGACTAACATGTTTGTCACCCAGGCAACAGGTTCAAGTGCCATTCTCAATGTAGTATTAGTTTATTATATTATTTACGGTATTATGAAGTTTTGTTATGCTAGCCAATAATGTGAATAGTTTTGTGTCCATTTCACAGTTAATTCCATCTGACAGTTTATTGACTCAATGAGCATTTAAACCTGCTGACTTGCTATTATCATTCTAGTAACCTGATACACAAAAGCACATAAGTGAAATATATTTAATAACAAGCTTAACACGTCTACACATTTCACAGGATAGGAACAAGTGTAATTTGATTCTCACTGTCCTCAGTGATAAAAGCTGTAAAATGAAAGCAAACAATTGGCAAATGTTTCAGAAAGAAAATGATCCCAGTGTGTGGATGCTTCTGACCAAGAGAGTGAATTACCTTCTCATGTTACAATAGTATTGTGTAAGCAACAAATGGTAGAAAAGTCTGCGTGTAGCTGTTTGCATGATATTTTACTGTCAGGAGCCAACCTTGTGATATTACAGGATCACCAGTGCCTTTGAGCTACAAACGAGAGTTTGATACTTGAAATGCTTTCCTCAACGTGTGACGTTCATGTTGAATAAGCCAACACAAAAGGTATTTTTAACTTAAATAAAACGGATACACAAACTATTTAGCTAGTTTAGTTTATTTCAAACATGTAGAATAAAGAACAAACAATAATTACAGAACACATATAGCATTAACTCAAATGTCAAATATACATCCTGTGTCAAATGTATATCTTAAACAATTACCTCACCCATTCCTCATCCTTTTATCTCTCAAAAATGTTTTTTGTAAATCTTATTAAATTGATATATATTTGGACTTCGCTGTAGTTCTACACTCAGCCCATTGTTCAAATTCACCCCACAAATTGAAATGCACATACTCTTCACCGTTGTAGGAAAGTTAATGTTTTTTTTTAATAAATACATTTTCCTCTTAAATTATAACCCCCCTTCTATGTCAGAAAACATTTTTTGTTTGTTACCAGGCAGTAAATTGTTTCTTGCTTTAAACATTATTCATGCAGTCTTAAATTCTACCAGATCCATGAACTTCAGAGCTAGAAACTTTAAAAACAGTATTGTGTTTCAGATAGCCAACATCGTTTGCTATCTTTATGGCTCTTTTTTGCAGGATGCATAATGATTGTAGGTTGCTTTTGTAGGTGTTGCCCCAAACATTCACACAGTTACTCACAATAACACAATAACTCTTCCCCATTTGATCATATCATTTGTAGTGAGGTAAATCTACAGTGCCACCAGAGCTCTGTTTATGTAAAAAGTTACATAGTTCCCTCTAACACGTACACTGGAGATCAAAATTAGAGAAAAAATTATAAATACTTGATTTATTTTAAAATATTATGTTTTATTGTTCAGAATTTGATAGAATATGAGCCTTGGCTATACCACTGCTGTACTAGCATGTTGGTTGTTTCTTTTTAAATAACCAAGGCACTTCAACAAAACCCTTTATTTTGTGAAAAAAACAGTGAGCGCAAAAACAGTAACCACTGTGTCAGAAGAGAAGACTTAAACAATGTTTTCTTAGTGCTATAGGATTCAGAAATGAATAGGAAGTGTAGAGGCCCTTGCTCTAAATGACTTCAGCACATCTGCGCCCACAGGACATCACTAGTTTCTCACACTGCTCTGGTTTGATCTTGGTCCGTTCTTCTTGCAGTTTCTTCCACATTTTGGTAACTGTAGTTGGTTTCTAAGCCATTACTTTGTTGCCAAGGATTTTCCAGCGATTCTCTACGAGGTTTAGATCTTACTATTCTTACTGTTACTGTTCTCTAATTTTTCTCACTGTTTTTTTTTTCACAAAATAAAAGTTTTTGCCTTGGTTATTTAAAAAAAACATGCTAGTACAGCAGTTCTATAGCCACATCTGATATTCTATCAAATTCTGAACAATAAAAAATAACAATATTTCAGAATGAATCAAGTATTCATACTTTGTTCTCTAATTTTGATCTCCAGAGTATATTCAGAACATTTACTATAATAATATGACATACAGTGTTACATCTATTGAAAGGTCACAAACATTGAATATATGCAAATACAAGAGAACACGAGATGAATCAGTAAATTCACAATTTTCTTAGGGAGGATCATGAAGTGGTTAGTCAGAAGGCAGTGTCTGCTTTGCTTGCCTGACCAAAGTTGTTTACCTGCTGGTGCCTCACAACAAAAGTACCAACATGAATTATTTTTACAATGAGCTAGCGTATAAAGGCGCTGTGTAATACTTTATTTATATATGATGCCCTCTGTTTTACTCAAATGTTAAAATTACTGGTCTGTGTTTATTTTTGATGTATGACAGACAGTAACATCAGTGTATTTTACATCGGCTAGTCATCTGAATTATTTATGACCTTCAATCAAAAAAAATGAAATTAGAGTATACTTTAAAAAGTAATTTTCAACTACAAAGGTATTTCATCGATTTTAAGAAATAACAGTGACAGCAAAACTAACAGGAGTAAACTCAGCATGCTTTGAACGCATGCTTAAATGGTGGAGAGACATCATTAATGGGTGTACAAAAGTGTTGAGATAAGTAATTTTAGAAGTGGATTTATAGGGATGATAATGGGTTGACACTGGAAATACATCTCAATTTTGATGCCTCTAATGTCGGTTTCTGTGTGTTTAAGGTCTGTTTGTGTGTGTGTGTGTGTGTGTGTGTGTGTGTGTGTGTGTGTGTGAGAGAGAGAGAGGGAGAGACAGTGCACGTTTTTGAGTGTATTCATATTGCCTTGTAAAGTGTCTTAAGAAGTGTTTATCATTGTAGCGTGTTCACAAAATTCCTTATAAACTCTGGCTCACCTGTGGTTGTATATTTTTGTCACATTTTTTGTTGTGTACTTTCTTTGAGTACAACTCTGTTTACTTGAAGAAATGTATCTGCAAAGTATTCTGTGATTGTGTTTTTTTCTTTGATGAGATTTTAAATCTTCTCTTTAAATACATCATGTAAATAATAATAATGGAATCAAAGAAGAAATGCCTTTTACCTGGATACAAATGAGTGAGGGAATTTCATGAGAACTTGAGATGTTAAAATGTTTTTTTTAGATGTACATTTTTTTTCCAAATATGGACGATAATCCAAGTATAATGCACATTCTGCACCATACCTCAGATTGACACCAGGTGGCAACAAAGTCAGAGTTTTTTAATTCTACAGACAGTGGTTTTAATGTTTTTGTGACATTGAATTGAATATGTGTCTCAGAGGGGCAAAAGAGAAATCTGCTGCTGTCTAATTAAGGATTGTGTTCTGTTGTGACAGCTGTGGACGAAAGCATTAACTTTAGGAGTTGTCAGTCCATCCACCCGTCCCATTCTCAGGAACACGATAGTTCAGCAACGCCTTGAGGGGAGAATTCCTACACTAGTTATGACAACATGTCACATGATACTTTTAAAGGACGGATTGGTGATATTTTAAGGATCAATCAAGAAAGATGAAGAAACAATAAGATCAGCTTTCTCTATGTGAGTTTATTATTTTATTAATAGTGCCAAATCATAACAAAAGTTATCTCAGGACACTTTACAGAGTAGGGAAAGACCACACTCTATGACTTATTTATGATTTACAAAGACCCAACAATTCCCCCGTAGAGTACGGTGGAAACGAAAACCTTCCCTATAACAGGCAGGAACGTCGGACAGACCCAGCTCTATGGAGGACTGCCATCTCTCTTGACCAGTTGGGGAGGAAGAAAAGGAGAGAGAAAGAGAGAAAAGACGGATGGATGGACACAGAGAGACAAAGACAGACACAAAGACAGAGACAGACATTTCATTGCAAGGAAAGCCCTCTTCAAACTATCTGCACAAACAGCCCCTGTCTCGAAGAGTTCCTCCAAGGTCAAGTTCTGTAGAGTTTAAATACAGATAGTGCAATCAGCCCAGCTGGCATGACTTTTACAGAACACAAGGCCGACTTGTCCTGTGCTGTGCTTCATAATTATAAATTTCAGTCCCACTTTGTATCACAGGATAAAGGGAAGTATCTTTAAAAGATACACAGGGCTGTACATTGCATCAAAGATAAAGAAAACTTGAGGAGAGGAGGAATGTGTTTTTTTTCGTGTTTTAAAAGCCAAAACATGTTGATTGTAATTCCTGTCACAATATCGAAAATGTCAAAGACCACCTTCACTGTAACATAATTACTGTCCATTATTCATAACCCGGGAACAAGAGGGGAGAATGTGACCATATTTCCCATTTGCAAGCTAGATGCTGTCAGAGAGTTAGATTTTGAAAGTTTAGTGGATGATTTTGCGAGTATAGTGGCAAGAAAAACACCAATATAGGAAAAAGAGAGGCCTTCAAAAGACATTTGCTGCCTGGGGGCCTCCTGGGACCATGATCCAGCCCTGTCAGGAAAAAAAGTCTGCTCTTTTCCCTTCCTGAAGGGGCTTCAGTGTGGTGAGTCCAGTCCAGTTTTTTATTGATTTGGACCTTGAGGTAGTTTAGTTAACCCTCTTCACCTCTCCAAGGATGACAACCAGCACAAAGGGCCTCCTGTTCCTCTGGTAGTCCACCACAAGTTCATTGGTTTTGCTGATACTGAGCCTCAGGTAATCAGGTGTCACCATGTGAAAAAGCTCTCTATCAGTCCGCTGTACTCCTCTGTAAAAATATAGTCTCTAAAGAGAACATACATGTCAGTATAGTGATACCTTTATGATAAAGACACCTTCCTTCCTTCAAAGTCTTCACTACATATATGAGTCTGGAGAGACAAGGACGTAAACTGCAACTTGACTGGCTGGCGGAGGCACACAACCGCGAGGCGGTCATTCTAGTTCTTATTTAGCTCCCCCCCATCTGTATACAACATCTCACTCTAAAAATAGCTTTGCCTGTACCAGAGCTAGACTTCCTCTGCTTTAATAGAAGCTTTATTTTGAAAGTGTATGTAACCGAACTCTGTTCTCTTGATACATTGAAAATGTGTATAGTGAAAAGGAAGCATTTACCTTTTATTTGTTCTCATAAATGAAACCCTTGTTAGTGTAGATTACTTCCACTTAGTGTACAGGAATCTTATATTTCACAAATGGGTTTTGTTTTTTTGTTTTTTTACAGTCTTCAGAGTTGACATCGTGGTGTAAGATTACTTTTCACTTGTTAAGAAGTGAGTTAAACTGACATGGAACTGGGATGGGGCGAAGAATAATGTGTAGTAGTGAAGCAGTCAATGCATTTTAAGTTTGTTTGTGTAATGAAAGGGAATACTGCTTAGTGCACCTTGTCCCAAGTAAATATTTATCAAAAGCCAGACACAAGGAAATCATTATTTGCCACTCCACCCTTATACCTCTCTCACCTCCTGCCGATGTTTGGACAAAAACAGAGTAGGAGCCAATGCAGGGAAAGTACCCAGAAAGGCGTACAGAAGGGCCAGTATATATTGAGCTGCCCTGCAGTGATTTTGGTTCTTTTCACGGCAGTACAAGGTACACTGTGTCCTGTCACTGTAGGATCCACTGGCTTCAGACATGGCACGTCTGGCCCTCCCTGTCATCGTCGTTTTTTGCTTCTCCTTGCTCCACTTCAGCTCCAGTCACCCATCTCGCACCAGGAAGGCAGTGTCACCCCGTCAGTCTGGAGGTAACTATACACACAGGTGAAAGATAACACGTTTGTCACCGATTCTTCATCTGACCTGTTCTGTTTCCTGCCTCTTTGTTGAGATGCAGCTGCAGAAGAAGATGATGTGAAGTCCCAGCTGGAGAGGTTGTGGCAGGAGGTAAATTCACTGAAGGAGATGCAGGCGTTGCAGACAGGTACTGCCGTCACAACATAAAAGAAGATAATCGTTGGTTAATATATCATTGTAATAAATATATTATGTTGCTTTCCCTCACTGTCACTTGTTAATTTAGGCCTCTGAGCCATTATGCAAGAGTGTGAGCTTTGCTGGGAGAAAATTTGGTATCAGGATAACTAGATTATGAACTTCTTAGTGAGTCTCCAGCAGAGGGCAGTTACATCTGCCATTAGAATGGAAAGTAAGTAAGTTTCATTGGGATGACTGTTAATAACACATCATTTATAGTATATGTCAACACATCTAAATGATTATTTCTTATCATATTGTGCATTTTTCTTATGTTTCTTTTCTCTTAATACTACGACTATATTTATTGTTGTTGGTTTTTGTTGTTGTTGTTGTTCTCATCTCTATTATGTCTCCTTTTTTCTTCCTTGGCTAATATATTAGTCACTAATCAGACCGTGAACTCTCATACTATGAATTAATGAATATGGCTGCAGCATTTGCTACAAAGTCTGAGAAAAAAATGGGTACTAAAAAAGTCATGTTTATTTCTGTAGCACATTTAAAAACAACATGTGTCGACCGAAGTGCTTTACAAACATGATAACATATGAAAAGACAAAACAAACTGATCAACAGCAGGCAACAAAGTACAATGTATGTGATGATTGTTTTCCCATTACTGAGGAAACTATACATTGTAGTAGTTTGTAATGCTTTAAACACTATAAAGTTACTTTACGATTCAGTTCACTCATGAAGTAAGTTCTTTGTTTTTTCAGTCTGTCTCCGTGGCATCAAAGCTCACAGGAAGTGTTATCTTACAATTGAGGAGCCCAAACATTACCATGAAGCAAATGAAGACTGTATTGCACAAGGAGGAACTCTTGCCACGCCAAGGGACGTGATGGAAAACAATGACCTGAGAGACTATGCAAAGAGGAGCGCTCCAGGATCCAAGGACTTCTGGATCGGTGTAGCAGATATAGTGAAAGAAGGCCAGTATGTTGATGTCAACAGTCTGCCAGTCAGCTACTTCAACTGGGACCGCTCCAAGAAGCAGCCCACAGGAACGAAGAGAGAGAGCTGTGTTGCTCTTTCAGTGGTTGCACAAGGAAAGTGGTACGATGAGGTGTGTCGTAGCCTCAAAAAGTACATCTGTCAATATGTAATTCCCTAAGAAGACAAGACAAAGGTGTTTGTCATTTATGAAACATGTGTGCTAATGCATAATTGGAAACATGACTTGTATTATGTCATTTCTGTTCTGTTTAATGAATTACGTGTCCAGTCAGCTCTAATAAACACAGTAGTAACTGTAATCATTAAATATTCACGTGGTTTCTACTACTTCATGTTCACTTTATACAAAGTCCCAAATCCTCAGGTGATGACTGAACAGCACAGGAAGTAAAACATTCTGAATAAAGTAACATAGAAATAAACAAGAATTTAAACTTTTGTTGTTTGGCTACAACTATTTTATTTAGAACAAACACTTCAAAATATCACAATTATGTTTCTGCAATCAGCTGCTAATTTCTTCAGCATCAGTGTGCTTAACATTACAAACAGTTTAATCTGAGCAAATGTGGGTGCAGTGATTTGCTCAAGGGCTGCATGGAAGTGATAGAAAGTGTTTTAATTCCCTTGGTTGTTTTCATGAGCCTCACTGTGAAACTAAACTAATAGAGCCCCCAAAAAGTTATAAATACAATTATGGGAGTAATGTACGAGGAGTTAGTGATGAAAGATATCTTCTGTAAGGGACCTTTGTGCTCTGTTATCTTATTCATTGACTAAGAGGGCAGCATGTAGGCAAACCAAGAAAAATGTATTCATGTAACACATTTCATACAAAGAGGCAACTCAACAAATCTGCAAGATCCTGTTTTATTTGCTCGATTTGACTAAATCAGGCTAAACTCAAGGTGCTTTACATAATAAAGTACTAAAAAGAAAGACACGGGCAAGAGAAATAAAAGTGCATTAAACTTATATTTACACAAAGTAGTTGAAAAAGACACAAATACCGGTTAACATAGATAAAACAATAAAAAATAGTAATAAAATAAAATAATAATATTGCAAATTTTTAGTACATTTCAAGTAAAATTCAGCCATAAACATACAAGTCTTTAACCTGTTTTCAAAGTAATAACAGTGCAAAGAAATAACAGTTAGTGAGAATCTGTAATGTTCATACCTTTGAGGCTTGAGCAGTGAGCAGCATAATGAAGCTCTGATGAAACTAGAGACCCTTGCACTCAATTTTTCATAAATGCTACTGATTAATGTATCACTATAATCCGTCACCCAATGCTTCTGTTGGACCTTACAAACAAGGAACGGGTCTTCATCAATCTCAGCAGAGAATCAATTGAACTGATTGAGAAACAGGGATTAGTTTAAATCACACATAAGTGGGAGTGTCCCGTGCCTTAGGGGTTAAGATGCTGGTATAAGTACATCTCTTCTGTCTGTATTATAAGCAAAATGCCCAACAAATGCAAACAATTAACATTTGTGGTATGATCATAGCCAGGTTAACCTGCTAAAGGGCCATGTGCAAAAAAAAGTGGCTGGGCTCTTATTAACTGTTCCTCCCCTGTCTGTGCATTCTGTGTGGTAATTTGATTCAATGCAAATTCGTATATGATCGATGCATAAAATCAACGGAAATAATGTTAGAATACAGGGCCCCAAGATCAGGCAATAATGTGGTAACCATTGGATGGGTCTTATAATGTCATATCATGCATATTTCCATATTCTCAAACAAAGTTGCATTTTTAACATAGGCAAATTATTGATAAATTGCTACATACAGCAGTGAAACTGGGACTTTAGGGGAGCGCTGAAGTTGTGGGGCCCTTGGAGAATTGCCCACTTTGCCGGGTTAGTAATCCAGCCTTGGGGGTATTAGGTGTGCTCTATGGATTTGATAGCATCTTCTGCCGTTGCATGTCAGTTTTCCTTCATCCTTACTGCAGGTTCTGTGCACAATTATTATAGACCAAGTGGTGCAGATGACCAATGGGACCCTGACTGTCCATCATTCAGATTTAAAAACAACAATATAGACTATAATAGGCCATATGGATGAGGTTAAGAATTTGTGAAATAAGAACATGTGCTTATCTGGGTGACATTCTGTTAGTATTCATCATGAAACCATGTTGTGCACTTAATACTGTAAGACTGAAAAAATATACATTGTGAGAAATGTATGGTATTATATAGTATTATCTAGTCTGTATTGTA
The DNA here is from genome assembly GCF_963691815.1 of Echiichthys vipera. Classification (NCBI taxonomy): domain Eukaryota; kingdom Metazoa; phylum Chordata; class Actinopteri; order Perciformes; family Trachinidae; genus Echiichthys; species Echiichthys vipera. The sequence continues at coordinate 24,199,516 of NC_139826.1, forward strand.
TTGTTTTCCTAATGCATTGCAGTTTATCTATTTATTATATAGATTTTTCTTGTTTTTTATTTTTATTTATTTCGTTTTTTGCTCGGTGTGTGTGATCTGATTGTTTGTTGTCTTCCATGTTGTAAAGTGTACAATGAAACTATTCAAAATAAATGTGAAGTTTGAACCTGCATCACTCTCTCACAAAAGCTAAACCATCAATACTGTGTTTGTTTTGTTGTTGTCATGAATGTCCAAAGTAACCATGGTCCAAACACACACGCACACGCACACACACACACACACACACACACACACACACACACACACACACACACACACACACACACACACACACACACACACACACACACACACACACACACACACACACACACACACACACACACACAGCGACGTCATCCTGTCCGCACGCATCACGCACGCACGCTTGTTTGTCTGGATGGAATGTGAATGTGACGCCAAAGCTCTTATGAGTGAAGTCTCGCGGAGTGAAACACCGGCCATTTTTTTTTCCATGCAACTCTGGCTCCAGCAGGACAATTTGTGCTCGGGGGTTACGGTCACTCTTATTATTAAGCCTACAAGTTTTAGGCAAGTTTAATTTGGTTATCCAAGCATCCAAACAGAACACACACCATGTTTGTGTTTACCGCTGCAAAGTTTCGTCGCTGACATCCTTGTCCGGATAGATGCTTGTTGTCTAAACTGTCGCACAAATGGAGATGGTGCCCAGCCAGGAGAACCAGTTCGTACCCAAAGAGGTGAGCTTATTATTGTCGACCCTGCCCAGCTTTGGAGAAATCAACCTCTGGGTTTTAAGCTGGCTGTCAACCTTGTAGACCATGCTCTTTAATAATGGCAAAACTTTTGCACCACTTTGGGAGTTTGCGATCTTGGTGTATCATGTAGAGGCTAACTCCCAGCTGCTAACAGTTAGCGCAACATGACTTGTCCGGCCTATCGGGCAGAGCTAACAGACGTGACAGCTAACGGCCGTTAGCGGCTAGTTTCACTGCAGCTCTGACAAAGTGAGTTTATGACCGCAGATAACGTGAAAGCTACCGTAGCTGTCTGAGAAGCTCACTCGAGCTTTTAAAAATGTTGATGCTATCCCCGAAACAAAGGCGATATATGTCAACAACTAGCGAGTGCCGTTAGCTTCTTAAGTCCGGTTAACAGCAACAACTCGAGCTGAGTTGCTAAACCAAATGCAAATAGCCAACGTTACATGGATGGACCTGCCTGACAGTTACCCCCTAATGCAAGCTTCATAATAATGTACTCTTTGATTCATTCTTGTCCGTGTTTATCTGTAGCTTTAGCGTACAGTGAACGTTGACGTTAGCCGTTCAAATGTACACGCTAATGTTAGCGGATTACTTATAAAGATGCAGGTGCGTTAGTTATTTCGGTGTCCCAAATGTTAGAATTCAAATGTGTGCCGTAACTATGTTTTCATCCTTGATGAACTCAGTTTTCACAGTGTTAAGTGACACTTAGCCTTTGCTTGTTTATCCCTCCGTGTTTGTCTTTGGTGGTGAGCTAAGAGTTGCTAATGTTGGTACTGTGTTGTTATGTTGCCTCACGAGTAGACATTAATCTGTCACAGTTTCTGTAAACCTTATTAATGGTTTCCAGATGATATGTTAATGTTGTTTCTGAAATGTTTGCTCGGGTTAACAGTGTGATTTTAACTTAAATGCACAAGGGTACTATTGGCATGGCAGTCGTATTAATGTATTATTTTATACTCAACGTATAGCTATATGGTTGCTATGTGTCACCTGAAGTCCAAATATTTGATTATGGGCGTTTTTAATAGCACTCTGGCTGCATTTACGTCAGTTGTAGAGTCATATGTCAAGCATAGGACGTCACTCGTTGATATTAGGGCAGGTGGGAAAATTGATGATGCAGCACTGCACACTTCATTCATTTTTCATATGTTTCATAGTAATAGTGTAGCTTCAAACTATACAATTATTATTGTATAGCATTATGAATCTAATCTAATCTTATAGAACTCTGCAGAACAAGCCATTGTTTTAAACAACGGTGGCTTGAGCTTGTGAGGATGAAATAGATTTATTTACTTCTCACTTCGGCAGCAAAGCAGGAATTTCTTAAACCTTCAGACTTTAAGTACTTTGTGAAAAAAAAGGTAGGGAACTGTTGGTGAAATTACGTCATTTAGTTGGCATTAATAACTATATATTTTATATTGGGATAGCAAATATTATGTGTGCCATGATTCTCCAAATCTACAATTCATTTAGGGCGCACTCACACTGTCCTTCCGCACCGGGCCAAAACCGTTTTTTCAGCTAAAGCCTAGTGCGTTTGACCAGTGTGAGTGCACCTGCTCCGCGCATAACTGCGGTCAGCGGGCCGTCCACGGCAAGCTGGCCGTCACACTGGTCAAACGAACTAGGCTTTCATCCGTAAAACCTGTTTTGGCCCGGTAAGGAAGGACAGTGTGAGTGCGCCCTAAGGTCACAATTCAATTTTCAATTAAAACATTTTTTTCTTTCAGCACTGAAAAAAAATGCTAAGCAAATAAGTTAGAAAACGCCATTGTCTATTTGTGTGAAATAGATGTGAAGCCTTTTGTTGCAGCTTTAACAGTAATTCAACTGTGGTGTTTTTTTCCCCAAAAGAAAATAAAATCAGCTAAAAACCAATCACCCCTTAGCTTTGTAGATGTGCTGGCAGGACAGGAACATGAAACCTAGTGAAGTATCACTTCCAGACAGTACTTAAGTTCTGTTAGTGAAATCGATGTTTTGCTTACAAATTATTAACTAATGTTGTGGAACAAGACATGATGTGCTCCACTGTAGGTAATTTAAGCTGCAGTTCGGTGTTGAAAGTGGAGGGCGGCAGTTGTGTGGGGTTTTCTGGGATATCAGAAGACACTCAGAGTTCTGTTAATTCCATGGCCCCTAATCAAATGAAGAGAGAGACGCCCACTTAATATTCCCAGTCATATAATTCTCAACGACACATGTTACTCTGTAACATTTAGGATGGGTGGCTACTGAATGGCTCTGTGTTTGTGATGAAATTAGAATGGTGTTGAAATAATCTTGGCATATAATCAGCTGTCATAACAGGAACAATATATCAATTATCTTAGAATTTAAGATGCTTCTTGACTTGCCCAATTGCCTTTTGTGATGCATACATGGTTAATTATTAATTTTTGCCTGTCAGAAAGTTTCTCTAAATACAGAGAAAATGGACTTCCCTCTGTAGCCACATTGCCACATTTTACTCACCACAGTTGTCATCATGTAAGAAAAAGTTAAAGAAGATAAATCCTTTCAAAGGTGTTGCATATTGGTCTGTTTTGCTGGTATAAGTCACAACACGTGCCCACTATTAAAATGGTTTTGTTGCCATTGCTGAAGTTCCTCAATGTTTTACTGTAAATGTTTAAGGGCCTTGTTAACACCTACTCTCTTTGTCAATACATCTTTCTTAAAATGGAAGTTGAAGCAAGCGTGCATAAAATCACTGTGGTAGTTTTCCCCCTTTAAATTTCACTGCCAGGCTGGTCTCTGAACAAACGAGTAATACGAGATAGCTGATTTATTGTGTTGAGCCACAAAAAAAAAACCCTCATACAAAAGAGATTTAGCAGTACACATTTCTAGTGACAATCAAATGTTTGTAATCACATCATCTGTATTTTCCACTGCTTTCAACGGCTAGTGCCCCCTCAATAGATTTACCAGCCGCTGTCACTTATTGCAGTGTGTCAGGTTTAGTTGAAAAATGTTCCATCTACAATACATTGCATTCAAATTGGAGTATTGAATATTCTTAATATCACTACCTTAACCTTTTTTTTTTTAAGTTTGTTGTGTGTGTGCCATGTTCAGTTGTAGTTACATACACTGTAATAATAGGATTTTACATGGATATTTCTTGCCATTATACCATGTCATATTTTTGTGCCATTTTAATCAGTTACAGATGCAAAGACACACTGCCTGTGCTTTACAGTACCTAGGACTTCATGCCAGCATGTTGTGATTATATCCACGGTATAAATAACCTTTAATCTCATAGTGTGTGTGTGTGTGTGTGTGTGTGTGTGTGTGTGTGTGTGTGTGTGTGTGTGTGTGTGTGTGTGTGTGTGTGTGTGTGTGTGTGTGTGTGTGTGTGTGTGTGTGTGTGTGTGTGTGTGTGTGTGTGTGTGTGTGTGTGTGTGTGTGTGTGTGTGTGTGTGTGTGTGTGTGTGTGTGTGTGTGTGTGTGTGTGTGTGTGTGTGTGTGTGTGTTTTGTCAGCTGCAGGTAATTTACACATTTTGCCAAGATCACACATCTCACAAAGAGTTTGCAAAAAACAGGAATAACTTCAATATATTCCTGTCATTATGACATAATGACATGTAACATGTCATCTTCATCAGCCAGACAGGGATAGGTGTAGACTAACAAAATCAGCATGATTTAATCTAGATGTGGTTTTTGATGGTAATTAGACATGCATTACATTTGTCTTGTTGCTTTGATTTTAAGTTGTTCTTCACCCCTACTATCTCCATTTATCATTAGGGTGTGTTTTGGAGTTGCACGCAGAGTATTTTCGAGGAAATGAAGAAGATTTCTCAGGTACCCATGCCTTGTGTGTGGTGTGGGAGATGTACAGCATGGCGTTGAATACGAAAGATGCATTAAGTGAAACTTTGATGACATTCTTTATCATTCTTCAAAAAAAAAGAGCTTTATCAAACATGAGACATGAATAGAATGACCACTTTGGTTACATGTTGGAAGTTATGTCCTATAACATGTCTGAACACTATATTCATATAATTTAAATTGGGCAGTATCTGATCAAATAAAAATACACAAGATTAAGAATCAGAGCAAGATTTCATTCAAGGCTTGCAGTGTGGGACAGTAGTCAGTATTTGCAATATAATTTTATTTTATCCTATCAATCAAAGCTGCATATTATTAGGTTACAAATTGCCTGTCTTTACTACTTATATTTCAACACTTGAGGCCAAGTAAGTTGGTATGGCATCATCTTTGCATGTTTGGTAAATGAGAACTTGTTGCGTGAGTTTTTCTGCCAGTTTTTGCTGCTTTCATTTTCAGTCTGCCAATCATTTGAATAGGTACAGGACATACCAGACCAATGAGAAAACCAACTATGGGGAGTTTTCAGATGACAAAGTGACTTAGGCTTATGTGTCTAGAAACTCATGCACTCCTACTAAATAAGTTATTTAGTGAAAGGAAAAGTGTTGCAATCACATGGCCTTTTTGCAACATATTGTGGGAGTTTTGTAGAGATTTGACAACTTGTCCACATTTTTATCTTAATAAAATTGTAAGAAAAAATTGTTGACTGAGCTTTTCCTGTCCTAGTAATGAAACTACTCTGCCGATAATCCAAAACACTGAAAGTGAGCAGGCAAACAGAAAGCTAACTAGCACCACCAAGACACGGTAGGAGCCAGGTGTAGATGATAGTAAATCAAACAGTTCTCCCTGGAACTTTCTTGGTGCAAAACCAAAGCACTACAGATTGCCTCCCTCAAATATGGGAAGACGGTTATCAGGCAGAACCCAGCATCCGGAGACTCATCATGACACCAAGTGGCCGTCACTGCCATCACGCAGGAATGTCTCTTCAACCCCAATACCATGGAGAAAGCAACCACAGACAGAGGCTACTACAAAAACTAAGGGCAAATTTCCCCACGACACAGGGATTCTACTAGAAAACAGATGTGCTCCACTTTCACAAAAACCAGACTCTCCAAAAGGAGGCTCCTCTCCCAGGACCAGAGAATGTTATGAGGCTACAGAAAGGGCTAACCAAACTCTGATAGTGGCTGACGGAGCTGTGAATGAGATACAATGAAACTGAAATCTCTAATCATCCACACAGGAGCCCTTGATGTTGTAAAGCAACAATCTGAGGTATTAAAACAAGACTTTATTGATCTGATAAACAAAGGTCAGTGTTTAAATACTGAAGTTTTCTTCAGTGGATCTCTCTGTCACCCCTAATAGATCCCACGTTAGCTGTGTCATCGGCAAGGGCTGGTTAAACCTGTTGAAGTCATTCAGCTCGTTCACCCTCTCCATTGTCCCCCTGTAGCTCTGGTCTTTGTGTTGTGACCTATGATTCTCCTCACACCTTCCCAGACGTCCCTCATGTTGTTCTCCCTCAGTTTGTGCTCCACCTTTCTCCTATAGCTGTCCTTAGCTTCCCTCACAGTGTTTCACCTCCTGCTGTGCTGCCTTCATGGCCTCCCTGTCCCTGCTCCTGAAGGCAGCCTTCTTCTTTTTGAGGACAGCCTTAACTTCCCGCGTTACCCATGGCTTGTTATAAGGGCAACAATGGACAGTCTGGAGTTCAGGTACTCCTTCAGACAATGTGTCACCCCCTCTCACCCCCCACACCCTGGATCTGGGTATCTCTAGAGGTGTTGACATTACTTCTGTTGATATCAAGGACTTTGCTCTTTCTGATCATTTCTGTGTGTTCTTTGACGTACAGATAACTCCAAACATTCTGTTAACCTCTGTCTGTTAAGAAAAGGTACATAAATGAGAATACCATTGTTAAGTTTAGTGAAGCTATAGCAATGTCACCGAGTGTTAGTGCAGAGACAGTTGATGAACTCCTGGATAATTTCAACTGCAAAATCTCAAATGTCATTGATACCATTGCATCTATTAAAACTAAGATGACCGTGACCAGACAGAGAACACCATAGAGTAGTAGTACAGTAACAGCTCTTACTAGAGTGTTAAATGACATTAACACTGACTCAGGCAAGGTGTCAGTTCTGGTCCTGTTGGATCTCAGTGTTGTGTTCGACACTGTGGGTTACAGTATACTGCTGAACAGGTTGGAAACCCGGGCAGGACTCAGCGGGACAGTCCTAAAATGGTTCAGGTCCTACTTGGAGGAGCGCAGTTATTTTGTGACCATTGGTAGTTATCAAACGGATGGAGTGGTAATGAAATGTGGAGTTCCTCAGGGGTCAGTCCTTTGACCCCTTCTGTTCAACTTATATATGCTGCTTTTGGGTCAAATTCTGCAGAATTCTAATGTTAACTTGAACTTGTGAGTTATGCCGATGACATACAGATATATCTCACACTGTGTCCATTATGTCACCGTTTAGATAAAGTCAAAAATTGGATGAATCAAAATTTCCTTCAGTTAAATAAAGAAAAAACTGAGATCATTATTTTTGGCAATAAAGAGAAGAAAGTTGCTGTCAGTAAACACCTTGAGTCACTGTCTTTAGAATCTAAAGACCAATTCGGAAACCTTGGCGTGCTGATAGACTCAGATCTGACCTTCAAAAGCCGTATCAAATCAGTCACCAAATCAGCCTTTCATCAACTTAAGAACATATCCAGAATTAAGGGTTTTATGTCCCAAACTGATTAGGAGAAGCTGATTAATGCTTTCATCTCCAATAGACTCGACTACTGCAACAGTCTTCTGACTGGACTCCCCCCAAAAAGTACTGAGTTTTAACCAGAACAAAGAGATCAGATCACACCACCCCAGTTCTTAAGACCTTACATTGGCTCCCAGTCAGCTACAGAATATATTTTAAAGTTATGCTACTGGTTTACAAATCAGTGAATGGTTTTGGTCCAGAATACATGAATGACATGTAAGTAGAGTATAAACCCAGTAGAGGTCAGGAATCTACTGACTCAGGTCAGATAGTGGAGCACAGAGTTCAATCTAGACCTGGTGAAGCAGCATTTAGCTGTTATGCTGCACACAACTGGAACAAACTACCAGCAGAACTGAAATCAGCCCCAACTGTGAGCTCTTTTAAATCCAGGTTAAGAACATTTCTCTTTTCATGTGCTTATAGCTGAGCTCTTTTTAATAACTTTAAACTTATTATGAGGGGGGCCCAGCTCCCACTCAACAAAATCCAGACTGCTTGCTATCCTGGCTCCACAATGGAGTCATCTCCCCAGTGACACCAAGACAGCAGAAACCCTACATATCTTCTGTAGCAGACTGAAAACTTAACTGTGCAGACTGCATATTTGCTTAGAATCAATATAAAACAAAAACATTCTATCTCTTGTTTCTAAAATGTAGCATTTGAAGCAGTCTTGCTTTTGCATTTGATTAATTTTATGTAACCACATGATTCTTGCACTTTTTGGGTAGTGTCTTCATGGATAAAGTCACGTTGGATAAAACGTATGTGGTTTGAATCTTTTTCAGAAATGTAAATTAACTTCAGTCAGTACTGAGGTATGAAATGTGGTGTTATTTTTCTTTTCTGTACTGGTGTGTTTCTGATGATAACGTTTGCACGGCCTTACTAACCTTACATCACTGCTTTCTTTTATTTTTCAGCATCACATAGTGCTTACGACACAAATATGGAATGAAAATATAGCCAGTATATTGTTTAAATGTTTACTCGTTCTTGATTTGCAGATCCAAAATGCAGCTGAGGAGCCCAGAGTGCTGTGTATCATTCAGGACATCACCAGTGCAAAGGCGGTCAATGAGAGGCTGACCCTCAACCTTCCTGCTTCCACCACCCTCTCCAAACTCTATGAAGATGTTGCCCACAAAGCAGGATATGTGAAAGCCACTTTTGACCTTGCCTGGGGAAATACGCCAGACATGGTTTGGAAATGCATTAATCACTTTAGTATCTGCCAATGTGCGATAATGGTTTCCCACATAAATCTACATAGCTCTCAACCGAGCTGTATGCTGAAGTTAATAGGGTCAAATTAAAAATTTGAGTCTAGGTAAAAGTTACATTTCAAGGTTTCAACATGATGCCAAGGTGGCACCTAAAATTTGCAATGACCGATATTCACAGGTCTCTAACAGGTTCTTTTAATCTCTCGCTTGAAACACATGAACATGCCTCCCTTTTGCTACATTTACTCCTCACTTCCCTACTACTTTGCATGTCTGAGTCCCTAAAACGTAGACCTTTGGAAACCCAAATTCTAGTTATGAAACTCCTGGGTTGCATTTTGTAGGGTTCCCAAACCTTCAGGAAAACCTTTAAACCAATTTTAATGACTTCGCAATCTATTAAGGTTCCCCAAAATACATAATAGAGCAGTTTTAATGGGTGAAAAAGTTATGCTTGGATCATATTAACGTTGAGACGGTAGTCTATGGTAGCACATGCAGGTTGGATTACAATTTAAAGGACCAGTTTAGGATTAAGTGGGATCACAATTATGCTTTCATTAGTGTGTAATCATCGGAAACTTTTTGTTTGTTTAGAATGTTTGTGAAAAGCCCTAAAGATTCAGATATTTTACGTTGGTTTAAAAACAGTTGTCTCTTGCTGATGCCTTACAACATGCCTATTCTACCGGTTCCGAAAAACACAAGAAAACAACAAGTGCAGAGTTTATTGCAAAAAACTTTTCTGTAGTTAGAGATGTGGAAATGGCTAAAGCACAAAGCCTAACACTGTGAAGAAGCACTTTTGCATTCGAAATGAATTGTTAAAGCATTTTTTACATACTTTTGTTACATTTATTTATACATTTATTTTATTCTACAATTGAATGTGTCTGAATGTAAAAACAACACAATCTTAGCTTATGAGCAAAATACATTTTTGCTAAGAGAGAGCACTTGTATGAATGAATGCATTCTTATTGCCCCCTCTCGGTGTTGACTATAATTTGTTCTGTGTTGCCAATGTTGCTACATATGACTCCTAAATGAGCACAGGCTAATCCTGCTGCTGACCCAGGCTAAAGCCCAGGTGCTGTGTCTGTTGTTATCTCACTGAGTAGGTCAGTGGATTAAGCCACTGTATGTTTCCACTGCAGCACTTCACTTGCTTGTCCACAGCTCGCTCGGGAGAAAGTATTTTGCTACGTAGCATTGCTCACATGTTGGTTTCAATTTACTTTAATTATAAGCGTCAATACAGAGACTTAGCTGAAAATGCTTTTTTGTAAGTTCATCCAGTTTGTAGACTTGTTTGGAATGTTTGGTGGCTGTTGTTTTTCTGCATTTTCTAGGGATTGTTGTTTTCATGTTTTCATTCCATCTCCCTCTAGGCACCATTGGACCACAGCAGTGAGATGGCTCTCTCAGATTCTGGGTTTGAGCCTGGTGGTAAGAGGAATTTTCTCCAGCTCACAGACAAAGATGGAGAACAGCCCCAGATTGCATCTGTGAGTGGTACAAGATTAACTAAATAGATCCTAATTTCCTAAATTTTATATATATTTGCTCATGCTCTCTAGTTTAGTCTGGCTCGCTGGATGTACAGCACTTGCATAAAGCCTGACTGTGAGAGGGCGCTGGATGTCTTCCACTATCGATTTTGCTATGGCATAGTTGGTTTTAGCACTGCCCAAGATTCTGAGTAGTAAAGAAATACAAACAAGCCCAATCCCAGAGCGATATCCCGGTGAAGCCGGACCACTGTAGAGATAGGTCTGGCAATGCGAGTCTAGGTCGAATACAGTGAGATTGGTTTGGGGAAACGAAATGTGTAATAAAGAGGTTTCTCTTTGTATCATTATGTGTGCAGGATGAGTCAGGAACAGCAGATAGCAGTGGATTGGATGACAGTTCCCAGGAGCGGTTTATCGGGCCCCTACCAAGAGACTGCACTGCCGGCTGCAGTGGTGACTACAGCAGTCCATCTTACTCCTACTCGTCCATTCTCAACAAATCTGAAACTGGTGAGATTTTGTCAGCTGTTGAATATGCGACTTCACTCCTATTATGCAACTCAAACTGTCCTATCAATTCTTATCTGTTTACCCCACACCTCCACCCCACTGTAGGTTACGTGGGCTTGGTCAACCAAGCTATGACCTGCTATTTGAACAGTCTTCTTCAAACGCTGTTCATGACACCGGAGTTCAGGAATGCACTCTACAAGTAAGGAACTATGCTCTTAAAAGTCTTTGTAAAAATGTTCTTGCAAAGAATAACACATCGTTTTTACAACTTCTGTCCAACTTCAGCTGGGAGTTTGAGGAGACAGAAGAGGATCCAGTCACCAGTATACCTTACCAGCTGCAAAGGTTGTTTGTTCTGCTGCAGACCAGTAAGAAACGGGCAATTGAGACCACTGATGTGACGCGGAGCTTTGGCTGGGACAGCAGCGAGGGTGAGCATTTCTACTGTCCTGTGACTAGACTCACATGGCTTTGTGCCTGAGTGTTTGTGTGAAAGGAGAGACCATGTGCCTCTACATCTGTACACTCAATGGCACTTTTTGTGCATTTGTTTTTCAGCTTGGCAGCAACATGACGTCCAGGAGCTGTGCAGGGTCATGTTTGATGCCCTGGAGCAAAAGTGGAAGCAGACAGAGCAGGTAGCAGAAAGCAGGAAGCTTGCCTAGACTTCTGACAACAATATTTCAGCAGCCAGTCTGAGCCCCCCCATCCCTAACAGGAAACAAAAGAGCTGCTGTGGGAAAAGTGAAGTGGGCCAGTAAGCCCCCAGGGTTAGCGGTTTCTTATCTCAGGACTGAATTATAAACTGAAAATACTCAATCCAATGTGCGTATTTGCAGCCTTGTGGTGCATATGCATGAGCTCCTGGTTAGCACAGAATAAGTAGATGCGATCGAGCTCCTTTTTAAAAAACAAAACAAAACATAAAAAGCGAATTTTCTTTTACTAGCCTTCTTTTTTGGAAGTTTACAGTGGAAGTGAGAATTTAAAGTAAACTGGTAATAGGAGACCAGAGACCTGCACTAACAAGCAAGTTCAACATAGCCTAGATCTCTTTTGGTTATCTGGCTTCACTAACCCGAGCAGTCGCGATAAACCAGGCAAACAGCAACACAGTTACAGCTGCTAAATGCAGGATAGACAGTTAAAAATCATCAAATGTGTGAATTCATAAATTAATAGGGTTTTAATATCAGTGTATAATGGAAAGTAGCAGCTTGCACCACTACAAATGGGGCCGTGTATCAGGTGCAAGCATTGCTTGACAGATGCACATTGCACACGTTCCGCTGCTCAGTGAACCCTGGCATCATACCTCCGACAACAATCTGTATCTTTTGTATAGCCTATGCATATCTCTGCCCTCCCCTCTCATGATCTCAGGATCTTCAATGAATAGTGATGTCATTTCCTGAGAGAATTGATTGGTCAGTAGGCAGAGCTTTTATATGGGTTGATCTTGAACATAACCTGCTCCGGAGGAAAAAACGTATGAAAGTGGTGTTATGTCTAAAATGACTGTCAAAAAGGAAGTCCCTTTTTGATTTTGTAAACCATATGGCATTGTCTTCCATTTTACCAAAGCGATTATTACCACTAGTTGAGAAAAAAACATTCAAGCTGTTGTATTGTAATGTATTTCATTTATCTATTTTTATTCCATCCAACAGCTTTGGATGGCAGGTGGTGTCACAGCAATAATTGCACACTGTCTCCTTTTTAGTGAGAAAAAGTAGCAGGGATAGAACATTTTGTAGCCCAGACAATTGCTGGCTTGTTACAAGGGAAACATGGCTGTAAAGGCCTGACTGTCATGCCTCAATATCCTCAGGCTGACCTGATCAACCAGCTGTACCAGGGGAAGCTGAAGGATTATGTCCGCTGTCTGGAGTGTGGCTATGAGAGCTGGAGGATTGATACTTACCTGGACATCCCTCTTGTGATCAGACCCTTTGGAGCCAGCCAAGCCTATGGCAGTGTGGTGTGTTTTCTCTCCACGTTTCATTCCATTAAACATGTAACACATTGTCAGCAAAGGCTCAAACACCACTCATTCACTAGTTTGATTCACAACTACATCAATCCTTCTTTTAAGTCAATACTTGCAACTCCTTTTAATACAGTTTATGACCATTTAGTATTTAGGCCATCTAAATTAAACAATGTTTTATACCCCAGGAAGAGGCTTTGCAGGCATTCATCCAACCAGAAACTCTGGATGGGCCCAACCAGTACTTCTGTGAACGCTGCAAAAAGAAATGTGACGCCCGGAAGGTGAGCCGACTAAAAATGTGACATGTTCAGTGAAGACAGTGTTCTGCTGTTCACCAGCTTGAGTCTATTATAAATGCTTCTCCACATAGGGTCTGAGATTTCTGCACTTCCCCTACCTGCTGACACTGCAGCTGAAGCGGTTTGATTTTGACTACACCACTATGCATCGCATCAAGCTTAACGACCGCATGATTTTCCCTGATGAGCTTGACATGAGTCCATTCATCGATGTGGAAGATGAGGTAAGAGCAGAAAATGGCGGTACCTGCCTCCACTACTAGTTCTGATTTAAATTAGATTAATAAAGCCAAATTCATACCAATTGCTTCCGAGAGGCTCCGTCCATGTCCGCAAGGGTCCGGTCCGCAGGCAACCCAAAATAAATGACTGCGCAGACTGTACACATAGCAATTGGGCAAGTCTTTAGAGCAGTGAAGGTTTTGTGGGTTAAAGGGATAGTTCTGATTTTTTTGAAGTGGGGTTGTACAGTTTGAGGTACTTACCGATAGTCAGTTTACTACCTACAGTATGACAGGAGTACCATCATGGAAGCTAAGCGACGAACTGCTGTGGTTGTGTTACAGGTGTTTTTTGTTTTTAACATATTTTCATGCTATCAAGTAAAAGAGAATACATTTGGAGCTAGTGTACAGTATGTGGCACATTTTAACCCCTCTCAATTATTTATTTTTAAAATGACCTCTCCAGAAGTCACCTCAGACAGAGAGCTGCACTGACAGCGGAGCAGAAAATGAAGGCAGTTGCCACAGCGACCAGATGAGCAATGATTTTTCCACCGATGATTGTGTGGATGAGGGCATCTGCTTGGACAGCACTGGCAGTGCAGAGAGGGTGTTGAAGCCAAAGGTAATCATCTTGACCACTCACAATATAGATATCCCAGATCTGCAGATACCGAGTTCCATCCAGTATTTCTCGTAACTTATATTTTAATTAAATGTGTATATGGCACATTGACATAACCGGCTCACCTTATTTCCCACAATCTTCTTGATCCAAATACTGAACATCCTGATTAAAAACCATAACGTTGATAAGCTTAAATTATCAATATTAATCTTTTGCTCTGACTTTCACAGTCATCAGATCTCAGAACAATTGAACAGATTTTGGATCACCGTTATATACACCATCATCAGCACAAAATGTTGACTATAACTTTTGCTCCCTGATGGAGAGGAACAATGTACAACACTTGGTTGCCACGCTGCCTCATACATCACTACACCTCTTCAGCTTTAAAAGGCGTGCACAAAGGTGTCTTCACAGGCATCCCCTACTAATGTGTTGTACCGAGTGAAACGACTGAAAGGAATCTCCAAAGAGTTTCAGAGAGCAGTAAAGCTCTTACTAGAGGCTCATCATGCTTCTCTGTGTTGCTTTTTCCTTTACATCTCCTACCATCTGTAGTCATGGGGGACAGTCCTAGAAATGTTATTGAGCAACTGTCTGCTGACCGCTCCATTACTTTCTTGTCCTTGTTACATGACATGTCTGTTTTCATTGTGCACTGCACTTTCCAGGTGATGACCCAGCCAACACTTTGCACGTCACAGTGGTTTTGTTACATAAAGTTAAATTAGAAGCTATATCTCCCTGTTGTACAATGATCCCTTCATTCGCACAGTCACACAGTCAGGGCTGCTTGTTTGATGTGATTATAGCTTCGCAAATATAGCATATCTTGAGCGTATATCTCGCAACTGCAGTATCATTAGTGTAAGTCCCTGTTGTCAACATCAGTTATCCTGCATGTTGAGCATCAACAAACTAAACTTGCTTTTTGCTTTTATCTCAACAATAATATTTTCTCTGTCTGTTCTCAGAGCCTGCTGACCTTTGAGCTGTTCTCTGTCATGGTCCATTCTGGGAGCGCTGCGGGTGGCCACTACTACGCCTGCATCAAATCGTTCAGTGATGGCCAGTGGTACAGTTTTAATGATCAGCACGTTAGCAAGGTCAGCCTCACCCTTGAGTTACCTGTTCTGTCCTCTTACAGCACTTAAATGTCAGGCAGAATGACTCACCACACTATATCAGTGTTGGTCATCAGTTTGTACTAAACTAAGCAAACAATACCAATGTCATTCTGCTTATCATTAACATGGTAATAACACGTTGATTGATTCAGTACGTTTCTGTGCATCTATCGGGCAGATCACCCAAGATGACATCAGGAAGACATATGGGGGGTCCTCAGGGAGCAGAGGCTATTATTCCAGTGCCTTTGCAAGGTGAGTTGTCTCTCATATCTGTCTCCAATACTCGTCATGCTTACAGTACATTGGCAAAGGGAATACAATAATACTGAACTGGAGCTGTTTATCTGTGTTTCAAAGGAAAGTCAAGAGATTTCTTGTTTATTCTTAGTTCAGTGTTACATCGTGCTTCTTTTGAATTAATAGATCGTATTCTCTCTCTCTCTCTCTCTCTCTCTCAATATATATATATACATATATACATATATTCAACTGAATTCACTAACAATACTTTTTTCCCCCCACCAACAGCTCTACAAATGCATATATGCTGATTTATAGATTGAAAGATTCCTCAAGGAATGCAAGTAAGAAATGAATTCAATTAAATCTGCTACGGGTAATGCCACAATTACTTTGGCATTGTCAGCTGTGATCAGTTGGATTATTCAGTCATGTTAATTGTGGTGACCATTTTTCCAGCCCCCTGTATGAGCCAATAGTGTTAGCTATTTCCTGTAATGTGCACTGCATCAGTAGAAACCACACCACAACATCCCTTCAGTGTGGCAGGCTTATGCCAATGTTTTTATATTTTGATCATAATTTTACTGGTTTTAGATTTACTGTGCAGTTTTAATGTGTACCCTGTCTGCCCTCTCTGCAGAGTATTCAGCTGCGGAAGACTTCCCAGAGCACATTAAGAGTTTGGTTCAGAAGGAGAAAGAGTCTGAAGAGCAGGAAAACCGACAGAGGGAGATTGAGCGTAACACTTGCAAGGTACGGGGTCCTTTGGAATTAGTTCAAGATCAATTGTCTCCTTCTGAATGGGGATCAGTTGACACATTGCCTCTCTTTTAAAATAAGTTTAACTATTATTGCTCTTTTTTTACCTCTAGATAAAGCTTTTCTGCGTGCATCCTGTAAAGATGATGATGGAGAGCAAGCTAGAAGTACACAAGGACAAAACTCTTAAAGAAGCAACAGTAATGGCCTACAAGGTCTGTTGGAAAATCAGCTGTTGAAGCCAAACAATAAACCAACAACATGGCTAACGAGGGCAATGAGTCCAAACGGTTACTATTGTGTAGTACCACTGACTGTACCACTGTGTGTGTTCTGTACCTCAGTTGATGGAGCTGGAGGGAGTGGTGTCTCTGGACTGCTGTCGTTTGGTAAAGTATGATGAGTTCCACGAGTACCTGGAGCGCTCTTACGAAGGTGAGGAGGACACACCGATGGGCCTGCTACTGGGAGGAGTCAAGTCCTCATATATGTTCGACCTGCTGCTTGAGACCCGAAAGCCAGAGCAAGCGTTCCAGCCTTACAAACCTGGAGGTTAGTTGAGTCATACTGATTAAAGCCCATAAAGACAGAACTATGTATACTTCCTACTTCATGCAGACCAACTCTGGTTTGGAGCAATATTATAACACCAATGAAGTTATAATACCAAGCAAATTAATATAGTTGCCATATGTCTTTGTGGGTGTGTTTCTGATATTCTACAGAGGTGATGGTGAAAGTTCATGTTGTGGATCTGAAGAGTGAGACCATCGCCACCCCAATCAGTGTCCGGGCGTACTTGAACCAGACGATCACTGAATTCAAACAGCTTATTGCACAGGTTTCCCATTCTCCTCGGTTTCTTCACTGCATCTTCTCTTCCTTCTTCAAATTTTTGTTTTTAATATTAGGCATCAGAATATTGTGTAACATAAACTGTGTACATTAGCTGTGAGAATGTATATATCAGTCCTTCAGGCTTATGACTTATGTATGTGTCCCTTTCCAGGCTACAGGGCTATCTGCAGAAACCATGCGTGTGGTCCTGGAGCGCTGCTATAATGATCTCCGACTCCTGTATGTTCCAAACAAGACACTGAAAGCTGAGGGGTTCTTCAGGAGTAACAAGGTCTCGACATTTTCTTTTAATTCACACTTTTTTTGCTTCCATGTCTTTCCATTGTGACGTGTTTTTCATTTTGTTTTTCATTAGGTTTTTGTAGAGAGCTCTGAGTCGACAGATCACCAGATTGCTTTCACTGACTCGCTGTTGTGGAAACTGTTGGATCGTCATGGGAATACGATTAGGCTCTTGGTCTTACTGCCTGAACAGTCTCCTGGTACTCTGGCCAACAGAACTCTTTGCCCAAAAGACTCTGATGTGCCCTTTGAGGGTTCAAAGGGTAACAGGAAATCTGTAGAGGCAATCCTTGAGGAGAGCACCGAAAAGTTAAAGAATCTGTCTCTGCTACAACAGCAGCAGCAGCAGCAGCAGCAGCAGCAGCAGCAGCAGCAGCAGGGCTCCAGCCCCAGTGACAGCCAGAAAAGCTCTGACACAAGCGACTTTGAACATATCGAATCCCCAACCCAGGAGGCTGACTCAAACTCTTCAATTTGTGTGGCTGCAGACAACAGAGAGTTAGAGAACCGGATCAGGGCCACAGCTGGGGGCAGCAGTGGCGCCTCCTCTGACCCCGAGAACCACTTTGCCTGTGAGGAGCGTTCAGACTCTGAGGTCAACAATGACCGCAGCACCAGCTCAGTGGACAGTGACATCCTGAGCTCCAGCCACAGTAGTGACACCCTTTGCAATGCAGACAGCGGGCCCATACAGCTGGCCAATGGCTTGGATTCACACAGCATCACAAGTAGCCGTCGCTCCAAAGCCCATGAGGGCAAAAAGGAGACCTGGGACACTGCTGAAGAAGACTCTGGAACAGACAGCGAGTATGATGACAATGGGAAGAGCAAGGCAGAGGCTCTGTACCTGTACTTCAATGCAGAGCCTTGTTCTCAGGATGACTCCTCTTCCGATGCACAAAAAGGCATGAACCTTCTTTTTATGATCCAGTATAATGGACTAATAACCCTTAGTTAAGATACATTCCTTCAAATACATAACAGAATCAAGCGCAATTACTATTTTCTTGCAGAACTTTACTTAATTTGCATTGAGTGTGTTTACACGAACTTAAATAACCCACTTATCCTGGTTATGATCATATTCGGTATATGGTGTTCCATATTCGGTATATGGTGTTAACATGAGCACAGAGAAATCTGTTGTTTCATATTCCCTGTACACATGATAAATACTAGTAACCGTGCACTAATATTCATGCAGGCACTGTGTTTACAAAGACAAACCCGTGACAGGAAATATTAAACGCTACACTGTACATTTAGCTATACCACTTCACAACTTTCATCAACTAGCTGCAACTGTCTGCTCTGAGTTCATCCACCAGTTCTTTCTGTTCCTGAAAGGAGCTACACTATAACGTCCTACGCACCCATGCTAGCCTGTCACTATCACCATGTGGGATAGAGGCAGTTTATTAAGATACAAAACCTCCGATTCTACATAACTCCAGAAAGTGAGATGCTCTTGTTGCCGCCATTGTTTGTATTTCTGTTACGTTACATCACTTGGCTCAAGACGCCCCTGCGCAGATAATCAGCAGCAATCACTAACACTAAGGTCAAATTACTATATATAAATACTTCAATAACCTGCTCATAAACGGGATATTCATTACCATGTAAATGCATCCAGTGATAGCACTGTACAAGTGAAACATGTTCACTTGTGTTTTCTTTCCTCAATGGGGGCAGAGATTCTGCCTGAATGTTTAATTGTTATTTCTTCTGCTTCAGGTTTAGTGGTTCACGTGGACAAGAGAATAACATTAGCAGCATTTAAACAGAACCTGGAGCCCTACGTGGGAGTCCCCTCCACCCAGTTCAAGGTGTTTCGGGTGTACGCCAACAACCAGGAGTTTGAGAGCGTACGGCTCAATGAAACACTCTCATCGTTCTCTGATGATAACAAGGTTTTGAGAATTTAGAACTGATTTGTCAGATTTCGGTAGTTTCTGTGCGGGTGCATGAATACTTAACTTGTCCTTTTTACTACTTCCCATAGATAACGATTCGACTAGGAAGAGCACTAAAAAAAGGGGAATACAGAGTGAAAGTGTATCAGCTACTAATGAATGAAACAGAGGTAAGAACTCACTCTGCTCAAGCAGAGTGTAGCTTATATGACCCTGATCACAGATACAGATCATTTATCCAAGCGTCTCTGTTTCGCAGCCCTGCAAGTTCCTCGTGGACACGGTGTTTGCCAAGGGCATGACGGTCAGACAGTCTAAAGAGGAGCTGCTCCCTCAGTTGAAAGAGCAGTGCAAGCTTGACGTCAGCATTGACAGGTAAGAATTTATACTACACGTTTATAAAAAAAAATAGATGAATAAAGTGTTGTGTTTACCAAACAATGTATGTGTGGTTAGTGTTCGTCTCAGGAAAAAGACGTGGAAGAATCCAGGCACAGTGTTTCTGGACTATCACGTCTATGAAGAAGACATCAGCATCTCCTCCAACTGGGAAGTTTTCCTGGAAGTTCTTAATGGTAACCCTCATTCTGCTGTTTCTTTTAAACAAATTACAATTTATTTAATAATAAAAAGTTTTTTTTGGTACCTTTTGGTCTTCTAAATTACCACTAAAGCTCTTTCCAATTAAAATCCTTGAAAGCCTTTTTTTAATGTGATAGAATAAAAGTTGCATTATTAGGTGGAATTATCTGTTGATTCTAGAGATGTGGGAATATCACAGTGATGAAATTATTACTTGATGATAATGTCGTTCTTTTTGGAAACCCATGACGTGATTCTACAAATGTCAACGAATAAAAGTAGTACCAGAGTGTAGAGAAGATGAAGTTTCAGGGAAAACAATGTACTCTATCTATAATCCGTTTCTTAGAACCAGAGAAGATGAAGTCCATGTCCCAGCTGGCTGTCCTGACCCGGAGATGGAGCCCTGCTACAATGAAGCTGGGGCCCTTCCAGGAAGTTATTCTGGAGAGCAGCAGTGTAGAAGAACTCAAGGAGAAGGTATATCTGTGTCCTGCTTGGATGTTTTTCCTAGTTTGGCACATAATTTATACCAGTCAGAGGTTCAATTTGTTCAACCACATAAATCATTACAGTGCTCTCATCCAAAATGCAGGAAGGAAATAACACCGTACTATAGGCAAAAACTATAGAACTTTATTCCATTATAAAGAAAAAAATGTTTAATGTGTTGGAATTGTCATACATTGGTTTTGCACTGAGATAATCAGCACAATCATTGTCAACTGTAAATAACTGCTGACCCTTTAAAGCCACCTTCCTGATATGTAATGTTAGCTAAACTAGCTAACTTCATGGTGTTTCTTCACTCAGTTACCAGTGGTTCCAGTTAAGCACTGTGATTAAGTACAAATTTGAGGTACTTTACTTAAGTATTTCTATTTTCTTATAGTTTATACTTCTACTCCACTACATCTCAGAGTGAAATATTGTACTTTTTATTCTACTACATTTTTCTGACAGATTTAGTTTCTTTGCACATTCAAATTACAATGAATAAATATCAATAAGGCTTAATTGGTCCCCAGGGGGATATTTACCCAGCAGAATGTAAAGTGATGTATCAAATGTATATAAATTAGTTTAAATTAGCTTCACGTTTACCAGCTGCAACATTAAAGCAATTGGCACATTAATGCATCAATAATTATAAACTGATATATATATAAATAACTAGTTTGTTTGCAAAAACAAGATGTTATTTACTCTTGTTCTAAAACTTCGCAAAAAAGCTTCATTTGTGTATTAAAAACACTGCAGTTTACTTCCCCGGAGTGTGCAGGTCCGTTGCTTGAGCAACAAATGGTACCATTCATTTGCCTTTTGTGACTCATTTCTTTCCTTTGTTTGCAGCTTAGTGAAATGAGCTCTATTCCTCTCGAAAACCTGGAGTTTGCAAAGGTACGTGAGATGCACTACCTCACACAGGACACTTTTTTTTCCTTCTTATGTTGCTTAAGTCGCCAGTCTTCAAAACCCTTCCATCTTTGACTGAAAATCCGTACCATCTGTTCTGTGCAGGGTAGAGGAACATTTCCTTGTGATATTTCTGTGTTGGAGATCCATCAGGATTTGGACTGGAACCCTAAGGTGTCCACCCTCAACGTGTGGCCTCTTTACATCTGTGACGACGGAGCTGTGGTCTTCTACAGGTAAAACAATTGCAGCGCACAACCAAGTACTGATTGATTCTTCCTTTGCATGTTTTAGGTTTCTCCCTGCTGAAACACACGTGAGTCTAATGATTATCAAACCTGTGACAAGCTTCAGCTTTATGATAACGCAGCTGAAGCTTGATAAGGAGAAGAGCATTGGCGCAGGTGTGTTGGCGCAGGGAGAAACTTAAAACATGCAGGGCAGCGGCCCTCCAAGAGCAGGATTGGAGATGCCTGTCTTATATTATATGCCTACTATATGCATATATAATGTAATATTTTTGAAGAAAGCTGCTACTAAAAAAAAAAGCACAGCCAGCTTTTCTATCATTAATTCAACAAAATTATTTAAAGTCCACAGAACAAATGCTGCATCACAACCTCTGAATGTATGTACACATTAGTGACTTGATGTCCACATTACTGTGATCTTTGTGCAGGGACAACACAGAGGAACCCATGGAGCTGTCAGAGGAGGAGCGCAATGAGCTCATGAAGAAGGAAAGCAGCCGTCTACTCAAGACTGGACACCGTGTCAGCTATTCGCCACGGAAGGAGAAGGCGCTCAAGATCTACCTGGACGGCGGCCCTGCCAAGGACCTGGGGCAGGACTGAGGCATTGAGCACTGCTCCTCGTTATCTGGATGTTGCAGCAGCCAGGCTCAGTCAAGAGTTACGGGCCTGATAGTTACTTGAAGATCAAGCAGCGTTGCGAGGCTGAGGAGTCAGCCCTCCACTCTGAGCCCTAGGGCTGGCTCGGAATCCCTATTGTGCACTATAGTGTATTGTACTGTAAAGTTTAAAGGGAAGTACAAAAGCTATTGAATACAGAAAAAGAATCAAATACTGTATAGACAAATCAATTGAACGTAAAATCTCCAGAGATGGACGCAGAGATGTTAGGACTGTGAAACTGGGTTGGAAAGCATCCACCCTGTCTATTTAAGTGTCCCGTCTCCTCTCACATCAGTCTCTTTCACCCTCCTCCATCACTGCGTGTTTGGCTTCCTGTTTCAGGAACAGTGTTGATTCTGATTCATCTGTGACCATTGTGTAAGGCCATATGCTCATACCCGCTCTATAACAGAAGTCATTCTTGTCTTATGTGGCCCACCTTCCTTTTTAAATACTTTAAAACCAACAGCACACACAATCAAGAACTACTTAATCCAGCCTTCCTTGGTCTCCCCTCCTCTGGTGAGGCAAACCTCACTCTCTCAGTGACTTTGACAACTTAATTCACAGGATTTGATGAATCAAAAAAAGCAACAATTAAGAATTTGTAAAGCAGAGGTTGTTTCTGCTCCTCTAATAGCCAGAGTAATTTGTTCATATGGGTTGTCCCTATTGCTGCTCTTTGTGCTTTATAGGAGCTTTACCTCTGTTATATCACTTCCACTAGATTTAATGACACATAGACTACTGGTCTTTTAATACAAAGTAAAATGAAACAAAACCAGGTAGACGATGTTCAGGATCTCCTTGTTTTTGTTTGTTGTAAATTATTATTTTGCTCCAGACGTAATCATTCAATTAGGTCTTGTGAGGCACCATGCACACATCTGTTGTCTGTATTAACCTTTAATTTAGAAAGTGGATTTCATTGTTGTTTTTGTTGCACCATGTGAACTGGATGTACATGTATAGTGTCATCCGTGTGTGTGTGTGATGTTGTACTAAGGGGAGGGAGCTCTGTCTGGGATTTCGGCAGAGAGTGTGAGGTTGTTTTTGGCACTTCTACCTGCTGCTGCTTGATAGACTGACACCAGAGAGTGAAGAGAGGCCGCTGGTAACTGGTCTGAGGACTTAAGCTCAGCATCCTGGGCCCTCGGGGCTCCTGATGCGAACACCAGATATTCACTGTAGAAATGCCAATGTCTTTCCTTTTTGTTTGTTTTTTTGTTGATGTTTGTTTCTTTGACATTTAAATCCTGTGTGAAAATAGTTTAAGATGATTTTAGAAATAATTAAAATGCTTTTTTTTTTCATAACTGCAGTTTTTTTTGTCACTGTTTATCACAAATCACAAATCATACTCACCTTTATAAGAAAATGGGGTTTTAGTGTTAAAAAAACCCAACCATTTATTTTCTAAATGCAAGAGTTGTACAAGCTGTGTGTCAGGTTTCAAATGCTTCAGAACAGAGCAGAGGTTAAATATAGCTGCTCTTGTAACTATGCAAGTTAATATCCAGCACAAGTTGCTAGTAAAAATATCGATATTCACACATACATCTGGTATTGGTGCATTAAAAAGGCTGCTTTTTTGACAAATTCAGTGCTTTCTTCTCCCTGACACTTTGCCATTGTTCTATTAGCTCTTTAATTGTTTTAACTTTACTTTTCTCATTCAGGATGAGGAAGTTTAGCAGAGAGGGCAGACTGAATATGGCTTGTGCAGCTATTTTACATGCTCTTATACTTGTTTATATCTTAAATAGCAGTTTTATTCAATTCTGTTTTACACAAATGACCTAATCCCCAGGTTGGGAACAAGTGAAATAAGCTTCTGTTCAAACATCTGATATTTTCTGATATCTTGTTTTTTGAAAATGGACAACTGAAATACAGTGATACAGAATTAAATTATATATATAATTAGAGACAAAAGCACATAACATAATAAGCATATATGTACATACAAACAATATAGATAATAAATCACAACGTGGCAGGTTGGACAGTGTTTCCTCTTGCAAATAACATTTCATCTCTGCTGTAAAAATGTGGAGGCCTCTGTCTCTAAAACATTCAGTACTTCTGTGGAACAAAGCAGCAGAGCAGATCTAACTAGGATCAAGCGACAAGGTCTGCCAAAACATTTTCTCTGGAATAACAAGGAACAGTGAAGGGGGGGGGGGGAAGCTATGGTGCAAACAACTTTAGGATATTGAAGCAGCTAGAATTTGATTTGCTCTTAAACAAACTGAGATTTAAATTGGAATAAGAGACAAATATGCTTCCTAAACATCTCATGCTAGTGTTTCCTGTAGATGAATATACTGTTGAGGGGAGTCTTAGAAGCCCAAATATTATTTATTATTGCCTGCTTTTTCACACAGCGTTATTGATCATGCAATATGTGATGACCCCTGCGCTCTACCAGGTGTGCCTGTTTTGCTCTCTCTCTCTTTTGTGTTACATGATCTGGGTCAACACAGAGGGGGTTGCTATCTTCATGAGTCACACCTGGGCCTGGTGTGGTTCTGGCTATAAATGTGCACCACCTTCCCTCAGACATCTCTTCCCTTATGGGTGCAACTGCAGTCTTTTTTTGTTTGTTACAGACCTTTCCTTAAACGCAGACATGAATGATTACTCACTTCTTTGTTCCTTCTGTTTTTTTAGTAGTGTTCTAAATAAATATGCCTATTTTACATTTACACTTTTTTTGGTTTTGCGAGCTGGGTTGCATTACAGTACATGAAGCATGATTGTATCTGGGCTATTTTTCTTTCAGGTGCATAGCACAGTACGGTACTGGTTGGTAACTGTTTTTTTTGGGTGGGGGGGGGGGGGGGCTGCTTTTCAAGCCTTTTTTATTACAGAGGACAGATATGAAGTGGGTAGAGAGAGAGAGGGAGTCATGCTGCAAAGGGCTGCAGGTCAGAGTCGAACCTGTGGCTGCTGCCTCGAAGTCCTTCAGCCTCTTGGTAACTGGTTGGTAACTTTGTTCTATTATGTTCTATCTCTTTATTAGGATGATGCAGTGCTGCTACTCAACGTGATATCAGCTGATGTTTGTGAAACAACAATGAGATGAGAAGTCAGTGTCTGGAGTTGTATTCAGTGTGTTACGGTGTGGCTGGGATTTGCATCTGAGAAGGGTTAGAATATAAAGATGCAGCAAATAGTCATTTAGTATAAACACAGGACCTTGCAAATATAGTGTTTCCTGTTTTGTTTTTTTGTTAATGACTTTTATATCTACATTTTCATCTCAGGTCACAATTGCAGCAAATGATATAAATATATTCTTCTTTTTCCATGCTGTGTAGCTTTACCACTTTGGATTAAGCTAGCAAACACTATAGCTCCCTGCAACAAAGCTCTGGAGCCTAGTTGTTTGCAAAGCTGTTATGTAAAAACACACTGTCTAGATTATATAGTCTATCTCGGAGTATAGACTGTCTGTCAGGTCCTCTTCACTCGAGTCTTCTCCTTTAAGGCACATGGACCCTCGCCTGTAGTATTGAGGATATAGGTTGGTAACTTGTATGTCAACTTTAATAGAATTTTGTTTTTATTTAACAATCATTCACTGAACAACAAATTAGGGCTGAGCGATATGTTATATTTTGTCAAAACGAGATATAAAAAAAGTAATGTATATCTTTTCTATACCGCTTCTATTGCAATGTTGAAAACTGGGGACAAACTGCTTTTACGTTAATATTTACGTTCGTTTGTCAAGTATTTAATTCACACAGGAATATACAAAAATAGATTTTACCATGTGGTTATGTCATAAAGACTCTTTATTTATTGGATAACCAGAAAACATGCTACGGTATATCGTGATATGTATTGTCCGATACTGGGGTAAAATATTTCGTCTATATCGCCCAGCCCTACAACAAATTTAATTGAATTTATTTCTCTGCTGTTAAATGTCCTGCACTCACCCCAGGTGCTGGCAGTGGAGGCCTCCTGCACAGGGGCAATGTTTTCTGGGTCCCTCATCCTGAATATCCCAGGACAGCAGCTCCAGCAGGTGGTTGGAGGCACCAAAGCAGCGCTCACGCTCAATGGGCTTCGCTGAGCAGACGGGGAAAAGCAGGGCTGAACACACAAACAAAACACACATACATTTTTCCAGAGAATGTAGAGAATCACTATGCAGAGCAAACACAAAACTGTGTGTTGTACTGTACCTTTATGGAAAAGACAGCAGAGGTCGGGGCTGCAGTCAGTCTGGTACTGACAAGTGCTGCCAGCCTCTCCTTTTGTTGCATTTAGACTACACTGACCCCATACACACATCTGTTCACCACAGCACTCCTTATCCTTAGTGCAAGACTGAAAGAACAGAAAAAAATGCTTTTCATTTTTCTACAGCTAAGATTGTGCACAGTCAACTAGCAGCCTTTCTGGAAGAACTTAATATTCTTGAAGTTTTCCAATGCGGACTTAATGTAAATGATGTTTTAATTATGTAATTATGCAAAAATGAGAACATGGAATGTGCTTTCAGTTTCAAGGCTGAAACTCACCAGAGCATTAATGAAATTAATCATTCTCCATGCGTAATGTCTGCTGAAGTCTTTTTTTTTTCTGGTTAAATATAAATGAGATCAGCAGGTCAACTGGTCTCTGATAGCAGTGAGACAAGTTCCTGTTCCTACACACCCTCTATGAATTGTTAATCTTGGGGATTGAGGCGAACTGTGTTCGTCTTATTTACATGCAGAGTTTTTCCAGAGCAGCGGTTTAGACGAGACACAGATCCTGTCCTCTGTGTATTTATTATCTATGTACACTGTACTCTATTGATGGCAAACCGCCAATATCTTTATCCCTTTGCATTGCTTTTTACTCTATGCAGAACAGTTCATCCAATGCAGACACTACAGAATCAGCAGCGATATCGCAGCCTTAAATAAAACCAGACTCATTACTTGTATTCTTTTTGTTCTAGACGTCCTTTGAGAGCGAAAGCAGCGAGGGAAAATAGAGCTCTTATTTAACCTTGACACGTGCTGTTTTTTCATGTGGAGCTCATAGGACAGAGTGTTCACAAACAACACACTCCGGTTACACTTGTGAACACACTGCAATGCAGTCATTGAAACCCCAGCTGGCCGGAAGTGACTGTGTATTTGTTGGAATGTGACAGTGCTTTATGGAGAAAAGTGACCAAAATAGTGCAGGAGCCCATACATGTAGAAAGGTCTTACCATATCGATTGCTTTGCAAGGCAGACACTTGGAGTTGTGCATGTCATAAAGGCAATACCTTCCCTTCCCACAATCCCCATCAGTGTTGCATCCCTAAAAATGAGAGAGAGGAGCAATTACATCTGAGTGCATGTCACCTGTACTGTACTGTCACCCCATGTGCATATCAAGTGAAGGTAAAGACACTTTGAATGTAATACACATGCATGTGTTTTGTCCAGAGTGCAAAAGGAAGAACTAAATAAATCAAAGTTTTAGGGTTGCATAAGCATCTTAGCAGCTAATTGCCCAGGCTTCAAACCTGCCACATATTTATGAAGAAGGAGGCGCCTCCTCCAGTGTTATTTTTACCTCTTGGAACTGGGACACTCTTGTCCCACAGTTACCATGTAAACAGACCTGTCCTTCTATGATGTGTCTAACACCACATTAGTCAGTTGAATCGCTTCTGTCAAATATACAAAGTGACAACATTTTTCCATGTTAAAACTAGACTTGCAATACATCAGAGGTCCTGATCCACAGCATTGTTATTCTGACAAGGAAATTCATGTGTCAAATAAAATAAAAGTTGCTCTTTGAATTAGGTTTTTGTGCGACTAAATTGTGAATAACATTTCAAAACGTGTGCTGTTGCATAGGAGCCACCTTCTGAAGCTTTAATCTTGAAAGTGAATTCCAGTTTACAAGAAGCACGCCATCACTTATTTATTAACAATTTTGTACAGTCATATTTTTTGATAACACAGTCAAAGGATGACTAGAGCTCAGTGAAGACGGTTGCTAACATACCAAGTCAGTGGCTGTGATGCTGCTGCCAGACATTATACAATCTTGAGGCCTTTTCATATTGAGAAATTCAAACTGAGTAGTCAAAGGTCATATGAAAAAAACAAGAGTTTACTCAAAGATGGATTTTACCCCCTGCTGTATATCATTAAAGACCGTAAATGGAATTAACTTACTTGATCAATATTGTTCCCCAGGTCACTTGGCTGGATATCTGTGGTAATGTTGTTTGTCTCCTGTGTGAAGGGTGGGACACATATCTGTTAAGTTTTATTCACAACAAACACTTTCACCTTTGTTTAATGTTCATCAAAAGCTCACCTGTTCTACTGAAGTGTGTACAGACTTGTTATCGATCACTTTATCAGAAGCAGATTCGCTGTGATGACTTGGAGGAAGGTTATTGGGATGAGGGTTGAGACCGACACTCTCGTTGTTCCTCTAAAAGAATTGGAGACATTATTCACATGTAGTTTTCAGGTAAAGAGGTGCATTAAGAAGTCACTCCCATATTCTAGCTCCTTCCACTGCTGCCTTTGCCTCTAAGCTTGTTATACTGTATTTCCCAAGAGATATAGAAGCGTTTTAAAGCTTTCAAAAAGTACCATACCAGCCAAACGGTTATGTTCTGAAGTGAGCACTGAGCAGTGAAATAATGCTATGTCATTTAAAAAGCTGGACTGAGAGGTGTGCAACTGTCTGCTGCCTACTTGGTGAAACGCATCATCGGGCTTTTGCTGCGCATCCTCTGGCAGTTGGTCCACTTCCACAAACATGCGGTCCAGCTCCGTTTGTCCATAAACGGAGTTATCCTGCAGGATGTGACTGATGCCTGACTCCAACACATCAGGGAGGATGCCATTGCAGACTGCCGTGAGAGCCAAAACGAGCAGGGCGCCTTTCATCATCATGCTGCTGCTGCTGCTGCTGCTGCTGCACTCTGAGGGTGTGGCGGTGACGCTGAGAAACACAGAGACATCCCAGCTGATGCGCCTCCGTCACTGAGGGGTCATCACCTCATACACGCACTTATCTACAAAATGCAATCTCCTAAAGCGGATTCATTCTACAAGGTAAATTTCGCAAAAAAAATAAAATAAATAAAAATAAAATCTCGACCAACTTTGAATACCTTCAAAATATAATCCCGGAAATATTTTGGGTCTATCCAAATTATTAATAAAAAGAAAAGTATTTATACAGCTGTGTGTGATCTTTCAATTAATTTATTTATTTACTTTTTATTTTTATTTTTTAACTTGTGTATTTAAGTAGGCTCTTTCTTCTTAAATATATGACTATGCATCATAATAAGATTGTAATATTCATCGAACAAAAAAATACGTTTCAGGAAGTGAACTTTTTTTATTATTTTGTTATTTCTTGAAAAGATTATTTGAAGAGATTAAATTTAAACATTACTTTTCTGATTCTGATTCTGATTCTAAACAATACCAAAAATGTATTTCTAAATGTAGACAATAATAAGATAAATGAAAATGTACAAAGACAGTAAAACATGGAAAAAGGGGAATGAAGAATAACAAAGACAAAAACGGATGGGGTCTGCTAAACTAAGGGAGTAAATCTGAAATCTAATCTAATAGTTGGGTGAACTCACCCTTTGAATTGACTTTTTGTGCTTGTAGTTTCGTAATCTGGCCACAAGATGGCGTCATATGTTTTCGTAGTAAATGTACCTATAATGTGCACACACGTTTTCAGTGTTTTTTCAAAGGTGTGCTGCGCTGACTGCACTTTCTGCTGACACGTTGTAAAATGAATAATGTGTTGACAGACTGCGGTCCGGGGGTCTTTGACGCCCGGCTGCTCTCTAAAGTACAAACTTGAGGAACCACACCTGAAAAGCCAGTGTGTTATCAGAATTACGTTTCCCTGTTGATATTTACTTTTCAGCTATATGTCAGTATTTTTCTGTTAGAGCTTATGCTTATTAAGCTTTTTATCCAGTTTCTTAGATTTGCAATCCACCCGGGTTCAATCCAACCCCATAAATCCAACCTGTTGTGTAGCCTAATAGTCTCCAGGACTCGTAGGTTAACAGACGGCCGGCCATGAACAATGTTTTTGGCACGATTTAAGTCCTCTGGATCCTAAACAGCAGCCACAGTAGCTGGCTGCTCGGGGATGTGTCTGATTTTTACAGCCCCTCCCTCAGACACTGGACTCAGCTGCGCACACAGAAACTGCTGCCTGTCAGGCTGGCTGAGGAGGACCGACACACTTTCATACAACAGTCGTTTGAAGGAAGAAGAGTTTGGACTGGGTTGATATATGAGGTAGGCTAAGCTCTTTCAAAGAAAATACACATTGTAGTTTTTGTGTGTTCCCCTGATCATCAAGTGGTGGTGTGAGGCCGAGACACCCTACAGAAGTGTTGTTTTCCTTATTTGAAAATGTATTCAAGTATGACAACCAGGTAACTGAAAAAGCAGGCTTTCCGTTTATGAATGAACACTGGCATCTACCTTAGTATCAATAAGAAAGATAATAGTGATATGTGTACCGTAAATGTCTGTCTTATTTGTTTGTGGGGAGTTTGGAGTTTGAACACGTGCTGAATAAATCTCGCGTTTTATTGTGATCGCGGTGCGGTGATTGAACTGTGTTGAGAGGAGTCAGACATCTGGGTTTGTCTCTGCTTCCTGATAACAATAAAATGTTATCTTCACTTGCATAACCTGCATTTTTGCATGCTGGTGTTTATGCCATGAATCACATTTCAGCATAAATCACTTTTGAGTGAATGTGTAGCGTATCATTCAAACATGCCTCAAGACAAACCCCATTAAAACTGGATTTACAGCTTTTCTGTAAGTTCAAAGACAGTAAACGGAGTAGAAACGGGTACATCCAGGTTACAGTCATCACGCAATGCTTTATTTTTTGTTATCCCACCATTAACTAAATGCCAGGGCAAGTGAGTGAACCCTTAGGGGTTGTGATGACACAATCTGCATATAAAAAAAAAAAAAGGTGTGGTGTTGACAGGCTGTACTGTCAGGTTACTGAATGGAGCTAAGTGAGTGACAGAAACTGCTACTGTTAATGTTTTCTAGTGGGACTACAAGTTAATTTGCAGATACTGCTACAAACACCAGATCCCTGTTTAAGCAGGGGGGGTGGCCAGATTAAAATTTGGACTAAATGAGAGAGAGAGAAAAAAGCGCCTCTCTTCAACAACATTTTTGTGTGAGCACTTAGTCTGGTATGATTGTTGTGTCTCGGAAGATGATGCATGATTTGTTCAGTAACATTTTTAAGGAGGGTCAGAAGAGTCATGCAAACAGCGGCGGTTCTCCTTCCCACTGCTGTGTGAGCAATCATTTCCTGTGTACTTTACGACTGTTGAAGATACGGCGTACCCTTCTCCATCAAACTGTAAGCTCCAAACTTTATTACAGAGTGACTGCTGTCAAACGTGCTGCTAACATCTAAACAGTGTTCCTACATATCGTATCTCGCCCAGACACTGATGATCCATGGGATTTATACTCTCTGGGGTTAACAACATCTTTATGTATAAACATTCAGCAGCAACCACATTATTTCAGTCTTGCCGGAATTTCCCTCTGAGTTTTTTTAGTCATTCATGTGCTAAAATATGTATGGAAAGACACCGTAAACCTTGTGTTTCTCAGTTAGATAAGTATTCTTTTGGTGAATACCTCATGAAACAGTCTTGTGTTTTTTTTGCCGAAAGGCTTACTGTATGTTCTGCACAGGCTCAATGATTATAGGTTTAACTCTGAATCGTGTTCTCCTTCTTTCAACAAATACAGTAACTTTAGAGCCAAGAGAACAGACATAAAGCTTGAGATCACAAGGTTGTTTATGAGAGCTTGTATGAACAAATGGATTTAATGTCCGGGACTTTGCTGTTACACAGTGAGAAAGAGGTACTATACTTCAGTTGACATTTACAGACAAACTTCCACATTTTTCAAATTGGCCTTTGACTGTTGGCAAAATGTCTGAAAAAGCTCACACTGCTTCAGTAGCTTTCAACTGCAAAATCTTGTGCCAGCCTTTCATTTTTAGTTCGTAATTACCAGCTTGACTGGAGCTTAACTTAACAACAGTGTGTAGAGATAAAAACGGCATTACTGAAAACTACACATGTCCCTGAAACCAAGGCAGGGGACTACATTACCATGATGCTTATGGAACATTAAAAAAATATGGAAACTACCTCATCCTTTACATATCTTAACTCCCCAAAGTATTTCGGACTCACTCCAGTAGGATTGGCACACAAATGTTATGTATGCAAGACTTATACGATCTCACTGCCTTAACGTCACATTATTAGTCAATGGTTTCAGCTCCTTGCATTCAAGTAATGCAAACAAATATGAGACATTATGTAAATATTTTACATTTTAGGTTTAGAACCAACAAATAGTTAAATAGATACATATGAGCAAATAGATTAAACAGTTGAATGAATTAATCAGTGATTGAAAGCCCAAGTGAATGAATAAACAAATCAAAAATACACACGAGTAAAAAAGATGAGGGCGTCATGCTGTGGATAAAAACTATAAACTGTTTCACGCAGCTCAATAAACTGAGTGGAAGCTTGTGCTCATTATTGCCAGGGAGGTGTTGTAAACTTTCTCCTTCCTCTCTCTGCAATATGTTTCCTTCCTTGTTCCACAGCATAAAAATGGACACATGCGTCCAGGAATCAGCCTCACAAAAGAGATAGGAACTTTAAGAGATAGGTGGGGCATGTTGTAAATGACATAACTTCTGCTTATTCTAAACCAAGAGCACACGCAAAGGGATAGTTTGGATTTTTTAAAGTGGGATTATATGAGGTACCGATCCATAGTGAGTGTATTACCTTCAGTAGATGGAGGTTGGCACAGCCCCAGTTTGGGGAGGAAGGTAAGAGTCCTGACCATAGACTGTATAATAAACGGACGTAGCATCTCCGCTGAGGTTTGTTCCCTCAACTCGATCCAATCGTCCTCGCCTATGGGAGTCGCCATCTTGTCAGACTTCAACTTCTCCTCATTTACTCTTACCAAAAAAGGGCATTGATGTGATGTTGGGGGGAGAGAGATAGGTCCATCTGGCTGACGTATACCTCTGAGGCGAAGTGAGGGAAAGTGGCTAGCTATCACTCAAGAGGCCGCGTTCCTAATTATTCATAAACTTTAACCTCCAATAAAATAAGAACTAGCCTGGTACAAAAAAAATCACAGTATGACCTCAACATACAGACTAGAATGTTTTTTGTATCGGGCCTTAAATAGATTTAACTATGTGAAAACGGCCTATTTAACATGGGAGTCATGGAGAAATTGCTCTATTATGAAACCCGCCCCCACTCGACAAGCTGCAATATTTGGCACTTCCATATTGGATCAACCAGGAAATCGCTGTGGTTGGGACTCGGTCCTGACATGGAAGCATTGTTGCGTTGTTTTGATGAAAAGGCCCAGACCAGGATATCGTTGGAGACAATCTCTGTTTATTCTATCCTAAGGAGTACAATAGCAAAAGAAGGGGTGTTGCCTAACCTGATAAAGAGTAAATGATAAAATCCTCAGTCAATCATGTACCGACACTTGAGCCCCTACAAAAATTTAATTACACAGGAATATGTTAGTATAGTATTCCTTAACATTTAAGCTAGTAGGTAAATTTACAGATGTAGATTAACAGAAAGGCTAAATCACCACAATGACGCTTACCTCTAGTACAATACCAAAAGGGGAGAAGTAAAGGCAGGAGACATCATTTAGAGGGGGGGCCCACGGAGTCCTAATTGTTCCACATACACATCTGGAGGCCCCACTTGTCTGAACGATTTACACAGATTAATTTTGCGTAATATATAGGCTAATACTGCTACTGCTATATTCAACGTTCCCCCGGCTCCTCTGGTTCACATGTTGATGTGTCCTTGTGCAAGATGCTGAACCCCCGAATTGCTCCCTGTGCTGTGCATGGGTGTGAATGGAAGTTGCTTTGGATAAAAGAGTCAGCTAAATAAAATGTAATTAAATAGCAATGTACTGCTGTGGATGGGGGCTGGAGCTAAACATATTTTATACACCTATCAATTTGAGTGTATGCTATATTAAGATTATTTTCACCGCTTTACCAAGCTGTCAGACAGCCCTTTTGGACGGGGAACTGTAGCTGTTATATCATCAATGCCCTCCTCATAGCCACCAGACTCCTTCTGACAAAAAACATTTTTTAGTCATTTTACCTTGCACAGCACAGGAATTGCTGGTCTACCGCTGTCTCAATCGGTTAGTTTTTGTTATTGTGTGACTTTAAAACTAACCCTTTAAAACACCAACACGCCAGATTGTGTTGGTAATACACTGACTATGAATAAATAACCTCTTACAACCTTGCTTCGGAAACGGTGTGAGAGAAAGAGGGGGAGACATGCGGAAAAGGGCCTTAGGTCTGAGTCAAACCTGTGGCTGCTGCCTCGAGGACCTTCAGCCTCTTTACATGGGGTCACTGCTCTAACCACTCAGCCACCAGTCCCTGAACTATACCTTTTAAGATTGGAGCCACTGAAAGAGTCTTTGCTGTGGTAAATTTACCCCAGGATATCATTAACCTGTTCCATCTGGTCAGGGACAGGAACACACTAAAAAGGGTTTTTAAACGTCTCTCAGTCATGCCACAGAGGTGGAATTTTACAGACACAGCTCTCCTTCAAGCTTTGATCTGGACCGGAAACTAGACACACTCCACAGGAAGAGTTTGGATGGCAGGCATCTGAAGGATTCTCACGCACTTTGTTGCAGCACTCTGGCCTTTTTGAAAGATAAAATAAGGCATTTAATGTCTTTCTCAGTGCATCACTTTGATTCAGTTTAACTGCCAAAAATAATCGCGGTGTTTCAGCAAGTCAATAGTGTCCAATGTAATATTTAGTCTTGTGATATGCCTTACTCTGTGTTTCTGCAGGCCCTGCTGCAGTTTAACACCCCTGAACCCAGAACACTTGACTGTTATGGATTTGAACTTTGAAAGTCTTTGTTTTCATCTTGTTTACAGAGTCTAGCTCTGTTGATATCTTTTCATGTCATGTGCTTTTTTCTTCTGCAACATGAAGCTTGTCTATTCTGAGCCTGGCTTTACTGATTGTTGGCTTACAGAATCTGCTATTCCTGTTAGGGAGTTATACCACCGACTAAACCTTCACTGTCCCCCCTGTGATATGGATGAATGAAAGATGCTCACTGATCTTTGACCCTCAATGCTGGACTTTTTGCAGCTTGTCTTGGTCTTGTGGTTTATATTTACATTTGTGAAGCTTAAGAGGATCCATGCTTACGTGAATCTGTTTTCTCGTTATCTTTCTCTTTATTTAAGACCGTTGGAGACAGACGCTGTAAATGATAACATATTTACAGATAACTTTAGTCTGTGCTCAGTGTGTCCAGATAAATCATTCTCCAATGGAGCCGTGTGGTGAACACACCTCTTGGGCCAGAAGGGCCTGCAGACAGCAGCCAAAGCTACACAAGCCTGCTCCCGTTTGTGTAAATTAACAGGTTTCTCCTCAGAAGTTGATTGACATTTACTGCATACTGCCAGTGTTTCTACCTAACTCATGTCAGATCTTCTTTTGTTTTGGCACTGCTGCCTGAACACGCAGACAGATTTCAAAGAGCTGAGATAATACTGTGGGGGCCTGGGGGCCTGGTGAAGGGCAGAGCCGGCAGGGCTGAAGTCCATGAGTGGACTGTTTTCTGAGGCACACTGCCTGCTTATCAAGTCTACTGAGGGTTCCTTCCTGGTATTCTTCAGTCCAGTCTGTAATTACTGTTGCTGGCTGACTACACTACAGTATGTGCATTTCCTAGCACTCCCAATGTTTTCCTTGTGTTGTCAGCTTCCTATTGTGCTCTGATAGCCAGAAGCTACGTATGTGCTCTACAAAAACAAATGAAGACTTTGCGTCACTGGTTTGAGACTTGGTTCAATATCTTTACAGTTCTGTCATTGTCAGGGTCATAATGGATGTTAAATAAGACTGGCTATTGCAAGTAGCTCTGCCAAAAACATGGTCACTATTGGGGTAGTAATGAACTGTACATGTAAATGTAGTTATTGAATTATTTTGAGATAAAAATGGCAATAATCTATAGTTATCTGTTGTCAACGAATGCAATGAAAAGACCAGAACCACCCGCAAATTGATCTTACTGACAAGTATCGCTGTTGTGAAGCCAAAGCCAAATATATCCACTCCGCTATTGACCTCCAATGCGTTAAAAACATGGACACTGAGTTTCACTTTGAACTAATATCTGCACCCTCTCTCCATTATTGTTAAATACTCACAAAGGCACCAAATGTGCATTGTGCCTGTTTACGTATTTCTTTCTTTTTTACGTCTAGGTGTAACAGGTACATTTTTCACATACCTAACATTCCCTCTGTATCATACTTGAACCTGATAGCTTGCCATGTCTCTCAGACACACAGAAGTGCTTTTATTATACACTTGTTCGCAGCTCCATCCTATGGATTTGTAATACAGGAAGTATAGTGTAGTATAGTACTTTTCTCATCGGGCAATGTGTCAGAATACATTAAAGTAATTATAGGAATAATAGTAAAATTATACACAAGTGAAGTCAGTTTATTTATATTGCACAGTTGGAAAACAACCCATGGTTAACGAAAGTGCTTTGTATAGTAAAAAAATAGAGATCTTGACAAATCACAATGAAAAAAACACATACTGTAATTACGTACAGTACCAGTCAAAAGTTTGGACACGCTTCCTCATTCACTTGAATGGGAAAGCGTGTCCAAACCTTTGACTGGTACTGTTCTTAAAAAACATAGAAAGAAAACTATCACAATGCTGCAATGCTGTGAACAGGCAAACAACAACATAGGCAACAGCTGAACAGACACCTGAAAAAAAAAATCCATTTCAGTTTAAATGTACGCTTTATTTATAATTTTGTCACTGCTTTACTTTGCCGTCAGAAACACTTTGCTCCAGTTTCCTCTCTCTTTCTTTCAGCCATAGTGCCAGAGAAAAGGGCTACTGGAAAGGAAGAGTGGTGAAAATAGTCTTGATGATAATAATAACATTCTTTAACTAATATTGTGGTTTAAAGGTGGGCTTTTTTTTTTTAAAGGTGAGTAAAGTAGGCGTCCATAGCAGCTTCAGTGTTAGTACTCCTGTCTGCTTCTCCAAACTGGCAGCATGCAAACTGGTAAGGTAATACAGTAATTGGGAGATAGAGCTGATTAAATTGTTAAATAAAACTTACAAACCACATACTGTATATCACTGTAAAACTGTTGATATAGAAATTAATCACCGGCATTCACCTTCTGAACTAGCTGCAGTCGGTTTCACTCAATCAGACAGGGTGTGTGTGTGTGTGTGTGTGTGTGTGTGTGTGTGTGTGTGTGTGTGTGTGTGTGTGTGTGTGTGTGTGTGTGTGTGTGTGTGTGTGTGTGTGTGTGTGTGTGTGTGTGTGTGTGTGTGTGTGTGTGTGTGTGTGTGTGTGTGTGTGTGTGTGTGTGTGTGTGTGTGTGTGTGTGTGTGTGTGTGTGTGTGTGTGTGTGTGTGTGTGTGTGTGTGTGTGTGTGTGTGTGTGTGTGTGTGTGTGTGTGTGTATTTTTACAGCCTTTCTGTGGGTTCGTTCTGTCTGCCCACAAGTGACTTTCCATTCTGTCAGACTGAGATGGTGAAGTCATTGGACTGTCTGAGACAATGCAGTTTGAGTGTTTGAGCATTCACTTTACCATGAAGACAGTAAGTGGTACCTTTTCATTAGTCCTCGCAGACTCGCACAACAGATGGTTCCAATAGTTGTGCCTTTTTTTTACCACTTTACTTGGAATGAAACGTGAAATAAGGGCAGTCAACATGTCTTTATTTGAAATTTCCACTAAAAGTTTGAGAAATTTTTCAATACTGGCCAAAATCTAGCATAAAATTATGTTGTCATAAAATCATTAGCTGTTCTTTTGAAAAAACAGCCAACAATAGCCGCTTTGAAAATGTAAATTTGCTTTTGCACAATACATTTACATCTCACTGCCTCAAACCAACTCAACTCCACATACCACATGCTAGAATACACAGCAATTTTCCCATCACAGTCTGCTGCCATGCATGAAAGATTAAAGCACCTGCATCATATATCATGCCGGTCTCCGTCATCGCTCATCACTCATCGACAAAAAACTATGGAGGTGGTCCTGTGACTCTTTGGCTGGTGGAGCCAGTGAGAAGGCTAGCTGAGTGTTGGACTCATGCTGATGGAGCAGTTCAGGGCTCTTTCATGCACGTGGCAAAGGAATGTCCGCTCTCTGGGTTTGAGGATGAATGTCTGCTGTGGAAGGCCTCGGGGGTCCACAGTGTCTACCCACACAAAGGCTTTTTTCAAAGATACAAAGGTGTATAAAGTGGACTGGAGGTCACCTGGGTGTACAGTCCTTCTACGGGCTGATTAGTGTTACTTTCCCTGCCTGAATCTTTCTCTGAAAACAGGATGCAAATACACAGCCAAACAGGATATTGTGCAAATTAATATGTTTCTTTTAGCATGAGGACAAATGTTGTTGCTGTAGGAGAAACATTCAAAACCCCGCCACATTCAAATCACAATCAAACATGTCGTGACCCAAGATGGAATGGTCATGGACTATAGTGACTAACTTTTGTATTGCGTTGGTGTATTGTCCCTGGATAAAGCTCTTTATAAACAGTTTCATTGCACACACACTACCACCTGAGGCCCTGGGGCAGGGTTGATAGTAATAGTGGATGACTGTGGTGGGGGCTGTTAGTGTCCTGCACAACAAGCCTGACTTCTCTGTTTTAACCCTGCCCATCCCGCTTCACGGGACATTAAAATATCAAAGGCGGACTTCTCCCAAAACTCACAGAAGCTGTGGTCTCCACCCAAGTGAGCACACATGCATGCTTAATGCAGAAAATTTCCCCATTTTACTTTGATGTCGAAGTTCTGGCACAGATTTTACTGGCTTATTTTTTAAAATGCTTGATAGTTGATTGGAAGAAAGCGAAAACATTGTATTTCATTCTTTCATTTCACTTCTTTTCTGACACAAGTGTTTGTTTTAGTAACTGTCTTTCACATGCAAGCTCATATGTAAGCACTGAACACACAAACTTAAGTCGAAGGTGAACTATTAAACACGCACACACAATCAGATCAATCTGCGTTGGCGTGGGCTTCAATTACAATTGGTTTCAAAGACCTCTGTTTTTACTGCTGAAAACATTGTCTGGTTTTCAGCTGGAATGAAAAATACCACAGGACAAATAGTTTTCCGGTCTACTCATCCATGGTCAGCACTGTGCACCAGGAAAGACAACTTTGCATTCCTTGCAAGTTGCAATAAGGAAACCACTTTGTACCCATTTTGAAGACAGTATATACTTATAGAGGATTTAATCAAACAAAATACATATATTACCTAAAATTCAAGATTCTATTACAGATATGCAGAGATATGCAGCTTAAATCCAATCAAATGCTGTAGTTTTAGCAAAGTCCCGATATCTTGTACAATATGATATAGTTTTGATTATTTGTCCATGGTGGATACCTCATGATGAAGCTTTGCTGGTCTTGTTCTGTCTAAAGCTATCACTGAACCCTAAAGCCGTTGAAAAGTTTGCTTCTCTGTTGTATCAAGAACCCCAAATAACTTCTTTTTATAGGCTCACAGGGTTATTCCTCTATAAAGCACAAGTCATGAATATGCTCGACAGCTGTCTGATGATAACAGACTAGCTCATGTTACCTTCTTGCATGATTTTTTTCACCAGTATTTATCTCACAGCCTACTTGAAATGTTACCATGTCAGGGTGTAAACTGACTGCATGCTGACTTCGATAGGGACTCTAAATGAGGACTTGTACTGAGCACTCTCCTGATAATTCGGTGATGTAAGCTTGAGTCACAGAGATGATAAGATACAGCTGTGTTTTCAGTGTAATTGCTTTAACATTGTAATCTATAAATAAAACCTTTTAAATGAAATATTGAAGCATGTCCATTTTATCTGGCTTAATAGAATGGTAATAGAAAGTGGAAAAACATCAGTTGCTTAAAGCCGTCTGTGAGAGACTTTCTGCCATGAGATGACATCAGACTCTTATGTGTCTTGCCTCCACAGACTGGGCATGACGATGCGGGCCAAGCTGAGGGTGTAGCCACATCTGGTAGAGACTGCTGAAGTAAGCAGGAGCCTCAGCACACCAAACTATACACTTCAGCGAGGAAGATGGGCGAAACAGAGGAGGAGAGGGATAATGAAGGGAAGCTGTTTGAGAACTTCGTCCAGGCCTCCACCTGTAAGGGAGCCCTTCAGGCCTTCAACGTCCTGTGTAGGAGATTGGACCTCGACCCTGCGGACAATGACACCTTCTACAGCAGTCTAAAGGCGAAGGTCACCTCCTGGAAGGCCAAAGCACTATGGAGTAAGCTAGACAAGAGGGTGTCCCACAAGGAGTACAAGAAAGGCCAAGCCTGTGTGGGCACCAAGGTAAGGTTAATGATGTCTATGTAAAGCTCTTCATCACATTCCAAAAATACATGTAAATTATGCATGGTTTTTGTAACTGCTGGCCATTTTCCAAAGTATACTATACATTTTTAGATTAGATTTTCATACTTTCCAGCCAGGCATTGTTTTCTTTTTTGATTTGGTAATAAAGTATTTTTTAGCATGGTGTTGAATAGGTGATTTATTTCACTTCACATGGACTAAATCTGCACTGTATGTCATTTTTTTTAAAGAATATTTTTGTGTGGTCATATTTTTAAAAACTCTCCTTAGTGTTGCATTCAAGGATCCTCCACTATCCCAGACTTTGGAGTTGACTGGCAAACAGCAGTCATTTTAATAAAAGAGAGAACAATGAACATCATCCTTTTTACAATTACACTTAAACTAAAATTTTGACTATTTAATACATCTTTGGAAAACACTCCTATCGTAGCTGAGAAACTCAAACTAACATAATGAAAAAAAAGACTAAACGTGTTACACGGTTCTTGCAGTCAGTGCGGTGCGGACGGGGGGCATGGTCCCCATGAACATCTAGTCATTCATACTGATTGTGACTGACTGTGGGACCCTGACTGACTGTGGGACCCCTTACAAAAATCTTCACGGCTCTCTACTCGGACCCTCCGTGCACAGTTGCCCGGGCCAAAATTGCGCAATATCCACAGTCTGCACCATGCCAAACAAGCTGATGCAAGATGCAAGAATTTCATTACGTGCTGAAAGCTAAAAATATGTTGTACTACTTTGGAGAACAGTCGGCACAAAAAAAGGGTGGTCCTTTTTAAAGCCTGAAATCATGGGCCTGTCTATCCTAAAAAGATCTAAAAACATCATACGTTTTGTTAATACTTGTACTAAGTACAAAGTTGATGTAGATTTAGGAAGTGTCTTAGTGACCTCACCTCGGATGGCTCATTTTTGTTTCAAACAATCAGCGCTCTTTACACAACAGTACATAACACAGCAGAGTGCTGTAGCTTCTACCTGCCCAGACACAGACCCTCAACACCAGTAACACTCAATGTTTCACTGCAACAACTCCCAACTTACAGGACAGGAAATTAAAGAGATATATATTGCTTTGCAGTGATTCTGTCCCTCTCAGACAGGTGCTACATAACAAAGCTGTACTGAATGAAACACAAACATGCAACATTATATCATAAACAAATGCTTCACTGAGCCATCAGTGTACCACCATATGTATGTTTTTTAGACGTAAAAACAGTTAGAAAAAATGCTATAAATCTCAGCTAAGAAACATACACACATCAATTATAAGCAACAGATGTTCCCATAATCAACTGAAACATGACACAGAATATCATAAAGACAGGATGAAGAAAAAAAAACATTGATAGCAGTGTACTGCTTCATCTAACTCTGCAGCCAAATCACACAACCAGACAATCATATTCAGAGAGAAAATTACACACAAAAGACACATTCCTGAAACACGTAAGAAGAGCTATTCTTGAATTAAATTATGAAACAATGGCTTCGATGAGGACAAAGAAATTGTGTTGGGGTGTTTGACTGGGGGAGGGGGGCACTTGGCAGTAAAGGGGATGAGGGAAAGTAGGAAAACCTGGAGGAGTGTGATTACCTTTCGGGCATCAGCTGCCTCCAGCTTGAAAGAGTGTTTTTCATTGCGCAGAGAAACAGACAGCATCACTCAGCAGCTATGATTATTTGGCCTGGTTGTTCTGCGGGTGTGCTCTGCTCTTTGTATGCTTTTCCTAAAAGGAGCCAACCCCAGATTGTTATTAAAACATGCTTTAAATGCTTCAGTGTGAGCTCAGTTTTACAGGTTCTGTCGGATTTAAAGCCAACACCAAAATGGGTAAGAAGAAAAAAGTAAACGTTTAAAGAAAGTGTGATTCTCCTAAACTCCTTAGCCAAGAGTATGAGGTCAGATTTTGTAATTCGGACAATCGACAGGGTTGTGTTATAAAAAAAAAGTGGTATACTACTTCTGATTTAGTGGTAAAAGTAGTACACCAGATATACAAACAGTGGATTGTGTACATTATTTAAACACTAACTTATTGTGAATTTATGAGAGTGCCTTTTTCTTTTAAAAGCCAGAGATGAAATAAGTTGCTTCAATATGAAGTCTGTTTTAATCACTCACAGGACAGGCAATCTGCTCTCACTTGATCTCTAATTTCTCCTCTCCCTGGGAGAATCACAAGGTGACAACTCGTGGTTTTATGGCAACTCAGCTTTTTAAACGTGACAGATGTGATATCACTCGACGCCTCGTCTTCATATCCCCGCTGTAGCAGCAATCTTTAAAGGATGTGATGTCATCTATGTTTTACGGCCTGACACAGCTGGCAGCTGTGACAATGACACATAACCACAGTGTGTTTGTTCCTCATAAAGTTTCACTGTGCACAAAGAAACTGAAAATGTATCTTTTTTTCCTTTTTTAATCTA
Source organism: Echiichthys vipera (assembly GCF_963691815.1). Taxonomy (NCBI): domain Eukaryota; kingdom Metazoa; phylum Chordata; class Actinopteri; order Perciformes; family Trachinidae; genus Echiichthys; species Echiichthys vipera. The sequence continues at coordinate 24,242,509 of NC_139826.1, forward strand.
TGATGTGATGTTATGAATCATTCTTCATCAGAGCTCTGTGACACAGTGCTTATTTAACTCTGAGAACAGAAAAAGTGCATACACTTGTCCTGTGTACTGGTACCTGGTACTGGTTGGGTAGAAGTTGCTGGTCATTTTTTTCGGTTTGCCATTTGTAGATAGACCAAAAAGTTAATTTGGCCCCTGCAGCTCTAGTGTCCTAACATTGAAATCAAGATGATGATGTGGAAGAAAAAAGAGATCCTAGTTAGTCACCATCTGCTTAGACAAAAACGTAAACATCGATGCTCTTACTGACAGATAGGGTTCATTAACAAGGCGAGAGACAAATGCAACCAGGGCGAGGTGGAGCTGGGATGAGAGCGAGGTCACAAGTGGGAAGCTGAAAGGAAGCGTGTTTGTGCTGACTCAACAGATGTGGAGCAAACTGTCAGGAAAGGCCTCATATCTGAATATATCAGCGAATGGAAACGGGCTAAAACAAACAGCCTGTTACTGCTAACGGCTGATAGGCAAACGAAAACAGTTACTCGAGTTTAGATAAAATTGTGCACATTTGTGACCGTACATCTGAATAAACTGAGTCTGTACTGTGCACATAAATGACATTTTCAGCGTCCTGCCATCCCTGTCTCTGAATGTGTAAATACACTAACTCACCCTTTGTTGAGAGAAGCCAGCAGGTAGACATGTCCAGGCAGCTCTTCCACCACCTTTGTGTGTGTGCTTCACACCTGAGAATACCTCATCCTGATAACCTCAGGCAACACTTGATGACACACTGTGTTTCTCATTACCTGCACCCCCTGTGAAGCCACCCCAAAGTTTAACCACACACTCACAGATGGAGAGAACATTCAATGACTCAAGCCCTAATCATCTTGTTTTTGGTGCGGGAGCAGAGAGCCATTTAAGGCACAATTTGGGATTTTGGTCTGCTGGCACTAGGAGCTCTGTAAACTGCATCCAGTCTGATTGTCTCACAGAACTGATCCCTCTCCTCACTTTGTGTTATCCTGTTGGTGGACACACAGGATGGCAAGAAGTGAGTCCCCCTGTTCAGATATGTTGCGAACCCCCTGTCTGCGTGCTGGTGGGATTTAGGGGTTGGTGGCAGAGTGGGAGCTCTTTGTGCTGCTAGTTGGGAGGGTGAAAGAAAAGAGATTTTCAGCGGTAATTTGCTGAGGCTATCGAGACAGGAGACTGTCCACCTTGTTGAGCACGGCAGGGGCAACTTTCAGAAGTAGTTTGGTACTGGATTAAACATCACAGGAATAAAGAGACACACATCTCTCTACACAATTCTCTATAATGCCTCTTAACATGTTTAGAAGGAAAGACGATAGTTTGCCAGCACCCATGCGTCACTTCTTTCATCTATCATTCGAGAGGATGATGTCATGTTTGAGCCGCACATTCTCAGACAAACGCTGTAACCCCATGCATGACTTCATGCATTTTTGAGTGAGGCTGATAGCACCTTATGTGGGCCCAAAGGTTAAAATGGATGGAGTTGATGGGAGAGGTTTTTTGCAAACATTCCTCTTGGCAATTTCTATAATGCAATGCTTCAGGTGTGTGTAAACCCTCTATGTTTTACTAACAATCCTTAGACACACATAGTGGCCTGAAGAAGTCATCTCAAGTTTGGAAAGGTCCTCAGAGTCATTGTCTGTCCTGCTGAAGTGTCCTTGAGTTAGACACTCAGCCGTTAAATGCTCCAGTGGTGCAGTAGAGTGCTGCTTCCTGTCATGATCTATGTAGATGGTATAATGCTCCCTGGTATGTTAATAAACAAGTAGGATGTAAGCCATATTTCATCTCAGCCTCTTCTGTAGGAAAAGTGTCAGCTGTCTGTGATTACAGATGTCTTCATGATGTACCTCATCAATCTGTCATTTTCTCTTATTCAGTGCCTCATCATTGGAGGAGGCCCCTGTGGCCTGCGGACAGCCATTGAACTCGCTTTGATGGGTGCCAAAGTGGTGGTGATCGAGAAGAGAGACTCCTTCTCGAGAAACAACGTGCTGCACCTTTGGCCCTATACCATTCATGACCTGCGGAGCCTCGGGGCCAAAAAGTTTTATGGCAAATTCTGTGCCGGGGCCATAGACCACATCAGTGAGTATCTGATAGAAATTAACAAATGCCTCCGGTTTTTGCTATTCATTGACCTGTGATCATATATTATTAGCCTTTCTGAACTCTGCTCTTCACCTTTAGGATGTAGCTTATTGGACACTAAAATTCTCCAGTATATTCAGTATTAGCGTTAAATATTATGGGCTTACATCACTTTCTTGCATCTGCTCTTAGCTTTTATCCTATTTTATTATGCAACCTTATTTGTTATAGAGTGCTGAAAAAATGAGTACTAAAACCCGTACATTTTTGCACTTCTCTCGTCTCAAAGTTAATTCGTTTTACGAATTTACGTTTCGTTCTATGACAAAAAATGTGTCCGTAAATACACCAGGGTAACGCCAACTTCTCACCCTTGCAGCACTCTATTGTATATTTGGCTTTTTGTCAAATGTTACAGTTTCCCTGTAAATAGCCTAACATTTTGAGAGAACTTTCTGCCAATACTGTTAAACATTATGTTCTGTATCTTCTTTAATCAACCAGTATGAAATTGAAATGAATGTATGATTGTATTTCTGTGCAACATTGTTAACTTCTTCTTTTTGTATGTATTTCCTGTACAATTGTTGCTGGTTGTTTCCTAAACCATTTTAAAGAGAGGAAAACAGACGAAGAAAGAAATTTGTATATATTTCTAGAAAATCAATAGTTTAGTTTGATTACCCTGTTTTTTATCCGAGTATCACATGAGCATTGATCCGTTTTTTCTTTCCAACAACAAGAGGAGAAGCCTTTAGCAAAGATGCAGCATAGTCATGGGATTCAGGCCTTGCTCTCAACAGTGTCAAAACAATATAACGCAAAACCTAAAGCCTGGCAGTGTTTTACGTCTGTATGCAAACACTGATGTGTGTGTGTGTATGTGTCTAATAGGCATTCAGAAGCTGCAGCTGGTCCTAATGAAGGTCGCCCTGATTGTTGCAGTGGAGTTTCACGTCAATGTGGAGTTTGTCAACCTGTTGGAACCTCCAGAGGATCAGGAAAATGAAGGTGTCCATTCACACATCCAAACAATAGATTAACAGTGCTGCAATACGCACCTACTGACAGTTGTTTTATGATCTTTGGGAAGATGAGAAGGTTTAAGCAGCTTGGAAACAGTCCAACCGGGACGTGAAGTTGAATGACGATGAGACATCTAATTATGTGTAGAGCTAGATATAGACATCAGGCGGTTCAGTCTGTTAGACCGATACTGCATAGATTACTGGAGGATCTGGAGGCTGGCAGTCTGCTTCAAGGCTGGTCAGTCAGCAAGGGACTTCTCATCCTGCAGTATTTAATTTCCTTGACAGCCACCAATAAACAGGAAACAAACATTGGCACCTATTTAGTTTTTTCATATTTACATGAGGTTGTCGGAGGTCAAGTATATTGCTTGACCTCTCAGTTAGTGCTTAAATGTATGGCTGCTATACTGTACTATGCACCTGCCTACTGTATCACATCAATGCCAGTGAATGAACAGTGTTCCCTTTGTTTAAAGGGAATATCGTTTACTCTGTCATGATATTTTTCTGACATTCAGCACTTCATATTGGACTATTAGACTCTAAAATAACTAACACAGCTGTTGTCAGGTGATGTGTCTTCAGCTGTAATATCTATACTCTGATAACAACGAGAGCCTTGCCTAAATTTAGACACAAACTTATCCCTCCTCTTCTGCAGTGACTAACTTAGCTGTGCCCTTGACTTCATGGAATGCATTTTCCACATGGTGATATTGCACAACAAGCCGTTACTGTGCCGGTGTCGCACACACCCACACTGCATACTTCAAACGGCTAATAATAAATCTGAAACAATGTTTGCAGAACCAGATCTAGTGGACTTTCATGAAGCATTCCTTGTTAAACATGACATGAAAAGCCATTTTTTCCCCCAATTATTTCCCCCCGTTTTTCATCAGCTGCCGTTTTTTGTGCTGTGTGCTGATTGTTCTGTGGAGTACAGCACAAAGGGAATAATCCTAGGATTTATATTATGTGTCTTACCCTTTTCTCTGTCTTTGGTTCCATCTCTCAGGGCTTGGGTGGAGGGCTGCAATCCGACCTGCTGATCACCCCGTGGCTAACTTTGAGTTTGATGTTGTGGTGGGGGCTGACGGACGCAGGAATACTCTGGAAGGTGAAAAGACAGCAAACAAAAGGGGTCAACAGTATAGATGCCTCAAGGATGTACATCACTTTGTACACAAAGTACGATATAAAGTTACTTGTATCTGATCAAGGAATGAACTTTCTGGGACCCAAATGTATATTTTCTCACAAGCAACATTCAAAGCACAGGGTTGGAGCCTATTATCACTCTCAAATTCATGTTTCTTTTCTCCTTAGTCCTCTGTGGCCGGTTTAATTTTCGGGTTGTCCGTCTGTCCCTCTGTACGACTCTTGTGAAAGCGATATCTCAAGAACACATGAAGGAAATGTCTTCAAATATGCTAGATTTCAGGGTCACTGTGACCTCACAAAACGCGTTGATCATTAATCAAGAATTCCTACGCTAATTTTGAAATTTCACACAAATGTTTAATAGGAGAAAATGTAAAAAAAGTAAAAAGTGCTGACATTTTATATCCAAAAGGTCAAAGGTCAACATCACTGTGACATCATTGTGTTTATGTCTATTATTCAACCCCATAACTCAGGAACAGAAGGGGATACATTTGACTGCTAGCTATGTAAATATCTAATGTTATCAAAGTAAAATATAAATACATTATGCATCTATAACTGCCATTAAAGTTCAACATTTCCAAATGTGGCCGCGCCTATTAGGAGACCAGAAATGTATACCATTTTATTCCATTGCCGCAGCTTGAGGTGCGCTATTTTCAGTTATAGAGAATGTTTGTAAACACTGAAAGTATCAAAACACTCAATCCACAGAAAAAAAGCACACAGCCTGTATTCAGAAAACTGTGCCTTTAAACCAGCCGTTGGACTTCCGCACAGTTGTGATGTAACAACGGGACAATACATAGGTAGAAAGTGCAGCTATAGCGCTGTTACATTTATTCCCCGGTTGCAATTACAATGCGGAGATGCGGAGAATTTTGATGCAGTGACCAAAACACTGACCAATCAGAAGAGACTGGGCTTTTTTCATGAGGGGGGCTTAAAGAGACAGGCGCTAAAACAGAGTATTTCAGACAAAAAGCGAATGCAGGTATATCCAGGCTGACAGTGTGAGAAAAAAATCATCTTTTTTGAACATTAAAGCATATAAACGTGTTCTAGTAGAAACCCAAAATACAAGTATGAACCTGAAAATGAGCATAAATTGGGACCTAAAGAGTCAGTTAAGAAACTCACACAATGCAAATATTTTATTTCAACTCTTCAGTTATATAGTGTATGAGATTATATTTGTAATTAACAAGGCTGTCCATGTTCAAGTGTTTGCATTATTGTGAAAATCTCTGTAGCATCACTTTGAACAAGAAGTCACGTTAATAAAACCCAGCACACCTTCTGTTTACTCAGTAGTGTTTCTGCACCCACACTTTGGATGACTTACACTGCACTACTTTTTGTTGTGAAGCTATAAATGAAACTCACCTTTTGTTAACTTAAACTTGTATGACGCCATTCTAGAGAGAAAGGTCGGTCATTGAAATGCTGTACATAAATAGAGCAGAGCTTGGGCTTTGTGCAGCAGCAGATGCATTCAGGCTGGACTCTTTCCATCTCTCTGTCTTACTGTTTCGGCCTCTCCTAAAAAATTCATCATCTCACAACCAATTCGCATGAGATCAGATGCTTTTTCCTAAAAAGGGCATTTTTGGGCAGGACAAGATGTTTAGCTCATTCTTCAATTATGATAAAGCCCGGGGGGAATGATTTTTCCCTGCAGTCAGCCTGCTTTTGAGCTGCTTTCGTGGCCTAGCTACGGCAACACAGAGTTAAATACAATCAGATCTGCACTGCAGTGAAGAGACCTGTTATTTTTAACAGTTACAGGATGGAGGAATTGTCTCACAAGTTCAGAAGTTTTACTAGCCCCTAGAAAGTACTTTCACTGTCTCATACTACACATTGTAGTAAGCAACCAATCCATTTTCTTGTCCTTACTGCACTTACAGTTTAAGAATTAGTGACATTTCTGGTCAGTTCTTGCTGGTTTGAGAAGGTAATTAGAAAATCTACCAGTAAACTGTTGAACCTTAGTGTTAGTCTATTTGATGTTCGGGTTTCTATTTATTTGTTCTGGTCATAGAAAGTTAACGTTGAGAGAATCTTTGAAAAAATTGTTTCTTGTGTCCCGGATATGTGTCAATATAGGTATCAGCAAATGCAAATATGTTTAAAAAAACCACATTTAACTTAAATAATCTATGCTCAACAAATCTTCCTGGTTAAATAAGTAATCAAGCCTATTAATATTGCATGTTTTGAGTGTCTGCATGTGTGCATGTTTGTAATCGTGTTATTATTAATGCGTAACGTGCAATGAAGTATGAAGGTATGAATAAAAAATTGTTTTTAACAAACCATAAAGTAAATTCTAAATAAAATGAAAGACTGTTGTATGACATGAAAGTTTCACAAATGGCCCTCTACTGCTAAACCATTCTGAAGGTTAATTAAGCAAAATGCATTTAACTTTGATGATACTTCTTAAAATCTGTGGCTTTTGCTCCCTTGACAACATCATTTCTCACCTTGGGAGGTCGCCTCTTATCGTAAAATAACTGATTTGTAATTATGCTGTAAGACTAGATTTCCTTTGGTTTTAACAGACGAGCAGATAGGATTGGTTTGCTGAGGAAGATCATCTTCCCTTCTTTATTCCACCATTTCTCTGTTTCATTCTTTATCTGTATTTTTCTCTCACAGGTTTCAAAAGGAAGGAGTTCAGGGGAAAGCTGGCGATCGCCATCACAGCCAACTTCATCAACAGGAACACCACCGCAGAGGCCAAAGTAGAAGAGATCAGCGGCGTGGCCTTCATCTTTAACCAGAAGTTCTTTCTTGACCTAAAAGAGGACACAGGTGGGAGAGAAGCTCAGTCAAACTGCCCCACTGTGCTGTCAGATTGCATGAAGCTCAATTAGACATTGAAGGGTGGAAGTCAGTCACTCCAAATGCCCTTTGGTGCTTTTTAAAAATAATATTTTTCCATTCTCAAACCATGTTGCAGGTGTCGATCTGGAGAATATTGTGTACTACAAGGACAACACGCATTACTTTGTTATGACTGCCAAGAAACAGAGCCTACTGGACAAGGGAGTTGTCATTAATGTAAGCAAAACATGCCTTCAGGGATCCATTGTGTTCTTTTTTCACTGCTATTTCATTTCACTTCACTTCTTGAAAATGTGTTTTAACCGATAATTTTCAGCATAGTTTTATTTCATTTTTACATAACAAGGAATCAGTGTCATTAAATATTGTGCAATATAATGCAATATAATGCAATCAAATGCAGCGGTGCTTCAGCAAATACTAGCTCCACTTTATTTTGTCCGGACTGTGTTTCAGAGGTGTTGAATTAACTAGTAAATTCTGTGTTGGTGGGAGATAAACACCCTGGTATACATTAGTTTAGACTGCATACTAGCCTGGTACTGTAGTCAGAATGAGTTGCCATTTTTGTTTGAATCATTTGAATCTCCAAAATTGCAGCTCTACAGAGGTTTAGAGCCAGGCTAGTGGTCCACATTTCAGTACATCTCATTCAGTACAAGCACTGATTAGGCAAATTAGTCCGTATGAAAAAGCAGAAGCTGTTTTACTAGTCGTTTTTGCACTGCATAAATGCTCAGTAAGACCTCCATCTGTAGTATGATTCCTTCTTTAACTCTATGTTTATGCGCCAAAGCTCTATGAACAAATAACAAACTGGTTTACGGCAGCAGATTTAAAAAATAATGACAGTTGATGCTGTCCTCTGAATCCTTGCTGAAAGCCCTCGACCAATCATAAAGTGTTCAGCAATGCAAACCCACACCCTAAATTCCTGTACTTCTGGAGAGTACTACCCCCCCGGATAAGGGACTTGTATTCTTAATGCCCCAAAACTAGACTCTGGTCACTGCGGTGGAAACACAATGAGTTTGTCAAAAGGTTCCTAGTTCCTGGAGAAAGTTCCTGTGGTCAAAAAGGGCCTATGAGAACAAGAGATCATAAAGAAAATAAAGTTGGTATTTTTACACATGAAATGAATACTCTGTGTGAACTTCTCCTGACTGTCATGCTTCTGTTCAACAGGATTACATAGACACCCAGATGCTGCTGAGCAGTGAAAATGTCAACCAGGAAGCTCTTCTGTGCTACGCCCGAGAGGCTGCTGACTTTGGCACCAACTACCAACTTCCCACGCTGGATTTTGCCATGAACCACTGTGGGCAGCCAGATGTAGCAATGTTTGACTTCACGAACATGTACGCCTCTGAGAACGCTGCTCTAGTCAGGGAGAGATTTGGACACCAGCTGCTGGTAGCACTGGTTGGCGACAGTCTGCTCGAGGTGAGGAAGGGCAAGACATGTCAAGTCAAGTCAAATTAGACAGTTCAGCTCATTGTAGAAAGGTCGCCTGACTGACTGGGAAGAGAAGCTATTAGACAACATGTAACAGCTCATGTACAGTACACAAAATTCATATATATGTATTATGTGTTCCTTTGCAGCCCTTCTGGCCCATGGGGACGGGTTGCGCCAGAGGCTTCCTGGCTGCCTTAGACACGGCCTGGATGGTAAAGAGCTGGTCTCAGGGTCGGACGGCTCTGGAAGTGCTGGCAGAGAGGTACCCACACATGTACATTTATGCCTTTTAATATGTTAACTATTGTGTGTTTAGACACTCACCGACCGAATAAGCATTGGCACGTTAAAGCCATATAAATAGCACCATGTAACTTTCACTTGTGTTTCTATAGGGAGAGTATTTACAGGCTACTACCACAGACCACAACTGAAAACATTGCCAAAAACTTTGACCAGTACACCATCGACCCCGGAACACGGTACCCCAACCTCAACTCCTCTTGTGTCAGGCCTCAGCAGGTGAGAGGGAGAGAGCTCACGTTGACCATATCAGAGTCTAAACATCTGTCCATCCATTTTTAACAAACTAACATGAACAGCATATATAATTATGCCTTTCCTTCCTGTTTCAGGTGCGCCACTTGTACATCAGCGCAGAGCTGAATTCCTGCTCACTGGAGCGAGCTGCTACCATACGTCGGCCAGTCAATCTCAGCAGACGAGGCAAGTCTAACTGGAATGGACAGATTCCTGTGTTGTTTTTATTAGTGTATCTGTAGGTCAAAGCACAGATAGAAGTTCAACATTGCTTCATGTCCTGCTATGCCCTAAAACCCTGTTAATACTCAACAAAAAAATATTTAGAAACACTTATAAACACTGCAAAGTTCATAATGGGTTTATTTATGTACTGTGAACTAACACTGAACTGAGCTGTTCAACTGAAGTAGCTCGAGTCTCTCATCAAAGGGAGCGAGGGAGTACGTGTCCAGACAAAAATGACAAAGATCTGTACATACCTCAGCACCATTTCGGTCAGGACCTTATTTACTGGCACGCCATTTTTTGTTGTATGTTCATGACATCATATCTGCTAAGGGTGTAAGTGGGAGATTTTCTAACAAAGCCTGCTTTTACGTGTGAAGTTATTGAGGAATTGCATTGTTTTATTGAAAACTCTGACTTCCCATGTTTCTGATTTCTGTAGAGTCAGAGATCAGACCAGCCAGGCTTCTTACCTGGTGCCAGAAACAGACAGAGGGCTACAGGAATGTGATGATTACAGACTTAACGTCTTCTTGGAAAAGTGGCATCGCTCTCTGCGCCCTCATCCACAGGTTCAAACCCCAGCTGATGTAAGTTAGCTGCACCCTTTTTTGTAACAACTAGTTATCAGGAAATGTATTTCTTTTGGTGTTAAATGTGCTCAGCATGAGAGCAACACTTTGATTTATGTGTTTTCTGCTGTGCTCTCTGACTCCTCACAACATTTAAAACACTCAACCCTTTTTAAAGTGCTGATAGATGTGAAGAAGACCTAAAGCTAGCTGGTAGTATAGGGTGCAAACAGAGGAATTTTTGGAATGCGGCTGTGTACATTTCAAACTATTTATTTATTTTGTCCATGTTTTGTCAGTGACTTTCGTCAAGGCCATTTTGTCAGTAAAATTACCAACCAAACTGAAATAAGTACTGGTCTGGAACCTGATTTATTTATTATTATTGACTAGTATTTAAGTCTAAATGATGATCCTTTTGGTTTGTTGGAACTTGGTGTCTTTTAGTACCCACTTCTAGGACAAAATACTCCTTAAATAACAGAAACTGTACCATCATTTCCACTTTTTGGGGTTAGACTGCTTTGCACAGCATGGAATTAGCCAGTGCAACTGTAGATTAGTACTTTTAAAAATCTAATTATATCCTCTTACTCTTTAATTATTGCCTTTATACAACGCCACATGCCACTACAATTTCATGAGTTCCTGCAAGTTTCCAGGAACCACTGGCTTTTTTCCCCTTCCCTCCTCCATATGCATGCCTGTCAGCAGAGCAGACTGCAGAGAGTTGAGCAGGTTCATAGAAAGAGCGAGCCTCTGTACTAACAGAATTACACTAAAGTTTGTATGTGCTGCTGCTAGGTTACTGCGCTCTGCTTTACATTATTTTTGATGGTGTCTGCACACCGTCAGTGTAGGTAGAGACACCACAGCTGTTTGTTTTTCTCCTCTTAACAGTCATTTCTCTTTATTGTTTTTTTTTGCAATATGAGAAACAAGTTCTTCTGTTTTTAAGATTGATAAGTTTCTGTGTAGAGTCATGCCAGTGTGCTTACATCAACTGTTTTCATATCAGTGTGCATATTTTCTTACACTTGCTCAACATCAGTCACTCGACACCAACATGAAATGAAAGTCAGGAAATGATCTTTTTTAGAATCTCAGTTACGAACCTTTCCTGTCTCATTATTCAGGGAATGTTTAATAGTTATGGTTCGGGAAACTCTGCATTTTAGAAACAATAAGAAGAGAAAATATGTTTCTACATATGCAGATGCATTTTTATTATTATTTTTTTCTTACTCAAGCCGTTACTGTCTTTTTCCATCAGTGATTTTGACTCATTAATCAAGGAAGACCACTCTGCAAACCTCCAGCTGGCTTTTGACATCGGCGAGCGTGAATTTGGGATCAAATCATTCACATCTGCGAAGGAGCTGAGTGCCAATCAGCAGCTGGATAAGACCAGGATGATCACCTACCTGTCCAAGTTCTACGAGCTGTTCCGTGGCACACCTCTACCTGCCTCAGGTGCTCTGCCCTGCTTTACTCCTACTTTATGCTATTCTACTCCACTTCGCTGTACTCGGGTGGGATGGAATCACATACCCTTTTATCAATTCCCAAAGTACAATGAACACCATTCATTATTGGAAAATGGATATTGTTTATTTCTTCATACAACTTCATGAACTGTCAATATTTAGGTTGGTCTGGTCAGCAATTGTACCAAAACTACTACTTGGAGTGAAGCTGAATTAGCTCATAATTTGAACTGTTTATTCCTACCTTTTATCCATTGTTTTAGCTACCTACCTACTAGTAGTCATGCACTCTTAGATAGCTGCAATTTGTAGTGTTTAGCTGATATACTCGTTTAATCAAATCAAAATTTACATCCAAGCACCCCCTGGGGTACAAATAGCCCTAGTTAGAAATCCCAATCTACTTGACTCAACTCTACTTGATTCTATTATACTAGTTACAACTCAACTGTATTGTTGTTGACTCTATGCCACTGGACTGGACTTGATTCTACTCTGCTGTATTGTGCTCTACTGATCTGTGGATGTCTGTGTTATTTAACTGTTTTTGTCCTCTTTTTTTTCTTTATCTTCTCCACTGTGTTTTATAATTAAAATAAGCACAAACAACCAAAAATGACTGAAATCCCAGTGAGAGAGAATGTATTTGGTTTCCTTTAAAAAAAAAGAAGTGTGTTTGTCGTTCAGTCCTATTACTCAAAGTGGCATGAGAGGAATGTGTATGTCAGCAGAGCTGCGGACTGCTGGAGTCAACATGACGGCGGCTGCCTGTCTCTACTGAAGCGATATTTAATGCTTAACTATACTGTGTTGTTTCATTTAACGTCAACCTTCCTCTGACATGCAGCTGAGTGATTCTTCATTCGTGGAAAATGTCTCTACACAAATACAGTAACTCTTTTTTGGACCACCTAATCTACAGTATATGGTCATTGTTCATTGATATCTGACATGCATGGCTCTGCACTCTAATGTTGCCGTGTGTTTTACTGCAGGTTCCAGAGGAGTGGATGAAAACAATGAAGATTATCCATCTAAGGAAGTCAAAAGTAATAATAACGTATTCAATCTTGCACTACCCAGGAAACGGGTACCAAAGGTAACGCCACACTGATCTGATGCGTATATAATTTGATATGTATAGATCTGGTACTAAATACAACAAGTTACCTTTCTCTGACTTCCAATATATTTAGGACAATATATTCAATAACCATATGAGAATTTCTGCAGCTGGTGTTGCCTTGAAGCTCTCCATCTTTGGTCTGTTGGTTATCCAGTCTTATTTCCTGTTGCTGTACTTTCAGGATGAAAAGAAATCAGATGGTACAGATCCCATTTACAAAAGGAGGCGGAAATTATGCAGTTATTTGGAGGAGGTTTGTTATTAAACAACCTACTTGTAATTTCAAACCTAACCTCTATAAAATATAACCTGTTGATATAGTAAGATCTTGTCTGTTTTTTGTCTATTGTTAGGCCACTAATCTGTCGAGTAATGGCTCTGCACTGCAAGAGGAACCCAAGGAAAACAAAGTGCGCTCAATGGCTACTCAGTTGCAAGCCAAGTTTGAAAGCACATCCAGCTACACCGTAAGGAAAACACAGGTAAAAAATGCATGTGTGTTCAATATAGACCCTATATTTTATTGTAGGAGGACTGCGGTTTTCATTTTCATCCTTTAAGGCTGTAAGTAAGTATATATGTATGGAGACAATCTACTGCTTTGTACATCCTTTCTGCCTGCATATAGTTAAATAGTTTATGCCTTCTTTTCATGGATATTAAAATATGTTTTAAATTGCCCCTGTCGTGAGCTGCAGCTCCGACAGTGGTCTGCGGTTTTAATGACAAAACTTTTCCTTTTGCTAATGCTACAAAGTCTTCTCTTTGTCTGTTGTTTCCAGCATTTAATCTTTTCATCCGTTTCTATTTATGTGCCTTTTTATCAATGGTCTTCCTAACCTTTCTGCGAAAATCTCAGTCAGACTGTGAGAATTCCTCCCTGCTGCAAACTCTTGACCTGACTGAGAGTCTGCACATTAAACTCAGGCCTCTGGTCCCACATAAACCTCCTCCTGAGATGCAGGTAGTCCGGAGCTGCCAGATGGCAGTTATGACACACAAAATGTACAAACAGTATTATTTGTATGCTAGTTCTGTCCTACTGTCTCAAAAAATATGTATGTTACATGAGTCAATCATACACACATACACACACATACATTTACAATCACATACTATATATGTACACATACACCACCCATATGAAAAGCTCAAGTGATATTTTTTGCCACAATAGGGTTTTTCCATCTCTTTTTGGATATTTATGACCATACTGGTGGTTTTTCATTCTCTAGTCCTCCTGACTGACTAAATCAGACAAAAACAACTTCCCCACAAGAGCTTTGGATTTGCTAAAATCATACAAGACTAATGGAAAGCAAACATTATGTAAAAAAGGGTAATGAATATTTAAGTTTCTCTCATTTAAATGTAGATGTCATTTCGCAGTTCTCGGATGTTGGACTGCCCCTTCTGTTCTTGACTGCCCCGAGAAGAAAGTTTTAAAAAGGGGTTGCTCCGATCTGCATTACCATCTGATGATTACAAAACTCTTGCAAACCATAAAGCAGACAAAATATTTACTGTAATGGATTACCTATGAAAGTTGATTTCCATGCAGGGCTGACATGACTAACGCCACAACAAACTTGTGCAATGCTTTGAAAGTGTTTGGCAGCATTGTAAAGTACTTGTGTTTTGTAGTTAATGGGCCGAAACATGTAATACCACCTGTGCGGTTCTTTAAATCATCTACAGCCATACTAAATCCATTCCAGCTTAACAGTTTGGTTGCTTGATGAGGAGCTAAACCACCGTTCACATGTGCACTACTGTATATTATCCCTTTCAGTTTGAAGTCAGTATCAGAAAAGCAGCAGAACACTTAGTGCCTCCAAAGACTCTGCCCAAACCTCAGCTCCAGCCTGAGTCCCAGCATCCATTTTCTGTAATGAAGCTCAGACATGTTGATCAGACGCACGCTGAGACGAAGCCCCAGCCTCAGCTTGAGAGTGCAGACCCCCCTGCTACTTCTCCCTCCTGCCACTCAGCAATTCATTTCATGTCAAGAGTCCTCCAGCGCCTCAGGGAGGTGGACGAACACGTCTCTGAGGTGATCACTATCTCCTCCCTCATATTTTAACTTCTGTTTTCTTCAATCCCTTGTGATTGTTGCATGTTATGATCCCCGAAAAGGCCCCAGAGTTGCTTAATTTTATGCTTTGATTTTACATTTAGGTGTGTGCAATGTGTAGTCAGATGAAGGAGTATGCCCCTACATTATCCAACATGATGAAGATGGCAAGAGCAGGCCTACAAATGACCACGAGCTGAGACAGGCACACAGGCAGATTATAGGCCAGTCTGAGTCGTGTGGAACAGATTGACCAGGGCTGAATAAACTGGCTTACGTCTGCGAATAAGCTATTTTTATTGTTAAGATTTGCCAAAAGCCTGCCTGTGTTGGCTCAGATCAGCAACATTTTTCTCTTTATCAAATCATTTAATGCAGAACTGAGTTGTGTTTTGTTAAGAACCAAACTTTTTCAAGACATAGACAATGATAAAGTGTTTGAGGTGTGTCCATGATGACACCCACTCAAGATTCCCTCAACAACAATCATAAGTTGATATACTCATCCAAAATCCTCCTGACAGTACCCGAACAAACATTTTTATCAAGTCAAAGGTAATATATAAGACATAACTCTTTGTGCCCAGCTAGTTAAACCGCCTTCTGGCTCTAGCTCCATACATAGAGCACAGACATGAGTGGTATAAATCCTTCAACTCTCAAATAACAAAATCTTCAAGTTTCTATTATTTTGCCCACAAAAATCTAAATCTCAAAATTGTTACACAGCCTGTACCAATTTTGGAAGCCTGAGCTTTACGTTCTTTACGGCTGAACCAATTTGACGATGTATGTTTTACGTTCTAAGATGGGTTATTTCTTGAGTTTTGGTGTGTATTGGCTAGGATCATGACAAATGTGCTATGTTTTCAAAGTAGAAAATGTTCACTGTGAGGAAAAAAATAAATGTGTAGTAATCAATAATTTGCCTCAATTGTTTTATAATAACATCGTAGCCCTCAGATTGTGAGGTGCTTGGAATTTCCCTCATCAAAAGATAATCCAACTTTGCACACAATATTCTTTTAAACTAATCTTAAATCTAATGATTATCCTTTTAATGAATGTGCTTTTGAATGTGACTTGACTCAGTTAAGCCTTAAAGACTCAATACTTCACTTTTGATTTAATATGAACAGGTATTTTTTGGCTTAACCGACACACTCTGATTTCTGTGCCAGTTCTGTGTGGCTGTCTCAGTTTTCTGCTCCAGTACAGTATGAGTAACCACATCAAGTGGGGTGTGAAATGAATGTAATAAGGCGGCCCTAGTTCCACACAACTACGTTATTGTTCTCCTCCCGACAATACACACTTAGCTGTCAAATCCTGCTGCTTATGAGGAAAGTAGAACAGAAAGGCCTTTCATTATTTAACCGTGTAGTGTTTATTAAATGGTTTAATTCTACCTAATTATGTCTATACATGGAAAGCTCCACATTTGTTGGTGGGAGAATGTCTTGCGGTACTAAGGAGGCGAGACTGATGGCTTTTTTTTGTTCCTGTGTTTTCATCCTGCAGAAAAAAGCTCAGACACAACAAGCTAGAGAGTTTCACTCAAAGAGTATAAAAGAAAAAGCGGTGCACCTTAGTGGGTTGTTCTCAGCAGAAAGCTCTGCTGTACTCAAGGTGACTATGTCAAGCATGGTGTGTGACGCCACCTGGGCCATGTGTTTTGCACTGCCTGCCTGCGTGCGTGAGGAGCTCTCCCTTTCCCTTTATTTTTTCACAACATAGATTCTTTTTTTGACACTTACTTAACAAAAAACAAGTGACTGGACTACAGAGAATCACCCAAATGTGCAGCTTGTCTCTGCGCTTTATACAGAGGAAATTATAGATAGCTTTATAGAGAGTTTTAACTTTTTGTTTAGTTGTCTGCTACATCACTTCACTGTTTTGGTTCACTCTCACAGCTCTCACGGTGTCGTCTTCAGCTGCAGGAGGCTGCTATTTTTAGTTTCACTAAAATATTGTCCAATACCTGCTGATTACCAAACAACAGACGGACACAATAAGATAAAATAGACTTTATTGTCCCAGTGGGAAGTTTTGTTTTGGACATAACAGTGTCTGCAGTGTAAAATCAAAGCAAATCAACCGTAAAAAGACAACAAATACATTCATCTATACATGCCCAAGAAAAAGGGCACTCATGGTACAAGATATAACAGTGATCAACGACTGTTTGCCTGAAAGGAGCTGTTACTCGTAGTGAAGAGCATGAATTGAATCTGATATGATTTTTTGGATAGAGTTAATATTGACCTTCATCAGGTGACCAGAAGCACAACTCTAAATATTCATGAAAATGTTTCCCCGTAACTGCTAGATGCATAAATAAGCAGAAAGTTCATCATATCAACCACAATAACGTGTCAGTGTAACAAAATTAAATTTAACGGTACTTGTATCAAAAAACTACAGCCCCAAAAATTACTATGCAGTTGAAAAATCGCTCTGAAAAAACACTGAACACTAAAAACGTAATTAAAGTTATGGTTGATTGAAGGATTGTTCTTTTAGACTGCCTCAGTTTTATCTAGGAGTACCTAATAAACTGGCGAAAAGATGTATATGATGTCATGTTTGTTTGTCCCAAAGGCAGCACGCATATACTCTGTTCTAACAGCTTACAGACCAAGATTAACATTGGTGCCGTGTATCTTCTTAATTATAAGACAGATTTATGTGACTACTGCTAAGGACTGCTGCTTTGCATGCGAGCTTTAACTGCTGCTTCTGCCCCTTGTGCTTTTAATTACCATTTGTCCTCACAGAAGAGAAGTGTGTGTGCTTTTGTGGTGGCACTATGAGGGTTTCACTGCTCCACCTATCCCAAACAGCCGGCTCGAGCTCAACAGTCAGATGTTATAGCAGGACTTACAATAGTTTAATATAAAGGAACAAATCCTAGTACACACACAGTGTTTGAATCCAATTTTATTCCCGAAAAAAAAACTATTTAGACATGATTAAGTCTCACTGAACCATGTGTGTTTATCCATATAGCCTTGTTATTATCTCCTTTCTATAATTGTTACTTGCTTTCCTTAACTGTGTTTCCCTCTTGGTTGAATGTTAGTGAGCCATTGTTAGAAATCTAGGGCTTCAGGCTTTAAGAAAAAGACAATGGTCACCTTCTCTGAAGAAGACCCCAGACGACCAGTGCATGAGAAAACGACATTTTTGCCTGTAGTGTCTCGCTTTTGTCATTACATGGTGTGTGACATTAGAGCTTATCTTCACTGTTTCTTTTTCCATCATCACTCTCCCTGTCCTCTGTTACCCAGGGCAGCTCGGTACGAAGAGCGTTTTCCCCGTCGGCTGACAAGTGTCACTCATGCGAGCGGCGCGTTTATATGGTGGAGAGGGTCTGTGCCGAGGGGCGCTACTTCCACAGAGAGTGCTTCCGCTGTTCTACCTGCAGCTCTGCCCTGCGACAGGGAGCACATGCCTACGACTCTGAACAGGGTATGTGTCATCCAATATCAGCTCTTGTCAGTATTGAATCCCCATTTTTCTAAAGAAAGAGCAAAGTTCATTATTTAATTGGCTACTTTGTACTGACAGTTATTGTAATTTTGCAGGGAAATTGTACTGCAAACTTCATTTTGATCAACACAACAATGTGACAAACCTAAGGAGAACTTTGTCTCAAAGCTCAGTGAGTACTTTGCATTTTTAACAGTATGCATCTTATTCTAACATGTACTGCAAGACATCTAACTCCTCTGTCCTCTGTGTTAGAATCGTTCTAGAGCTCGAGTTCAGGAGCAATGTGCTCATGATGGGCAGAGCTTCGAAACCAGCAGCACAGCAGACCTACAGAGTCAATCCTTAGCAGGTACCTTCAGCTCGTTCATGAGGAAACACCTGAGCTGGCCCCTGAGCGTGACTCGCGCTGTATGTAATGCCCCCCGGTATCTGTCCCATCGTGTGTGCAGTACAGCACAGGCCCTCACCGGCCACCTGAGGGACAATGCCCAGGACTATGCATCCCTGTATGAGCTACTGAGCATGAGCTTGCCCCTGCTGCTTGTTTTACAAGAGGTACTGCTGCAGATGTACACAGAGGCTGTGCCTTATGGGCCCAACTCTCTACAGCCTCTACTGCTGTGGCTGCAGGAGCACACAGGACACAGGCTCATCTAGACACTCAGCAGACTTCAGCTGTTAATATTCTACTTTAAATTACCTTAAATCTGTGGCTGAGATGACCATTAGCAGGAGTGCTCTTGTCATAATATCATTTGTAGCCGTGCACAAGCACCTTTGTAATGTTTACTTGCCTTTTATGATGATACTGCTCTCAGTGTCTTGGATGTACTGTACTTGTGCATCAGCCAAAGAAGGGACACTGTATGTTGCTCATGCAACGTTTTGCAATTTAATACAGGGGTTAATGAAAACTGCACCAGATATTTTTGTGTGGGTTTGATGTGGAAACTGCTTTTATTTTTAGAGTTAGAATAAGTTAAAGGAATAGATTTACGGTCAAATAAAACAGACCACAGTCAGTTCTTTAAATACTTGAGACTGCTGAAATCATCTTTGCTGTAGACGTCAACCTTTTACTAAGTGTTTTGGAAAATGCATCCTACAGATAAAAATATCTTAACTCAGGTTATGACTGACTAACTTGATGCACTTTACCTTTGGGAACTGCCTCATCGGCACAGCGGTAAACTGTCATACTTTAGAAGCCAGCTCGCATGTTAACACTGACCATATATACAGTATATACATATATATATATATATATATATATATATGTATATATGTATGCACGAATGCGAGTTTTACACACGTCAACATTTTGCTTCTTGTCATTTCATACTCTGACCACTCAGCTTACTTTTATGAACAGTTTTATTTATTGATTCTTGAATGGATAACACCAAATAATCTTTCTGGTCTGGTGAGTTTCTGGTCTGGTGAGTTTCCTTCTCAGTATTTAGTTCTACTTTGCTGCCATCTACTGTTGACTCAGAAAAAACCATGAAGGCAAAATGAGATACCCCAACCTTTTTTTTTTTTAACCTCTCCCTGTACAACATTAAAGGCAATTACGTTTTAAATGATTGATTTATGAAATGCGTTCTTATTTACTGTAGACAATAGAAGCTGGTGAGCATGCTGTGACATATTTGAATGTGCTTGCCACTCTTGCCTTAATTTTTAAAGCCTCTTTTACTGGAAGCCACACAGTTGTTTCTGATTCAGACACACTAATCTAATGATGCTTATGAAGCACTTTGGAGTTTCAGAGTTTTGTTTATAACATATTTGAAAAGTGCTATTTGCAAAGACGTTAAGTGTTTACAGCATGATGTGCTGCATATGCAATATGATGTTTGTGTTTTGTAGTCAGCTACCTAATATTTCATGTTGAATTACTGAAACTGCTGCATGCAATATGAGTGTTTTTACAGTGTTTTGAAATACCAAAGAACTGTTCTCATACACACTGACTGGACTTGTGTAACATTTATTTTATGTATGACAAGACGACAATCATGCAAACTATAATATGTGTGTGATGGTGCCAACATACAAATATCGTATTCATTATGAATG
Organism: Echiichthys vipera; assembly: GCF_963691815.1. Classification (NCBI taxonomy): domain Eukaryota; kingdom Metazoa; phylum Chordata; class Actinopteri; order Perciformes; family Trachinidae; genus Echiichthys; species Echiichthys vipera. The sequence goes on from NC_139826.1 coordinate 24,262,749, forward strand.
TCAGTATTTTGTTTGCGTTCATAAATGTTTTCTACTTTTGTGCTTTCAGCTGTTATTTGTGTTTTAGATCATTTTGTCTCTTTTCCACTCATTCAGCTGAAGCCTTTTATAAAGTGTGTGAGCCAGCTGGATGGTTAGGAGAAATTACATTTTAAAGGTGATCACCTGCATGGTCTCGTGGTCATGTGTCATAATTGTGATGTGGCTGACAATAAATAACTGACCCAAAGTGTCTGATTATATGACTTAACAACATTTACAGTGCTGAAGTGATTAAAGACGCTTGTTTGAAGTGACACTGAGTTAAACTAAACTCGTATGACTAATGAACGGCTTCAGTGTTTGTCATTGATCCTCCGGTTGTTTTGGGAATGAACTTGGAACTAACTAAGCTTGGCTCAAGACCTGTGGAGTGCTGCCTACATCTCTTAGTATTTGGTGGTTCAAATAGTATGAAATTGTAATTATTTCTGATTACTGCACTAGAACTAACTTGTAATGAGAAGAAACCAAGGAAGCAGCAAATCAGCTTTTTTTTTGTGCTTTCACAAAAAAAAATCTCAAAACATCAACTTTTCAAATCGAATTCCGCTAAAAATATCAGTCGACTGACAAGTGCTGTAAGGATTCACCAATATTTAAAGCAAGTTCTGTAAGTATTCACTGTTTTCAGCAGATGGAGTTGCCCAGTTGTCATTGGTTTGTATCTGTTCACATTTTAATTTCTCAGAGAGCTTCCAAAATGGACTACTTTTTGAAGGTCACGAATAACAATTTAGAAAGAAGTGAATGCCAGACCTCTGTAGCCTGCTCCTCATGTCTGATTTGAGGCTAGTGGCATTAGCTTTTACTAGCATTACACACCTGAATCTGCAAAAAAACTATGGTGGTTGAGTTTTAAATCATATTTTCATTTTACTTGTAGACGACACTTACCTGGGTCCAGACCTTGCAATCCAACTCCAAGTTGACAAAGTGTAACTAGTTGACAATTCTGTCTGATATCAGGCAAAATACTGCAGCGGCTCTTACAAAGTACATACTAATGCATGCGGTATATATTCTACTTTACCAAAACCGGCTATCTCACTATGCATTCTGGGATGAGGAGGAAAAAACGCCCTGGCTTGTTGGCATTTATTTAAACCAATCACAATTACCGTGGCAACGTTGCCTCTGCAAAATAGTCTCTGGAGGAAACTTGTTTTTGTGGAACATTTGCATATAGGTAGGCCAGTGACATTGAAATGACTTATTCCCCATAAAAGAAAAGGCCACAAACATTTCAACGGTGTGGTAAGATTTTTACTAAAAGAAAAGACCTACAGTTTGATCGTCTGTGACCCAGAGGTGAAGCCTACCTATGCTTCAGCTCTGGAGGAGCTCACACTTATTAAACCATTTCTACAGAAGCTTGTGTGAAGTGGAACAGATTAGTACACTGGTCAAGTCAATGTCAGTGATGCAGGCCGCTGCCAGAGGAAAAAATATGTGGCAAATCAACTCTGACTAATAATGGTTATGTCAGAAAATGGATCAACATCGTGCATCTGTCCTGTGAGACGGAGCCTTTTCCCAGGTGCATTCACAAGGTGTTCTTGTCCGCCACTGCAAGCTCATATTCTAGTTCAGACTAGCGAGACGTAGAGTGCTAACTTGGAGTTCAGTATAGAGTAGTGCCATTTAGAAAAAAAATTCCCCTTTCAGTGTGCGCTTTGGTCTCCTGTAGCTTTACATTTTCACTGCATAACTGACCTGGTTTATAAAACAGTTCAGTGACATTTTTCTGCCTTCTCTTAAGTAACCTAAAATAAAAAAGTGCATCTATGTTGTGTTAGAAAAGGTTAAGGGATGCACTTTGAGCACAGAGGATTGAACCTCCATTAACGTGAGAAATTGCTGTAAACACAATGTGCTGTAAAACAGTCCTTGACTCTACAACACCAGTTTATATTCTGTTGAAACTTATGTTCTTCCCTCTCTTCAAGAGTACATTTTGAAGGTTAACAGTTACACTATTGATTTCTACTGCAACCTCTACTGCCATTAAATGATGACAACATAGAGATGTATAAACACTAAAGGGAATAAAGGCAAAACTTAACTAATCTATCACAGTGGACAGGTGTGTGCCAGATAATATATAATATATATTTAACATGAACAAAATGTGACAGAGGATACATTTCCTAACATTTAATATAATTAGATATGTCAATATCGCAATGTATCTGTAAATACTTACATACTCTACATTGTAAAGCCCACAGGCAGATGTTGAGGAAGACACATCATCCGGGTCTATAAAGGAGCTGAGCTTCATAAAAAGATATTGTTTTTTTTCCTCTTCGTTCTCAACTTTTTCATTAATTCACATTACTGTTTGTATTAAACTCAAACTCTCTCAAAGATCCTTAACAATTACAAGATACACATAAAGATAATCCGAATAAGCAATAACTCCCTTTCAGTTAATTAGTTTCAGTTCGGCTTTAAAACTGTAGAGTCAGTCGGTGCATGTCCACAGTAATGAACGCATTTTCAATGTTTGTGTCCTGTTTTTTATTCAGAAGCTGCCACAAGTGAGGTTCACGCACAGAGGACTGCCAATGAAACAATAATAATTCTTGATTATGTACATAATTGTTTGGATTGCATGCTGACTTCCTAAAAGTGTGCTATAAATGTTGTTTTGTTGTTTTTCAGCGATTCCTTGGTTTCTTTTTGTGCCACCGTATTTCTCAATAAATATATGTGTTGTTACTGGGGTCTGACTTCATTTATCCGATAGACAGAAGGCAAAAGAAATTTCATACAGTAAAAAAGTCACTTAGGGCTGCAACCAATTATTTTATACAGTTTGTCTGTATTTCAGACCGGAAACTGGTTTATCCTTAAATAAATTCTTTCTGCAGTGAAAAAAATCCCGTAGCTTGATCAAAACTCTGCCTGTCAATTCACACACACACGCACACAACAAGGTCTCTGACTCTGTTACTAAAAGCCATTGTTCATAACCTACACACTAAAGTGTAATGCTACATTGCAACCTAGTATCACACCACAGCTCTCAAGGACCGTTGACGGTTTTTGTCCAAAGGTTCATGATGGCACCATTTAGCTCATAAATACTTCACATCACATCTCTTTCAGTAAGCAGATATTGACCTCTGTATTTTTGTGTATAACTGGACTGAAATCTGGTTTATAGAGTAAATAAAATAAAAATTTCACTGTGTCCTCTTTAGTCCTAAAAGTCATACATCTTAAAATGAAAACTCTCTCTTGTGTTGTGATCAAAGCTGTTGAGGAATGCACTTAGAGCTGGGAGGCTAGGCCTCCATTGACTGGAGAAAATGACTCTGTATAAAAGATGACTTTTGGAATAAGTGTTGCACAGTTGTATAGAGTGTGAAGAAAAAGAAGTCCTTAACTCTACAAAGAAATTCATTTTCTGAACGAAAGTGTTTCTCACCTTACTTTCATGAGTCTAAGAATCCAAAATATAAAAAGACCAACAATTTGACTCAGAGTTTGATGGCAACACTTTGAATTTAAGAGTAGCAGATTAAGCTGGTGTATGCAGAGTAGTCTGAGTGTTACTTTTCTCATCCGATTCATTAATGTGTCATTTAAAAGGCAAGAACAAATTCTCCAGTAGTTTGTAAGTATGAAAAAAGGCCGAAGGAGGGAGGAGACAAGGAGACACAAAATGATCCCAAAATGTATTGACAACAAGATCGACACACAGTCACTAAATATTTCAATTAATTTTGAGAGAGGAAGCTGGTGCTCAGAAAAACTGTCCACAGTCATGAAAGCACATAATCTTTTTCCTTCTAGTTTCACCCCACAGAACTGTGGTGCAGCGATGTGAAGTGTGCTTTTATAAAACACAGTCCTGCACTTTGTTGTGTGTGCATCTCTTGTGGAGTGCCATCTGTTTACTGACCTTTTGCAACTTTTTCATTTCTTGTTTTTTATTAAATGACCTTTCCTTAGATGTAAAAAGAGCAGAATAGAAAAACACGTTATACGGAAACAATGATTAGCATTCAAGCAACAGGGCAATCAAAGCCTGAAATGACATTGAAATTACAGAAGCTGTGAAAGATGATGGGGGTGGGGGTTGGGTGTGTAGAGCTGGGGCTAGATGAATAAAAAAAAAAATACAATGTCATTATTTCGG